>NC_084864.1:6993771-7629569 GCF_951802175.1 Populus nigra | reverse complement strand
GTTTCACTATGGACTTCCACAGTGAAACACTGAGCAGTTTTAGTTTATTGTTAATTCATCTGACAAGGCAGATAGGGAACCCATTCAACCCACCATGCATATTTAAGTAGCAAAACAGTCATTGCATGAACAGAATGGAAACCAGTTTTGTTAAAAATAAAGGCAGTCACCAAATCAATCATATTCTCAACTGCTTTCTCCAGTAGGTGTAGTCAAGTTGCAGCAGCAACAATTTTATCCTGATTGAATAATGCTCATAATCCTTACCAGCATCCATTACAGAAACGCTAATAAAGGTATTGCACAGTCACAGTATGTAGAGAGACATCAAAATTTAAAAACAAACTATCATTGCTAGCAAAACACGTAACAGCCTTATTGGCAGCCTAGGAAAGCACGAAAAAGATCTGGGAAAAAATTATGGGCAGCAGCATTTGTTAACACAACACATGGGCATAAAGGGCAAATATGTGAATGATGTGCATCACTATTGATAAAACTAATGTTCATAATCCTTACCAGCACCCATTAAAGAAATGCTAATAAGAGCATCGCACAGTCACAGTATAAAGAGACATCAAAAGTCTAAAAACAAACTATCATTGCCAGCAAAACATGTAACAGCCTTATTAGCAGCCTAGGAAAGCACGGAAAAGATCTAGGAAAATATAACAGGCATGGATGGAAGGATAGTGGCAGAATCCTAGATTGTTATCCCAATCAATGGTGGCCAAAGTTTGACTTTCTGAACTAAAATAAAATTATGCCTCATGATAGAACAACTAATTCAAAAGAAATTCTGGAGCATTGTGGGAGAAGCTTTGTAAAGATAAAGATAAGCTTATATGTTAGAAGAAGAAGAAAACAAATATAAAATTCAGGATCCTTCTTCTTTCGTAATAAGATGTGGACCATTATTTACACTCCATACCTCAGAAAAGAAAAAGAAGTAGGTTATGAAGTATTACCGGGATGTGATTGTCGGAATTATCAACACAATCTCAACAAAAGCAGATAAAACATGATGCCCTGCACCTTCCTGTTGAATAACAACAATCATTAGAATACAAACTTAAAACGGTGACATTGAGAAACTACCTCAATCTCATAGATATTCAAACCATGTAGCTTACATGGAACATACCTATGCTCGACCAAATCATAAGCCTGCCGGAAATTTCTCACTTCAAATCACTGCAAAAGGATGTGCTTTTACAATTGTCAATATTGGCAACAGAATGATCTATACTCTTGTCATGGTATATAAGAATTTTCATCAAACAAGCAAAGGTTAGTGTTTCTATTATCAAATGAAACTACTTTCTATTATCAATTGAAACTACTTGCCGAAGTTCGGACCTTGTAAACCTCACTAAATCCTCCTTGCCCAAGAAGGTTTAAAAGGGCATATTGATGATTTAAAATCTGAAAATTATTAAAACTTGAATCATCCTCATCTCGTATCCTTTTCAATTCACGTATAAGACGTCCCTCTTCCAGTTTATAGCCGTCTCTCTCATGCAAAATTGTCTCTTCCTCCTACAGATAATCAACAATTCAATAACAAGGGATGCATGTATAATGGAGCACTTGCAACTTTTGCAATACTTGCAAAATGCAGCATCTCCATAAAGAATGACTTACACGCTACACGTTCACTAGACAAGATTTAGAAATCTCATCCTGGATGAGAAAATCTTCTTCATGTGCTCCAGATTCTGCATTTGTACCATCACCTTTGCCTTCATAGTAACAAAAACTAATGTTAATACTCAAAATGTATCTTAATAAATCACAAATAGCAGATAGACATTGTAAAAGCATGAGGAATAATTCGTTTCTTTTTATTTACTCATTTTTCAGTGACAAGTAATATTATTTTTCTAGGGTTTGAGGCCAAGACACATCAGTGCAACATCAATCTATCACCTCTAGTGCAACAGGTGGCAATAATAAACGATAATAAACTATTTTCTTCCAAAAAGTCACCCACCTCAATTAGCAACAAATATACAGAAACTTTTGGGGCAATGTATTACCATACACCCATTAGCATATAGGCATGCATGACAGCAAGCAAGAGGCCTATCAGAAAGCAGATCATAAATATGGAAGTAGCTTGGAAGGCCACAAAAGCTTCATGTGAAACAGAACAAATACCTGTTAAGGATAAGTACAGTTGCTTCTCACAAGGTTGAGATATCTTACCTCGATGCGATCTGTTCTAAATTTAATAAGCTCCTCTTTAAGATCTTTTATTTCTTAGTTCAGCTGGGATAGTTCATGTTTTTCCTGTGGTGTTAAGTGATCAATGAGCTCTGTGCCCACCTCACCTTGTTTCGTGGTCACAGTGGCTTTAAGCTCACTATTTGATTAGTGACATCTACAAGAGATTTTTCCTATAAATAGGACCCAACGACAGAGGAATAAGAACACTTGTGGTCTTAGCTTATCAAATTCAACAATAAGTTCACTTTTCTTTTTCACCATGATCTACAAAAGCAGAAAAGTCTAGTCAAACTATGCCCTTTCAATAAGCCTGACCAAAATAGAAAGAGAAAAGGATACATGCTTCTTGTAGCTTGTTTCTCTATGCTTTATGACTATTGAATCCTTCATGAGACTAGAAAATAACGATTTCAGCTCTGCAGCTCTCAACGTAGGCATTTCGCTCTTTGAAGTCTGCATTCAGCCTATAATTTTCTTCCTGAAGTAGATGACTTATTTAAAATCAAAAAATCAGAATATAAAGGAAATGGCAAGAGAGGCACGAGGACTTGCAACAATAGAGTTAAGAAGTTCAATTGCATACTCATACCAAGTAGCAAAACATACTTATCTAATTTCAATTAATCCATACATTTACACATAAACCTTGAAGACAGCTCATCATAAAACTAGAAATTTTCAAAGGGGTCTTGTTTTTAGTATAATGGTGGGCATCTACTAGTTACTGCTATAGACCTTGAATAAATCCCGAACATTTGTAGCTAGTACAACATCTGGAAAAGGTAAAAAACTTATCATCGAAGTGTCCAGTTAATGTGGAAAATAAAAATCAATTATTTCTCATAACAAGATGGTTCCGGTTCCTTGGACTAAAACGAAAAATCACCCAACAACAAGTGAAGGAAAGAAAACCTAGAAATCCACAAAAGCTTCCTTGAATCTACGACGAAAGTAGAAGAGTTCATATCCACAAGAGTAAGGAAACCTGTATAAATTGCAAAAAATCAAATTTCACTCGACTATGTGTGTCCATTCAGGTCCCCCAAATCCTCCACTAGGTCAAATCAAAGAAGGTATAAAATCCCCTAACATATTAATTTAAGTAACAAAATACACAAATAATTCTTAAATAATGATGTTTTAATTACTTATTTGCAAATTCTCCATCTACTAGACTGTGTTTTATTATTACCGACCATGTTAGCTGTATAAATTAGTTTATTGACAGTAGAGGACAAAAACCTAAAGTGAGGCCCTTTCAGCTGAAATTATAGCTTAGGTAGTAATATGTAGAAAATTTTAGTTGAGGAGATACCTTACATTTTAGCATAGCATCATCCTGAAAGCAAAGCACATGTTAAATAAAAGCATTCAACATTTTTTATCCCCAAAAAATAATTAGCATTTTTCTCTTTGCTACAGTTTGATACCTTGGCTTGGATATGTTCTGAAATTCTCTCTAGCACGTCTTTCACATCAGGCTCAAGCTCAGTCTATTTTTTTATGGCTTATGTTTATCGTTGAAGTAAAGATACATAAATCATAATCTCACATTAAAAACAATAAGTACAACAGAAGACATTTAACCATTAAAATCCAGTACCGTAGTACCTTGTCACTTGCCTCAAGTTCAGCTTGCCGTGTCTGAAGTTCCTCCTGTTTCCTAGTGAGATTTACATGTTGATCTAGTGCCTCCTTGTTTACATGGCTGAACTGTTGAAATGCTCATTGCACCAATGAAGCATTTTATGCAACTCTTTCAAACTCCTCTTATACCTATAAGTTCCAATAAAACAGAGCATGTCATTTTTGAAAAGATGAATGCTTAAGTGGAACCATGTAAACATGACCTATCTCAGTAAGTATCGAGTACATGTGGGGGAAGACCAAAACATCATCTTCTAGGATTTCAGCAAGGATAACGGCTGGAAAATCAGACAGGATAAATTAATTTAAAACATTGATTACAAGCCATAATAGTTTAATAATACATTAAAAGACAAGAACAAAAAACTGAAGCTTAGACTAGTCATTTATCACATAAAGAAACAATAAAGCATATTCACAGTTCAGAGTTGTGTTGTGACTTCAGCATTGAGTCTATCCATCCTGTCAGAAACACCTGGAAGAACAGCTAGTCAAAAAAATATTTTTATAGTGAAATATTAAAATCAAGTTTCTAAAAACAACTCAAAGCACACTTTAGAGTTAGTGTTATGACTTCAGCCAATGAGTTAACATCATTTAGTTCCTTCCCCTACAATTAAGAACCATGTAACATCTCAGATTTAGCAAAGGATATTAGGGCTTCCAAATTTTGTTTTTGTTATTTCAGATTAGTTGTGAAATTAGTCTCTAGCTCTCTGTTTTCTCATTTTAGTCTGTGATGGAAACTGCACAATCATGAGATTTCTTACCTCAATGTGATTTGTTCTACATAATTATGTTCATAAACTTCAACTTTGAGCATCGATAATCATAAAAGCCCCCCCGTCATAACGACTTTCTTCCTTACTTAATCACCTGATCATTAGTAACTTGTTAAGGCATCATAAACATGTAGAAGGATCATCATGTATAAGGCATCATAAACATGTTCTTACCTCAAGAACATGTCGGTCAAATAATTTAAGTTACATACAAATATCATATCAAAGAAAAAGTGTTTTACTTCGCAAATCATATAAATTTCCTAGTAGCATTGTGGTTGGGGTGGACACCAGAAGCGTACATGCAGGTACTTTATAGCTTACATTTATTGTTGGTACCAATCAACCAAAATTATCAAATTAAAACTTTTTCTCAGAACTATCCATCCTTGGATTCCAAAAGCAATAACTACAGAGCTTCTCACACCAAAAACTTTCAACCCAAATTTGCACACCAAGCTAATGAAAACATCAGCAATCAATTAACAAAACACGTAGAGAAATAACCTTCTAGAACAAAATAACACAAGTAATTACTCATGTCCATAAACTTCAACTTTGAGCATCGATAGTCATAAAAACCCCCCGTCATATCAACTTTCTTCCTTACTTAATCACCTGATCATTAGTAACTTGTTAAGGCATCATAAACATGTATAAGAATCATCATGTAAAAAATAACATATAAGATTTTTATCCTAACCATCCACAGTTATGCAGTCCAAACCATTAGTTTGTGGACACATCCAAATCTCAACAGATTACAGCTTAGGTAAATACTTAGGAGAATAAGAAGAATAATCAACGATATATGCATGCAGACCATTACAGGAGTCATATCAACTTCATCAACAATTTAGCTCATGCAAATTTTCAAAAAGCACACACATTTATAGACAAGTCCTTGGGTATAAACAATGCTCCACTAGCATTCAAGAACATGCCAGTCAAATAATTTAAGTTACTTACAAATATCACATCAAGTAAAAAGTGTTTTGCTTCGCAGATCATATAAATTTCCTAGTAGCATTGTGGTTGGGGGTGCACACCAGAAACGTATATGCAGGTACTTTATAACGTACTTTTATTGTTGGTACCACTCAACCACAATTATCAAATAAAAACTCTCACAACTATCCATTCTTGGATTCCAAAAGCAATCACTACAAAGCTTCTCATGCCAAAAACTTTCAACCCAAATTTGCACACCAAGCTAATGAAAACATCAACAATCAATTAACAAAACATGTTGAGAAATGACCATCTGGAACAAAATAGCATAAGTAATTACTCAGTTTTCACTTGTGTAGACCAACATACAAATTATTAACAACTCGACTCGAACCAATGTTTTTGTTGGATCTCCTATTTCAGTTAGAACAAGCACGGTGGAGAACTAACCTGCGCTAGTCGTGGGGAAAAATTGGGAGAAAACTTCAACTTTTTTAATAAAGGGACCACATCAGAACCATGTGGATAGATAAGTTACACGAGGAGACTTGTATACAAATTATGAACAGCAAAACTTGAATCAATGTTTCTACTAGATCAATACTATTTCAATTAGATCAAGCATGGTGGACTATCCTATGCAAATACTGGGGTAAAATTGGGAGAAACTTCAACTTTTTTAATAAAGGTACCACATCAAAACCATATAGATAAGTTACACACGGATACTTTATCCTTACCTGTTTAGTGGGATAAAAGTGGCTTGTCCCCATTTCAAAGCATTAAGGTGCATAATTATCTGAGTACATCATTCAAACGATAAAGTGACCATGGCAGAAGGTCAAGAAACTGCTACTGATTATGCCATATCGTCTAGCAGATTGGGAACACAACTCTAAGAGAGAATACTTAACACAATCTAATAGACTAGGTAAATTACTTGCGAGATGTCACGGGTTGTTATAGGAATGATGCAAGAAGTCAAGTGAGGATTACTTGAACTAATCTAAGAAGCCGAGCAGACAAAGAACCTAGTATAAATGGTTAAAGAAAAATCTACAGTGTTTAGGTCAAAATGTGCAACCATATGGAGAAGCTTTCTATTAAGATGTCTTAACAATTGAAAAGGCTAGAGCACACAACATTCAGATCAATAATCATGGTTGCTATCCGAGTACATAAGTGACTAAAAGTGTTGTAACAAACTGAGCTATGAGGAATAGAAGCAGAAGAGCTGAATGGGGTTACTACAGGTAAACAGTGGTGGAACGGTACGAATGGCACTCAGGTCACCAGCTGATCCCAAACTCATCATTTGGCCTTAACTACTCAAATGCACTCAGGTCATATATTCTCTCAAGATAAAAATCAAATAAATCAATGGTTGCATGTAGAAAGTGACTCAATGAAAATGTAAATGAAACAACACAATTGTGCAGAAATCATCCATCATAAAGGCATCTCTTATAGAAATTAACTAGTTACATGACCCGCGCGATGCCGCGGGTCAATGGTTTTTGCATAAAAAATATCAAAAAAAATTAAGATCTAAAAGTATTAGGTCTTTTTGCAAAGGTATACCCAAGAGTCTTGGGCGTGGCTGCAACGCCTGACCCAAGACAAATATTTATAATATTAATAATAACATTAAACTTGCATGACCCAAGTTTAAGTGGGTCTGACTGCAATACCAGACCCAATAGTCTTGGATGTGGGTCTGGCTGTTCGTGTCATAAAAGTGTGATAATTAAATAGATTAATTAAAAAGAAAAAAAACAAAGAAAAAAAACCAAAATGAAGTAAAAAATTAATGAAGAAAAAGAAAAAAATCTGAATTAACAGGGTTAACCCTTCAAACCAGGTTAACCCGTCAAACCTTGGATTCGTGTCGTAAAAGTTTGATAACTAAATAGAAAAAAAAATTGACGAGGTAACTCGTCAAACCCGGGATCCGTGTCATGAAAGTTTGATAACTAAATAGAAAAAAATTGAACATTAACAAACTAAACTAAATGAAAAAAATTAACTAAAAAGGAAAAAAACAAACAAAAAAGCATCAGCCTTTTCACTGTGGACTCCAGTGTGCACTCCATAGTTAAAGGCATAAAAACAGCAAAAAAACAAAAAGAAAAAATAAAAGCATCGGTCGATAACTAAATAGAAAAAATTTTAATATTGATAAACTAAATTAAATAAAAAGAAACAATCCACAAGAAAAAAAACTTATAAGAAGAAAAAAACTAATGAAGAAAGAAACAAATCTAAATTAACTGGGTTAACCCGTGAAACCTGAAATCCGTGTCATGAAAGTCTGATAAATAAATAGAGAAAAAATTAATATCAACAAACTAAATAAAAAAATTAATTAAAAAGAAAAAAAAAGCATCAGCCTTTTTTCACCGTGGGCTGCACTGTGCAGTCTACAGTGAAAGGAATAAAAAAAAGCAAAAAAAAAAACTAAAGGCTTCAGCCTTTTCATTGTGGACTGCATACAATATTAAAAGATGAAATCAAAAGAACAAAACTAATGAGGAAAAAGAAAAAAAATCCGATTCAACCGGGTTAACGTGTCAAACCTGGAATTCGTGTCATGAAAGTGTAATAACTAAATAGAAAAAAAGATTTATTATTAATGAAATAAATTAAAAAGGAAGATTAATTAAAAAGGAAAAAAGCAAAGAAAAAAAACATACAGGAAGAAAAAAACTAACGAAGAAAAATAAAAAAAATCTGAATAAATTGGGTTAACCCATCAAACCTGAAATCTATGTCATGAAAGTCTGATAATTAAATAGAAAATATTTAATATTAACAAACTAAATAAAAAAAAGATGAGGAAAAATAAAAAAATCTGAATCAACCGGGTTAACCCGCCAAATCAGGTTAACCTGTCAAACCTCAAATTCATGTCATGAAAGTGTTATAACTAAATATAAAAAGATTTATTATTAATGAAAAAAATTAAAAAAAGATTAATTAAAAAGGAAAAAGCAAAGAGAAAAAAAACATACAAGAAGAAAAAAACTAATAAAAAAAATTAAAAAAAAACTGAATAAACTGGATTAACCCGTCAAACCCGGGATCCGTGTCATGAAAATCTGATAACTAAATAAAAATAATTAACATTAACAAACTAAATTAAACAAAAAAAGTTCATCAAAAGAAAAAACCACAGAAAAAAGCAAAAAAAAAAAACCATAGACATGGAAAACGAAAAAAAAAAACCAAAAAAAATAAAAACAGAAAAAGAAGAAAGAAAAAGAAGAAGACTGCTCAGTGTTTCACTATGGACTTCCACAGTGAAACACTGAGCAGTTTTAGTTTATTGTTAATTCATCTGACAAGGCAGATAGGGAACCCATTCAACCCACCATGCATATTTAAGTAGCAAAACAGTCATTGCATGAACAGAATGGAAACCAGTTTTGTTAAAAATAAAGGCAGTCACCAAATCAATCATATTCTCAACTGCTTTCTCCAGTAGGTGTAGTCAAGTTGCAGCAGCAACAATTTTATCCTGATTGAATAATGCTCATAATCCTTACCAGCATCCATTACAGAAACGCTAATAAAGGTATTGCACAGTCACAGTATGTAGAGAGACATCAAAATTTAAAAACAAACTATCATTGCTAGCAAAACACGTAACAGCCTTATTGGCAGCCTAGGAAAGCACGAAAAAGATCTGGGAAAAAATTATGAGCAGCAGCATTTGTTAACACAACACATGAGCATAAAGGGCAAATATGTGAATGATGTGCATCACTATTGATAAAACTAATGTTCATAATCCTTACCAGCACCCATTAAAGAAATGCTAATAAGAGCATCGCACAGTCACAGTATAAAGAGACATCAAAAGTCTAAAAACAAACTATCATTGCCAGCAAAACATGTAACAGCCTTATTAGCAAGAGCAATATTATGGCCACACAAAGAGTGTGTCTTGAGTTATGTTTCATGCGTGTTCTTGTTTCATCATCTTAGAAAAAAAAATGAAAAGTTAT
Source organism: Populus nigra (assembly GCF_951802175.1). Classification (NCBI taxonomy): domain Eukaryota; kingdom Viridiplantae; phylum Streptophyta; class Magnoliopsida; order Malpighiales; family Salicaceae; genus Populus; species Populus nigra. The sequence goes on along the minus strand of NC_084864.1, from coordinate 7,619,953 downwards.
ATGGAAGTCATAATAAACATAATCATGGATGCTAAGGCCCTTACTATTTATGCTAAGAGAAAAGCTTATGCAATAGGTGTCTCACAGTAAGTTAAAGCTTCCATCCATTTTACCTAAGAAAAGCATCATAAGAAAATTTTTAAGGTCAGTCAAACTCCAAGTATTTAAAGGTAACAAAGTACCCAAAAGAGACGTATTAAAAATATTTAACATGAATGTATGGTATGACTGGTCTATTGTATTCTTGAGAGGAGTTACATCTTGTTGTGTGGATTAAATATTCTATGCACTTTCAACATTTGGCGAAACTAACTGAGGATACCTTAATTATTCATATTAAGAATGTGGTTGATAGAGTAAGTCTAGGAGTACAACATAAATGTTTGGCAACAAAATAGAGCTATGCTGCACAACAAGATAATATATATACCTTTCCCCATCACTATTGGTCAGTACATAACCCCTCAAATTAGCAGCCATCGACAGTCTAGACAACACGAAATCAATTAGTTAGAGATCAAATCATGACAGAATCATAACTTAGGATCATTGAATGACTCGAAACTTATCAAAAGGTGAGTTAACAACATGATTAATACTAAGGGTGGCAGAAAGATAAATCTACACAAGCCCAAAGCAGCTTTAAGGACCTCCTTTACCCAACGAATCTAATGCTTGAATGAAATGGGAGATTCAATGATCAGCAACGTAAAACCATTTTTCCTTCTCATAGTTATCAACCAGTACAAGGGTATAAAATTAGATTTACTTCTAATAAATCTACACAAGACCAAAGCAGCTTCTTGGACCTCATCTGCCCAGCAAATCTATTGCTTGAATGAAATGGGATGTTCAGTGACTAAAAATTTAAAAACATTTTTATTTCTCATAGCTATCAGCCAATGTGAGGGCAGAAAATTGGTAGAAAATTTCATGTATGTTTCTATATTTTATGTTTGTTTCTATTTCTAATCTAGCAATATATCACAAAAACATTTTAATTTTTCTATCTATCAATAGCATATTTTTAATGCCAAGCAGAAAGAGCACTTAATTGAATCTTTGTGCTTAACCTTTTATCTGCAGAGCAACCATAGATCCCATAGCATTTTTAATCGCAGGAAAAAATAGCTTGTTTTAAATGTAAATTCACTTGGAAATTTTCCATGCTTGTAACAACATTGCTGAAATCATGGATACACCATGTTATAAGACCATCATCAGAACTTAAAAGCTAATCTTTCCAACACCATCATCAAATAAGGTGCAGCTTTAAGATGACTAACCTGGATGTGATCTTTTGCCACAGAAAGCTTGAGTTCTTCAACGTCTTTTCCATCATGATCGTCATTAGGGTACAGAAGAATCAATTACCATTTACGAGAGTTGTTGTAGCCATAAATATACAGGAATGAAAGATTGTAAAGTATTGCACCTTTACAAACCAAAAGCACATTCAACCAATTAAGCACTTCCAGAAAAGATGCTTAAAAAACAACTTTTAAGGAAAAACAACGATCACCTAATAAAAGAAAAAACAAGCAATTATTTCTAAGATTATCCAATCAAACATCAGAAGGATGAGGTAGGTTTGGTATATATGAATACAATAGATCTTTCATGCCAAATGAGGCATCTATAAGAGATTAACACAGAGATGTGCATCGTAGATTGTAAAAGATGTGGTGAGCGATCGAAAGATGACAGAATACACGCCGACTACAAATCCACACCAACACAACAAAGAAAATAAAAATATTCGTGAACAACCAATATGGAAGCATAAAAATAAATCTTTTTTGGATGAACAACCAAAACAGTAATGAAATAAGTAGCCAATTATAAACAGCCTAATAAAAAAATTAATCAAAATGGTTGATCTATGTGATAAAAATATTCACAAAGTGTCATGTGCACTTTCGAATAAGAAAAGAGTAATCAGGTTTCCTTTCACCTTTTGAGGGTTGGGAGGGATGAAGAAAATAGAGAGAAAAAAATTGTACAGAGCACCTCTTACAAGGTTTCCAATTTCATGCATGGATGGAAGGATAATGGCAGAATCTTAGATTGCTATCCCAATCGATGGTGGCCATAGTTTGACTTTCTGAACTACTCAAAGAAAATTATGCCTCGCGACAGAACAACTAATTCAAAAGAAATTCTGGAGCATAGTGGGAGAAGATTTGTAAAGATAAAAATAAGCTTATATGTTAGAAGAAGAAAAAAACGAATATAAAAATCAGGATCCTTCTCCTTTCGTAATAAGATGTGGACCATTATTTACACTTCATACCTCAGAAAAGAAAAGGAAGTAGGTTATGAAGTATTACCGAGATGCCATTGTCAGAATTATCAACACAATATCAATGAAAGCAGATAAAACTTGATGTCCTGCACCTCCCTGTTAAATAACAGCAATCATTAGAATACAAACTTAAAAAGGTGACATTGGAAATACCTCAATCTCATAGATCGGAAATGAGATAGTGTATGATGAAACATACATCGAGTAGTTAATGCTTGTCATAATTGCATAGGTTGTGGAAGAGATCACTCAATACAAAACGAATGGCTACTAAAGAAACATATTGTAAGCTCATAACAAAATTTTGATATCAATTAACTCCAATAAAAGTTTATTGAAAGGACACCAACAAAAATAAATCAAGGACATGATCACTCACAATGAAAAAAAATATTCTTGTCAGGTCTGTTATCTCCAACTGCAGAAGACAGTTGTAAGAGAAAGCAAAGGGTAGCCCACTTAAAATGGATCAAGCCAAAGTCAAATAAATTGACGAAACAAAGAAAGCACAAAAAAAATTAATAAATTAACCAAGATCCAATCAATTCCTGAAACAAGGAACTACAATAAAGAAATGCATCCCCCATCCCCGTCTTGATCCTCGCTCCCCCACTTTTAACTCCCATAAGGTGCTCTTTTCAGCCTCCCAACATCTTTGAACATATAACTCTCTATACAGTGTTAATATTTCCAGAATTTCATGATTTCAAAAGGATTACACACAAACACATGTATGATGACAAAGTGATGATATACATATTAAATGACCATACTTTTAATAAATGACAGATTTATGGAACTACCATGCTTTCTCGGCATGAATCTCGGTGCGCTAGATTACATGATGGACAATTTCTTACAGAAGATGCAGGAATTATACATTTCATGGGAAGTAGTTTCTGATACAGTTACATTTCTCTAGTAGTTTCCGATGACTTTGTACACTCTTTACTTCTTTAAGTATGTAAGATATGGATCTTGAGCAATGGTTAAAACATCTGGTCTCTCTGCTTGGTTATAGGTCAGACATTGACAAATCAAATCATGTAATCCATCAGATGCACGTACAAAAATCATCATCCACTGTTGCTGTGAGAATAAGACCTAAGAGAATATGCTGTGAAAACTACCAGACTCAAATCAAACTCACCTTCGCCTCATTTGAGATAATAGGCTTCGTAGGGAATTCAACCCTGCAAGCTTTTATAACTGTGTCTTCGCGTAGTATTCGTTCTTGAGTTTGGTCATGCCCAAAAGGGCGTCTGCCAAAGAGCATTTGGTAAAACAGAACTCCAATTGACTAAACATCAACTTGTATCCCAAGAAAGGCATTTTAAAGAAGGTTAAATAGATGAAGCTTAAGCAGTCAATTATATACGGTGATAACCAACTCTTTGGAATTCTCATGGAGACTCAATCATTGAACAGCAGGTGAGCAACGAGTCAGAGGACCATGAATCCCAAAAAATAAGGGACATTCTCATTTCAGTAAATGCATTTTATTCTCTTGGCTATGGTTGTGACTGAATGTCCTTAATGGGGAGAAAATATACCTTCAATGATATTAAAGGGGTCTTGCTGAGCTCAAAGCATGCTGGTGGAAAATACCTAAAATTACAAAAGAAAACGGAATCAGAATTTTGCCCATATAGCTAAACTAGAGAAGATTTATCGAGAGTAGGAAATATTTGTCTAGGAAACTGCAAGTGCATTTATTTCTTGAAGCAAAAGATCAAACATTTACAACATCCAAAATCACAGATGACAAACTTCAGTGTTACTTGCCAATAAGTTCCAGCTCCCTGAGATGTAAGTTCCATTCCCTAGGACCCAACATCTTTGAGATCAGAGCCAAAAGCCTTTAAGATCAGCACCAAATCCCCCAAAAACAGCAAGCCAAAACCAAGACAAAAGGAAAGAAAAAGAAGGCTGATAAGTCACGCCATCATTGCAAGGCAAATAAAGACACAAAAGCAATCCCACCTTACCCTAACAACTCAGTTCTTGGTGGCTTCGATGGAGAAAGAGAAGAGGAGTGCAGGAAAACAAGGAGAGAGAGACACAAAAAATTCACATAAACAAAGGAGAAGATGAGCTTAACCCAATAGCTAGCAGCCCCAATCCCAGCCCCAGCAAATGAAACCCAAACCAAAAAACATAATGTCCTATGCCGAATGAAGGGAAATTAACACAAGAAAAAAAATATAAGCATGCTCCTTGCCCAAGCCCACCAACATAAGCTGAATAGAAGGGGGGGAAAGCCAGCCAAAAAGAGCTGAGCAAGAGGTAAAAAAGCCAGCCAAGAAGCAGTTTGCATTGTTCCATTGAATAGGAAGTTGTCAAGATATACATTGGATTCACCAATCCTTTTACTTTTTTTGTTATTTCTTCAACGCATCATGCATGTTATACAATCCAAAACTTGCAGCCTGGATTATCTAATTTGGTGGTCTTTTTTATCAATATCTTTTATCTCTACTTTTATCACTCACAAAGAACACCAAGAGAGATCGTTCAAGCACATTCAGGACAAGCTTAAAAAGATGTGAGTATACCCGATAACACCCACACTACCAAGTCTTAAGGAATCTTGGTGAACTTTAATCCTGGCTTGTCTCTATTCTTTTGAAACAGATATCAGCAGATCCGATATGATTTTGGTTCTCTACATCAAGAAGAAGACGAGCATTAGATATGGTCACAAATCTGCTAATGAAAAACTTGTTACACTGCTGAATGAGTGGATACCCTGCCTATTGTTGGTTGCACAATGAAGAGAACTAAGCAAGCAGGTTAAATGCCTGAAAAAAAAAATGCCAGTATCAAGATTCCAGCTAAAGCCATATGCAAATGCTATTAACTAACAAGTTGAAATCAAGTCTTAAGGAATCTTGGTGAACTTTAATCCTGGCTTGTCTCTATTCTTTTGAAACAGATATCAGCAGATCCGATATGATTTTGGTTCTCTGCATCAAGAAGAAGACGAGCATTAGATATGGTCACAAATCTGCTAATGAAAAACTTGTTACACTGCTGAATGAGTGGATACCCTGCCTATTGTTGGTTGCACAATGAAGAGAACTAAGCAAGCAGGTTAAATGCCTGAAAAAAAAAATGCCAGTATCAAGATTCCAGCTAAAGCCATATGCAAATGCTATTAACTGACAAGTTGAAATCAAGTAAATCAACAGGCCCAGAACTCTTCACCGATGACATGCAAGAACGCATGCCTTAAATGCCATTGCCTTCAAGCTAAAACAAAGTTAAATGTTTTGTTCTTTCCAAGTTTCATCAACTCTATAAGCTTCCTGCACCATTTATACATTCCTTTATTGGGAGGCCATATTTAATCTCCTCCTCAACATTACATTTCCCACTTTAGAATATCCAATTATTAGTAAGGGTGCAAAATAAGAGACACCAAAAACTCAACCCTTTTGCTAAGTATCATATGGCATCATAGCATGCAATGAAACTTGAAACATTTGGGTAATTTTATTGCCATATACTACTTAATGAGAAAGTGACTCAATGAAAATGTTAATGAACCAACATTACCTGCTTTATATACATCCTGAAATTACAGAATCATCCGCCTTCTATCAAAGAGATTAAAGAGCAGCACCATTAGCGGAGTTTTCTTACTGTTAGAGACAGAAAAAAAAATAATTTAAATTTTCAAAATAAAAAAAAAAGGGATTAGCATGCCTATCTCTGTACGATCCAAAATCTGAAATTATTCCATGCTTTTTTAAGCAGGAAATTAAAAATAAATAAATAACAGTTTCCAAGATTAAAAAATAAATGCTTAAAAAAACTAACTGCTAACTAGGGTTTCAACTTCCAGAAATTTACAGAATATACAAAAATCGGAGTCTCAAACCCTAAGTTCTAAGTAACAAATACAGGCACTAAAACCACGGCGTGGCGGAGCAAGATTAGCAAGAAAACTTACGAAATTGTCACTCCATCGACTAGAAAGGGGTTTGGCTTGAAGAAGAAGAAGATGAGGAGGACTGGGTTTGAGCGGGCGAGTTAATGGTTTAGGTGTTGGGTGGGTGCGCAGGTTAAGGCCGTTGAGCAGAGTGCTCCAGCGGTGTGTTTTAGCGCTGGGCTTGCGGTGTGTCTCTATCAGATGCTTTGACATGTCTTCCTCTTCCACTAAGTTCTTGACCGTTGTCGCTGCATAATATGATCCAAGAAATCCTTCCTCTTCGCTACATACTTCTACTTTGTCTCCACCGTGGAACTCCAGTGTTGTTACAGAATTTAACAGGCAAAGAAAAGAGGAACTTGAAAGATCAAGGAATTATTTCGTGTACTGTAAATCAAAATCAATGAAGTGGAAGTGTAACAGACGGGTTGTTTTTTAACGTTACTATTTTCCTGCAGGGAAAAGGATTGTGATGTCGATTTGATATTTCTAGGCTGTTAACGGATAGTTTTCTTTCTTGTTCCTCGAGTACTAATGGGATCCCCATGAATCTAACACCCGTATTATTATAATATGTGATAAAAATATTTTCATTTTAATACACGGGTCTTCTTTTCATGTCATTTTGAAGGAAAAAGTTTTACTCATAGTTATTAAATTTAATTTGAGATTCATGTCGATAGAAATAAATTTATAAATCAATAAATCAATTTAAGTTTATAATAAAATGATATTATTTTAATAAAAAATTAAAAATAAAATTCATTGAAATTTATAATATTAGCATATCTCATTTTAGTGTTCATATATATTCAAAAAAAAAACCCTATATAGATTAGATTTGAGCTGATTTTTTGAATGATGTTAGGTTTGATAACTATGATTTTAAATAAGAGATTACTCAGGTAATGTCATGAGAATTTATATGCTTTAAGGATTGAATTGATAATTGAAATTTGTTTTATAAAATATTTATTTCTTAATAATGTGTATATTAATTCATTAAAGAAAAATAGCAGATAAATTATTATAGTTTAATTTAAACGATTGATCTCCGAGGAAAACTTCTCTTGAAAAACTTCTTAGGTATGGATGGTTATTGAATTATTTATCTCATGATTTGCTATCATTTTTTTTATAAGAAAATTCAAGAACATTATAATTCTGATTTACTTTCTTATTGAATATTCTATACCAATGGTGTTGTTTCTGACTAAATATCATCATCATCACATTTTTTTGTTGTTATTGATATCCACAACCATTATGCCCCCTAATGTTTCAAGATTCCTCAACCTCTACACGAAGGAGATGATTCTAGATTGCCGTCGTGCAACGTTACTAGGGGAGTTAATTTTTTTTAATAAACAATATTAGAGATAATTAAGAATTTTGACAATCAAGTTAAATTTTGATTGATTTAATATCACAATAAAAAATGAGGTAACAAAAAAATTAATATATAAAAATATTAAAGACATTCAATGTAATTAAAAAAATAATTACGATTTTAAAAAGGTTAAATAAGCTAAAAACTAACTTAAAAGGGGTTTCAATTGAAAAAAAAAATAAAAAATATTTTATTAAAATATATAAAAAAGGTAATAGTTGAAAAAAAAACAAAAAAAAAAGTAATTACAAAAAGGAAAAACGATCTGAAAACATAAAAAAAATTTAAAAAAAAAAACAATTTTAAAATTTAAGGGAACGCGGTGTCCCAAACATGCTTTTAATGGATGTGGTCTTCACTTTTAATAATGTCTAAAAAAGTAGATTGAATCTCATAAAAACTTCTTAACGTGATTAATTTTGAGTTTTTGAATTGATTATAATGTGTTTTGTTGTTAGAAATAGGGGTATAAAGGTTGATAAAATAATTTTTTTATATATTTTTAAGTGAAAAAAAAAGTTAAGATTTGGGTTTTTAGATCTAAAATATTGTTCAGATAATATTACTGAACAATATTATCAGATCACCAAAACAAAACTATTGTCCAAATAATTTACAAAAAAAAATGGCAAACAAACCAACCTTTAAAGATAAGAAAAAGAATTGGCGGTGTTATCTAATTATGCTATCATTTTCATATATGAAAATGTTGTTTCTATATGATTTTTTTCAAACTTATTATATATTTACATTAAAATAATTTATTTATTTATTTATTTTATTTAAACTTGCTTTTAAAATTATGAGAATTTTTTATAAAACAAGTTTTGATAAAAATATTAAAAATAATGCATTAATAAGGAAAAAAGTTTTTAACTAAACAAATACTTTTTTATCCTTATTTTAAGTCGTTTAATTTTTTTTTTGAATATTAATTTTGATCACTTTTAATTTTTATAAAATAAATATAGCTGAATAAAGATATGTTTTGAAAAACATGTGTTAATAAAAAAAATAATTTATACTAATAAATATAGCTGAATAAACATGTGTTATTAGAGATAATTAAAAATTTTGACAATCAAGTTAAATTTTGATTAATTTAATATCACAATAAAAAAATGAGATAACAACAAAAAATAAAAAAATAATTTTAAAGACATTCAATGTAATTAAAAAAAATAGTTACGATTTAAAAAAGATTAAATAATCTAAAAACTAACATAAGAGGGGTATTAATTAAAAAACAAAATTAAAACATATTTTATAAAAAGATATATAAAAGGTATTAGTTGAAAAAAAACATCAAGAGAGGAAAATCCCAGGCGCATGGGCCTTTAAGCCCAAGCCAGCGTGCTTGGGCCTGCTATTGTTTTCAGGTCATCTGTTCTTTTTCTTAAAAAAAAAAAAAGAATTGACAGATGACACGTCGCTCGTTATGGTAGACGACATGTTATTTGTTAGCCCAAAATCCAACAACTATTTTGATAGCTGGAAATTTGGGTTTATGGGTTTGTTTTACCAAACAAAACTTGTTTTGCAACCATTTCAACCACAAAACACCGTAAAAACATCTTTAAAACATCAAGAAAACCAACCTATCAACCTAATTAAAAAAAGGTCCAAACCACTAAAACAAACTGGAAAAAATATTGCATCATTAACCTAGATCTAGTTTTTAGGTTATATTGAGGCTTAAAACAACCACTATAAAACTCTCCTCACCTTGTGAAACTCGTTGACATCAATTTTAATATTTTTTGTGGTTGGGATCGTTGCTAACGAAGATCTCTTTCTTTCTTTCTCTCTCTTATAGAATCTAACGACTCCTCTCTCCCCTCCAATGAAAAAATTGCTGAAAAAAAAGAAAATAATTTTTCATACCAAGATGTATTTTTAAAAAAATTAAAGGGACCATGTAAACCCTCGTAAATAAATAAATAAATAAAAACAAACATAGGATCGAAGTAATGAGGTCTCAATGAGTAATGAAGATTCGGTATGAAATAAATGAATAAATAGTAGGAATGATAATAAATGTGTCATGTGAGAGAGAGAATGATCTCCATAAATAAATTTAAAGGTATCGTTGAAGTTGAAATGAAAGTCATGATTTTTAGTTTAAAACTCGTAACGTTGGTGAAACCAGTGACGAGTTTCATTGGATAAAAGAATAAGAAAAATGAGAAGATATGTAAACCCGGATAAAAAAAACTTATTTCGACAAATTAGTGATAAATGTGGTAATATTGAATTTATAGAGATAAATAAAGGGGAAATGTCACGAGAATCTAAGTAAATAAAATAATGCATGAAATGTGTGTTAATGGGAAAGAAATGAAGATGTAGAATAAGCATGTACAATGAATGATGTGTTGTTGAGGTTTTACATGATTATGATATGATTGAGAAATGAGTATAACTATACAGGATGATTGTCGTTAATTTGGGACCTCTAGGTATAAGGGAAACTCTACTGAAATTTCAGAGGGAATTTCAGCAAGTCTCAGATAAGTTCGATGGAAGAAAAAAAATACCCTTTTTTTTTAATTTAAGGCTCAAAGCTCTTGTACGAATGTATTAAATTACAGGGTGTTACAAACCAACCACCTTACAACAAAAAAAGATTTGGGGGGGGGAACAAATTTGAAAGTGTCACCTATGTTAATCACATTTTTTACTTTAGTCCCCTATCTTTTAATTCAACTCTCCCTCAAATAATGAACATGCAATTAGATGCTAATTTGAATTTAAAAGAACTCAATTGTGCAAAGAAATTTTTTTGGGGTGCCAAAGCATTAAATGAAAAATTTTGAAAAACATTACTGCTCCGATCCAAAATGTTTTCAACTACAATGAAAACACCACAAGACTTAATTTTGGTTAATATGCATTAATTTTAAGCTCTTATATTTTCATATGTAAGATTTAATTGTTGGAAACCACTAAGTTCCCGATATTCTTAGCTTAACATGTGAGAATAAGTGCATGTTGTTTTATTCAAATTTTTAGTTTTTTTTATTCAATTTGTTCTCCCTTTTGTCATTGTTATATAATTCACAAAATTAATATTGGTGATTAAGTGCTGATATAAAGCTCATTAAGTGTTTGTTTTTGTAGTGGAACATGCTTTTCAAATGAAAAAAATATCAAATTGATGCATTTTAAGTGTTTTTAATGATTCTAATGTGTTGACACAACAACTAAAAAAAATATGAAAATGTTTTTTGGATACATTTCAATTGAATTACATTAAGAAAGCATGGGAAAATTACAAACCTTTATAGCCTATACAAAACTCCAAGTTAGTCCAATTATGCTTTTGAAAAATTTTAAAATTTTTGACCCCGGCCCGAGTCTGACAGACCTAAGCGCGTGGGTCTAGCTTGGTTGTGAGACCCAAGCGCTTAGGTCTAGATCCAAGCATCATGGGTTTGACAAACACGCCTGATTTGACAAACAACAAACAAAGAGGACAATTGTGCACGTTAGTTATTAGGAGAGAGAAAAGAAAGAAAAAACACAAACAATCGATCACCGGCGGCAACCCAACTAGTATCTGTCTACACACGCCACACCACGTGGAAGAGGGCACGACTGCACATCTAGTGAGACGGTGGATGGCCAGATTTGGCCACCGGGAGGCATAACACGCACCTTTTTAATAGTGCAAGTGCCACCCTTTCCCCGAGAAAGAAAAAGGAGGCCAAAGAAATATCTTGCAAAAAGATGAGAAATTGAAAGTGAAACTATTATTACAATCCACAAAAAAAAATCTCTTAATCTACAGTGATTTCCCCACACCATTTAACTTTTAATATAATAGTCACTATTTAAAAAAGATTAAATAAGCCAAAACAAAATAACATAAGAGGGGTATTAATTAAAAAACAAACTTAAAAAATATTTTAAAAAGACAAAAAAGATATTAATTGAAAAAAACAAAGAAAATTACCAAGAAAGGAAAAACTTAAGCGCATGAGCCTTGAAGCCCAGACACGTGCTCTTGGGCTTGCCATTTTTTTTCCAGGTCATCTGTATTTTTTTTTGAAAAAGAAAGAATTGGCAGACAACATGTCACTCGTTGTGGCAGAGGGCGTGTTGCGTGTCAGCTCAAAATTCAACCACTATTATGGTGGCTAAAAAAATCAGGTTTGCGAGTTTTTTTACCAAAAAACTCATTTTTCACCAAAACACCTATTTTTCAACCATTTCAACCACAAAACACCCTTAAAACACCAAGAAACCAACCTATCAACCTAATAAACCCAAAAAGGTCTAGACCTCTAAAAAAAACCATAAAAAATATTGCATCTTGGACCTAGATTTGATTTTTTTTAAGCTACATTAAGACTTAATACACCACTGTAAGAACACCCTTAAAACACCAAGAAACCAACCTATCAACCTAATAAACCCAAAAAGGTCTAGACCTCTAAAAAAAACCATAAAAAATATTGCATCTTGGACCTAGATCTGATTTTTTTAAGCTACATTAAGACTTAATACACCACTGTAAGACTTCCCTCACCTAGTGGAACCAGTTTAACCTTGATGTTAGATTCTAGAGGTGTTTAAATCATTGGCCCGCATGCATAACACAGGTCAAATCATATTTTTTTAATGCAAAAAAAATGGATAGACATTGCTAATGTGTTTTCTAGTACAAAAAGATTTAAACTACACGAGGGTTTGTATGAGGAAAAAATAATTATTTTTTCTATTTGCTACTAACATTTATTTCGGGTATAAACAATGTCTTTAAAAAGTGTTCAACAAAGAAGAAAAGAATTGTGGAGGAAAGACATGATAGAATGGAAGCTATTATGGAAGTGTTAATGGATAAGTTTGATAAAATGATTAGTGATTAGTAGACAAGGAGTTCCTAGTTGTAAGGAAAAGAAAGTTGAAATGCCTACCATTAGGGCTACAATGAATGATGAGAGTGTGGGCGATAATTATGAAGAAAAGAAATAGAAGTTCTTAAAGCCTGATGATTAGAAAGTTGCTATGAAATTGGTAAAGAAGCAACAAAGAGAGAACCCCTTTCATACTGGATGTCATATTAGTAATAAGATATGTAATATGATTATTGATAGTGAAAGTTGTACTAACGTTGCGAGTACTATTCTTATTAAAAAATTGGATTTGAACATTATTGAGAATGACAGACCTTATAAGCTTCGATGATTGAATGAATGTGGTGAAGTTATGATTATTAAATAGGTTTTGATTACTTTTTCAATTGGAAAGTATAAGGATGAGGTTTTGTGTGATGCGGTTCTCATGTATGCTAGTCATTTATTATTAGGGAGACCTTGATAATTTGACAGAAAGGCAAAGCATGATGGATTTAAAAATAAGTATTCTCTTGAGAAGGATGAAAGGGCATACACACTTGCATCATTGTCACCTAGACATGTTTATGAAGACCAATTAAAGCTGAAAAGAGAAAGCAAAACCGAGGAGACAAATAAACCATATGAGGTAATGTGTAACAACCTCAAAAGTTCAATCAATATATTCATTTAACTTCCACATAAAGGGTAAATGGAGCAAAAAAAATTTTTTTGAGGTCCCAAGTTATCGACAATTTATCCTACACATAATTATAATCGCATCCCACCCATAATAACATCTATAATTGGTATAAATCAATCATTTAATTCATTCGAGAATATACTCAGGACAAATCTTCATTCTCAATCTCCATCTCATATCACATACATAAGTTAGTAATTAAGAGAACCATCCAAGCACTGAAATTTCATATACAAGCACAACACAGTTTAGCATTTTGAACATAAGCTAGTACACTATAATTTCCCAAGCATAGATTAATACATTAATATTCCAAAAACAAAATAATATAAGGAGTATATTATTCTATTCAGGTTACATGTTTACTGCATAATAAAATTACATGAAAAATCCCCAAGTTCCTAACTTATACAAAAAGGGAGAAGGAACCTAAATTCTACTCCTGACAAGAATGGAAGGGACCTGCAAAACATAAATTTTCCATATAATTAAAAATAACTAAAATACAAACAATTCATGGAAGAAAATTTATACAGCACATCTACCTACTTAAGTCATATGCAATTCAATATACCACCACCAACCCCTTTTGAGGATTATCCAATTTATTTCCTTTAACTACTTCTCCCCACGTTAGAAAGACTACTACCGACACTAATGACCTCTATTGGTGTCTTAGTTGCCCATCTTGTGGTCAACTAATAATATTCATAAAAATGTCGACACTAACATGATCGTTGATGTCATTAACTATTTTTGGACCGAAATAGTTAATCAATGTTCTATGTTACCTTGGGAGGTCCTTGGGTATGCCAATGTCAAGGATTCTTGATTTATTACTTAAAAGTACATTTTTATCAAGGTTTTATATCATCATTTTGTACTTGAAGTATCAATAACTCCTTAACTAGAGCATGCTTTATAATAACATGTCTAATAATATAAGATACCTTTAAGGAATTAAGGTTAATCCCATGTTTTTCTTGTTTTTAGAAATTCATTCTCAATCTTTTGATATCTTGTACCTTTTTTGTACCATTTCTTAGTCTTGAGCATGTTTTTGAATTGTACCCCCTTTGAACACACCTACAATCTATATAAAAAAAATTTCTAAGTTGAACACACTTGGACCCTTATCCTAAGATTAAAAAGAGGAAGGTGACATTAAAGGGACTAGGATCTTAAAGCTTGCATAACCAATTCTCAACTAAATGAGAAATTTACTCTCATATATTAGACTACAAAGGGAAACCTGGTAGCCTCATTAGAGTTTCAAGTAACTTATTATGGTTGAACTTGAGCCCATAAAAAAATTCTATTATTGATGACGAAGTTGGGTTAGCTAGATTACCCATTCATATATAGATGAAACTTGAGCTCACAATAACTTATTATGGTTGAACTTGAGCCCACAATAAGCTCACAAAGGATTAAACTGAAAGAATAAGGGAAAGTAACAAACTTGAAAAAAAAAATCTATGATTATATCAAAAAGATTTAAAAAATTAAGGGACTAATTGAGAGAAAGGAGGAAAGTATACGTTAGAAAAACTTGTCACCTTTAGGCAGCGTTTAGGTTGTCCTTTGTGCTTTAATTGGTGGTGTCTTTGATGACGTTGAAATCGTTGAGATGTCCTCTTCCCTATAAGGTGGTGCATGTGGCAATAGGAAATCATGTATGGCTTCGACAACCTATTTTTCTTTTCTTTCTCTTTCTCTTTTTTCTTTCTCATTGCCTCAGTTTGCATGACTAAATTATTCATTTCTCCCTTTCAGATCTCAACGTTTTCCTATTCTTCAATTCTAGTTACTTGACTCTTAATATTTAGAAAAATAAAGAATTCAAATAATATCTTACAAAATTGAGTACCAGCTTAATGCTGGGATATTTTTCAATACTGTGATAACTAAATAAAAGCTAAATTAAAATAAATTATCAACTTTAAATCCTAATAAACATAAAATATAAGGACTAAATTAAAAATAAAAAAAATCAATAACAAGAAAAGGGCCAAAACACTAAAAAAAAACTACAAAACACTTTGGATTACTATTATAATCCATAATGTTTTATGGGTACGGGGGAACAGTGTTTTTCCCACACCCTTTAGTTTTAGTTGGAGATAGCATATATAAGCATATTAACCTTGTTGTTAGACTCCAGTGGTGTTTAGATTGTTGTCCCGGTAGCATAGCACATGCCAAATCATTTTTTTTAGTTCAAAAAATGGATAGACGTTGCTAACGTATTTTTTAATAGAAAAATATTTAAACTAAACGAGGATTAACCCGATGTGATTTAATTCACTTGGTAAGTCCAAAGGCAGTTGGACAACTAGCAAAAACAACAACAAAAATAAATATTCATAAAACCAAGCCCTAATAAAATAGCATGACATTTATATGAGACTATTTTAACTTCATAAAAAGCAAAACAAAATAAATAAATAAATAACCAACATTGAAAAGTGAAATTAAATCAAGAAAAAAACAAAGTATAAAAAAGGGCTTAGACGTGCATGCCTAGGTGGCCTAGCATGCACGTCTAAGCCTTAATAAAAAAAGCTTAGGTGTACAGGCCTACCAAGTTAGGCCCACATGTTTGGGCCTTCAATACTATTATTTTTTAAGGGGCAAAGGGTTATTGGAAAGTTCGAGCAAGGATGTGTTTCACTTAAAAATTATTTTTTAAACCATTTTTCACGTATGCAACACCCTAAAAACCTAAATAAACCCATTTATGCCTTTAAATAACCTAAAAAGGTCCAAAGATGAAAAAAATCAATTTGAAACTCAAAACCTTTTTTATGGTAGATCTACTCTCTCAAGCAATTTGAAGATGAAGTAGAACTCTATTAGAACTTTTCTCATCAAATATAATCTATTTACACCAAGATCGACAACTTTAGTAGTTTGAATCGGTGTTAACCAATTTTCTCTCTCTACGATCAAAATCTAATAACTTTCTCACTCGTAGCTCAAAATAGAGATTGAAAAAAAAAAGAGAAATGAAGTTTTTAATAAAATGAGAATTTTTGAAAAACTAAATGAACTGAAAATGGGTAAGTTGTGAAGTTAGAGGATTAAGGTCAACTTTATGGGTTAATTTTGAAGCGACCACTTTGTTTCTCTATTGTTTTTTAGTTTGGTATCTTGTCTTTCAGCTTTACCCTTGCTTAAAAAATTAGAAGCAACTGGCTTTCAATTTGACCACAAAAGGATCGAGTTGAAGAGAAAAAAGTTTGATGATCGATTTTTTTAAGAAGAAGATGACACTTTAGATTCTTGTAAAAAATGTCCATAAGTTTTAGTTTATTTTGTAATTTATAATGGCCTAAGATTTACACCCACAACCATTCGGCCCATAATATATAATAGAATAAAATTTATGCTACCCGCGCGATGCCATGAGAAACTTTTTAAATTGTGAATCAACTAAGTTTGCATTAAAAGACAATTATAATGTGAAAAAAAGGCATAAAAAGAACTACACAAAAAAAATATCAGGAACGTAAAGAAAAAAAGATGAAAGGCATAGAGATGCGAGTGTACATGCAAAAAGGTTTGTTTCAAGACTTAAAAAAGAAAGAGTTTTTAAAAAGTAACATTGTCATATATCTAATATGATCAATGATTTAACAAATAAAAACAAAAGGTGAGGTAGGCAGTAACAAATTGCAAGAACTATTAAAAAATATAACCAATTTACCTGTGACATGCCAAAAGTGTGTAGCAATGGATAGATAGTTAGTGTCTGTTTGGGAGTGTGATTATGGTTGCTTTTTAAAGTGCTTTTCGTGCCGAAATGCATCAAAATGATGTTTTTTCATTTTTTAAAAATTATTTTTGAAATCAACGCATTAAAACTATCCAAAACACAAAAAAAATTTAATTTTTAGCAAAAAAATTGAATTTTTGGGGAACACGGTTTGCACCGCGTTCCCAAATGGAGTCTTAATCTCTCTCCAATCACAGAAAGTTGTCAGCATCATTAATGGTAAGTCCAAGCTAGATGGCACATCTATTAGCTTTAAATAAAAGTATGTCCATAAATAATAAATCAAAACTAAACAAGTAACAAAGGAAAACAATGGCCATATCAAATCCAATCTAAAATCCAAAAGAACAAATTAGAAAACTAATTTATGTTTGGACATTATCTTTCGCCCTCGTTTCAAGCAAGGTGTGCAGGACGATAAAAATAATTATAAAAATCATACAATCATTTGACACAACCATTAATGATAGTGAAAGATGGGAAAACCCAAAAATAAAGCAAAGCAAGTAGTATCGGGGAAAAGAGGTGATTCTAATTATAGGTGCCAACAATCATAGATATAGAGAGATTTGAGCACAATAAAAAAAAATCACAACCAAGACATCTAATACGTCAGGGAAGAAATTTAAAAATAGTAGCTTAGGCATTTGAATAATGACAAAATAATTGAAACTATGGCAAGCCAAATAACCAAAGTAAAGCAACATTATTGAGTTTCTTTGTTCAAATTGATCAGATTCGAGGTTGGTACCATAATCAAGTTTGGTGTTGGGGTTTGGCATGTTGGAAAGCCGTCGCAATACTAAGGAAAAAAAAGCCCAAAAAAAAAACAAAACAAGCGAACAATTCCAAAAGAAATCTTAAAAATGGCATCAAATGCCATTTTGAATAATCATTGCAAGCATGAGAAGGAAAAAAAACAAATCAAAGAACCAATAACTCTTAAAAGTAGCATTAAATTAGTGAAATTCTAGCATTAAATACAAAAAAGAAATTAAAGAGAAAATCAACTCAGCAAAAAGCATATCAGAAAAGCTTGAGAAAACAACCAATAAAACTACATAAATAATCAATATAAGAACTTGTAAAAAAGAGCTAAGCGAATGATCCAACAATTTAAGAACCCTTTCCCAAGGACATCAAAACTTAGGCAACAACGTCAAAAGATGACTTATACGATGAAAGAAATGAAATCAAGCATGAGAGTGAGACATATCTAAGAACATGGTGGATCGAAAAACTTAAAAAAAAAATGAAAAAAATATCACAACAACAAACCAATACCAAGGAACTCAACTCGAAGACATTATAGATAAGATGAAAAAAATTCTCAGCATAACCATCCCCAACATTAAAGAAAAACACATAACCTAAATGAACTAATTCCATCCCAAACAACGTATATAACGAATTCAAACAAAAACAATGACATTAAAGTTAGTATGAAAATATTGAAAATGTTCTAATAAAGAATTCAACATTGAACCATCCAAAACAAGAAAGAAAAAAAATAGCCTAGATGAACTAAATTTATGGCAGTGGTCAACAACAAACCTAACTCTCATCGAACCAAACTGACACCCTTATCATAAAAATTCACCAATCTAACAACATTATAGAATGAGATAGTGTAGCAAGCTACAATTATAAACATAAAAACAACATTAAAAAAAGACATCAAACCATACCTCATTAAATAAAACAAAATAGAAAACTCGATACCAGACTTTAAAACTAAATAAAGATAAAATTGATTCATCTTAAAACTTGAAGATAAAAGACAAAATAAATCTCAAACAACCAAATAGAATGTTAAACATTAAAAAAATAAAAAAATTTACAACAACATATTGGCATAACAAAAAATCCAAAGAGAGCACAAATCCTCAGAAAAAGATTTCGAAGATGAACCACCCCCAGCATTGAAAAAAGAATAAACATGCCAAATGAACCAATCCTATCCTAAACAACAACCACAAATTCAATTTCTAAATAACCTAATGGCATTGTAGTTATCCCAAACACTTTGCAAAAATATCACACCATAACAAAACACAGGACTCGATGAAAGTTGAAAAAAGGAAAATAAAAATAAAAAAGTCGCCACCTAATAATGAAAGAAAACTATAGATTCTAAAATATACAACGATTCCAAAGATTCAAGTAGTGGGTTACTTATGCTTAAGAAAAGATAGACTGGACCCTTGTTGTATCCTATTAAATGAGAGGTTAAATTTACTATGTGTTTTTTTAAATTTATTCTATGTTTGCCATTAACTATATATTTCTATTTTTTGAGTTTATATTATATGATATTTATATTCAAAATGGATGTTGAAAACTTGTAAAAAAATTTGACATTAATCCCTGAAAAGGAGATCTTATCTGTGTGATAATTTCAATGAATTTTTTTTATATTAATCTCTAAAAATAGAAGATTTTTTTGGAATGAGAAATTTTCAAAAACAAAATTGACATTAATCCTTAAAAATAAGAGATTTCATTGAGATGAGAATATTTGTGAAAAATCTTGACGTTAATCCATAAAGATAGAAGATTCCATCAGTGAAGGGATTTCAATGAAATTTTTTATGTTCATCTCTAAAAATAGAAGATTTCATCGTTTTGGGATTCTGAATGAGAAATTTTGATGTTAATTCCTAATATATGAGATTTTTTTTTTAAAAAAAGAAAACTTTGATTTGTTTCAAAAAAAATTGATAATGAATAAGAGTATCCTAAAACACTAGATTAGACTCACTTTAGATTTTTAAAAGAGTTATGGAATGTTGGCTTATAAAAGCCTTTTTAATATGGGTCAAATCTCAATGAGTTTTATAAACAAGTTATAAAACCCCATGAAAATATGCAATATGATAAATATTTTTTTCTTTATAAATATTGACATGCAAATGTAAAAATTTAAAACATCTAAATGACACAATAATAAATAAAATTTAATGAAATTTTAAACAGATGCAAATATATATATATATATATATATATATATATATATTCACAATTCTCAAAACAATATAATATTGAATAATGAGATTGAAAAAATAAAAAAAGAGATTGAGTTGTTGAAGGATTAAATAGAAATAAATAAATAAATTTATTTTAAGGAATATAGTTTTGTGGGCGTGACTACTTTGATTTAACCATAAAAAAATATTCAAGTGTTGTTAATGTGTTTTTTAAATATTAATATAATGATATATTTGATGATTTTTTTCAAATATTGAAACGATAACAAATCTATGACCTATGTTAACCTGTCAAATCTGTGACACAAGTTATAAGACTGTAATAACCTGTAGATAACAAATTATATAGTTCAATTTCTAATTAATACAATGTTGAAGAATGAAACTAAAAAAACTATTAAATGAAAAGTAACAAAAAAACTACAGGGATCAACCTAAGTTAACTTGTTAAAGCCATAAACTCGATTCATGAGATCATGATAATCCATAGAAAGCAAATCGAAAAAAATTACGAAACTCAATTTTCAACCAACTAAATGTTGAATGATAAAATAAAAAAATCAATGTAAAAAAAGACAAAAAAAACTCAAATCAATCCATATTAACATGTTAGACTAGTCACCTAGGTTATGAGACCAAAATAATTTTATAAAAAAAAAAAAACTTTGATATCTCATTTCCAATAAATCCAATGTTAAAGGTTGAAATCGAAAAAAAAAACTAAATGAATGAGACTATGATAACTTCATATAAAGTAAATTGAAAAAAAATTTATGAAGTCCAATTTTCAAACAACATAATATTGAAAGATGAAATCGAAAAAAAACAAAGATTGAGTTGTTGGATGATGAAATTGAAAAACAAAACAATATTCAATTAAAAAAGACAAAAAAATAAATCGAGTCAACATAGGTTAACCTATGATCTGGGTTAGCCCGATCGGGGTAACCCATGGAAAGCAAATTGAAAAAAAAATACGAAACCTAATTAAAAAAATATTCAATTATAAAGGATGAAAAAACATTACGAAGGATCAGGATAATCAATAGAAAGTAAATTAAAAAAATTTCAAAGCTCAATTTTCAATTAACCGAAAGTTAAAGGATGAAATAAAAATAATCAATTTTTTTTTTTTAAAAAAACAACTCAAGTTAATCCATGCTAACACGTTAAACTACTTACTCAAATTATAAGACCGAGATAACTTTATAAAAGACAAATAAAAAATTTTTCGATGTCTCATTTCCAATAGATTCAATGTTGAAAGTTGAAATCAAGAAAAAAAAACTAAATCCATGAGACTACGATAACTTCACAAAAGTAAATTGAAAAAAATTACGAAGCTTAATTCTCAAACAACCTAATATTGAAAGATAAAACTGAAAAAAAAACTAAGTAAAAAAAAATTGAGTTGTTGGATGGTGAAATGAAAAAAAAAATTCAATTAAAAAAGATAAAAAATATACGGAGTCAACTAACTCAACTTGCCAAACTCGTGACTTAGATTAGCCTATTAGATATACCCCACACGGGAGGTAAATCTAAAAAATTTACAAAGCCCAATTAAAAAAAATCAATTTAAAATTATCTCAAAAAATAAATAGAGTAAACCCAGGTCTACTTATCAAATCAACAACTTTGATCATGAGATTAAGATAACCTTAAATATAAAAAATAAAAAATATTTATAAACCCAATTTCTAATCAACCTAATATTAAAATATATAATAAAAAAATTAATTAAAAATTATTTGAGTTTATTCAGGTTAACTAGTTAAATTTGCTTATGAAATTATGATAAATTCATAAAAATATTATTTTGAATAAATATAATATTAAATATTTAAATAAGAAAACAAAATTAATTTCATGAGATTAATATATAGAGTAAATATAAAAAAAGGAAAGAATAAATAATGTTTTGTTGGTGTTATTGCAATGATATAGCCTGAGCTGTTAATTAATTAATAATTGTTAATGTAGGGAAACATTCACCGAGTAAGAAAGAGAAGTAGCGACGCCGAAGTGGTAGTAGGTAGGTGTTCAAAATTGTTCGTGCCACAAATAAAAAGGACCCATTCTCGGTGTTGGCGGCAATGAGACGATGATGATTCATCATCATAACTAATAACTGAAACTGAAGTTGAAGAAAAGAAGAGCAACAAAATGGGAGTCCAAGGTCTGTGGGACTTGCTGGCTCCCGTCGGCCGTCGAGTATCCGTAGAAACTCTAGCCGGCAAGAAATTAGCCATCGGTACACCACTCTTCTCCTCTCTTCAAAAACCCTTGCTACGTATCCATTTCATTTCATTTTAATTTTGATTTTGATTTTGATTTTGATTTTGATTTTAGATGCTAGTATATGGCTGGTCCAGTTCATGAAGGCGATGAGAGACGACAAGGGAGAGATGGTACGGAACGCTCATTTGCTTGGCTTCTTTCGTCGAATTTGTAAGCTTTTGTATCTCCGCACTAAGCCTGTCTTCGTCTTCGACGGTGCCACCCCTGCTCTCAAGCGCCGCACCGTCATCGCTCGTCGGAGGCTGCGAGAGAACGCCCAGGCTAAGATCCGCAAAACCGCTGAGAAATTGCTTCTTAATCAAGTCTGTCTATAAACCGAACAAAACAAAACAAAACAAAACGCTCTTTAATTTATTTATTTTTGTTTTTATTTTTATTTCTAATCTAATTGGTGCCTAGTTTTTGAAATTTGATTTTTATAACACAGCTGAAGTCAATGAGGCTGAAAGAACTGGCAAAGGATCTTGAGAAGCAGAATGCTGCTAATAAGAAGGGCACGCAGACGAAGATTTTGGAAGAGAATAAACGTGTGCTGTCTGAGTCCGAAAAGCTTGATGAAATGTACATATGTATACCTTTTTTTGTGATTTTTTTCTTTGCTTGGAGAACAACTTTTGTTGATTATTTCGATACGAGTTGATTTAGGCTGGCAGCGTCCATTGCTGCTGAGGAAGGTGGGAGTTTAGATAACAATGCATCCACATCTGCTGCTGCTGCTGTGGAGGACATGGATAGCGATGGAGATGGAGATGAAGAGATGATTTTGGTAAAGAAATGGACAGGAAAAAAAAAGTTCTCTCTTGATTTTGTGGCAACAAGTGCTATTGTATCGGTCCATTTCTTCATTTCTTTAGTTTTGCAAGTTCAAACCCTGGAATTTGTTTTGATTATCACCATGGAACATTCTTCTTTAAGAAGTGAAGACTCTGCTCTTAAAGCTTCCAGCCATTCAGCCATTCTTCACTAAATATTATTTTGAAACTTTCGCGAAAATGATCAATATGTCATAGTTGGTGTGTTTAATTTATTTTGCAGCCACCAATGAATGAGGTTGAAGACCCAGCTGTCTTAGCTGCTTTGCCCCCATTAATGCAACTTGATCTTCTGGTATGGTTTCTTGATCAGACGTGCTGTTCATTCCATCTTTGTTCGCCGTGTTATTTTCTTACCTCTGCCCATTAATAAGGTCTCTTATGTAGATGAGAGAAAGATCATTTGCAGAAAAGGGAAAAAGTAATCAAGACAAGCAGGTCAGTTCTTGAATGCCTAGTTGTATATTGAGATTTATCTTAATATGACATGTGGTACAGCTTGCTAAAAATGCGTGCTTGTTGTGCTAACTAAGAGCCTGTGTTCACTGTGTCGTGTTTGTTTTGTCTGATTTGTACTTTGGAATGATGCTAAGTGTTTAATTTTTCATTGAAGTTGGAGAACCAGAATGACAAGCACAAAAATAATGCAAAGGGCAAGCAAATTTTGTCGGATCATACTGAATTTGAAGGGAGCAATATGGGAAGAGATCATGTGGCAGCAGAGAGTTACAATCAGGAGAAGTTAGATGATATGTAAGCTGTCGGTCCAATTGTCATACTATGCTCTTTCCAATTCTGGTTTAATATTCTGTTGATTGCGTTGACTAGTTAGTTTAGGTTGGCAGCATCTATGGTGGCTGAGGAGGAAGGCAGTGATGAAGATGAAGAGATGATACTGGTAAGTATGCACAACTTTGATACATGGAATTATTGTTGTAATGGGAGTTCATGCAGATTGTAGCTTTTATGCTTTTCAATTTTTCTTTGAAGTTTGATAACTAGTCCATATTAGAATAAAGTTCAAGTGCCCTATGAACCAGGGATGCATTGATGCTTTCTTTATTGGTTTATCTCTTTCTAGTTCATGTTTGAAATAGGAAATTTAGTGGTATATGCTATGTATGGTTGCTCTCTTAGAACTCATCTTCTAGAAGTAAACTCTATTCTTTCCGGGATTTTTTGTTCTTGTGCCACAGAGTGTCTGTATGCAACTTTGTCCTTTTTTTTACCTTACAGCTGAGCGTGATCCATTTTGCAGCCACATGGGAAGGTTGATCCTGCTGTTTTAGCAGCTCTGCCACCATCAATGCAACTTGATCTTCTGGTCCAGGTAAATGCTGGTGTGCAGCTAGTTTTGATTTCCTACGAGATAAAATGTTTCAGCTTTCTCCGCCACATTGCTTTTGTTGTGATGTTTGTTGTCCATCTCCTATTTTGTAGATGAGAGAGAAATTGATTGCTGAAAACAGACAAAGGTATCAAAAAGTCAAGAAGGTCAGTTCTTGAATGCACTGCTCTTGATAAAGATTTTTCATGTGAATGTTTTCTAGATTTTCTATCACTTTGCTATTTCTGAAGTTGATTGATTTCATATTTACCATGTGCTTGGTGACTATACTAGGACTTACGAAAGGTGGTGCTTGACACAAACTATTTATCATTTGAGTTGACATTTATCATATCATAGTGATGCATGCATCCCGTCAAATTGTGTGCATATTTCTTATTTGCTCATTTCATGTTTATCTAGGTGCCCGAAAAATTCTCTGAGCTTCAAATTCAGGCTTATCTTAAAACTGTTGCTTTCCGCCGTGAGATAGATCAAGTGCAGAAAGCTGCTGCTGGGAATGATGTTGGTGGTGTTCAGGCTTCAAGGATAGCTTCTGATGCAAACCGAGAATTTATTTTCTCATCATCCTTTTCTGGGGATAAAGAGTGAGTACTTTATTTTCATTCTACTATGAAATATGCTTGGCAAATGCCGTGTCTTTTGAAAAGGCATTTTATCAACTGTCACACTGTTATTCTTATGCATGACTATTAGGTTGTGTTTGGTTCAGGTTTAAGAATCAGAGGTTAAATGTTAATTGGTAGGGGTGGGTTGGGGGGGGGGTGTGGTAGATGCTAAGGGGTGTCAACCTTAATCCGATTCACTTTCATGCATACATCCCAATTGTTGTTCTAAACACTTCCAATTTCATGGGGCATTGCCTGTCATCTACTTACTTTTTCAAAGATGTTTAGGTTGCTTACAACTGATGGAGTGAAGAGAAGAAAAGGACACGAGCAACAAAAGGAACCATTAAAGCAACCATCTTCAGATTTTGTGGCTGGTGTTGCATCTATCTGTAAGTCCAATACTGTGACAGGATTTTCCCAGGATGAATCTAGCAGTGCTTTTGATGATGATGTTGAGACATATCTTGATGAAAGAGGTCGTATGCGAGTCAGTAGAGTCAGAGCCATGGGGATGCGCATGACCCGTGATTTGCAAAGGAACTTGGATTTAATGAAAGAAATTGAAAAGGATAAAACGCTTTCTATCAAGACTCCAAGTGCTCGGTCTGTGCATAACAGAAATAAGATTGGTACCCCCAGAAGTTTTCCCAATGAAAATCATAATGGAGAAAGTTCACATGGTATCGATGGCAACTCCACTAACTTGAACAAGATGAACGAGCAGTCCTTGTTGAGTAATGAGACTTCTGTGCAGATATCTTTTGAAGTTGGTGACGAGAGCAAGCATTTTAGCAGTGATGACGAAGTGTTTGCTTCTTTAGTAGCTGAAAAGCCTGTAAAAATCTCTTCTGCTGGCAATAGTACATCAAGAAGATATTCTGATGATTCTGCTTCTGATAGTGACTGGGAGGAAGGAATTGTTAAAGGAAAAGCTAATAGTTCTCCTAATGATGTTGAATTAAGAACTAAGCTGTCTCCTAAGGTTAGCAATGTTAGCGATGATAGTGAAGTGGAATGGATGGAAGGAGATTCTGATATTCATGATAACTCCTCCTATCTAGCTGAATCAAAAAGAAAACTAGTTTCCAAAGGTACTTTGGAAGAAGAAGCTGCTTTGCAGGATGCTATTAGGAGAAGTCTTAATGATTTAGTGGTTGGAAAATTCATCCAGTCGCAATCTAACCCGGAAAATATTAAAATCTCTGGAGAAAATGTTAGCAATGACAGTGAAGTGGAGTGGGTAGAAGTAGATCCTGATGTTCATGATAAGTCCTCATATCCAGCTAAATCAAGAAATCAAGTTTCTGGAGGTTCTATAGAAGATGAGGCTGGTTTGCAGGATGCCATAATGAAAAGTCTTAATGATCTTGGGAGTGAAAAATCCATCCACTCAGAATCTGACCCTAAAAATGTTAAAAGCTCTAGAGGACATGCTTATGAAGGTGTGGGCTTTCTCGATCAAGAAGATAATGGTTCAGCTATGCTCAGGAAGGATGCTACCCAACAAAGCAAATCAATCTCTGAAATTTTGGGTTTTGAAAACCTAGGTGATGCAGGTGAAGTTAATATCTCACAAGCCTTTCCATCTGTGGGTAGCCAATTAAAGTCATCTAAAGCTCATAATCCTGATGATGTGGTGATGCTAATAAATGAATCACGTGAAAGTTATGTGCATTCTAATCCTGCCTGGATAAGCCAAGATGTGGATAAAAGGGAGAATGGGTGCCAAGGCATGCCATCTATTGAATCAATTGGCCGTTTGGAAGCAAAGGAGAACCACTTGAATTTGGAACCTGCTTCTGATATAGAGAATGGTGGGTTATCTGCCTCCCATGAGAAGTATTCAAGAGACGGCTCTCATACCGCTATAGCAGCATCTACTTATCTACCTCTTACTGAGCTAATTGATGATAGAAATGATAAGAAAGCAGAGCCATCCACGTTCATTGGTGGAGAGAAAATTAGTTCTGAGGCTGAGCCACCATGCCTTTCAGTTGAGAACTCTTTCCCAGAAGATTCATTGAATGGCAGTGATTTTGCAGAGAAACTTGATGGAGAAAAAAAAGCAGAAGACCATGTTAGTGAAAGGGAATGCTATATCAGCAAATCTGCATCCATGGATAATGAGAATGAACAGGTCAATTTTACAGAGGCTAGTTTGGAGAAGGAAATGCTAATACTAGATCAAGAATATAGTAATCTAGGAGATGAACAGAGAAAGCTTGAGCGTAATGCGGAATCAGTCACCAGTGAGATGTTTGCAGAATGTCAGGTATGCACTGAAACTTCCTATCTGATATAACAGCTAAATCACATGGTGACAATTAACAAGTCGTTAGGACCAACTTGCTTCATGTCCTTATTGGAGTCTAGCATGCAATGATTTGTCCTTGATTGATTAAACTCTTTTATTTTTTTTTGTCAGAAAATTTGGTTTTGTTTTCTGTTTGGATATCAACTATGGAACTTCAAATACACTGACCACTAAGGATAACTGTTTTCTTCTGCTTACGTCAAACAATATATTGCAATGGGTGATCCTACAATTCTGGTATTACATGAGGAAATGAGAAACTTATGTTGTTTCGGTTAATGTTATTCTCTGTAGAAATGATACTGATTTTGGCATATCAAATAATTTGCAGCACCAAACTCATGTTGTTTGTCATTTTATAATCTGTAGGAGCTGCTGCAGATGTTTGGCTTACCATATATTATAGCACCAATGGAAGCAGAAGCTCAATGTGCATATATGGAACTTGCAAATTATGTCGACGGTGCTGTGACTGATGATTCTGATGTCTTCTTGTTTGGAGCTCGAAATGTGTATAAGAATATATTTGATGATCGTAAATATGTGGAGACATACTTCATGAAGGTCTGGTAGAATCCTTCAAATTTTTTTGTCTTATCGTTCTGTCACAACTGCTATGATATTGGGATCCAGTTCTGTGATTAAATAATAGAGAAAACTTGCCTTTCAGCATCTTTGCAATTGTTTTCTCCATAAAGGTCCCTTCTTTTTTGCATGTTTTTTTTCCAGCTAGAATGCTTCTAAAATTACTCTCTGACTTTTGGGCTCTTTTTTACTGCTTCATTTCTTTTTCTTACAGCTCTCTGCTGTTTTAGCACAAATTATATATTTTCTTTTTATTCTTAACATTCTGCCTTTCATACTCTGGCAATTTGCTTGCAGGATATCGAGAAAGAGCTTGGTCTATCAAGAGAGAAATTAATTCGCATGGCTCTGCTTCTTGGAAGTGATTATACCGAGGGAGTTAGGTAATTAACAGAAACTGGTTTGGCTTCTTAGTTTCAATAGTCATGCTTTCTTCTTATGCATGTAGGTTTTCCTTTATGTCTTTGAATTTACTCTTTTACAAGCACATTGTTTTGAGCTTCTTGATTTGAGTATTAAGAACCATTTGTATGCTTTATTAGACATTTATTTTTTATTGTTAAGTTTATGAACTTTAATGGAATGTGTGTTTGTTGTAGTGGCATTGGCATTGTCAATGCTATTGAGGTTGTGACTGCATTCCCTGAGGAGGATGGCCTTCAAAAATTCAGGGATTGGATTGAATCACCGGATCCAGCTATCCTAGGAAAGTTTGATGTTCAAACTGGTCTGGGTGCGAGGAAAAAAGAGTCAAAGGTTGGTGGTAGTGAAGCAAAATGCACAGGTAATGGCATGGAAGGGACGAATCCATCTGGCCTAAACATTCCTCAAGCTCATGAAGAAAAGCAATCTGCAGATCATTCTCAAGTGATAAAGCAGGTTTTCATGGATAAGCATGTAAGTTCTTACATAATTAGTCATTTCCTTGTTGACACATCAGCAATCAGCATGATAGAAAAGATCCCAAATTTAAATTTGTACAGAGAAATGTTAGCAAGAACTGGCACATTCCTTCTTCTTTTCCGAGTGAAGCAGTCATTTCTGCGTATTCTTGTCCGCAAGTGGACAAATCAACAGAGCCTTTCACATGGGGAAAACCAGATCTTCATGCTCTTCACAGGTAAGTTACCTCACCTTTGGTTTTCATAAATTTCAGTATGTACAGCTTGTGTTTGCTTCTAGGTATATGCTGTGGCGAACTTTTCTTCCCATGCTGAATTTGTTACTACACATGCCATAGGACTATGCTGATGATACTTACAATGCGTTATTTTTCTTTCCAAGTTTTAATGTGATCCATGCTAAAGTTCCTGCTGTTGAGAGCTGTTGTCAAGGGAAGATTGCATCATCTTGGTCACCATGCTTTCAATCATTTGCTCCAACATTTTGAAGTTAGAAAACACATACCCAATGCTAAAATGCACCCAAATCATGCATTATTAGTACACTAAACTGATTCTCTATGGTTCTCAAAATAACCGGCAGCATATTTTCACATATAAAATCAGATGGTTCGTTTCAATGACCAGCTGTGGTTACATACAGATTATGCTGGGAAAAGTTTGGGTGGCACATTCAGAAGTCAGATGAGTTGCTACTTCCTGTTCTGAAGGAGTATAATAAACATGAGGTTGTGTTCCTCTCTCATCTGCATGCTCAGACACATTTGCTACTCATTTTCGTGCATGAGATTCAAACAAGCTAACATGCCCTCGCAATGATCTACACACTCTTCTCTACCATGTGCTTATGCAAACTTTCTCTACCAACATGCATCTGCTTTATTACGTAATACAGAATATTTTTTGCATATTTTCTAAGCAAACTTTTTCTATCTGTTTGGTGCTGTGAACAGTGTCGGCAGTGTTTTTGGAAATTTTGAGCTGTATCTTTGATGGGTAATTGTTGGGTTGATTAGGTGTGCATGACAGGTTGTTTGGGGAATGCTGATGAGTGTTTTGAGGTTTGGTTGATGGTGTTTTCTACTGGACATTATAGAAATCATTAGAGTCATGCTAATAGGGTTTCTTGGAGTTACACCTATGGAAAGTTGAGTCATGCAATCAAAAGCAAAGTTGCTGGAATTTTATCTATAAACTGATTCTCTGTATTGAATGATTACATAACCTTTACATAGAGTTCCTTGGATTTATCTTCCTATTTACAAAATACTGATTGTCCTATTTAAAATAGCCTAATAAAGCTGATTTCTCTTTAAGACTAATAGAATACTAAATAGAGAGTAAACCCAGACTCGGACAGTTTTCCAGATTTGCTGCAAATCTGGAAACAGATACCCTTATCTATGAAAAGACTAAAGTTTGCTTCTTTTACTGTCTGCATTAATCATTCACCTTTGTTATGATTTGGTATCATCGTCTGCAACTAATCAAAGTGTCATGAAAAGCACGCTTTACTGTTAAATACCATTGTTTCCTTTTTTTTTTACTCAAATGTATAAAATCAATAAATTGTAATAGAACTTGCTGCTTAACTTGTATTTGGTTGTTGCTTGAAATTGAATATAATTATCTGTATCCTAGTATATAGATCAAGTTTATATAATTTTAGGACATTAATTGAACACACATCCCTCGCAAAGAACATCCTATATCTCTCAAGAGTCAGCTATGATCTACACACCGGAGAACATAAATTTTGTTGAATCAGAGCTCATACCAATTTAGGACATTAAGTGAATATAGTTTGCATCTGTTATGATTTTTTCTATTTGAAATTAGGAACTGAAAGCTGGAGGAATTGTAAAAATGCCTTAATTTGTTTTTCTTTTAAATTTTGATTTTTTTTTAACATGGAAGGATAAACTGAATATTATGGAGATGTGGTTGCAGTTGCTTTTTAAAGTACTTTTTACTTAGAAATGCATCAAAATAATGTTTTTTATTTTTTATATCAGCACATCAAAACGATTCAAAAGCATAAAAATATTAAGAAAAAAAAAATTGAATTTTAGCAAACATCTGTTTGGGCCACACTCCCAAACAGGGGCCACAATAAAATAACAGGGGTATTTTACTTGAATGAGATATCTTGACAACATACTCTATGTAAGATGTAAGGAGATGTTGATACGTTTCTACTTGGTTTATTTGTTGAAGACTCAACTACGACTGGAAGCATTTTACAGTTTCAATGAAAGATTTGCAAAAATTCGTAGCAAGAGAATCAAGAAGGCTGTTAAAGGGATCACTGGAAACCAATACTCTGACATGATGGATTATCCTGTGGAAGAGGTTTCTAAAAGTAGAACTGGAAATATATCTGGGAAATCTGGTGACAATGAACCTCAGACACATTCAAAAAGAACTGCAAGAACTGCTCCTGGCAATAAGAGTAGTTTTCTGGAAAAATCAAAACCAAAGTGGTCCAGGAAAAGGACTGCTGAGCAGCCTGTTTTTCCTGAAGTTGAGAATACAGAGGCAACTGTTAGGCAATGTAGCGATAGAGGATTCCTAAGAAACGGAAAAGGTAGAGGGAGAGGTCGGGGAAGGGGAAGGGGAAGGGGAAAGGCAAATCTTTGTTTTGAACAATCAGATTCAAGCTCTTGTGATGTTGATAGTGGTCATGATGAGCATGAAGTGCATGTTGATGAGTCAAGGGGCCCACATGAATTACGGAAGGTGAGATTAATTTTTATTTGCTTACTTCCTTTATGGCATAACGAAGTCTATATAATGTCGCATTGATAAATTCATGGAAAGCGAGCAAGTGGAGAACTTCACTTGTTTGTGGTTTGTTCTTATTAAGGTGCAACAGACTAGTTCAATTTCAAAACCTTTGCCTCGCCTGCTTGTTGATTTACTGTGGTTTATTCCAATGTTTTAGGTCAGCTATTAAGCATTTTAGGTTCTCTTTTGACAGTTTGAGGAGCCAAACTCCCCCATCTCATGTATGTAAGAAGGCCCCAGCCTGATAAATATGCACTGGAGTTATTCAGTACATGCATAGACAGCTGCATGTCTTGGTTTTGGTTTATCTGGTGCAAAATTAGTATAAAGGTTTCTATATGCTTAAATTTTCGTCACATGATGTCATGATTCTGACCATTATGCAAGTTGTGAAAATGAGCCTTCTGTATATTCAACATGGTGGAATTCCATAAAGTAGACTTGCATCTACAATAATGTTATTTCAAGAAGGCTTGTTCATTATTTTAAGCTGAATCTAACGAAGGTTTCTTTTCACCTATTTCCCCGCTTTTTAGTCAACACGGTTGCGGAAGCCTGTAAATTACACAGTCGATGACTTAGAAATTGATGATGTGGAGAAGTCCTTGGACCAGGGTGATAAAGAGGGGTTTGACAAAGAGGCACTGCATCAAGGTTTCTCTTCTGCTAAAGAAGCACGTGGAGATGGTGGCATTGGCATCAAAGACAATGAACAACTTGAAGTGGGAGATTCTTCACTTCAGAGCTTCTCCAGGGATTATCTTGAAGGGGGAGATGGATTTTGCTTTGATGGAGAGGAAGTTGGTGTCCCTGGCGTGGACCAAAATAGCTATTTTTCGAAGGTTGAACTTTCTGATGATCACCTTGAAAGGGGAGGTGGTTTTTGCCTGGACGAAAGTGACGCAGGCATGGACCAAGGCACTAACCAAAACCCACCTAGAACGGGTGATCTTTTGGAAGAAGTTGAGCATGGCACTGAGCTCTTGAATGAAGTCAGAGATGGAGGGAGGACGAGTGCTTGTGAAACTGAGTTGAATGCGGACAGCGTGGTTGCAGCAGCACATGCTGGTGGTCGTTTAAGGAGCAGCGTCTCTGGCCCAGAAATAACTAAGAATGAGACGGGGGCAACTGGTGGTGCAGGAAGTCTAAGTGCAATGCCGTACCTCCTTAAAAGAAAACGGAGGAAAATGTGATTTTCTAGATCAGTCTTTCCGCCACTGCTGCGATGTTTATTTTTAGGGTTCCCACCGCCATAGAGAGTAATCAATAATATAGTTATCTGTTGCATGCCTGAAACATGCAAGATGTGTCTCTTCTCACCATTTGTTTTGTGCTGTCTGAAAATGAATTATTTCTTTTTGTATCACTTTTGCAAATTTAAAGTTTCAGAAAGATTTGATGACTTCGTCTCTTCCCGTAAAGAGCATCCTGATTTATACATTAACGGGCGGTCGCGTATGAAATAATGGCCTTCTATTCTATTCTGTGGTTGCAACCCTTTTTTTTGTTTTTTAATAATAATAATAATAATAATAGAGGAAATTTACAATAAAATTATGCGGTAATAGTGTAGTAATGATTATTTTTTAAAGTAATTTTTATTTAAAAAATTATTAAAATAATAGTTTTTTTAATTATTTTTTAAAATAGTAATGATTGTCTTTGTTGTCACAATATAATAAAAGAAACTATAAAATAAAGATTTTTTTATAAGTGATGATTAGATAATTTGTGATTTATTATATTTATTACAGCTTAACTTTAAAATAATTATTTAAAATAAAAAATAACATCTATAAACCTGAATAATCCTAATATATAATTTGTTTGTTTTTTTGTTTAAAAAATATTTTTGAAAAAATTTAAATATTTTATATTTTTTCTTTACTTTAAACTAATTATTTTTTTTAAAATCGTTTATCAACTCTACTACAAATATCCAATGCTTGGCTGTACATAACCGCAAGAACATAATTAAATTCTCACTTGCTAGTTGTTGTTATTATTATTATGAATCTTCAACGAGATGGCTTGCCAATAATTGAGGGCCATTAACAAATTCTGGGTTCATCCCAGAAGACGAAAATGATTTATTTTTGCTTAAGTAGCTCTACACTGTACAGAAAAATCGGACACCTCTTATCACAAAAAAGAAAAATGAAAAGGAAAAGATAAGCTCGATGGCTGCTAGTTGCTTGCTTTCTCTTGCAGAAATTGAGAAGCATAAACAAGCTAGGTTCTGATTTAGAAGTTACCAGTCAATATTTATTTATTTATTTATTTATTGCAGATGATACCTGTAGCTGCAAATGATGTTGCTTTTTCAATACATGCTGTTTTTGCAACATCGTCGATTATATTCTTTCAAATTGTAATCTATGATGTAAGTGTTATACCTACGCTAGCTTCAATGCTTAATGTTCTTTTATATCATGTATTCTGATGCCTGGTACCGTTCTTTATTTTCAACAGCGTGGAGATCAAAATGTCTCCAAGATTTCCATATCAATTGTCTGTGTTGCATGGCTATTTGCTGGAGTATGTTTTTTCATAACTTTGCCTAACCACTCCTGGCTGTGGCTCATCTCCATCTTTAAGTAAGTTGCTCTTTTGACTTTCTTAATTTGTTTTTGGCTTGCTGATATTGAGCAAATTTTGTCAATTCATAGCTGGTTCCAGATCCTTTTCTTCGATCTGTCTGTCACCCTCTCTAATTTATATCTCTTTCCAGCGAGCGTATGATGTTCAAAACATACGAGAAAAACTCTATGTATTATATATTTTAGAATTTTTGCAGCAAGGGAGTGATGTGGTGCTTTCTCTCATTGCTGTTGTCTGGGGAGGAAGGTCATAAGGTGGGGTTGGAATGCTCAATGATGTAAAGAGGTTGATGGCTGCAGAAATTTTGTAAAATGGTGGAGCATATACAAATCCAGTGGAGTTTCTTAACTGCCCTTCTGTTTAACTTTGCCCAGATGGTACCATCAAAGGAAATACCATGTTTGGGTGTTAGAAGGTCTTGTGATGATCAATGGCAAATTTTCCAGGTCAGAATTGCTTCTCCTTCATGTCATCAACAAGTCTTCGTAAGAGGTTAATTGCCAATTTTCCATCACACTGGCAATAAGCCTCGTTAACCTTTTCACAATACATACCATCCAAAACTCTTCTTCGTGTTTACTAATCCTGTTCTTCACCGCTTAGCATCAATAATACCCCACCCAACACATGCATGCATGCAGCGAAAAAGAAAACGAACGGAATTTTCAGAGAGAAATATTGTCTCTTAACCATTTTAGTATATTTAAAGCTTGCACTAAAGCCATGTTCTTTAAGTGCTGATTTAGCTACTAATCTTTACTAACGTAACAGATGTTGCAACTTAGCTTCCTCAGAATTTTTCCATTGATATGTTTGTTAAGTGATAAAATAACCAATTAGAACCATATGGATGGAACTTATATATGTTCCAAAAGAATCATTTTCAAAACATTTTTCACTTACCAAATAAGCCCACCTTTGTCTGATCCTCGAGAATGTATTCTGACTCTTGCATGTCGTTTGTCATTGCTTTGAGAACAGGCAGTGATGAACTTCAGAGGCGAAAGAGCACGGATGGCTTCAGCATCAGATTCTATATATATATATATATATATATATATATATATAGAATGCTAATCTCTCATAGCAGTGATGATCAGGATTTAGTAGTCTCCATGTTTGGGTGTTAGAAGGTCTTGTGCAACTTTAAAAGCAATGTAGAGGTAGGTGTTCAATTCAATACACACTTCCGGATGTGCGAACAGTTGTGCAGATGCTCTGGCAAAGCAAGGCACTGGACTTGCATGAGATTTCGTTTCTTGGCTGTATAGTCCTTTTCCTGGTATCTTGGATGCGCGCAGGCTGTTGAATTTGGTAAAACTTTGTTATTTGTTGAATTTGAATCTTTTTTTCATAGTAAAATCTTATATTACATTTCTTTAAAAAACTTTTCTAATTAAGTAAACAAGTACACTGGAATAATAATTAACCATTTTAAAAGACAAAATATTTTTTCATAAGATTCATGATATTATGAATAAGCTACTCGTTATTATTTATGCTGATAAAATAAATATTTAAAAAGAAATAAATTTTTCTTAAATAAAATTCTGAATTTTTACTCAAGTCTCTTGCTTTGAAATCCACAAAAGTAAAAGATCATCTCATGATATACCTTCACCGATTACAATATCACCAATATAAAAACAAATGATCTCTTTCTCAAGAAACATTACCAAAGAGTTACAAGATTTCAAAAGCAAATCGTTTTAAATTCATATCAAGATAATTTTTGTTTTCAAAATGCAAGATCAATATTTCAAAATTCATTCTAGATAATGATTTCTTCATTGAAACCAAATAAAAAAAGAAAGAAAGAGAGGTTTTGTAAAGCCGTTGTTTGTTTGAATCACTGACAAAGTATACTTAGAGGTAATAGTCAAAACAAGAGGGGCAATGTTGTATTTAGAAGGTTATTTGATCCCTTCAAGGTAACAGTAAAAAGAGAATACTTCTGGTATTGAGACAATGAGGCATTGCTGTTTATAGGAGAAATTCTCGATGAAATTTGTCAAAAGGAAGGCCACTTTGAAATGGCTAAAAAATAAAAACACTTTTTAAAATTTTATACTTTTGAGAATTTTTTGTATTTTTCACCTCAGTAGGTTGTCTATGAGAATTAGAGCAACCTGAAAAAATCTTCATATTTTTTATCAATAGACAGATCACCCATTACAATGAGATCAATATTGAAAAACTTTTATATTTTGTTTTCACGAACAATTAGGTTACCTGAAAAAACGAGATCAATCATGAAAAATATTTGTATTTTTCACCTGGACAAGTCACCCATGAGAAATAGAGTACCTAAAAAATCTTTGTATTTTTTACTAGCGGCCAGGTCGCTTAGAACAATTAGATACTTTTAAAAATTTTTTTGTATTTTTCACCAACAAGCAGGTCGCCAAGAATAATTAGACCACTTTTAAAAAATCTTTATATTTTTTACTAATGGGCAGGTCGTTTAAAAAAATTAGACCACTTTTGAAATCTTCATATTTTTCACCAATGAGCAGATCGCCTAGAACAATTAGACCACTTTTAAAAATTTTTTATATTTTTCATTAACGGACAGGTCGCTTAAAACAATTAGACTATTTTTAGAAGTTCTCTAAACTTTCACCAATGAGTAGATCCCATGGAATTGTTAGACCACTTGAAAAAATAAATAAAGAGAAGGGTTTTCATACTTATTTTTCTTTATAAATTTACTACACAACCAAAATAAAATAAATTTTTCAATGTTTTTGCACCGTAAGTATTGTAAAAAGATGACAATTATCATAACATTTGTTTTTAATTTAATTTTTAGAGAGGATAAAAATTAGATATTAAATTATTAGGGATTGATTT
The DNA here is from genome assembly GCF_951802175.1 of Populus nigra. NCBI lineage: Eukaryota > Viridiplantae > Streptophyta > Magnoliopsida > Malpighiales > Salicaceae > Populus > Populus nigra. The sequence goes on along the minus strand of NC_084864.1, from coordinate 7,582,904 downwards.
TAGTTAAAGGTTTGATTTGTCGACTCGTGGAAAACCAATAACTATAGTATGCTTTTTATCATTTTTCACCTTAATTTTAGTTTGAAATAGATCATTAAAATATTTTCAATTCTTTTGATTTTTAAATTTTTTTAAAAAATATAGTTTGTGTTTGGAATTTTGAAACTTCTGTATAATAAATACAAGCCACAGATAATAGAGGTAGATCAAAGATTTATAGCGAGCAGACCTGTTCCACAAAAAGACAAAAACCTCCTTTCATTTCCCTAACACTGTGCATAACCTCTCACCAGTGTTAACCCCACATCAATCCAGTCTCCACCGTTTCCCTTCGCCGCCTCAATAGTCTCCACCATAACCAAACTAATGATATCAAACCATCCGCAAAAGCTTATTCATCGTCTTTCTTCAAAAGCTTATTCAAGAATGGTGAATTTTCTTTTTATTTTTGTATGAAGGATATTAGTAAATGGTGAATTCTCGGATTAATTCCAATTAATCATTAAAAAAGGAAAATCTAAGATGCAGTGCAGACAGTCTATGTTGGTTTGTTCAAATAGCTAGTTTTTGTAAATGGTTGGTTTTGCAGAAGATGAATTGTCGAGAATCGAACTGCGAAAGCTTTGTTTAGTTATTAACGGAACCACTTGATTCTCCACCCCGTCAGTCATCGCGACGGACGAAGCCAAAAAGCGCGCGAAGAAGAAGAAGAATACAGAGTAGAAGGGTAACAACATTTTTTTCATTGTCACAAACAGAGGGGCTCCAATCCGCATTGTAAGGTATATAATTGTTTTTTAAAATATTTTTTATTTAAAAATATATTATTTTATTTTTTAAAAATTATTTTTAATATCTATATATTAAAATAATACTTTCATAATTTATTAGAATAGAACAATGCGAACGTTTTTATTTATATTATTTCTATCCTTATTATTCACTTTAAATTAATTTTTATAATTAATTTTAATTAATTTTTTATGAAATTATAACAAATTCAAATTCTTATTTTTGATTTGGTGAGCTTTTATTTTTGTTATCCTATATAATTAAGTATAAATTTTTTAAATAAAGTTATTAAATTTAGTAGAGTTTATAATTTAAATTGCGATTTAGTAAATCTAAATTGATCTAATATATCATCGTTTTAATATTAAAAAAAATATTATTTTGATTTTTTTAAAAACCAAATCATTTTTTATTGGTTATCTAACTATTTTTAAATTCATTAAATCAATTTAATCATAAAAAATTAATTCCAATATAATTTTAATTTAAATCCCGATAAGAATTTAGCCTTCCCATATAATTTCCCAAGAAGATTAGTGTTCGGTTATCCGAAGAGTGTATTTAGCCATAATCTTGGGCAAAGCCATTCTATACATATATAATATATTAATTATTTAGAAATAATAATTTGTTGTCCGTCCACGTCACTTCTGGTGAACGGTTCAGATACAACAAGTGCATTCAAAGAGAGTTTCTATAATTGAAAAGACCGCCTGGGGGTTCTTGCGGTATGTAAAGTCTCCTCCTCCTCCAGGCTTCAGGCAAGTTGGAAAGGGAAAAACAGGATTGAATTGCAATGGCATCATGGAATTCAATTCCATTGGAAATCACCTACGAAACGTTTGGATGGATCGCCTTCTTTTCATGGTCTATCAGTTTCTATCCTCAAGTAATCATGAATTTCCGACGCAAAAGGTAATTCATTCATCGCTTTACTTTACTTTTTTGATTATCCATTCCAACAACACCAACACGATATATCTTTGTCTTTTGAACAGTGTGGTGGGGTTGAACTTTGATTTCGTGGTGTTGAATTTGACGAAACATTCTTCGTATTTGATATACAACGCTTCTCTTTACTTTAGCTCTGCTATTCAACACCAGTACTTTGAAAAATATGGCCATGGAGAGGTATTTCTTTTCCTTCTTTCTTCCTCTTTTTATGTCATATACAGCTCCTTTCTTGTCTTCCCATGCTCAGTTTTAGGTGAAGCACAAGTAATAGTTTGGTGGGTCAATTTGATCTTCCATCAACAAGCTGTTACTTGTGTTTTTCGTTTATTTACCCACCTATTCAAATCCCTGAATGGATTTGTTACGATAAGTAGAGAAATGAAATGTTTCCTATTTTGGGTTTTTTTGGTTGACGGACTTTTAAAACTTGAATGAGATGTCTTGCCAGTAAGCAATGCTCGTCAACAAATTCTCTGCTCATTTTAATTAGCTGAAAAATCACCTTCATTTTCTCTTATATTTTGAGGTTATAGATATAAAATAAGTTAATCGTTAACTTCATGCCTGCCTGCTAATTGCTTGCTTTTATAGAAGTTGAGGAGTGCCCATTGATTTAGCTGTACATATGAGGGGTTTGTGCATTCTGTTTCCTTAATCATCGCCATCAGAAATGGTCGAATGAGACCCTTCCTTTGAACTTATCTAGCAAATGATTTAAATTTTTTTTCTCCCTAAATGCAAATGGATGTTCACCGTGATTGATACTACTAGTATTTAGAGATGATGATTCTAGCATAACCATAACCATGTCTAAATAAAAAACTAATAACCATAAATAACCTAACATCATGTAAGGATTTTTGATAACCATATCCATATTGTGGACACCCATTCAAATAACCATCATCAGTCAAGTTTTTTTTTTTTAATATATAGACTTAATTAATTGAATAAATAGTTTCAATAGTTTCTTAGAATCAATAATTTAATTAAATTTGGTTAACCATATGTTAACAAAACATTATTAACAAGAACCAAATAAATTTCAAAACATAAAATTATTTTAAAGCATATCCATCCATAATACAACAACCAAATAAATGTTTTAAGGTGATTATAAAAAACAAAGTTGTTCCATTATGAAATAAGTCTTCACAATCCTAAAAACTATAATAACCAACCCCTCCATATCATCGATAAATCATTCCACAATTGAACTCGCTATATAAACAACAAACTAATGGTTAATGCACAAACTATACATGTAAAAAAAAAAATAGCAGGAATTTTTCCTTACATGTTTTTAGTTTAAGTTTCACACCTCCTTCATCATTATTAATATCATAATACATGTGTTGGAATTTATAGTTTTTGAAAACTAATAATGACAACACACACACACACACACACACACACACACACACACATATATATATATATTACGGATTGAAGTATGGAAACGGTAACCAAATCTGTTCTTTCAGATTTTATCCATACATGAACGAAAACCACTTTTCACTCAAATAACCCACCCATTTGGATTTGGATTGGTTTGGATGGCTAACCATGGCTAACCACTTTTCCTTCCTACTAGTGTTACTCATCACTCCAAATAGTGTGTAAACTGCTTTTTTGAAGTAAGATTATTTAAAATGGAGCAAGTCTGTTAGAACCTATACCCAAGGAAAGTGAAACCCTATTCCAGTTCTTCTGAATGTCACCTGAAGGCAATCTCTGAACAAGATTTCATTAAAATTTGTGACCTCATGTTTCAGACATAGATAGAGAGCGAAATCAAGAAAGGAAATTTTATAGAAAAAATCTATTGATTTGTAATAGGATGTTGTAGTAAGTATAAACTCTAGCCACTTTTATCAGTTATATAAGAGTTCATATCTGTCTGGTGTTCAAGAATCGACTCTTAACATTGGACTCCTGTATCTGCTTAGTTGCTTACATATTTTTGGTTTATTGCAGATGATACCTGTAGCTGCAAATGATGTTGCTTTCTCAATTCATGCTGTTTTGTTAACAGCAATTACATTATTCCAAATTGTAATCTATGATGTAAGTGGTTTGCACTTTATCAGCGTTTTACTGTTTTCTTTTCATCTCCTATTGAAGCCTGATGTAGCCATTCTTTCATTTGAACAGCGTGGAAATCAAAAGGTCTCTAAGATTTCTATTGCAACTGTGTGTGTTGTGTGGTTAGTTGCTGCAGTATGTTTTTTTATAGCTTTGCCTAGCCACTCTTGGTTGTGGCTCATCTCCATCTTCAAGTAAGTTGCTCTCTTTGTCTTTTTGATCCTTAAATTGCAAATTTTCCTTGATACTTAAATTTTGTCGAAAATCTTCATGAGATAACTATGCCTGAGGTGGTTGTGATGGATTTAACTCTTTAAGATATTGCAGTCTTGATTCTTAACTCAATGAGTGGGAATAAAGGGTATTTTCCATTCAGTTTTTCACTTCATATTCTATTTTCATACTCAGATGAAGTTTATAGCATCAAATTCTTTCTCCGTGCGCGTAGGATTGAGATTCTGCATGATATTATTTGAAAGTAAAACTTTTCAGTTCTCACTAATGATTTAAGATGCACCCTGGAATGAACATAAGGCATGGACACCTGTATTAGTTTAATATGCCCTGTAGTCAATCGGTTGGTTACACGTGTTATTATTATATTAATGTAAATACATATTTATTATTAACAGATACTTAATTTATCTTTAATATTCGTATAATATTAGATTAATGAATCTAGAGTAAAGATAAAGTCCATGAGACAAAAATACTTTGCAAATAAAATTATAAAGTTGTTATAATTATGAGATTCATATTGTATCAAAGCATTGTTCATAAAATGTCCCTGGTCGATGTTCTTTTAAATACTAGACATTTATTAAAGCCGTAAAGACTGGTACATGTTATATTCTTTTTTTTATGAAAGGAAGCAGCTGTTCTCATAAGTTGAAGTATAAGAGATACCTAGAACTAATACGTAAATGCTTGTCATAAGACAAATACATTGAACTGACCTGCATCAAAATTCCATATGAAGAGATCATCTATGTCTATGGAAAGACTCATGTGACGGTTGTGTAAGTGATCCTTAGACTTAAGATTACTAAGTCATCTTATATAGAAAATGATATATTTTGATCCTATTACATTCTATTAATCGAGGTAACGAAAGGGCAAACTTTGAGTATAACATGAACTATATGAAGGTAATTGAGTGATCAAGAGAGGATTCATCATCCAAGGTGAATTAAAAAAAATGTATTATCTGTTCTCAAATAGTATTGACTAAGAAATCCTTAATTAAGGTGGAATGAAATTTGAAAAATTTTGAAAAGAGTTTCAAATCTTATTCAAATGATCAATGACTATTATGTAGAGAATAAACATGATTTAATATGACAAACATACTTCATGCTTTAATATTAAATCAGAACATTATTGATGAAAGGATATTTAACTACACTGAGAAACAAACTAGTCACTGAAAGGTTAAGTCAAACCACTAATGATTTTTCTAACATTGGGGAGATCATGATACGTTGCTAGATAATACACCTGATTTTCAAATATAAAGTAATTGATTATTTAATTGATAATAAATTAAATTGTTTAATTTATTTAATTAGAATTACAATTTATATTTGGGCCAACATATTAAGAACATAATAGGTCATTCACATTAAAAACCATCAGTAAAAAATTAAATTGAGATAATTTAATTAAGTATGACTTGATTAAAATATATTTTAAAAATTAAAGACTAAAATATAATTAATACAAGGATTATATTTCTAAACCTAGTGAAAAATCAAGTAAGGACTTCATTGAGTTAATTTCTAAAATTATTCTAAATTAATATATGCATATTATTCAATGGTAAAATTGATAGTTTGTCAATTTTGTCAATTTATAAGGTTTTTTAGATTTCCCTAAAAATAGTAAGTTATGCCTTTTATTTTTTAATGGTTGTCTGTTAGACAGAAAAACTATATAAATACAGAATTAGAGCTAACACTTTAGGCATAACAATCTCTCTCCCCAAAATAGGAAGTTAGAAGATTTCTCACGGGTGGTTCATGTGGATTACCGTTGGAGGCCGGAAAATTAGACGACTTGTAGTTTGCGACAATCCTGCCTTTAAAGAATTATTTAAAGCTGAAAAGATCAGATCTTTAGGTAATAAATCCCAAAACAACTCTAGATCTGTCTAACGGTGCCATTACCAATCTAATAATGCTTGAATAATCTTGACACATTCTAGGTGGAGATTATTTGATAGAATTCAATGAAATCTTCAAATGGTTCAACGAGATCCTAAGGACTCTCGAATAATTTTGTTTCATAGTTTCCGCCGCATGTATAATATTCAGGAACACAACAACCTGCTAGATGGATATTAGAGTCTGTATAAGATTTTAGCTATCTATTTTCAGATTTTTCTCATGTAGCTGTAATTTGGATACCCATATTTGTTTGAGGATTGAGTTCCCAAGTTCTCTTATAACAGGAAACTCTATTATCTTTAATCTATCTTCTATGATTTAATCTGTTTCTTCACTGACCATGTTCCTTGCTTTTGGTTTGCTGTTATTGCGGGGACCTGTTCCTTTGCAGTTGGTTTCCAGACTGTTATTTCAACCTGTTTGTTCTCTAATTCATGTCTCTCTTCAATGAGACTCGTAATCTTGGAGACTCAGAAAAGCACTAGACTCCTTTCTCTCAATATAAATTAGAATTTTCATCAACATAGGCAATGGGGTGGGGTGCTGTCATCTCTCGCTGTCATCTGGGGAGAAGGGTAAAAGGTGGGGCTGGGATTATAAGTGATAGAAAGGTTAATGGCCAAGAAATTTTCTGAAAGAGTGGCCCATATTCAAATGCTGTGGCAAACTTAAGCACCGTCCTTGATGGACTGCTTTTTTAGGTTTGTCAGGTGTCACAGTGATTTAGAAATACCTCGTCTGTGAGATTTGTTAAAGCTGTTGATAAAAGAAATAGTTAAAACCTGATGTCTGGGTTGCAATTAGTCAAGTTTGATAAAATGAGATCCCAAAAGTGCATTAAGGGGATAATGTAAAACCCTTAATTTTGTTTCCTGCCACTGGCTGGAAATGGCCAAGCAATTATAGGCATATTACTCAGTGATGAGAAATCATTTTTTTTTTGTTCCAGTTCTGGATCTTTTCTTAACTACTTCCGTTATTTTTTTTTCTTTCACTTGCCATTAAAGAGTGGATTGATCAATCAGTTGTGTGAAATTTCTTTCTTATTCCTGCTATTTAAATGCTGTTGCAGCTCCATTCAAGTTTTTATGACTGTCATCAAGTATATTCCTCAGGTCAGAATTGCTTCTCTTTCATGTCTTTGAGAAGTCTGTGTGGGACTCATTGCCATCTAGTCTGGCTTTAAAGCCATTGGACTTGCAAAGACAATCTATAAATCAGATAAGATCTTTGATAGTCTATTATAGCCATTTTATCCTCATAAAACAGATGATGTAAACTTAGTTTTCTTCAAGATGATGTAAACTTATATCACAATCACACAGAACCTGTCCTTTCCTACTCACTAATCAGCAGATGGAACTTATGGATGCTTTAATGAGATGACCTTTTCTTTTACAACCCCCCCCCCCCCCCCTTTTCTTTTTTAGTTTCTAGAATATTTCTGACATGACACCTCACATTTATTTGTGCTTGATCTGAGACACAGGTGATCATGAACTTCATGCGAAAGAGCACAGATGGCTTCAGCATTGGAAACATTTTACTTGATTTTCTTGGAGGGGTGACAAATTATGCTCAAATGGCAGTGCAATCTATAGACCAAAGTGTGTTCTCTTTCTTGGGGGAGAGGGGTGATAATTTTGCCAGTTGAATCACGTTTTATGCATGATGCTAATTTGATCTTATTGTCTTTGCCAGATTCTTGGGTGAACTTCTATGGCAACATAGGAAAAACGTTGTTATCTTTGGTATGGAACATTTCTTCTATTTTGGATAATTCCAGTACTCTATGCAAATATTTAACTGTTACCAATCTCATGCTGGTAGTCTGGTTTTACCGCTATTGGCAAATTATATGTTGTCCATCTAAACCAGTTCTTTCTTTCACGTTCCATCTCAATTCTTCTTTGCTCCCTTCTGCTCTGGTTTTGATGGATACATTTTGCAGGTGTCCGTGTTCTTTGACCTTGTATTCATGTGTCAACACTATATCTTGTATCCTGAGAACAAAGCTGTTCCTCCCAAACTCAACAAGGAGGGAACAGAGCCACTTATCAAGTTTTCTGAGGAGCCAGCTGCGCCAGAAAATGTGTAAGGTTAAATTAATATAGGAATGCAATGCATCGTTGTGTTAGGGAAAGAGGTGCAAACTTATGTAAATTTATGTCAATCTTTACACTGTTTCGTCTTCCAAATTCACTATCGGACGTCGAGAATCAATGTCTCCGAAGCTAAACTAGTTGGCCATTGTATAATACAACAGCTATATATTCCAAGGCAATTCGAAGTGTTTGATTCTCTAATGTGGGTATTTGTTTTGATAATTTGGTTCACAGCCTTGTACATGGTGGGGTATACAAAGAATGATTGACGAAACTGGAGACGCACCCGCAGTGATCAAACTATAGGGACCACTTAGATTTGGTCCCTAATTTATCAGTTGAGTATCAAACATCTTGATTTTATCAATTTTGCTCCTAATATAATTGACATTAGACGATATACTGTTAATGAAAATTATAAGCTTTTCCTTGCTTTGCATTTGATTTGAACGTGACCATTAGCGCTTTCATTGAAGGTTTTCAAAGCAAGTCTCAATTTGTCTTCATTCATATTTGTAAATTTATAAAATTGTTAAAAAAGGGTCTTTTATGGAAAATTGAGGCTTATTTTGGCGAAAACTTTTATGACATTGTAATTTGGATCCCACTAAAACACACTGGACATAGGTCATTCCATTGTTTATTAAAATAATAATTAAGCAATATTTTAAAAGATGTTGGGAAGAGACTGTTTCCTATCCCTATTGTTCATCAAGAAATTTTATTTCTTTTTTATTTATTGCACCTTTAGAGGCCTAAATTGATGGCTAATTAAAGTTAATTTATTAAGGAAGAGCAAGATTCAAAGATAGAAGACTGGAATGAAAAACATGGTAAAAAGAGATGGTTTTGCTAAAAATAGGGCTAAATGTACACTTTTAGTCCTCGAACTTTTCAGATTATAAGCTTTTAATCCCTAAAAATTATGAAATTTAATTTTGATTCCAAACTTTATTTTCTTTAATTTTTTGGTCTCCTGTTTGGAAGAAGAGAGAGAATGATTGGTTTTTAGTGGTAAAGAGAGAGTTTTGGTTGAGACTAATTCTAGAAATAAAAATGGGTGATTTTGGTTTCAATGGATTTCTTTTGATGAGTAAAGTTTAGACAATGTATTGTTTTTTCTTAAACTTGCTTGAAAATGGTAGATCTGAACCTGAAAAGAATTTTGATTTCAGGTTGATTGTGGGTTTTAGAGATAATTTTTGAGTTGTTAAAAGCTATGAATATGTTTTACAAGATGCTCAAGATGTTTTTATGGTTCTTTCAGGTCAATATATGTTTAAAATGAGTTTTGTTTGGTCTGAAACAGACCAGTGGCAACCTTAGTAGAGATGATGTGTCGCCTCTATTTAAAATTTTTTTTATTAAAGGTCAAATGACCTGTTGTCTGCCCTTTAAGAAAATTAAAAAAAAATAAAGTTTGGGCTTGTGGGTTGCTCCAGGCCTAGGAGCTTTGGGCCTTCCTATCCCGAAAGACTAAGCTTTTTTTATCCATTATAATTGTATTTTTTAAAATTTCTCGTCTTTATTTTTTTTAAAATTTTATCACTTAATATTTGATTGATTATTAATTAACGTAATTTATTTTAATTTAATTTTTTTTACCAATCACTTTGATATCTTGCTGATTTTTAATTTTATAAATGTCTATTTTAGATCAACGATTATAAAAAATTATAATTGTTGAACATAATTAAGTTCACAACCCAGGTTATTGGTTTGACTAATTTACTTTGGCTAGGTAGGGATCGGACTTGATAATTGTTTTGTTGCATAATAGTTCTCAATTTATTTAATCAAATGTATGCATAAACTTTTTGAGTTCCACTTGAGATTATGTACAAAAACACGTCATAAAAGTCAGTATATATATTTTTTATGAAAAAAATTTTGATCCACGACGAAACACAAGTTAAATAGTTAGTAACTCTTAGGTTTCGTGACATCTTTGTACAAAATTGTGTTAATCCTTCTAATCTTTCTCTTTTTCTTATTTGAGTCCCTAATTTCTTCAATTGTCAATTGCCATTTCAAAATAGAAATAACAATGAATCAGTTTGGAATTAGATTTTGCTCTATTCATCACTGCCCTGAAATATATAAATTCATTATATGTCTTTGCCTTTAATTCAATTGGATCGGATCAGATGAAGAACTTTCTCCACCCAATAGATACTATATTTGATCCATTTTTTTCTTTTTTAAAATAAAATAAAAAAATGTAAGTTTGAAAAACAAACTACATTCATATTCATGAATCACAAAATCATAAAAATGAGTTGAAACTTCAAATCTAATTATGAAACCACAAAAATTCTTCATGAATCATAAGATAAAAATCAATGAATTATATTGAAAATCAAAATTATAATTTAAAAAATGAAAAAAATTAGGTTAAAAAATCGTACTAAGACCTGGTCGGATGAACCCATCCCTTACTTTCACACCCCAACTCTTATCTAACTAGATCAAATTTTACCCATCTTTGGTTTGTTTTTGATTAAACCAAATAAAAATCCAATCTAACAAGATTGAATGATACAAAATACTCAATGGGATGTGTGAAATTGTCACTCCTATATTATGAGGGCATATTATTGTCTTATTACATGTGTTGGTAACATAGTTATATCAAGCACATTGAATTAAAGGATTTAATAGAGCAAGCAAATCAAATATTGTAAATGGGACATAATTTTTTAACCATTGGTTTGTCACTCACAATAGATAGATTAAGGAGTGACATTGTCTCTAATGTTGATTATATTTGAGATATTTTGATAAAATTAAAAAGATTTAAAACTCCATTGATAATATAATATTAAATTAAGGATAAAATTTGAGGTTTCTCTTAAACTACTTAGTTTAGCTAAGACCATGTCTATTTATGAAGTTGGAAAAACTAAGTGACTAGAGTTGATCACTATTTGACAAGCCCATGAGCTAATTAGACTTGGTCACTATTTGACAAGCCGATGATGTGACTGGACTTGGTCATTCCACTCTCTCCTGAAAATACAAGTCTCCTCTCAGAATAGAAGACTCTTTGATGCTTAAGTTAGTAAATGTAGGTATTGGAAAAAGAAGATAAGTGAAGAACATATGGTTGTTCTTGTAAAATTATGTTTTGTCTTGTGTAGTTATTGAATGAATTACTTACCTAGTGACTCGAGCTATTTATACACCTTGTTCACTTAAGCTTACCTATTGGAGAGTGAAGTAATGACTCTCATAGAGAGTAGAGCAATGATGGATGATGATTATTTTTCTTGTAGGCATATTGGTTGTTATATCAATGGTAGAAAGGTTAGTGATCACGAGTGAATGACGAGAAAAGTTTATGCTTATTAAGCGGACAATTTGACGAGAGATAATTATTGACGAGAAAGGTGTAAGCGTTATTTGAGACAAATCAAAGAGGAAAATAACAATTGGCAAGAAAAGTAGGTGTCATATCGATAAGTCATGCGTAAGCATAAGAGAGTGTAACGTTATACTAACTTTCTTAGAGGTCATGACTTTGCACTATGGTGTGTGAAAATTATAGGTTTTTTTTTTAAAAAAAAACTCTCATTAGAGGAATCAATCCAAAGATGGTTGTACAAGGACTAATTTGAAGTGACTGCTTGAGTTACATAGTAGTCCGTTGGATTGGAGAGCAGTCCCTTAAGCTAGTGTATATTATCTTGAGTTGGGGAGGTACCTTGAACTGCTCATGAGACTAATAGAAACAAAAGGGACTAGTCTAGTTGGGCCAACCAGATTTGAGAGCAGTTTGGTTTGGTTGGCTTAACCGAATTGGAGATGGGGTAACCAGTCTAACTGGGTTGGCCCAACTAGACTTGGTTAGGTTGACCAAAGTTTGTAGCCTTTTTTTTTTTTTTGCACTGTCATCCCTTTAATATTTGAATTTGTATGTAATTGCAAAGAATAACACATATTTTCTTCTTAAACTATAGAGCACTACTAGCATCTCTTGTGCTTCTTTGGTTAGAAAATATCTTTACAAGTGGAGAACTTTTTGTGGTAGTGGCAAAGTGTTGTATATGGAGCGTTGCATGGAGACGTGAAGATTTTATCAAAGACATGAAAATCTTTGTTAGAGATATGCATAATTCATTGTAGATATAGAGATCTTGTTATGGAAATTTTGTTTGAAAACATGAATTTTTTTATTAGAGACTTGGAAATCTCTTTCTAGAAGATTTGTTTAGGGACAAAGAGATTTTTATTGAAGATTTAAAGATATGGAAATCTCGTTGTGAAGATTTTGTTTGGAGACATGAAGATTTTCTTTCAAAACATGATGATTTTATTGAAGATATTAAAGATTTTTTTAAAAGACAGAGATTTTATTTGAAGACATTAAGATATTTAAAATATGGATATTTGGTTGGAGATATAAAAATTTTATTTAACTTAAAAATTTTATTGAAAACATGGAGACAAGCAACGAGGAAAATGTATGAAGACTACCTAGAGTTCATGCTTGGAGCATCTTCTTACAAGAAAGGCTCTTTTTTTTTTTAATATCATCCATTAATTAAAATTTTAGTGCTAACGATCATGATCGATAGAATAGTCTCTATGCGGTAATGAATATCACGGTAACACTTTACATGATTTCTTGAAGGGGTGAAAAAGTATGGCCAAATAAATAGATGTGCAGGTCATAGACTAAAATGCCTTGCATTATAGGACAAATTTATTGGTAGGGAAGAGGGAAAGAAGAAGAAAGAAAACTGAAAAATCGAACTATATAACAAAGATTGGTATTAATATTTTAAATATGATATGGAAAAATAATTTAATTGGATATTTGAGATTCTTTGTAATTTCCCATTTAAGCAATTCTTTTGTAAAAGAATTCCCTCCATTTAAACAGAGAAAATAGGATTCTTGGAATGTGGACCGGTAGCTCTGCATGGATGTGCCCATGCAACCAAGGTTGTTAAAATCGCGTTTTGACTCATAAAATCATACGATTTTTAGAGTAAAAAATACTTTACGTGCTGAATCGTTTGAAAAAATCAAAAATGGATAAAATCGTTAAAATCAGATGAAATCACACAAAATCGCAAATTCAAGACCGATTTTACGATTGTAACAAAATGCATGCACTGAAACAAAATACCCCCCCTGTGGTCCAGCTATCAGGTGCCTATTGGTTGTGGAAATGCACAGTCACGCCACGCGGTCTTCACTCTTCAGTCACAAAAGTCTTCAGTCTTCACTCATTCTCTTTCACCGAACAAATCCCTAATCCCCTTCTCTAATTAACCAACCGGGCACCGACAACCACAAAAGTGGCGGCGATGATCTCTACAAAAGCGGTCACGGTCACGGTCACGGTCACGGTCCAGTCTTCACTCCTTCTCTTTCCTCACTCCAGTCTTCACTCCTTCTCTTTCCTCACTCCAGTCTTCACTCTAGAGTCCAGTCATCAGTGCTCACAGTTGCGACTTCCTTTTCATCAGCAGCGACGACGATCTCCTCAACAGCTCACGGCTTCGGGCTTCCTCTTCAATCTTCATCAACAGCGGCACACCGGCAATGATCTCCTTTCTTTCCCATCATCAACAGTTGACGGCTTCCTCTTCATCAACAGTAGCAGACGACATCGGGCCTCTTCACCGGCAGCCGTTTAGCCTTCATCATCAACGGCTCTTCACCGTAAGTTGATTTTGCCTTCATCATCATCACTGCAGTAGTTGATTTTGCCCTGTAAATCGTAATTGTATATTCTCCTGTAATAGATTTTGATTTTGCTCTGTTACCTTGTAATTATTAATTACAGTTTGATTTTGCCCGGTCCTGTAATTTGTATATTTATAATGTTGAATTAAATTGGATGGAATTGATCAAGTGAAAATTGGACTGAAAATCGTTGAATTGGACTGAATTGAATGCCATTTCAGTATATATCTTGACTGAATGAATTAATTGGACTGAATGAATTAATTGAACTGAATTGAATTTAATTGAATTAATAGGGTGAAAATTGAACTGAAAACTGTTAAATTGGATTGAATTGAATTGAATTAATAGGGTGAAAATGAGACTGAAAATTATTGGATTGGATTGAATTGAATGTCATTTCAATATTATAGGACTGAATTAATTGGACTTCTTTGAATTAAATTAATGATTTTAGGATTTCATTTCAATATTATAGTTTTTTTATTTGAAACATGAATTTTTTTCTTAATGTATTTTAAAATTCCTTATAATTTTATAATTTTACAATTTATTTTTATTATTCAAATTTATATTGTATTTTCTGTGTTGTGTTAAAATCACTATTTTAATACCCTTGCATGCAACTATCCTCGTTCGTGGACTTTTGACTAACGCTGCCCGAACAAAATGTCAAAAAGAAGTAGTCAGGCCTGAGCCTAAAAAGTGACCCCTTGAAAACGTATCATGTCCCTCCATGCCACCACAGCAACATACGGACGGTGATGATGAATTGGGTCATGAGCATCCTTGACGAATTATAAGAGCTGAAAAGGAGAGCGCGCGTGCCTTGCATGTAAATGAATCCTCCCTCGCTTCTCTTCTCTGTGGATTCCAGACGATAAAACAAGGAGAATGATTAATGGCACCGATCGAGGGATGGAATATATACAGCTGGAAATTACATACCAAACATTTGGATGGACTGCCTTTCATTTTATGGTCCATTGATCAGTTTCTACCCTCAAGTTTTCTTGGATTTCAAACGCATGCATTTCTTGTCTGGTCATCATCTGATCCAATCTCACTTTTCTTTCTTTTCTCAGCACAATTCAGAGTGGTGGGGTTGGATCTTGACGAAGCATTCCTCTCCGTACTTGATAGATACATAAGTACCCTTCTCTTTATTTTAGTTATGCTATTCAGAACCGATACCATTGTAAGTATATATGGTCATGAACAGGTAATATTGAATAAAAATAGATAAACTAATGAAATCAAGCCTTACCCAAATCTGAGAGTTCTGAACAGCGCCCTGTTAGAGTTCATTTGCTTGCTGGTCAATGCAGCTCTGGTACATGTGCATGGCAAGAGGTGCATTACAAGCTCTCAGTTTTTTAAGGGTAAGCTAGATTTTGTTTTTTTCATAATGGACTTTGTGGTGTTGAATGTGGCACACTAGCTAGGAGACTTCAATTTGCTTCCATGGGAGGCTATCAACACATCATGGCTTGAGGATGCATTTTGATGCCCTGTGAGATGCAACAGATTAATTAATTGTTACTCATGGAGACCAAAAACGGATCGAATCAGTTGTGTTATTTCTTGGCCCGTGCTGAGTGCAGTTGCCACTGCATGATTGTGTAAATCTGGACAGTTCTTGCGCCTCAAGCACATATATATTGGCCTTCAAGCGAATGAAGTTACCTCGTGGAAAACTCTTTAAAATGATAGAGAGCCAAATCATGGTGGGAAACTCCTTAAAATGATGCATCCACTTGATTTCCTAATACATACATGTTAATTAGGAGGGTTTAATTCATTCTATAAACAGTTTTGGAATTCGAACCCAAGCCACAACTTGGATTCAAGGGTGGTTGCTATCAATGAACTAAGAGAATATCATCATCATCATCTACTAACAGCACTACCTGGTATTCCTCGTATGAAAACTTAGCGCCATAAAAACCATAACCCCCACCCCTAAAGCTTTAATTTCCAAAGTTAGTGAGAAACTATAAATTTATAGTTATATAGCCAATCTTGTTTTCCTATATCTTAATAATAAGAGAATTCCCGTGGCCTTCATGATAGGTGTTTTCTTCTCAGTATAAAAAAAGGAGCTTCACATTAACGGTAAAGCTCCATTAAATTTCCAAGTTTATTAGTATTAAAGGGCAATATACGAGCAGAAATTCTGAGCACTTGCACTCTTGCAAATGCAAGAGCGTGCCCGCACTATAGGGACTGAATAAAAGCACAAAAGACAATTACAGACTCACTAAAAAAAGCACTCAAAATGATGTGCAGCACAGGAGAAAATTAGAGATTCGAAGGTAAAAACAAAATTCTGATGATTTGCATTATACTCTCGCAATGGCTTGAAGCAATTTTTATTTCCTTATTTTCCTCAAGTACTTAAAATGCACACCACAACAGATACATATTTCAAGTAGGGGGCTGATCAAGCTTACATGTCAAAGCAAATTCTCTCGGCATGCTAAACTGAAGACCGAGGTACATAAACCATTAAAGGTGGGATTTCATAACTACATATTACACGAGCATTACAAACGGGCTCTAGAAATACTCATCTTAGGGAAACTGAAAAAAGGATTGTTCCAGGCAGGCTGCATTTCTATAATGTGGGAGGAATCCAGATATAGCCATGTGTTTGAACATAACCAGCTTTTGCCAACAACTCATCTGCTTTGACTGGACCTCGGCTGCCTGGTTGGTATTGCAATGGCTTCATCTCGCCATCGTCAATCCTATGCAGAAGGGGTGTGAAAATCTCCCATGCCGCCTAATGATTAGAATGAAGCAACCATCAGATTTTGAAATCCCATTTCAGTCAAGATATTTTACCAAGTTAAAACAAAACCTACCTTCAACTCATCTCTGCGAACAAAATGCTGCTGATCACCTCTAATTCTGTAAAACCAAAAACCACACTAGTTATCAATTTTGTTATTGCTTTTGTAAAACAATTACTGTGTGTATGCGTGGAATGGACAATAACATGGATGTTTATTATGACATCGCAAATTGAGAAATATCCATATAGGGGATCTTCCAATTGAGAAGATCCCTCGACCTGAGACAAAGAGAAGGTTCTATCTATTTTATTTAGTTATTTAGTTAAACCAACGATTCGTTATTGGAGCAGATAGCAACAACCACCATTTCATCCGACATATGTATTTTTATATCCTTCATTTGTAGCTTACGCTAACCCTTTTAAGCTCATTACTTTGATGCATCTTTCTGGACTCTCATGACAAAAGCAGAACTAAAAATTATAGTCAGAAAAAAATGAACAAAAGGCATGAATCATACGTGTCAAGAATCAGACGTTCATATGCCTCCGGGATGGCAACCCCTTGATAACGTTGCTTATATGACAAGTCTAGTTCACTTTGAACAGTAGACATCTCAAGTCCAGGCTGCTTCACCTGCATGAGAGACATCGAGCAATTCAGAGATAAGCACAAGGATAACTAAATATTCATTTAGCATGTAATCTCCAATTATAGATTTATCATGTCTCGTGCATTCAGATCATATTCCTAACTACTTTGGACCTATTTTTAGATCAGCTATAATTTTGTGAACACATGGCAGAATAATTTTTCAGAAAATGTATGTACATTCTCTTTAGCACCAATTTCCAATTTTATTGGACAAAACATTCATGCAATTTAACAAAGGATAAAGCTTTGCATACAATTACCAAATTAGACACATACCGTAAGTTTCATGTACATGGCTTCTGAGGGTTGCAGGCGTATCACAAACTCATTTCTTCCTTGCTTTTGACCTACAAAGTAAGATATAATTCAAGTAACAAGATGCTTGTTGGGAGCAAATTAAATGATTTGGGAGCAGCAGATAAATTAGTTTGTAAGAACAAAATTCCTTTGAAAAACACCACTATAATTTATAAAATTAGCCAGTTTATAAAATCTTTTCCAAAGCTCAGAATCAACATAAACCATGGAGGAAGTAGTGATGCAGAACTCTAAATTTCAAGAGTCGTACATTTGAATATATCACCAGGAACATCCTTAAATTGAACACGTATCTCTGCCTTCCTTGAATTCAATGCTTTCCCGGCCTTTAGTATGAAAGGAACCCCTGAGAAACAAAGTATGGCAATAACAATGAGAACTAATTGCTTTGGCAATCTGATGTCTAAAGTATATCTAAGGTTCCAAGAGATTCAGAAATCACTTCCACTGTACTGTGAAAATGTTCTATAAATAGCAGAGTAAATGGATCCTAAAGGAAATATACCTTCCCATCTTTCATTATGTATTCTCAGAACAACAGTTGCAAATGTTGGGGTATTTGAGTGATCAGGAACTGTTGGGTCATCTCTGTAGCCTTCATACTGTCCAAGAACAACCTCTTCATCTTTGATTGGAAGTACTGATTGAAGAACCTGAATGTCACTGTGCAGTCAGCATTTGAATGGAATAGGTACTCTTAAGACTCAGAGCACCAACCTATGAAGAGATAATATCACAACGAAAATTAATTCTAAACTACAAGCTTTTCTCTAAATGGACACCTAAGAGGATCGAAGATTAATGTTTTTCATCCGTCAAGGAACTAAGTTACTGAAGCATCTTAGTTCATGATTATCATTGAAGACCCTTCAGATTACAAATATCAGGTGATCATGGAATGAGATACTCTCAAAACTAATTGAGTCAACAGATACTCACCTTCACTTTCTCATCCCGGATATGTTCAGGTTTGAGAGAAACAGGCTTCTCCATGGCAACCAAACAAAGAACCTGTGACGAGAAGAAAATTGATTGATAGATTAGCCACAAATGAAACTCCTTTCCATTCTCATAATTTTCTCTTGCATGGTGATGCTGGAGAATAAAAAATATGCAACTTGCTCAGGACATGAATGCTTAAAAGATCAGTCTAAGTACAGGCTGAGCTATTTCATATGACAGACTAAATTCTAAAAGTAGACAGTAATCTTATATCAGAATGGTCCAGAAAAACGCTTATCCTACTATATTCAGAGGATATTGAGACTCCAAAAAAGATGAAGAAGATATAATAGGTCCAGATTAAAGCCATGGCCCATACCTGTAATAAGTGATTTTGAATAATATCACGGATAATCCTGCCGCAGAAAAACAAGATTAAAACTTGTCACCCAAAGAACTTCAGAATATAAATTATCAGAAAACAAAAGGTTCCATAACCCAAAACTGCATTTTCAAGAAAATTTTACCCTCAGTTTTGCTAGAAGATACTGATCAAAGATTTAAAAAAGAAAAACTACATAAAGAAAGTAAAATTAAATATGCTACATATTATAACAGTATGAATATGTCCTGAAGAAGAACAGGTGTGGTTTCTTGGTAAGAGATCCTGCTCTATCGACTGTATGTGAACAGGTGTTTACAGAGCATACCCGTATTCATCAAAATATCCACCACGACCTTCAGTTCCAAAATCTTCTCGGAACACAATCTGGAAAACAAAGGAGATGAAGATTGAAATTTATGATGCAATGCTTTTAATGAACAGATAATTTGGTAAATAAGACTCATAATTTGATGTTCTGAGATGACCATTGAAAGGCATAAATTCATAGCTAAAAAGTGTGTCACATCATCCCCACTATTAGCATTAGTTTTGTTTGGCACACAGTGACAAGAGATGCTCACCTGTACATTGTCAATGTTGTCGCGGTTCCAAAGAGGTAAAAAGAAGCGATTTGCAAAACGGAGTACTAGCTACAAAATACAAGCAACAAAAAGGATTAGGAAGAGATAGCAACCTTGATGAACAATGAATGCTAGATACTTCTATGTATCTTACCATGTTCTGCACCAATTCTTTTCCCAAATAATGATCAATTCGGTAAAGTTGTGGTTCCTCAAACAACTCTCCAATCTGGGCACTGAGTTTTTCTGCAGATTCCAAATCTTTGCCGAAAGGTTTCTCAATGACAATTCTAGTCCATCCACCAAGATCAGCTGGAAAGGATTACATGAATAGCAGTCAATAAAATCAACGCAAGAAGTTCCAGTCTACATGAACACTGGAAAGTTAACACAGCTACTTAAACTGATGATTTTGTCAAGTCTAGCAAATTTATCTAACCAAGGCTAAACAAGAAAAAGGGCAAGTTCAATAAGCTTTCAAGGATGAATTAAACGATGTTAAGAAAGTAGCTACAAGATAACAAAATCTCATTTAGAGGGATAAATTGAAACAAACACATAAGATTCTCCATCATTAGCAGATCCAGTGATGGCTCAGTATAACAATGGGGCCTCCAGTTTTTGCCAATCAGGAAAAGTTTTAAGAGCCCCTGATGAGAAACATTCTTAAGCAAAAGCAAGAAGGTCAAAAAAGGTAACTTGATTGTCAGTATCTGCAAAAATATGTCAGTTCTCTTATTCTTTTTCTCATAGTTCCCACAGTGGCTATCATTCAAATTCTTTTAACCATCAACATGACTGAACCAAATGAATATCTCATTGTGCTTATTATCTTCTTCCAATAAATACCAGATGTAAATGAGGATATTATAAAAAGAGAAAATGTCTGACTTTATGAAGTAAATGCCAAAAAAAATATACCTTCTGATATTGGAAGCCACACAAGCAAACTGGATCAGAAAAACTTACATCTATTCATGCAACACTTTCTGATCATCCTGCAGACTGGTGGATACACTGACGGGGGAAGTGCAAGATAAAATAGTCTTCGAGATGATCCTTCTACACTGTTTTTTGATACTTCATGCTCTGAAATTTCCTTATCCAATAGCCGAAAGCCATCCTCAGTATCATAAGAACCACTTACATATTTAATCTGCAAAGTTGCAAAAGCTTAATATCGTATTGGTGCATGCCAGAACAGATAAATAAATAAAAATGGCATAGAAAGAGCTAGATTCACCAGTTGCAAGAACTTTGATACATCTTCAGAGTGCTCTGAAGCATCTTTGCCAAAATATCTGCAATGATTGTTCAATGCGAATCATTTTCCATATTCATTAAACTTATCAATAACTTTCAGCAAAAAAATCGCACCAAAATATTATATGGAAGTTTGAAAGGTAGTATTTAGCACCATCGACCAATGAACTGACAAAATGACAAACAAAGAAGCAAAAGGGAAAAACAAGAAGCCACAGTCACGAAGTACAACTCCTACTTTCTTGCTTGTATGTTTCGATATGAACTTCACAAATCATATCAGCTTGCCCATTATTCTCTATCACTGTGAACTAAAGTAAAATCGCACACATTTCCGAGAGCATATGCGCACAACGGCACAAGCATGAAGCAAGCACATAGACTTCAAAAAACAATACAGATGCAAGGCAGGATATCTCACCCACGGATTCGATTTCTGAGATCATCATCTGAAATCTTGGTCCTTGCATATCCAAAAATGTAAACTTCATTTGATTGCAGAAATCCCTGCCCACCATCCCATCAAATAAAAGATCAATCGAACTTCTCTAAATTCACCAGAGACCATTCAATTATTAGTTTCAAAATTAGCAAGCAAAAGGATTGCCCTCTATTTTACCCGGCGATAAAGATTGTAGAGAGCAGGGAAAGTCTTCTTCTTGGCTAGATCACCAGAAGCACCAAGAACAATAATTGAGAGGCACCCAGTTTCAGGAACAGTCTCGTATTCCTTTGAAAATGAATCACTTCTAAAACTAGATCTCTTCTCTACCATCCATTGACCTGATCCCATGTCTTTGGTATATCAAGATTTGCCTCCTCTCACTGTCTTTTGTGATCTGTTCTCGTAACACAAAAATATTAGCTACAAAGCAAAGGTTATTCGTTTTGACCAAGCAACAAAATACTGAGAATTCTGTTTCTTTCCTTGGGTTTCATCGAAGTCAAAACGTGGTTGTTCTATAAAAGAAATGAAACAAAAGCTTTACTAATGAAATGGACCAAGGAAACCATTAGAGAAAGAGCCTCAAGGGATCTTCAATTAAAATTAGAAGAAGAAGAAGAATGCAAACCTGAAAAATGGGGAATGAATCGAATCTAATGAGATGATAGAGATCAAGAAGTGACAAATTTGATCCCAGATTTTGGTGTAACGTTTTCTGCAAATATTATAGGAGTTGGTGAGGAGATATCTATATCGCAAGTCATAAAGGGGCACATAAAGGGTGTGTTATTTTAATGTTTTGTAAAAATATTTTCATGGGATTTGCCCTCGTTGCGTTGCTCACCAAACTCTTGTTTTGTCTTCGGCCGCGGACGACCAACCGCACAGTACTGGTAAATTTTTACCCTCATGTTTTTTTCCGCGTTCACACGTGTACACAGTTTTCTGGTGCATTTGGTGTTACAGTGAAAAGAATATTATGATTTTTTAACTAATTGTATGTTATTTTAATTGGGGTAATGAAAAGATAGATATTGAACATGAACTATTTGAAAAGTATTGGTTAATTAAGAAAGGATTCATTATCCTAAATAAATTATAAAAAATATTGTATCTGTTTTCAAATAATATTGACTAAGAAATCTTCGACCACAACAGAATAAGATTTGAAAATAATTTCAAATCTTATTCAAAAGATCAATAACTATTAATTAGAGAACAACCATGATTTAACATAGTAGACATATCCTATTTTTTAATGTTAAATCAGAACATTATTGATGAAAGGATATTGATTACACTGAAAAACCGATCACTGAAAAGTTAAGTCAAATCACTAATGACTTTTTTAATATTTAGGAGATCATGACACATTACTAGACGATGCACCTGATCTTCAAATATAAACTAATCAATTGTTGAATTGGTAGTAAATTAAATTATTTAATTCTATTTAATTAGAATTAGAATTAGAATTTATATTTGGACCAACGTATTTGGAACCTAATGAATTATACATATTAAGAACCATTAGTCAGAAATTAAACTGTGATGATTTAATTAAGTATGACTTGATTAAAATTTATGTTAGAAATTAAGGACTAAAATATAATTAATACATAGATTCTATTTCTACACTTAGAAAAATCAAGTAAGGACTTGATTGAGTTAATTTCTAAAATTATCCTGAATTAATTAATATGTGGATATTATTAAAAGGGTAAATTGATATTCCAATTTATAGAGTTTTTAATATTTCTCTATAAATAGTAAATTATGCCTTTTATTTTTATGTAGTTGTTTGTTAGATAGAAAAATTATGCAAGTCACAGAACGAAGAACTAACACTCTAGGCATAAAAATCCATATTTACTAAATAGAGATTTAAGAGATTTCTTACCGGTGGGTCGTGCGGATTACCATTGAAGGTCGGATAATTAGACAGATTGTGGTTTGCGACAATTCAACTTTTAAAAAATTATTCTAAGCTAAAGAAGATTAAATCTTCGGATAATAAATTTCTAAACAACTCTATATTTATATAATAAAATTCTAAAAATTCCTGAATAATTTTATTTTATTGTTTTTGTTGGGTGTAATGTCTCCTCTTTCTAATCCACGTTGCTTTCGGTTAGAAACAACTTGTCCTGACACAACTCTTATGCACTTTGAAATATTTGTTGTATTTCATCTTCATTAGAACTCATCGTCGAACTTACAACATTATCTAAAGCAGTAAGACCTTATGAATTTACCCTCTGCACATCCATATTAGTCTGATCTGCTACAAGAAACTTTACAATCTACTCCAAACAGTAAGGTGTAACACATTCTCAAAGCAATATAAGACCTTCTGAAATGTTTCATTGAGCTTTCATGGTGCTCAAGGGTTGTATGTTTCATGGCGGACGAGAGGCTTTGTCAAAGCAGGTACTTGGATTAAACATACAATTGTAGAAAAATTTTAGCGTTTTTTAAATTGATGATTCTAATCGGCTGTTTGTTTTAGTTTTCATGATTGAGGTTGGATATGATCTAATTATGCATGAAATTCAATTATAAAAACTAGTTTTTCTTGTTTTTTTGTGGATTCTATATACAAATCTCATCTTCAACCTTTAAAACAAATATATTTTTATAGTGTTTATAGTTCAAATTTCTAGGGTGGTTTAAGAGAAAGATCATGAATTTCAGAAAATACATATCAAGATTAGAAAAAAAATAAAAATTGAATGTGAGTGCGAATATGATATGTCTCTTTTCATATATTATATATTTGTGTAACCTCATCTTTTAATTATTTTTAAGATTTTTGTTTGATCTATAATTTGATAATTTTAAGTGTAAATTCTCAAAGTACAATAAAAAAGTAAAAATCAAATCAAATCTTAAGAGGTTTTTTTTATATAATCATCCCTAAAATTAAAAATTAATAACAACAATTTAGAATAAAATAATAATAAAAAATGACTTATCCAAATAATAAAACTTAGAATACTCAATTTCCCAAACAACCTAACAAATTTTCACCGCTAATTATACAAAAGGTAAAAAGTTTATATGTTCTAATTTTTCAATAAATCTTTTATCCCTTTGTACGTCTTATGTGTATACATCCATACAAAGCTTCATTGAAACCCTATTTTTTTTTTAGTTCTGTCATTAATTTTTTTTCTAACTTATGCTTAACACAAATTTATTATTTTTGATACCTTTTGTTGTTTTTTTTAATTCAAATAAATTGTTAAATAGTTTGGTTGTTTTAATTTTTAATTATAGTTTGTTGATACATAACATTGCAAAGTTGTTAGATGTTAGATGTCAAAATTAATAGCACTCATTGATATTTTTTTAAAAAATACAAACACCCAATTAAAAAAATTAAAATCCATACACTCAAATAATAAAAAAATCCATATACTTAATTGGAAATAAAGTGAAAATCTCATGCACATTGTCTGACACATCAATATAATGGCATGCCAATTTAACAATTACGTCTTGTATATATTTAACAAAAATAAAAATTAATTAATGAAGTGAGATCAATCTAATGGTTAGAAAAAATTCAAAATTCTCACATTGTAATATACTCAATTAAAAAAAAATTGGAAAGCTGGTACACAAAAATAATAATTTATGTGCAATTTCCCAATGGATGAAGCCGGTTTTTTTTTTTTTTTTGATGACTTATCCGAGTTAATCCCCGGGCTGATACACTCTGGATCTGGACAGTGGAGTTCGAGACGAACAACCATGCAGCATGCTTCCCAAAGTTAAGGAAGACCCACCGCAGACACTGGCGCGTGTCCAGTAAAGATTTATCGAGGTTTTGAAACCTAATTCCCATTTCAACCCTGACCTTCTTTGTCACCACAGTTGATGAAAATGAAAATATATTAAAAAGTAAAGTATATTTTGGTCAAACAGTTGGGTGGAGAAAATTACAATGAAGACAAGAATATAACCACAAACTAAATACATAAAAATAGAAGATTAATGTTTTTTGATTTTAAGGTTGAAAATGCTGGGAAAGAAACTTTGCAAAAAAGCAAAATGGGAAACAATAACAGTAAAATTGAGCTAACAAAACACAACAACAGTTAGCAGCAGCAGCAAAACAACCTCCAGTGATTGCTGCTTCTTTTCTGCTTTGATTGATTCCCATCTATCTCTCCCCCGCCCTCTTTTACATGGATACAGACACAAAGAAAACACAAGAAAGACCAAATTGTGTGTAACTTTATCTGTAAGTATAGATGAAAATCACCATTCCTTTTTTGTCTACTTTGATTCGCAACTCCCCCCCCTTTTGCCATGTTTGCTGTATCTGCTGGTTTTTAATGTTAGTTTAATGTTTAATTTGTTTTCTTTTTGTGTGTTTTATGTATGCTGTCTTGCTTGAGAGTGTTTGTTTTGCTTTTTTAGACCAAACCCAGATCTTGTTAGCTTCTGACCTAGCTGAATTCTTAGTCTATCATGGAGGAGCTGAAGTAAACAGAGGGAGTGGTTTTGTGTCTGTTTGAGAGAGAGGGGTGAATAGGATTATCTCTTACTTTCTTATTTTTTTATATAAGTCAACTGCTATGGAATTTGATCAAAATCCAACTAATTGTTGCTTTTGTTAAAATGCATCTGGGTTTCTTACTAGAACTCAAAAGGTTGTTTATATCTTCTTTTTTCTTTTGGGTTTAGAAGTGGAAAATGCGCTATTAATTGCTTGAGATAAAAAAAGAAGGCGCTCATTTGATTTGACCTAAGTAATAGTATCTCTATCTAGGAATGGCTTTTTAATGTTCCAAATTTTTTGCACGCTCAAGTTAGTTCAATCTTTGTTTTGAGATCAGGAAGGGATTTTCCCAGTTGGATTGAAACATTTTTTGGAATTGAATGTTGTTCTGTGACAGTGGCGAAGATTGGACACATAAGGATGGATTATCTCATTCATAGATCATTTGTTCTGTCCTGAAATTACTCTGCTGCCTTTCTGTCTGCTCCATCTCATCGAATTCTGCCTGTTGTCTTTCACTATTGCTGCTTCTGCTTTGGAGGACCTGTCGACTAGCATTGGGTTCAAAAAGTCCTGCAAAAGGAGGCCGTGTTGCCTTATAAGTTATGATTAAACAGATACTCAATAGGCTCCCAAAGAAGTCCTCTAAGTCAGCCGATAGTCGTGATGGAAGTGGAACATCTACCTCATCATCAAATGCTTCTACAAGCTCAAGAAACAGCGATCTAGTCAGTAACCGATATGGAAGCTTGAGTGCTGCATCTCTGCCAGATTTTAATTCAGGTCCAAATTTAGGATCAGGTTATGGCAATAAGCTTTCACAAGCTGTGAATTCAAAGCTGAATGGGAACCAACCCGTTCCTTATGAGGCCTTGCCTAATTTCAGAGATGTTCCCAATTCTGAGAAGCCGAACTTGTTTATCAGAAAGCTAAACTTATGTTGCATTGTGTTTGACTTCAATAACCCTACAAAGAACCTTAAAGAAAAAGATATCAAGCGACAAACTTTGACAGAGCTTGTGGATTATGTTTCTTCAGCCAATGGGAGGTTCTCAGAAACTGTAATGCAAGAGATTGTTAAGATGTTGTCTGTAAACTTGTTTAGAACGCTCACTTCTCCTCCTCGTGAGAATAAAGTTTTAGAAGCTTTTGATTTGGAGGAAGACGAACCTTTGATGGACCCTGCATGGCCTCATTTACAAGTTGTTTATGAATTTCTTTTGAGGTTTGTGGCGTCGACTGAAACTGATGCAAAGTTGGCGAAGAGGTACGTTGATCACTCATTTGTTCTCAGGTTGTTAGATCTTTTTGATTCAGAGGATCCCAGAGAGAGGGAGTATCTGAAAACAGTTTTGCATCGTATTTATGGGAAATTCATGGTGCATCGGCCATTCATCAGGAAAGCAATTAATAACATCTTCTATCGCTTTATTTTTGAAACTGAGAAGCATAATGGGATTGCAGAGCTATTAGAGATTCTGGGAAGCATAATCAATGGGTTTGCTCTGCCTCTGAAAGAAGAGCACAAGCTTTTCCTTGTTCGAGCTCTCATTCCACTTCACAAACCAAAATGCTTGCCAATGTATCATCAGCAATTATCATACTGCATTACTCAATTTGTGGAGAAAGACTGCAAGCTTGCTGATACTATTATACGGGGGATGCTGAAGTATTGGCCAATCACAAATAGTTCGAAAGAGGTTATGTTCTTAAATGAGTTGGAGGAGGTTTTAGAAGCAACACAACCAGCAGATTTCCAGCGCTGTATGGTGCCCTTGTTCTGCCATATTCGCTGTTGCTTGTGTAGTTTGCATTTTCAGGTTCGTAGTTTATTAATTTCGTCAATTTTTACTTGTTACTGGTTCTCCTTTTTGCTCCTCATGAAAATTCTTAAGGAAATGGCAAACTTTAATGAGCTTTAGATGATTTGAATTACTTGATTGGTCTTCTAGCCAGAACTGTTGTATCAGAGAAACTAGTTGAGGCATAAATCATTATTTACAGTATTTTTAAGGCCAAATGCGTGCTGTAATGGTGAGCAAAAATGCATATTCAAAGTTGTAAATAAAGATTTTTGTAATTTCTGTTGAGAATCTGAACCATCAAGAAACTGCAATACAAGTCCCAGATTCATGTTTAATTGTTGATTATTCAGGACCCTGACATAAGTGATTTGGAAAGGAGGGTTGTGCCACTTTTGTAGTTGCTTGCTATCTGATTAATTATGTTTTATAAGTTTATGTGTACATTGCTATAGCTGCAACCTTCCGTAATGGAGTTTTCAGAATGCACTTAATATGAATATCTTGTGGATGAGCGGACTTGTTCCTGTCATGCACTTGGTTAATGTTTCTGATACCAATCCATCATCACACCAGCTTGAAACAATCACTCTGTATATGGATGAAATATGGGTTACGATGGAGTGATGGACCATGGTTTTTGTTTGCTATTAATAATTCACTTCAATGATACTTGTTGATGGCAGTCACTTGGTTATGGTACCATCTACAATCCCCATGAAGCAGCTTTAATATATGCAGTTTAGTGTGTGCACAATGACTGTTTTTCTTTAGTAATTATATCATACATGGACCACATATGTACGCCCCCTGATAGAGATTGCTTTATTTTAGCTTGTTCTGTATGGTAAGGAATCATGTAAAGCATACGGGCCTGATGGCTGTGGTGGGAGGGAATGATTTGGCAACATATATGCAGTGATAAAAGGATTTAACTGAAATCAAAAGGATTTTCTTTGTTGTCTTTAATTTGTGGGAATTGTGATTTGGATCCTAAGTGATAGCCTGATTCACTTCAAGTGAATCTTTATATCTGATTAGACCCGATCATATTGTTAGAAACATATGTAGAGGGTGGATTGCACCAGTCACAGAGAAAGATCATATTGTTAGAAACATATGTAGAGGGTGGATTGCACCAGTCACAGAGAAAATGATGGAGAATTGATTAAAGATGATTCATGAAAGAGTGACTTGCTACAATTAGAAGGCACTAAAAAGAAGTTATGTGGATCAGAATTATGGAAAATGATATCGTAGTGTACCCTGGGCAGAGTTTTGCTTTTGAGGGGAGGAGTTGCTGATGAAGTTCCATCACATATACTTGGTATCAAGGCATATAGAAGTTAAGTTTTATTTAGGGGAATTGTTCTCTTAGCTCAACTGTGCTTTCTTCATACCTGGAAACTGTCTTAAACGGGAGCAGTTTGTAACTTATTAGCAATCATAGTGGGGCAGGTTCAGGATGGATCATACAATTCCTGTCCCCACACCATTATCCAAATCTATCCCTGTCCCTGCAAGCTATAGACTAGATAAAAGTTCTAATTAATTTGGGGTCCTTGTTTCCTTAAAATGCTGCGTGCAAGGCAGATGCTCTTGTATAATTTAGATGTTTTACAGTGATTGCAATAAAACTTGAAATTTAAACTAGAACCACATACATTCATGTGAGACTTTACAAAGCCCACAATCCAACATGCCCACCCTCTCAAGCACACAATGGAACTAATTTCAGGATTTGTATAGAAAGGGGTCATGCCACTGTGTTCTTGGATAGAGGCTTTTAGTCGGAAGAACTCCAAAAAATTGTTCTTTCTTTGACATCATATCATTGTTGAGATGAACTTGGATTTCTGTTTAGAGTTTTCTTTCATTCTTTTTCTACATTCAACATTTCTGTTTTAGACTTAGTAGTATATACGCTGTGTGGCATTATAATCAGTGCACTGGTCTCTGTCTCCCCTTTGTCTTGCACATTCAATTTGTTACAAGCTTACATGCAGTTTAGTGCTAAAGTATAGTATGGTTATTGGTATGTTGTTATCCCATGCTGTACGCATTCAATCATGTAACTCTTTTATTTGTAGGTGGCAGAGAGGGCTCTGTTCTTGTGGAACAATGATCACATTGAGAACCTAATCAAACAGAATCGCAGAGTCATACTGCCAATCATCTTCCCAGCATTGGAGAGAAATGCAAGACAGCACTGGAATCAAGCAGTACAAAGCTTGACACTGAATGTTCGCAAGATCTTTTCTGATATCGACCCAGAACTCTTTGAGGAGTGTTTACTCAAGTTTCAGAAAGAGGAATCACGAGAGAATGAGATTAAGTCGAAACGTGAAGCTACATGGAAACGCTTGGAGGAGATTGCTGCAATGAAAGCTACAAGTAATGAGCCAGTGCTCATCTCCCCCAAAATCACGAGGCGGACACCGTCTGGGTAGAGAGTTGGACTCCTTCTAGTGATTTTGAAACTTCAACTTGGGAATTGGCATGCAAACCATTAGCCGAAGCTGGAGATGCTGTTTTAAGAAAGTGGGATATATAGCTGGTTATAGATTCCCTTGCTCACTGGCTTCTTTAAAGTTTATGGTCTGCTAAGATGATTAAGACACAAGTTCAAGGTGCCGTGGTTGCATGCAAAATACCTGCATTTTGTTTATACTTGTGAATTGCGTCTAAGAGGTTGGGTGGACAAGACAAATGTGTGGTGCAGAGCAATCTGAAGGGCACTTTCTGTGAGCAAAATTGGCCAGTTTGATGGTCGACTACGTTTTCAAATGGGTTATGAAAAAAGCTCGAACTCCAACTCTATGTACATGTAAAATTATTAATTTTGGTTTTAATGGTGAGTGTGCTATCATCAGACCCTTCTTCCCCCTCCCCCCCTTCTTTTCTTATTTTAAATTGTAACCTAAACGTTGATTTCATAAAGAGGGCTGAAGTTGAAGATGCTACAGAGTGCAAAATAGAATAGCTCCAAGTATAATGGAGCCTGCCCATTAACCCACGATACGTTTATCAGGAGAAGAAAATGTGAAACGGCAGGTTTGCTAGGTGTTCACTTGATCATTGTCTCGTGTTAAGCTGATTATTGGCATGCGACAAGTTGCGGGCCATTTAACATAATTTTTTTAAAAAATATTATTAACATATTAAATGATTTTTTTTAAAAAATATTAAGATAATAATATATTGTATTAAATTTTTTTAAATGAAAAAAAAAAATCTAGGTTTCAATGTGTTTTCTAGAAAAAAATAATCACATGAGCTTGAGGAAAGCATTTTCATAAACTCAAAACTTGATTTATATTCAATAATATTTTTTTAAAAAATATTAAAACAATTACATATTGAATTAACTAGGTTAATCTATGTTAGTCTGTCAAAAATATGACTCGGATTATTAAATTAAATTATAAAATTTAATTTTTAATTAATTCATCTGAATCAACCTAAGTTAACTTTCTAAATTTACTATATTAAAAAAATTAAAAAAAAGACAAAATTCAATTTTTAACCAACTCAATGTTGAAAGATAACGTTACAACATAAATTTTTTTTTAAAAAAAAGAGTTGTTGAAGAATAAAATTAAAAATTAAAAAAACAGAAAGGCATTGTTTCATTGAATTGCGAGTAGGTGAATTATAAATTCTTTAGTTCATGTAAAATGTAATTAATAGAAAGAAACAAAAACGTTAATCATTGATGGATGAAGAGTGTGTTTGGTATTGCGATTGCTGTTGTGATTGTGATTTGAAAAAAAATGTTTTATAAAAAGTACTTTTAGTTGAGGTTGGTTTGGAAAAATATATGTTTGGTTAAAACTATGGTTGAAATTGAGGTTGAATGAAAAGTAGTTTAATGTGTTTGGTTAAAAATGCTTTTTAAATTGAGGTTATAAAATAATTTTAAAAAAATATATATTAATATTAATGATTTTTAATTTAAATAATATAGATTTAACTATTGTTATTACATCATGAAATAAATAATACTTTATATAATTTTTTTTTATTATTCCATTGAACTATCTACAATTCCATCACGTTTGAAATACATCCGATAATTTTCTTGGTTTCTTTAACACGCAACAACATAAGTTGTAAAATATAATCAAGAACAAATTAGAATTGTGATCAAATTCTGCAAATACTACGTCATCAAGCGAATAAAACACAATTAAAAAATAAAAAATATATTTTTTTTATTTTACTAGGTCGGACCCGATTCAATGCATTTTGCGCGTTGGACCAGACCCGGTCCGGCCGGAATAGTGGAGCATGCCTCCCCTGTTCACTGAACAGGACACATGTCTCCACTGTTTACTGAACAGTGTAGCATGGTTGAATTTCTTAGCGGCGCAAGAAAGCAGCAGTTTGCTGCTTTCCATCTCCCAGCATTTCGCATGCAACTTGTTGTGGGATCCATGCATAGTAAGCATCTTTTTTTCTTAACCAAACGTTTATTTAGTGTGTTTTTGAAGAAACGCAAACGGTAACGCGTAGCCAAACGAGCTCAAAACCCATGCCCCTGGCTTTAATAACAAAGGTTACGTCTGATGGTTTTATTTTATTTTAGAGAGTGATAGGTGATTTGTCATCATCTAAATTTTTTAATGAATGGAAAATTAAAATCTAAATCTTTTAAAACAAAAAACTCAATGTTTAGTTTTTTTTCTTCTAAAAACACCTCCAAAACACAAGCACTGAATAATTCAAGACACCCCAAAATCACTCTAACAAATAAAAAAATAAACAGATCCCAATATAATTTTTTAAGTTTAAAAAGAGATACCATCTCTATTGAAACTCTTCTCAATAAAAGAAACGTATTGATATAAAAATTATTCTTTTTAATGTCTAGAATGTGTTCTTCTCCAATGTTTTTTTTTAAATTCAAAAACTAAAAAATAAACAAAATAAACTTTTGGATCAAAATCAAATTTCTAAAAACTTTAAGATTCCCTATATTTTCTCCATGTTTTACATTGTAGTCCTCTTTTTTTTAATCTTGTGTTTTTACTCTAATTTAAAATTTTATCTCATAAAATTAGGTAGTACCCTGTACCAGGGATTAAATAAATAAAAAAAAATATGGGGATGACATTTAAAAATGGGGGGGAAATAAAAAAAGAAGAAAAGATGAGAGGAGCTTCTTTTCAGTCTTCATTTTTTGTTTTTGTTTCCACCAAAATGCATAAGCTTCTTCGGTCAAGTTATTTTTTTTGTTTTGAAAAAAGAAGAAATAAAAATTAGGATTCGGTCTCCAAAAGTTTTGAGAACCGAAGAAAAAGAAGTTTTCAAAAGATTTCAAAATTAGTTTTCACTTTTAAGGAAAATTCTAGGGTATGTTCAATAGATTTTTTTTTCTACTTTTAGTTTTATTTTTAGTTTTCATGTTGTAAATATTTATATGATTACCATTATATTCTAAATAATTATTAAAATACCCTTATAATATTAATATTATTATTTTACCATCAAACTAATAATTACTAGTTTTTCTCACAATACACACCCACCATAGTTATTAAATATGGACCAGCTCGATGTGTTGACCCGGTGGCTGGACTAATCTGGATAAGGTAAGAGACCAGTAAGAGAAAACAAACAATCAAACCTGATCGATCCGCTAGGTTGATCCGTAAACCCGGACCATATCATAGTTCTTAAACCCGGACCAGCCTGACGGGTAGATCAAGGACCTGTGGCTGGACCCCGATCCGGGTAAGATAAAACACTGGATTAAGCAAAAACCTCGGCAGAACCCAGTCGACTTGCCAGGTCGACCAGTAACCCGAACGACTTGGCAAAACCCGGTAGAGACCTATTTTTTTAAAATATGTTTTTTCTCCTATCTAGAGACTCTTTTTTTTATATTTTTTTAATTGGTTATGAACTTTTTTCATAGTTCACTATATAAATACTAAAAGAATGTTATATTTTTTTAATGTAGGATTTGAAACCCTTTAATATATATGCTTTATGTTCACAAGAAAAAAATTATTTTTTTAATGTGGAATTTGAAGCCTTTTAGTATATATACTCTATCTTCACAAGAAAAAAAGTTATATTTTTTCAATGTGAGATAAAAAATCTTTTGAAAAAATCTTTTAAACTTCATTATTTACAACATGTATAGCTTATATTTACATGGATTGTTTCTTAATTTTTTCATATGAAATATTAAAATTTTAAATATTTTTTTTAATTTTTCCAGATTGACCTGGGTCAACCTGTTTAACCCTGGACCCAGATCCTTGACTGGTTCAACCCCTTTATAGGGTTTGATAACAATGAAGCCCGTGTATACGATTAAATCATATGAATTAAAGAATGCACAAAATATTCAAAGATCACCCAAGGAAAAAAAGCAACAAATTTATAAATTTTTCTCACAATACACACGTGCATATAATTTGTTTCCCTCGTATTTGAATGCATGGACTTATATATCAATGCACTTGCATAATGTCATATCACTCCTTTATATAACTGATGGTCGTCTGAGGTAGCAAATGGATGGCTTGGTTTGAACTTTATATAATAACAAGGACATGGCCATCCTCTTTAACATTTTTCTAAGCACCTAATTTATTGTTTTTTGACATATGAGCAATGAAGAAAGCTCTTGAGTTAAGTATTTCATATTTTCTTACTATTCAGGTACATTGGCAACTGATCGTATGATAAAAAAAATACATTTAGTTTATTTATTTTTTATATTGAAGTTTCTATCGTTATGTTTTTGTACATGTTTTGCCTACTATTTGTGGTGCCTCACTTGTATCCTATGGAACAACTTTTGTAAGATAGCTTCTTTTTGCACATATATATACATTTTATTTCTATACATATTTAGCTTTAATTTGTATATATTCTTTAAGAGTATATAGATTTTAATATGTGTTTAAATAGTTCTGAAAAATTAACCCTAATGGATTTACCCTAGTAAGTTGAATCACCCACTTACAAAAACTAACCCAAAATCTTTACTAGTAAGCCCAAACCCTGATCCAAACAAGTCTTGAATCTTAGTTGAAAACAAAGTATTAATTAAGCCACATGTGTTTTCTAAGTCAGATTGGATTCCTTTGTTTCCTTTATTGTGTTTTCTTTTCACCCGATAAGGAAATAAAAAAAAAATCCTAATATTTAAATAAAATAATTAATGTTCCAACACATAATAGGAAATCATAAACTAGTTAGAAATCCACAAAACACATGGAAACATCACATAACAAGGCTAGCCAAAACTGATACAAAATTAACAGTCTTGTTGTCGAAACTACATGACCTAAATAAGGGTGCATTAAGACCTTCGTGCACACGGTTTAAATGCACTAAGGCCTCCTCTTAATGGTCCAAAGGATCCCTAAGTTCAATCTTAACCGAAACTTGCACAACTAGCTCAATCAATGCTTCTTTCAATGCCTTCGCTTTAAACCTTATGATGGGTTCATTTGGAATGTGTAATGGGTCCTTGGTGTTTGTGGGCCGATCCACATCATCCCCGCTCTCCTTAAAAGGATTTGACTCGAATCAAAACTTGTGTTTGTCATGACGTGTATGACATCATATGGCGAAGCTGCCTCCTTTAATTAAAGGGGAATTTTAGGTTTAATCATGAAATTATGATTATAAGTTTCAGGAATCGCCACCTAATATTATGGTTATCAAGAAACCTAATGGTCTGCGAGAGTCTGGGTAAGGGGACTAGTTGTGTAAGAGGAAAACGCATCACCCTCAATACTCTCTACCTAAGGTAAGCTACATTGTTGATTGATTATTTTTCTAGATTATGTTTTTATCTGTTGATCTCATCTAAGGTTCAAGACAGATCTCTCATTGTGAGGAAGTCTATACCTTATTGGGATAAATTCTAACCGTTCTAAGGCCTAGATTTAACATCACATTTATTTTCTATTTTGTATCTTCAATACCTAAGGGTATACTTTATGATATAATTTTTTACCCCTAAAATATTAAAGTCTGTAGCTAAATCCTAACACTCCGAATAACAAATTAATTGCTATGAGATTTTTGGTATTTTAGCCAAACCCTAATGGATAGTCATAAACCAGTTACGATATTTATTTTGTATTTTTAAAACATGATAAAAATGTTATTTTATCCTTTTTAGAGAATATGCATGAAAAACCTTTAGGATTTGACCGTATGCACGGAAATAAAATATATATTTTTTGTGTTTTAGAAATGAGGTATTTTTTTTAATTTTTTTTGAAACTTTAGAGAAAAATCAGATAATTTTAATATCAGGTTTGTATCTTATAGTGCAAGTTTACGACCTAATATAGGGTAAAATTATTGAAAAAACACGCGACGGACCCATAAATGATTTCAAAATGGTGTTTGAAATATTTTAGATTTTTTTGGCTTTTTATTAGGCTTGTTTGGCTAAACATTAAAACAAAGATAGATTAAAAACTAAGAGAAAAACATTAGGGTGTGTTAGACAAACATACCTTTAGTCTAATAAATGGGTTGGTTGGGCATGAGATCCAAGTCCAATCCAGTCTAGTTGAGCCCGAGAGCCAAGCCTGATAATTTTTTTTTAAAAAATGAGTTGGACCCAACTAAGTGTGTGTTGTGGGTTGAGGGTACAACCCTTTTTATTTTACTGCTGCCATTTGCCAACAGTAGCAAGACATGCATTAATTCATATCTTGCATGCATCTAATGGATGGTGCCAGCGAGAAGAAGGAGATTACCTGGCTTGAGGAAGTGTCAGCTACCGGGAAGGGAGGAAGCTGCTGGACGAGATCCCGCTGGAACTGGGTGGTCTAGGCTTCTTGCTGGCAATGTGGGTGGTTCAGCCAAGGAAGGAGCTGCTGGCATAGTGTTCTCCACTGAAGCAAAAGATGAAGTTGCAGGGGTTCTGGGCTGTTGTTGGTCACGGTGTAGAGGCTAAAGCTGCTGGAGTTCACGATGGCAAGGGGTTGAAATTGTTAGAGAGAAGCTTGCGGTGCTGGACTTGTTGAAGACGCAGTGCTGGTGAGCAGGGTGGCGTCGCTCACGGTGGCACCACTAAACCTGGAGAAGAAGGAGCTGTTGGTTGATGATGAAGGTTGAGCTGCTGTTTCTCTTCGTTGCTGTCAGTTGCTGGTCTGCTCTTGAGAGGAGGCTGGAGTTGCTGGAAGAAGCCGGCTACTGAAAATTATGGTGTGTTTAGGCTGATTTTTTTGGCTTACTTTCCACCTTGATTTCTCTTTCTCTAATCCATGAAATTCACCCCAATAAATAGTGGATGAAAGAGAGAGATCTGAGATAAATCTTGACCTTTGATTCAAACAAGAAAAATCCCAACTGTTGATAAAAAATTATTATCATAAGCTGTAAAATTTGGTTACAAAGGCTAATCAGGTTGGCCTTTTTAGGGCATCACGGCAGTGGCTACAGAGGCGACTATCTAACAAGAATTACTCTAGGGTGCAGTACGGTGTCAGCCATGAAAATGATGTCTTGTTTGTTCTATGATGAAATGTGGTTAGACGACAAGTTGTCTAGCATCCTTTTTTTTGTTGTTGGTCAAAATGGCATCATTTTGTACCAAAACAAACTATTTTGCTCAAAACGCATCGTTTCATTTAAGTGAAATGATGTCGTTTAGACACCTTTAGGGTTTTAATTAGGGATTTAACTAAAATTTAATTTAGTTCTTGTCTTTTGATTTCTTTTAATTACATCCCTAATTGACTTCAAACTTTTAATTTTATGCTATTTATCCTTACCAAATTCAAATATCAACCCTGAAGTTCAGCGCCTTTTTATTTTGATCATTTGTTTTGGATTTATATAAATTGATCCTCAATTAACCATTTAACTTTCAATTCCACCCCTGTTTTCAACCAAATTGAGTCCTTAAAGTTTAGCGTCTTTTTAAAAAAGGTCATTGGTTGTGAATTTCTTTAATTTAACTCTTAATTAACCCTAAACTTTGATTTTCTTTATTTTTAAAGGGAAAATGGTAAATTTATTTTTTGAGAACCCAAAAATGGGTTATAACAGTGTCAAATAAAGTAAGATCAAAACATTAAAGGTAGCACTAATACCATACTCACTTGGAAGATTAACTTTGTAGGCATTGTCATTGATCTTCTCTAAAGCTTGGAATAAACCATACCACGAGGCTGTAACTTTGATTTCCTATGATTAAGAAACTGTTTCTTAAGCATGTGCACCCAAGCCTAATCACCAGGTTAAAAAACAACCTGTCAACACCCCTTATTTTCTTTTAAAGTGTACAACCTGTTTATTTTCTCTATTTGCAGTTGAACTCTTCATGAAGTTGTCTCACCATCTTTGTCTTTTTTTTCACCATCAAAACTTGCCTTTTCTTCCAAAGGCAAAGGAATTAAGTCCATACGAGTTAATGGATTAAAACCCTTAAATAATTTCAAAAGAATAAAAGTCAGTGGTTGAATACACAGTTCTATTATATGCAAACTCAACAAAAGAAAAACATTCTTCCTAACTTTTTAGATTCTTTTGAATAACAACACATAAAAGTTGTGATAAAGTTCTATTTACTACCTTAGTTTGTCCATCTATTTAAGGATGACAAGTTGTCAAAAATAAGAGTTTAGTTGCAACTTTCCCCATAAAGTCTTCCAAAAATAAATAAGGAACTTAACATCACGATCTAAAACTATACTCCTAGGAATGCTATGCAAACATACAATCTCCCTAAAGAACAAATCTGCGATATGAGATGCATCAACAATCTTATAGCATGAAATGAAATACATGATCTTAGAAAACCTATTAACCACAACAAAAATGGAGTCTCTACCTTTTTTTTACCTAGGTAAACCTAAAACAAAGTTCATAGAGATATATACCCAAGGTTCAATATACAATCCATATGGTTGTACTCTAGATTTTTTCTTTCTACATGCAATGTACTGTTCATAGATTCGTTGCATGCCCCTTTTCATCTTTGGCTAATAGAAATGTTCATGCAATACATCTAAAGTTTTTGCAACCCTAAAACGACCCATTAAACCACCCCATGTGCTTTATAAACAAGCAATTTATGCAAAGAACTAATAGAAACACACAATCGATTCTCTTTGAACAAGTAATCATCCATCAAATTAAACTTTCAAAAGTCAAATGTCCACATGCATTATATATTTCAGCAAAGTTAGAATCATTAGCATACAATACCTTCAAATATTTAAAGCCTAGCAATCTAGTACTCGTAGTGTTTAGAAGAACATACCTGCATGAAAGTACATCAGCCATTGTATTCTCTTTGCCTTACTTATACTTGATTAAGGAAAAGTCTCAATGAATTCAACCCATTTTACATGTCTCTTATTCAACTTACCTTATCATTTCAGATGTTTCAAGGACTTATTATCTGAATGGATTACTAACTCTTTTGGCCACAAATAATGCTACCATATCTCAAGTTGTTTTTACCAAAGCATATAATTATGTCATAAGTGAGATAATTCAAAGTCACTCAATTTAACTTCTCACTAAAATAAGCAATGGGTCTTCGATCCTGTATTAACACAACTCCTATTCCTATTCCAGATGCATCACATTAAATTTCAAATGCTTTCGTGTAGTCATGTCAAACTAAAACAGGTGCAGAACATAACTTTTCTTTCAAAAGATAAAAAAACCAATTCTTATTTCTCCCCATATTTAAACCCAACTAACTTTTTAACAACTTCATTAAAGGGTGTAGCTAATGTACTGAAATTTTCATAAAATGCCTATAAAAACTAGCTAACTTATGAAAACTCATTACCTCATTTACTAATTTTGGTGTAGGCCAATCCCAGATGGCCTTAGCTTTCTTCTCATCTATCTTGATACCCTATGCAGTTACAACATAACCAAGAAACACAATTTTCTCCATTTAAAAAGTATACTTTTTAAGATTAGCAAACAATTTCTCACCACGCAATACACTAAGTATATTATGCAAATGATCAAGATGCTTATTTAAGCTCTTGTTATAGATTAGAATGTCATCAAAATACATAACTACAAGCTTATCTATAAACACACGCAATATATGATTTATTAAATGTATAAATATACTAGGTGCATTTCTAAGTCCAAACAACAAGA
Source organism: Populus nigra (assembly GCF_951802175.1). Classification (NCBI taxonomy): domain Eukaryota; kingdom Viridiplantae; phylum Streptophyta; class Magnoliopsida; order Malpighiales; family Salicaceae; genus Populus; species Populus nigra. The sequence continues at coordinate 7,543,288 of NC_084864.1, read as the reverse complement.
CAAACCATTCATACAAACCATACTTAATCTTAAATGCAATTTTCCACTCATCATCTTCTTCATCCTAATCTAATGGTATCCACTTTTCATATCATTATTAGAGAAAATGCATGATCCATATAACTCATATAGCATGTCATCAAGCTTAAGAATAAGATGTTTATACTTTATCGTTATATTATTGATGGCTCAACAATCAACACTCATCCTTCATATTTCATCCTTTTTAGGCACAAGTAACAGTAACATAACACACAGAATCATACTTTTATGAATGCATCTCTTATCCATCAGTTCATTAACTTGAGGCTCCTTTCTCTCATCGGGATTGCATCTATCGGCTGGTCAATTAGGAATTATAGCTCCATGTACAAGATCAATCTGATGTTCTATTTTTCTTAAGCGTGGTAATTAGTTAAGAATATCTTCATGAAATATATCTTCAAACTCTTGCAACAAAGAACAATAACACTAGGCATAACATGAAGATCATTAGTATTAAAGTAAGCCTCATTGTACACAAGTATAATCATTGGCTTATTAGTGAAAAATACAGATCTAACCTCACCCTCTCTAACATAAAAATTGGGTTGTTTCTTTTCTTTTTCCACACAAATCTCATCATATTTATTATGTTTATTTACTCCTCTTATCTTACCTCCACTCTTGGATTAGATTTAGGTATTTTTAGGTAGTGGACGAATGGTATGATTTGTTGGGGGTGTTGGCCGAATGTTTGTTTGTGTTTGGATGGGTGACTGAATGGGTTGCAGTAGTGTTTTGGATTCTAGCCAACTCTAATTATCTTCTCTCCCCCTATTCCTCACCTTGATTTTCTCTCCCCATAGCCTCATGCTCACCTTTTAACTTTATTTGATCTCCATACACCTGTTTAGGTGTAAGAGGTACAATAGTGATTGTTTTACTATTTTTACAATAGTATGCCTATTTTTAACCCTATCATGAATTGCCTCCATATCATACTGCCATGGTCTTCCCTAATAAGATATGACTCTTTTGCATTTGTACCACATCACACAAAACTTTATCAATATACTTCCCAATCGAAAACAGAACCACAACCTGTTTAGTCATTTTCACTTCACCATTATCTATAAGGTCTAGTATGCTTAACAATACATAAATTTAGTTTACTAAAAAGGATAGTGGTAGCCATATTAGTACAACTGCCACTATCTATAATTAAACTACACACCTTGTTTTGTACATAACATATGTTTTCCCTTTGCTGATCACTGTCATTTTTCTTTACCTAAACCTAAAGTGTGTGCCTTGTAACCAAGGACTCCTCAACAAGTAATGCCAATTCATCCTTAGAACAATCTTCCAATGGTGGCATGTCTTCATGATCTGATTTGTCACTCTTAGATTCCACGTCACCATTGCCTCTCATCACCATTATCCTCTTATTTGGACACTTTAAAGTATAACATACAAGCCCCTAACACCTGAAATATTTAACATCACGAGTACATTTAGGTTGAGCTTCAGATTTACCTTTGAAAATTGTAGAGGTTCCAACCTTAGCTTTAAGTGATTCAACTTTGGTAGGAAAAAAAAGTTTTGGTTGGGTAGCCCCCTCTCTCCTTAAATTTAGCTTTCAAGATGATGAAGAACCCTAGTTGAATGTTGGTCGAACATGTCCTTTCCTTCTGAGTTGTCTCTCCATTTTCATACCCGTATGAACCATGTCTTCTACCTTTATATAGTGTTGTAACTTAACAACATTAGTTATCTCTCTATTCAACCTATTAAGAATCCTAACCATATTAGCTTTCCCTATCTTCAACCACATTAACCCTGATCATTACAATCTCTATCTCTTTGTAGTAATCTTCCATGCTTTTTGAACTTTGATGTAAATTCTACAATTTCTAAAAGAGCTCTTTGCAATAAAAGTTAGGAACAAATTATTTTCTCATTATAGCCTTCATGTCATTCCATGACTCAATAGGAGTTTCACAATTCCTCCTCATGCTTAAAACAAGTTGATCCCATATATTAGTGCATAATCTGTAAACTCAATGACAACAAGCTTTACCTTTTTATGTTTTGTGTAGTGATGACAATCAAAGATCCTAAGTGCATGTGTTTTACATGAGGAAAGATCATCTTTGATAATCCTTTCACAATGCTAAAATATATCATTTGCAGTCCCCTTTTGAGCCTAGTAGCTTTTTTGGAAATAAGCTTGGCTAGGATCACAAACTACACTTAGGGGCAAGTGCGAGGGATATATAAAAATCCTCAATAACTAAAAGTGCCTCAAACAACACTAGGGGGCATGAAAGAAATTTCTCAATGATCAAAGGTGTCCAAACAAAGTTGAGGGGCATGAAGAAAAATCCAAAGGATCCAAAAGATTTGAGCTTTCCACAAAACCAATTGATATGATGATGCTTGATGCAATCATATTATTCAATAGTTTTACCCACATTTACCTAGCATTTTGCCTATGTTTTATATATAAAATACCTTGATATTCTCTTTTTTTTAATGTTTTGAAGGCACTTTTGGATGTAAGATTCAAAAAGAAGTAAATTGGAGATAATTGACAGATTTGACCTCCGATCAATGTTTTATGCAGAGCTTAAGCTCTAGAGGTCGAAACGAAGTGATTCTGGTGGCATTAGAGAGCTAACATCCATACCGTTCTATACATATATGACAAGAAAAATAAAAAGAGAAAGAGCATGGAAATCGCAGCCTTTAAAGACAAATCTCGTATTTTACCAATGTTGCCCTTCGATCATTCCGACTTGAATATCTTGAGTTACAAAAGTCCATTTGATGTAAAATTAATTTTTTTGGATTCCTGACTCAAAGACCTATCATTATACCAAATTTCAGCAGAAAAAGAGCTTATATAAGAGAGATATGAGTTTTCTAAGATGCCATATGAATTCTACCAACATACTGGTTTTGTGAAGAAACAAGTTCAAATTACTTCCCAAAGCATCTAAACCGACATCCAAGTCTTTATTTCGGCAATTTAACTCTTATAAGTCCAAAGTCAAAGTTTGAGAAGTTTATACAAGGCTATTTCTCCTTTTTTAGAAAAATAATTATTAAACTACTTAAATGCAAATTGTTTATTTAGGTAAGGACTATTTTGTAGGAAAGAGATATTAGGGTTTCCTATTGATTAGTACATAAAAGTGCATTTTTATCAAGATTTTATATCATTATTTTGCACTTGAAGTATCAATAACTCCTTAACTATAACATGTTTTATAATAACAAGTATAATACTATAAGATACCTTTAATTTATGGTAAATGCTTATTTTAAATGCAGGTCTATCACATAAATCAAAGGATTGATTGATGAGTTTAACTACTGGAATTGAGAAGACAAAGAGAGGGTTAAGCTTAGAAAAGCGATGCTGGTTCAGTCCAAATTGGAACACTGTTTAGTCATTGGGTCATATCTAGAGCTATAGATCTTGGATTTCAAGTTTATATGGCTAGAAAGCTAAGACATAGGCCCAAAACATTCATGAGGAATACAAGACTTAATTCTGCTATTTGGAAGTCCAAATCTTTGCAACAACGAAAAAGTCAGAATCTGTCCTGCAGCCCAAACATTGTTCAGTGTTCAGCCCATATCTCGAGTTTTAGAAGTCCAAATGCACCTTATTCTTTTTTTGTTGAAAAGCTGAGAAAATTTCCTAGAACTTTCATGACAAAAATCTATTCAAATTCTAACATTATCAATGATGTTTTGTTTAAACAAGAAAATAAGGATTGTCACGAAGTTAAGATGTGGCCACCCACTCAACAATTAGTCATCAATTCAATAGTTCCAAATTTTGGCCTATAAAAGGAGGCATTTGCCATGCATTTAGGCATCTTGGTTTTTATATCAAGATCATGTTCTTGCTCTCTCTCTCTTTATATTTTTGTAATGCTGAAGTTTTGTTTATATTAATCTCTTGTTTATGCTTTTCATTTCCTTTCCTTTACTTAGTTAACTTATATCTTATTTATGTTCTTATCTTGTTTATTTATATTTCTCTTCTTCATTATATTTAGCTAAGTTTATTATGTCAAAGTGAAAAGGTTACACTAATGGTGTAAGAATAAGTATAGTGTAAACTCAACATGGACTTTAATGTTCAATACTAACATGTTTAATATTTGTTATCTTGTTCACTTTTAATACTTTGCTTGTTAAATGGTTAATCTAGATTTATGTTGTATAACCCTTGGTACAACAAATACTTGGCATTTTCATAGCCCAAACCATATGGTATAACCGACATCTGTGCTATGAAAGGAACTTGATTTGTTGTTAACATAAGTTATAATCATGAATGCCTGGCAACATTTACAAGTATTAGTATTATTCGAATGAGATAACTAATGTAATCATGTTAACAATTTATAATCTGATTGGAACCTCCTTTGTGTGTGGTTTCCAGTTGAGTAATAAAAAGAGTTTATACTATACTTATTTGAAATACCATTAGTGGATCCTTTAACCTTGACAATTGTTTTTATCATTGTTTAATCCTTATATCAATATCACATCTCAAAGCTCTCTTTATTATTATTACTACTACTACTACTATTACTATTATTATTATTATTATTATTATTATTATTATTATTATTATTATTATTATTATTATTATCGTTGTTGTTGTTGTTGTATTATTTTTATTTATAATTTATATAATTAACCTCCCTGTGGTTCGACCTTGGTCTTGCCGGGTTATTTATTACTTCGACACTCCTACACTTGGGAGAAGACATCAATCTTTTGGTCGTGTCACCTATCAAATAAAATGAAAGAGAGAAAGGAAGAGGGGGCGGCCAGCCAAGAGAAAAGAACACACCTTCCTCTAAAAAAACCTGAAATCATGCATTCTTCTTTCTTTTTGATTAGTTGTTCAATAGAAATGCAAGACAACTTTTTTTCTTGGTTGCAAGGACACGAAAACCTTTGAATTTCAAGAATTGTGAGATTTATTTTACCTTTTCTTTTCAGTTTATATGATGAATGAATATGTTTGTTTTCCTATGCCTATTTCTCAGGATTGTTTATTTTAACTGGCAGAGCGGACTTTAAGTTATTATTGTGAACAATCTATTGCTAAGTTTGCTATCAAAACCGGACTTGTGATATATGAACTTTTAAAGCAACTAAGTTTAATAATCATAGCGGATCTATGTTATTAATCTTAGGAAAAACATTCAATCAAATCAAACATGAACTGCGGACAGTTATGTTGTCTAGATTAATCAACTTATCTAGTTCTTAAGGCTGCCATTGAATTTTAATTACTAGTGCGAACACTATGATTGTTTGATAGTTAGGGTTAGTTATACGACGAGTCTATTAACTAACCAATGTTAAGAAAAGATAAGGATTCAGAATATAAATTAATGTTTTGTTTCAATGATCGGTTCTGATTTCCGTAAGTAGATGTTTACTTGAAACTAAGGTTTGTTCTCTTTATAGTTTTCTGATTTATTTAATTCCGCTTGATTGTTTAATTCTGCTATAGTCTAGATAATCTCAAAACCCTCCCAAATTGTGTAACGTCTAGCATAAAAATATGAACTAAAACTTCCTCGTGGGATCGAGCCCTTGCTTGCTCTATACTATCTTGTTTATTTAAGCTAGGGTAATTCATTTGTGCGATTGCGATATCATAACAATGCTCCAAACCAAATGAAAAAAATGAAAAAAACAACAAAGAGAAAAGGCCCAAGCCTGACATTGGGGGGCACCATGAACCATTTTGCAAATAAGTTCCAAGGTCCAAAAAATCTATGAACAAAAAAAGGAGGTCGAGAAATAAGCACTAATGATCCTTAGTCTTGAAATCCCTTAAACACATTTTAAACTTATAAATATCCTTTTTCTTCATAACCAAGAGCTCAAACCTACATTATGTGCCCAATCAAGCCCTTTCTAATCAAAGGCAAGCAATCTGGATTAGTAGGCAATGCTTTCTTATGTGAATTAAGTCATTATTCATATAAGTAAAATGAATGCTTTGAAGACTGGTTCTTTGAAGCCCTCAGATTGAATCTTGAACCATTTTTTACCAATAAAACATCACTACATATTTTAAGTAAAAGCAAAACAAAGATTCTTTCATCACTTCTGAAAATCTGTCAATAAGAATCACTTGAATTTCTTCAGAACGAGTTTGCTTTAAACCGATGTCAAAATGATTTCTGTGTTTGGAATAGTTTTGAAATTCCAAAATTTCTGCATGAAAATAATTCCTTGTAAATAACCAAACCTTCTTTCACATAACCTCATCAAAAAAAAAAAACCCAAATCGAACACTTAGGAGGCATGATTAAGTTGTGGCAATCCAAAAATACATAATAGGGGTGGCTCCATCCCTTTGTAAGAAAACAAAATGTAGGGTAGAGCTGGCAACCCTTGAGATAAAGGTTAGAGGACAAAGAAGTATGATGATATCAAGCTCTTTCGAGAGGTCAAGATCACAAGATATGACTCGAGTAAGCAAGAGCGAAAAGGCCATTGAAGTTTACAAAACTCAAACTTTTGAGAAAAAGAAGACTCCATGAAGAAAGGGAGACCTATATTTCTCAGGTTATACATATATATTGATCATAACGCTTTGCTTTCATTATTGACAAATTGATGTTTCACCATTACCTCTTTTCGAGTGCACCTTTGAGTTCTCACCTCTTGGGTAGTGCTTTTTCTAACTCTACCTCTTTTTGAGTGCACCTTTGAGCCTCATCGCTCAGGTAATGCGTTTTCTAACCTTACCTCATTTCAAGTGCGCCTTTGAGCCCTTATTCTTTCGGGTAGTACATTTTCTAACCCTACCTCCCTTCAAGTGCATCGTTGAGCCCTCATCTCCCTTCGAGCCCTATCATATCACCGCCTTTTATTTTCCATCTGGGTAGGTCACCCATTATAATGAAACAATTTATTGTATTTTTCATCTTAGGTAGGTCACCAATTACAATGAGACCACTCTTTATATTCTTTTCACTTGGGTAGGTCACCCATTACAATGAGACCATTTTTCTTTCATCTGTCTAGGTCACCCATAACAATGAGACCATCTTTCACATTCTTTTCACTTGGGTAGGTCACCCATTACAATGAAACCACACAATTATTTTCCTTGATTCTGGTTAAAGGAGATCACCAGATGGGATCTCAGGTTAACCCAACCACACACAGAATTTAGCTTTGCTTAAGTCGTCAGATGGGATTTCAGGTTGATGATGCAACCATATTATTCAATAGGTTCACCCATATTTAACTAGTGTTTTGCCTATGTTTTATATAAATAATGGCTTGTTATTCTTTATTTTATGTTTTGAAGGAATTTTTGGATGAAAGATGCAAAAAGGAGTAAATTGGAGGTAATTAGCAGATTTGACATTCAGTCGATGTTTTGTGCAGAGCATAAGTTCTAGAGGTCGAAATGAAGTGATTATAGTGGCATTAGAAAGCTAACATCCATACCTTTTTGAAAATCTAATTCAAGAAAAATGAAAAAAAAAATAGCATGGAAATCACTACCTTCAAAGTCAAATCTCATAATCGCCAGTGTTGACCTTCGGCCATTCAGACTTGAATATCTTGAGCTACAGAACTCCATTTTATACACACTAAATATTTTTGGATTCCTAACTCAAAGAACTTTCAATGTACCACATTTCAACCAAAAAATATCTCATATGAGGGAGATATGATTTTTCTAAGATGACAAATGAATTTTGACAGCAAACAGGTTTTGTGAAGAAACGAGTTCAAATTACGTCCCAAAGCATCCAAACTGACATCCAAGTTTTTATTTCAGCAATTTAGCTCCTCTATGTCAAAGCTTGAAGATTTCATGCAAGGCTATTTTTCAATTTTTAGGAAAATAGTTATTGAAGTACTTAAATATAAACTGTCTACTTAAGGGAGGACTATTTTGTAAAATAGAGACTAGGGTTTCCTAGGGTATAAAAAAAAAGAGAGAAGGAAAAGAGAAAAAGAGGGGGAGACAACTAGAAGAGAGGAACACAAACCCTTTTTCCCACAAACCCGAATTCATGCATTCTTCTTTCTTTTTGATTAGTTGTTCAATAGACAAGCAAGACTAAAATCTTTTTTTTTGTTGTAAGGACACAGAAACTTCGGATTTCAAGAACTGTGAGATCTATTTTACCTTTTATTTTTAGTTTATATGATGAATAAATATGTTTGTTCTCCTATTTTTATTTCATATGATTTTTTATTTTAATTGCTAGAGCGGACTCTAAGTTATTATTGTGAACAATCTGTTGCTAAGTTTGCTATCAAAACCGGAGTTGTGGTATATAAACTTGTGAAGCAACTGAGATTAATAATTGTGGTGGATCCAGATTAGTAATATTAGGGAGAACATTCAATAGATTTAATCAAACATAGATTGTGGACAATTATGTTGTTTAGATGAATCAACTCATCTAGTTCTTAAGACTGCAATTGAATTAAATTAATAGTGCAGACATTGTAGTTGTTTATTGTTTATGTTGTTTATACAGAGGATCTGTTAACTAATCAACATAAGAAAAGATAGATATTCAAAGTATAAATTGATGTCTCATTTCTATGATTAGTTCTGATTTCCGTAGGTGGATGTTTGCTTGCGACCAAGGTTTGTTCTCTTGATAATTTTCTAATTTTATTTACTTTCGCTTGATAGTTTTCTGTTTTCTTTTACTTTAGCCTAGATAACTTCCGAACCCCCCCCCTCCCCAAATTGCATATCATATAGCATAAAAATCTGACTTGAACCTTCCTCGTGGGATCGACCCCTTGTTTGCTCTATATTATCTTGTGTGTTGTGTTTTAAGCTAGGGTAATTAATTTTTATGACCGCGACATCGCAACTGTTGACCAAGCTATACACAAACAGATTTTGGGAGACTTTGGTTCTAGTTAAAGAAGGTCCCCAAACGGGATCTTAAGTTAACCCAACCTCACATAGAATTTTAGCTTTGGTTAAAAGGAGTCGCTAGATTGGATCTCAAGTTGACTAAGCTACATACAGAATTTTAGTCCTGGTTAAAGGAGATCGCCAGATGGGATTTCAGGTTGACCAAACCATTAACATTTTCTTAACATTGGAAGAAAAATGAGAAAAATCCTACCATTAGAAAATTCTCAAAAGAATGAAAAAAAGAAAGTTCAAACCCAGTCATCAGGAGGAATAGTTTTAGGTTTTGGTTAAAAGGAATCATTAGATGGGATTTCAGGTTAGCCCAACCAAAGATAGAATTTAGAGGATCGCTAGATCGGGATCTCAGAATGACCAAGTTATACACAATTTTGATTGTTAGTTCCTGGTTGAAGAGCATTGTTGAAAAGACAGAGCTTCAGATTAACCAAGTTTTGAGAAAATCAATATTGGAAGTTCAGTTTTGTTTATCTTTACAAAACTTACTATGCAAAGTCTTTGCTTCATAAGTGTTGTAGAGAGAAGGTAATTTTCATAACCCATTTTTGAGTTATTTTCAAATTCATTTCCTTTTCTTCCAAAATAAAAAACCTGAAATAGTGTCATTTTGAACGACATTGTTCTTCTTCTTCCCCTGCGTGCATAGAGGTAGGGAAGAAGGAGATTTTTTAATCTTTTTTTCCTGCTTTCTCTTTCTCTTCCTTGACACAAGCGATACCCTTTTACCCTGCCACTATAATCAGAAAGAAAGGCAAGCCATGCCCTGCAGACGACCGACCACCTTACCCTGCATATGGATAGGGGTAAGATAGCCTCGTTCCACCCTGCGCCATGATGGGACAAGGTAGGGGGGACTCACTCTCCTCCTGCCTATAAATAGGAGGGAAACAAAAAGAATAAAGAAGGAGGTAGAAAATGAAGAAGGATGATTATTTTGAGAGTTGAAAAACAAAAGAGGGAACAAATGAGAGGCAGAGAAATTTTAGATGAAAGAAGTAGAGACAAACAGGGGGGTGATAGAAAAAAAAAGAAAAAAAGAACAGAGGTAGAAAGGAAGAATGGAAAGTGAAGGTGAAACAGAAGAGAAAGGAAAGCACAGAGGGGAGAAAGAAAAGAAAAAAGGAAACGAAAAACAAGGGTAAAGAGAAGAAACATAGTCACTCTCTCTATTACTAACAGCAGCACCACCACCTCCATAAACCACCGTCAGTCCTCCTCTTCACCCATCGTCAACAACAGCATTGCCACCATTGGAGAACAAAAGGAGAATAAGAGAAAAACAGAGGGAAGGAGAAGAGATAACAGAAGAAAGGCTAAAGAAAAATATAGAGAAAAAGGAAGGACAACCAACAATGTCCTCCACAAGCCACTGCCTGTAGCCACATTCTACCGGCAGCACCATCGCGAACCACTGCTCGGTCAGCTGCACCTCTCCCTTCCTCCTCCTTTTGTTTTCTTCTTCTTTTGCTTCACTTCACCCCCCTGCCAGCTTCACTATTCTGCCAATGAACAGTGGAGAGTGAATTATAATTCATTCTTCACTTTTCATGTAGCATGTGAATAGTGGAGAGCCACTGTTCCTAGGTCGGACCACCTCCGGCCCAGACCAAAATGCATTGGGCTGGGTCCTATCCAATTAAAAAAATTTCAAAAAAAAGCGTTTAAAAAAATGTGATTTTCTCGCGTATTTTTCTATTAATTTTGCTTAATATTGGCTGTATTTTTATACCATAAAGATACAAATCCGGTATTAAAATACCTGATTTTCATCGAAACATTGCAAAAAAATATATAAAAAAAAATTCTTGTTTTCATGCACATGGTCAAGTCTCTCAAAGAAAAAAAAAATTATATCGTATTTTCATACAACAAAAAAATTCAAAAATTTGTATTAGCATTCATTTTGGCTTTAACCAGTTTATTAAAGTCATGAAAACTAGACCAATATTTTAAAAATAAAAAAAATATTTTGTTTTCTTTTATTATCTGGGGTTACAACCTTATACGTAAAATGTATTCCGGATATTAAATTCTTTTATTGACGTTAGAACGGTTAGGTTTTACCCGATAAGATAAGGATCTTCTTACCGAGGAGGACTTTTTTTAAACCATAGACGGACCAACAATTAGAAATATAATAACACCTTAGCATAGATCAATCAATTAAACAATGCAGCTTACCTCAGGTAGGGCGTATTTGGGGTGTTAATATCTTTTCTTTACGTAATCAGTCCCCATACTCGATCTCTAATACCAGTTAGGGTTCTTAGTGACCAACATATTAGGTGGCGACTCCCATTCCTGTTTTACACTGATAAAAGACAAGAATTCCTTGTCTTCCCTATTTTTTCAATTACTTGGATAAACCTAATATAGTGGATGATTGTCGCGACGCCACACACGTGCGACAGAAGGTATAAACACTTCTCAAGGGTTAGTAAGTTATTTAGTCTCTTTGATTGATAGGTCCTTGTAATGGCTAAGAAGAAATTTGTAGTCAAGATATCCACATGTATTATTGAAAGTGTTGGAAAACTTATTAATGTGTAAATATAAATTGTATATCCTTATCAGATATGGCATGCATGATTTAATTTACCACAACAATATTGTTGTTTTATGTTTTTCATCTTCATCTATAAATCCCTCATATCAACATTAAAGAGATTTAAATATTGATAATAATATGTTTGTTCAAAAGGCATCAAAGTTGACTGGCTAGAATTTGCAACAATTAGTATGACCATCGTACAATGTCATTTGATCAATATAATAGACACACATATAGTTATGTATGAGGTATTGATACACCAATATACTTGTCTATGCTTGGTAGTGATGACCCTGTTAAAGTCGATATAAATATAAAGGACTGCATGAGGGCACTTGGAATGTGTCCAAATATAATTTTGTGTTATAACAGTGAGTTAGACAATAACGACCCATTTCTAGACCCTTCTACCACTAGTTGATGCATTAAAATCTAGGAAGACTATGGGTTTTTAGGGTCTTTATGGCCAAGAAGCTAGCTTATATCCATTTTTTGTATTGATTGTTTGTTCAGTGCAGTAATGGTGAGTTTACTTCTTCTTCTTCTTTTTTGGAAGGCATGTTTTTTATAGCTTTTGGGATAGATATTTAATCTTGGTCTCACTAAGCATGCCAATCTATTTATTTTCAATTAAATATTCCTAAGGTTGATCCTGCAATGAGACGACAACTATCTCTAATGAGAAAAAGTAGGGACTTCAAGTCTTGAATCCTTAATAAGTGTAACATATTCTAAAAGTACCACTACATAAATAAAACATGAAAGTCTCAAGGGATGATAATAGGTTTGTAAGAAAACAAAATGCAAAAAAAAAAAACTAAAGTGAAAAATATTATAAGAAAACAATAAAGAAAAAGTTATAAATAAAATCCTATTAGAGAGATGAAAAGGTAAATAAATCGTTGTAATTGAATATACAAGGTTGGACCATCATTTACAATAGTATTTGGCTCTATTTATATTATTACAAAGTTTGAATCTTATTTACATAAGTAATTATAATTCTATATAGATATTAGTATTAGATAAAAAGGTTTATTGAATACTAATGCAAACTAAATTTCTCTTTTATTGATACACATAAATTTTAGTCTAATCTCTTACTTTTTGATTTGTTATTCTACTGAGGACTCTTACTCTAAATAAGATTTTATCTCTTTGGTTGTGTGCGTGTTCAAACTATGTTAGTCGTTCGTTTCTTTTGGTCTATCATGATTTCTAGTTGCTTAATCAGCTACTCCTTTAATATTTTTGGTTGATCAAAGACTCTTTTTGCTTAGTTGATTTTTTTAATTCATGATCAATTTTAATATTTTTTTATGCTTCGTGATGAATAGTTAGTATTCTTAATGTTTGACATATGCATGTTTATTTTATAATAAATGGAGACATTCTCTTGAAACAATTACATGGCGCGAGTAGTTTCTTATTTTTCTTTTTCTTTTTTTATGTTGTTGAAATAGGAACTAAGCACTCGATCCTTGAACTAGGTTCATTGAAAAAAGATGGGCTTCTTCTCTAGAACCCACTCCCTAACAATGATGACATTTCCCAACCCGGTGGTGGTTCTTGATAAATAATAGAATCTTTAATTTGCCTACACACTAAATTTAGCAAAGAAATCAGCATGTTGTTTCCCCTCCCTCAGAATATGATTCAAACAACTTGCCATTCTCTCGAGAGAGAAAATCCTGAAACCATCACAAATTAGAGGCCAATGATAGTGAATCTGCCACCGTTCTTTATAATCAAATTTAAGAGCTTCCAATGAATCAGATTCGACCTAAAACTCAACTTCCATTAAGCATGAGCCAAACCAATATTTCTGATAGTCATAATCTCTATTGTTATGTTAGAAGTAATTCCAACATAGCAAGAGAAGCCTAAGAACTAATCATACAGATGATTTCTAAACAACAAATCAAAACCCTAAAGGACTAGGATTACTGGTAGAGCTTCTATCCACATTTGATTTTATCACATCCTCGTGAGGGGCTCTAAGTAACAAGTCTAGGGAGGCTACAAGAATGACACTTAGACTTCTTAAAAGCAGCCTTGCAATCTTACAAAAGACGACAATGGATAAATTGGAATTCCTGGTAATAGGTCTTCTTTTTTCCACCAATTGTTTCATCATTCCCAAATGGCCCATCAATTATAACAAAAACTGACAAAATGACCTGCTGACAAGTCACCAGCAATCTTAAAGTGGAAGAGTGAATTAAAGGAAATCAACATCTCGTGAAGGGAGAAAAGAATCCCAAACCTTTCTAGCTTCAGTAGTCAGCACAATCTCTAAGAAGATGAACGAAGATTCTACTCCATTACCACACCTGCTGGCCAGCTCTTGCAAATAGCATGGGGAAATTTTTATTACACAAAATACGATTTTGGCAAGGTAACTGTAACAGTGTCAAATGTGTTAGCGAGGGACTAGGTTGCCGCACGGGTTTATTCGCGGAGCGAAAAATTACCCCGTGACAATTGGTATCAGAGCAATTGGTATCAGAGCGTGGTTGCATTCTTGGCAGAACGACGAGACTGTTCTATGGACAGCAGATCAAAGGAGTGGTTTGTTGAAGCTATCGTTGGGATAGTTTGCGAAGTTGATATCTGAAGCTTTATGCCAGCGGGTATGGAGACTATTCGAGAAAGATTGCTTCGTCTAAAGGGCTGGATGGGCAAAATTCCTGAGGAAGAAGATCGTTCAGTTCAAGATCGACTTGAGTTGGCTATGGAAATCGCGGAGAAGGCTGCTGAACAGTATGTAGAACTTGCGGCAAAGATGAGCCGAAAGTTGCAAGCTGTGGACGCAGAATTGGCTATCTTGAAGCAAGCAGTCGCAGCTGCATCAGGGGGTGCAGGCTCTTCTAAGCCTAAGGTTGCAGAGCCGAAACCATTCGATGGAGTGCGGAGTTCCAAAGAGTTGGAGAACTTTTTATGGGACATGGAACAGTACTTCAGCGTGGCAAAGATTCGAGTGGCTGAACAAGTGGACATCGCAGTGATGTATCTCACGGGAGATGCAAAATTATGGTGGCGGACAAGGTCCAAGGAGAATCTTAATGCTGGTAGGCCAAAAGTGGAGACATGAAAGATTCTGAAACGTGAGTTGAAAGAGCAATTTCTACCCTACAACACGTCCTGGATTGCAAGGGAAGACTTGAAAAAGTTGCGGCAAGATGGGTCGGTAAGGGATTACGTGAAGAAATTCAGTTCTTTAATTCTGGATATTGATAATATATCCGAGGAGGACAGAATGTTCAATTTTCTGTCAGGACTTCAGCCGTGGGCACAGTTGGAGTTACATAGGCAGAAAGTTTCAGACTTGTCTTCGGCCATTTCAGCTGCCGATGGATTGGCAGATTTTAGAGCAGGCGCTAGCAAAGGGAATGCTGGAGCATCTTCTGATTCATACTCAATGATGGACAGGTATGAAATGAAAAGAAGAAGAAAGGACTTGGTGGAGGAGAACCTAAACAGGCTGATGGCAATGGAAAGTCAGAAGTCAAGGGCAAGGAAAAGGTCTCGAAATCAAGTTTGGGCTGTTTTATTTGCGAGGGGAAGCACTTCGCAAGGGATTGCCCACTGAGAGCATAGCTTAGTGCTATTTCCGTGGAGAAAGATGGAGAAGGAACGGCATACGTAAATCCTATACGTGTGCTCAACACTAAGTGAAAGTGTTAGTGTGAAGGGGCCAGCCTAGTTGATGAGGACTTAGGCGCAGCCAAACTGCCTTGGGCAAGGCAGAATGGGAAGAGTTTCGTAACTTTGACGATGGACAGATCATGGTGACGAGAAGAGAATTCTAGGCGTGAGATTACGCCAACGAAAAACACACTGCAAAGAATTCGGCAGCGATGGACAGTGGCAGCCTTTCATGGGCAGAGGCGAATTCGGCAGTAAGAGTTGATTGCTGTACGACGGACAAGTAAGCAATATTTAAGTTTTATTACTTGCAAGTGGAATGCGAAACAGTTGAGGAATTGTGGGTTTGTATGGGAGTTCATATGATTCTTTGATGGAGGTTTTTATATGGCTGTATTTTGTGAAGAAAGGGATGGATTCCTTGGGTGCTAGGTGTGGCATCTAAACTTTACGAAACAGGCTTGCGAGTATGATGTGTTTGACATTTATGAAAAAACTAACCAACCAAAACAGAATGTTGTCGCAGCTCAGTTTTGAAACAGGTTGATGAAATTCGGTGGATTGAATTGTTGTTGAATGTGGGCAAAGCTAGAGGTTTCGTGGGAGAAACTTGGACTGTGACGAGGAACAGATGCGGTGTAAGGGTTATTCGAATCTGTCCGACGAGGGCGTCGGGTTCTTTTGGTGAGGGTGGTTTGTAACAGTGTCAAATGTGCACGAGGTGCACGCTTCGGCAGGCTGGCCAAAACAGGGCCTAAGGGTGCTGGCAGCCATGCCAACAGTGGGAGAAATCGGCAGCGCAGATTTATGCGGTTGTAGGTTCATCAAAGGAAAATCAGCAGCGTAGATTGTTGACGAACATGGCTTGATGATGGAATGTCCAAGCTAGGCAGGAAGGGGCATAGGCTGACGAGAACTGGGACTGTCGAGGAATTCGGCAACGAAGACACTGGTAGCCTGCACGCATATGCGAATTTGGCAGTGTAGGAATTGGCAGCCTGCACGCAGATGCGAATTCGGCAGCGCGCAGCAGTGTGTGCAAGTCAGGGGATCGACTTGGCATGATCTAAAACTTGGACGAAGGACTGTCCAAGGCATGCGAGTGACTCAACAGCTGGCGAAGCAAGAGCTGGCAGATGGGGCTGCTAGGTGAGCATGCAGAACGTGGGCTAGTGGCAGTCATGGTCTTCCTAGATCATGGGATCATGGGGCAGGACGTGGGTTATGTGGCAGCCTCCTAGGGGCAGAACGTGGGAGCATAACTGGAGTGCTCTCCAAGCTGCTGAGATCATGGAGATCATGGGGGAGAAAGTGCCCCACTATGTCCTGAAAAATAGGAGATCATGGGTGAGCCTTGCAGCTCACATACTTGGCTATAAATAGTTGTTGATGCTCTTAGCATAAAGAGAATGTAGAGCACGAGAATAGAGAGCATACGAGATAGGGAATGCATAGAGAGAAATAATGTGTGTAAGCTTGATTGTGTAGCATGCGAATTCTGTGCATAGCACACTCATTGTGTAATCCTTTATTGACGAGATAAATAAAGGTTGAGAGTTCTTCTTGTATTCTCGGTGTGCTTTGTGTTTGGCAATTCTTCTTGTGTATTCCGCTTGTCTTCTAACTTAGGAAAGTGGGGAAACCTCTCGGGTGAGGGAAACACTTAGTTACTAGGCAAACACGAGTTGAATTGGCGAGGGAAGGCTGAGTCTAGCGAGGGACTAGGCTACCGCACGGGTTTATTCGCGGAGCAAAAAATTACCCCGTGACAGTAACCATGTAAATCTTGATTCCTGAAACACATGTACATAATGGAAATAATAATTTTAAAATGATTTTGTAAGTCCCAAGAATCTCATAGATAAATATAGAGTTGTTTAGAGTTTATACAAAAATTATTCAAAGATCAGATGTTCTCTATACTAGTTTTTCTCTTTGTTCAACTATACAAAAAATAAGAAACATAACATTCTATTTATAAAGAAACCTGAAAACTCTATAAATAGCAAAATATAAATTTACCCCCCGAATAATATCATATATATTGTTTCAGAGTAATTTTAAAAATTTATTCAATTAAGTTCCTTCTTTATATTTTTTCTATGTTTAGAATTGTAATTCCTTGTATAAATTACATTCTAATCCTCGATTTATAAAATTTATTTACAATCAAGTCACACTTGAGTTATCATCCCAGTTTAATTTCTAACCAATGGTTCTTATGTGTATGATTCATTATGTTCCCTAATAAGTTAGTCCAAATATAAATCACAATCCTAAATAAAATATGATTAAAAATTAAAAAAAAAATTATTATCAATTCAATAATTGATTAATTTATATTTCAAGATCAAGTACAATGTCTAGTAACCTGTCATAATCGCTCAAATATTAGGAAAGTCATTAGTGGTTTGACATAACCTTTTAGTAATTAGTTTCTTAGGGTAATTATTATTCATTCGTCAAAAATATTTTGATTTAGACTTTATAGCATGAAGTGAGTCTACTTTATCAAATCATGTTTATTCTCAATAACATAGTCATTGATTCTTTGAATAAGATTTGAAAGTCTTTTCAAATCTCATTCCACCTTGTGCAATGATTTATAATCAATATTATTTGAGAATATATGAGATATTTTTCTAATTCACTTAGAGTGATGGGTTCTTTCTTGATTACTCAAATACCTTTATATAGTTTATATTATACTCAATATTTGTCTGTTTGTTATCCTTGATTAGGACAACATGTAGTAAGATCAAAATATAACATTCTCTATATAAGATAACTTAGTGATTTCAAGTCCACGGATTACTTACACAACTGTCACGTGAGCCTTTCCATAGACACATGTGATCTCTCCATATAAAATTCTCATGTAGGTCAGTTCAGTGTACATGTCATCTAACAAGCACCTACATATTAGTTCTAGGTACCCCTCACGCCTTAGCTTATAAGAACAATTGCTTTATTCATAAAGGAAAGAACTTAATATGTATTAGTTTCAACAACTTTAGAACTATTAATGTTCAGTATTAATAGAGAATTGACTAGGAATATTTAGGAATAAAGTTATGATATAATAGAAATCTCATAATTATAACAACTTTATAATTTTATTTTTTTTGCAAATCATTTTTATCGTGATGACTTTATTTTTACTCTAAATTCATTAGTCAAATATTAGATTCATTAGTCAAATATTCGATGAATATTAAAGATAAATAAGTCATTAACAAAATTTAAATATGTTTAAAAAATTAAAATCAATGTCGCGTATAACCAACCAATTAGTTAGAAGGTATGTACATGAACAATAAAAACCTTGCATTTTTTCAAACACATGATGCTTTCAAATCCATTTATACGCACTTGAATCCACATGATAGCATCCCTAGTAATCTAAGAATAAGAAGCTTTAGAGCTATGAATATCACCGATAGAGAAAACTTAAATCCATTTATTTTGGCTTAAAGATTGGGTTAATTGAATAGTGAGAATGGCATTGCTACAAGTATATGAAGTGTTTGAATATTTTGATAAAAACAAATAGCTTCATTATTTTAATTAATTAATTAATTAGCAATAAGAAAAAATAATTTATGAAACTACTTTAATTTGTTTTAAAGGCTACCTAAATGGTTTGTAAAGGTAACCTCGAGGGACCTATTGTGTAGTTGAATATCTTTTGTGTTTAAAATTGTAATATTAAGTTAGGTATCTTATCCTCATTATCTATAGAGAATATTCTTATTACATATTAAGGTGGCATGTACCTTGCTAGGAGTCAGATTAAAAAAATAACAAAAACAGAAAAGTAATAGTTGCATATTTTTTACCAGCAAGAAATTGTTTTATAATGAACTAAAACTTTTATATGTCCGTTTAATAAAATAGATCGTGGATTAAAAAAAGTCAATAAATATTAAAAAACAATATTAATAATAATTAAAAAATTAAAAAATAAGCCAAGAAGTTTAAAAATAAATATAAATTAAGATATTTGATCTCGTGCAATGAAAAAACTCTCAAATTCTTTTTAATTTTATGGCAATTAAATTATCTTTTATAAGAGGAGTAATAATAAAATAAAATGATTTGCTTATATAATTCATCATTTCCTAAGAAACATAACTCATTTGTTCAAGAAAGGCATATCTCATATGTTTTTAGAGACATTTTGCTTATTTTGAAGTGGATGCATAAAAATATAACAATACATCTCCACATACGTGGGTCATATCTAAGTCCTTGCCTTTCTCATGTTTCAAATTGAACCTGGTGAGAGTTATCTCAATAGGATTCAATTAGAATCTAGTTTAATTTAAAGAAAAAAACTTTAAGAAAATATTGTTTTAATCTTTTCATTTTATATATTAAAATAATAATATTTTAGATCATCTCAAGTTAATCTGTTAAACTCGTGATTTAGGTTATAGTCTTAAATGGGTTTAATAACTTACTTTTTGGGATATTTTTTAATTAACTATACAACAATAAAAATTGGCATGCACATGAAAACAACCTCAAAAAATCTAAGAAAACAATCCTCATTAAAGGCTGAAAAAAAATGTTTTCTAATGTTATAAAAAGAATGTTTTAACCTTTTATGAAAATAAAAAAATAAACAATATAAAAAAATAGCTATCAGATAAAATTAAAAGAAAAAAAAATCATGAAAGGTTATACAAAAAAAAGCATTTGCTAAAGTAGTAATAATAATAAAAACAGGTTATGATCATAGTAAAAAAAATCCATTGGTATTTAATAAAAAAAATTCTCAATTGAATTTTTAACCAATCTATTTTAATGAACTAATTAAAAATATAGAGGGAAATGAACAAATTAGCCAGACAAGTGCGTATACATACTTGGCCTATAAAAAAAGGTTTGACCCGTATGCCAAGCTTATTTTTATTTTATCCATCCTTTTATATTTGAAAGAAAAATGCAAATAAAATGTTATCTACTGGTATAGATTCCAGTGACTATCAATTGTCAGAAAGTTAAAGCAATGATAATTTTTTATCTAAAATCTTATTTTCAACCTATTGTTATCTAAAAATACCTATATACTAATATATCAACCTAAACTACCTCTAAATTGATTCAAAAACACATAATCAAACAAAATGTTTTTTTCTCAACCTTGATCTATTTTATTTAGCAAGATACATATATGTAACTCATCTTGCTTAATGGAACACCTTGACATGAAGAACAGGTTATTTTATCATTGAAAGATAGACAACCAATAATTTTATCTCTCGTCTCTTAAATTTAGGGACCTAACTTGAATAAAAAAAATTGTTGGACCAAAACATGTAATTATAAAACTAAAGAGACCAAAATAGAAATTAAATAATTCCAAGGGTAATTCTCCCCTAAAAGCGTTGAATAAACAGTGTTGTGCAAAAAAAAAGATTTCATTTCCTATCCATTTTCAGTTTTGTTCCATTTATTTTTAATTTTATGAAAAGAATAAAATTAAATTTGTTTTTCAAAAATCTAGCATCAAACAAATCTCAAAAGGTTTTCTTTCACCGCAATAACTTGATAAAAAGCAAGTCTAAATAAATTATCAAGACTGACCCCAAGTAACATAACATGAATGAATGAAATCAAAAACAAATTAATAACAAAAAAGAAGGATGATAGTATTGAAGTCCACATTGTTCTTACTCACAATGCACAATGCATGGTATAGAAAAAAACATAAACCATTTAGTTTTTTTTTTGTAATTTTATATTATATAGTATTATTTTTTTAAAATCCTCATATATAGTATATTTAGTGAAACTTCCCGATTCGACTCCTTATTTAGCTCGAGTTTTAAATTAAACTTTGTGGAAGTTGTCCCAAAGTGAATCAGTTCATTTCATGGTTCCAAATGTAACTCGGATGACCAGTAAAAATATAGGCCAACTTTTAAAAAAAATTCAAAATGAGTTCTTTTTTAAAATATTGAGACGACGACATATTAAATTAACCACAGTCACTCCATAACCCGAATCATAAACTTTATTGAGCTTAATAGCTTTTTAAAAAAAAAAAACTAATTTTCTTTAATGATATGGTAAAAAATAATATGTTTTCAAAATTGAACATCAACCTAATATCGAGATGTTTATTTGGACTGTGATAACCCTATAGAAAACTTACCAAAATAAATATTAAAGCCTCTTTTCTAATGAACCCAATATTGAATGATAAAATAAAAAAAATTAATTAAAAAAATAAAGGATGAAAAACCAAAAAAAAAAAAACAAAGGCACATCGATTTTGGTGGGTAAACCCGTGAATTAAGTCACCCAAATCAACTTGTCAAACTCGAACCAGTTCATAAATTCCACTAGGATTAATAACTTGATTTTTTTTCTAAAAACAATTACTTAACTATATGATAACAAAAATGAACGATCACAAAATCAAGCACCAACCCAATATAAGGATTTTTTTTAGGTCATGATAGCCCTTTAAAAGGAAAAAAAAAATAAGTGTAATGAAAGATGAAATAAAAAAAAAGAATAACTGAAAAAATAAAAGTTTAACCTACCAATTTCTTGAATCGGGTCAACCCAAGTTAATCTACTAAACCCATAAACATTTAATGGACTCCATAAATTTTAATAACATGTTTTTTTTCCAAAACTATTTTTTTAGATATGCTAAAAAGATAGACAATAAAAAATATCAAGTCTAATAATAATAAAAAAAAAATAGTTACCTCATTAAACTTATGAACCAGGGCAACCCAAGTTTCCCAATCAAATCCGCAAAATGGCTCATGGACTCCACAAAGTTTATTAAATTGGTTTTTTTTCTGAAACCATTTTCTATTTAACTATATGTTAAAAAAATAGATAATACAAAAATTGAACTACAAGCTAATGCTGGGATATTTTTTTGACACCATGATAACCCTATAGAAAGCAAAAATAAATAAATTATAAAGCACAATTTCCAATCAACACAATATTAAAAGATAAAACAAAAAAACAAAAAAAAGGCAATTAAATATTTTTGGGATTGAATCGAAGAGGTTTTAAAAATCAAGGGACTAAACTAAAAGAAGAATAGAAAAGTACCTAGGGCGTGTTTTGCACTCGCTAAGGTGTAAGGAAGTCTATCAACTTCGGGCAACATATGAGAAGTTGTCTGAACTTCGATCGATGTCATGTTTTAATATTGTTGGAACCATTGTGGTATCCTCTTTGTTGTACATAGGTGCATGTTACATTAGGAGGTTCGATGTAACTCCAGCAACTCATTCTCCTTCTAGTGTGGCTTCGGTAACCCATTCTCCTTTCTTTCTCTTTTTCTCTTTTTCTCTCTCTTTGCCTTGGTTTTCATGATAAACTATGTTATTCTTCCCTTTAAGCTTCAATGTTTTCCTATGCTTCAATTTTAGTCCATTTACTCTCAATCTTTAGAAAAATAAAGAATCCTTATAATATTTTACAAAATCAATCACCAACCCGATATCAAGACAATTACTTAATACAACAGTGAGTACACAAAAGCATATCAACAAAAAATCTTAATCACACACAACATAGAAAGACAAAATTGAAATGAACAAAATTTGCTGACTAAAGAAAACATAAAAGATGAAGGACAAGGCTTGAAATAACCTTTTGTTAAAATAGGAAAAAAAAAGGGGGGTACTTTTTTATTTCTTTTTTAATTATAACTTCTTGGTTTTAGATGTTGTAGAAACAACAAAAAACTTTTTTAATGAAATTGAGCCTCAATTCGATGTCGGGAAATTTTTTTAGTATCATGATAACTATATAAAAGGCCAATTAAAATAAATATCAACTCAAAATCCCAACAAACATGCAAACCAAGAATTAAACTAAAAATAAAGAAAATCAATAATTAAAGAAAAAAATAAAAATGCACAAAAAAATAACAAAACATTATGGATTACTATTATTATCCACATTGTAATGGGTGTGAGTGAATAGTGAATCCCCTACACCCTTTAGTTTTTTTCTTTATACTTGGCTAAGGTCAGCTTAAATACCGTTTGTAATGCTCCAAGCTTAAGGGAGGGGCTTGATGCACTACTAAATAGCTTTTGGGCCACCAAGTACAACACTAAGTTGGGGAGACTACTTTCCTCATTATCTGAAAAATATTTTTTATTGCACATAGGTTAATTAATCATTTTTATTATCTTATTCAATCTCGTTATAATTCTTAAACGTGGTATATAAGGTATTATAACAAGTTCCAATTTCATGGAGCATTACCATCAATTATATGTTGTAATATGGTCTATTACTTTTTCTATGCTAGCACCTACATATAGGAGTACACTAGATTGGTGGCATGCATTATGTCGTGGGCTGGTGAATTATTTTTTAACGTAAAACAAAGGATGCTTAAGTGATGGTAGTGTTTTAAAAAAAGCTTGAAAAATCGAAGACTCTGATCAGTAACTTAATTGGATCCAATAAAGTCGGATAATCTAATAATATGATTAAAAAGAAAGGTAACGATAATAGATGAATAAAACAAAAAAACATTTGGAAATAATTAACTATAAAAAATGAGTGGCCAATATCATTCTTGGGAGGGGAAGAAAGAAAAAACCCATTGGAGACTCCTTGTTGTTCCTCCACAGACACTGCTCCAATACCTGAAGAGTTCGCCAAGACGATTCAAACACCTCTAATAAAGGTTGCATGATAACATCGAAAGAATTCTCATGCGTTGCTAGAGCAATGACCTAGAAAGTGGACCATCATGAAATGAATATCTCATTTCTACATTCAATCAATTAATTCTATTTAATTTAACAAAAAATGACAAATAAAAAAACTCAAGATAACCTAATTAAGTAAAAAAGAAGAAGGATGAAACAAAGGATGTAGAAAGTGTGTGTGTGTGTGTGTGTTGTTGAAAGAACATGAGCTTAAAAGGATTAAAAAAACAAAAACAAAGCAAACTCAGGCAAATATCCTAAAGTTGAGTTAATCTCCTAAGTTTGCAACTAGTGAAATGTTAGAATCGGTGTAAACCTAGCAAAAAAAATAATTAAATTAAAAATTAAATGGGGACAAAGTGAGGAAACGACTAACCTTTTCATTTAATAACCCCAAATGATAAAACCAGTTCATCCTGAATAAACGATGGATCAAAGTATAAATAGCCAAATTGGTTTTAAATGCCTTAATTGGGCAATGAAACAAAGGGAAGAGGCTTAGAAAAGGGGGAAATTAGAGTTTTCTTCTCTTTCTATCACTTCCTTGGAGATCATTAAAAAAGGATTAAAGATTGAAAGGGGGTTAGAAGGAGTTTAGAGTGAGGAGAGAAAAGAGAAAAAGGAAAAAGTGAAGAGAACTTTGACTTTTCTTGCATCCTTCTCTTGTTCTTGTTCCCATTAGAGGTAAGAAACCCAATTTGCATAATTAGATTGGATGATTTTGAGTAATTTGAATTATTAAATGTGTTAGTGTTGATTTGAAGGTGAAATTATGACAAATTTATTGTTGTTATGTTGTTTGATGATAAGAAAATGGGTAATGTCATCGAAAAAGATTGGGTAACATTCCAATTGAAAGAATTGAGGAGAAATTTTATCCTTTATACTTGGTAGTTTCGGCCAAGAGGAAAATAAAATATCAATTAGAATTATTTGAGTAATTAACATATAAAGGATGTGAAATTATATTGGAATAACCTTTAGATGGGTAAGAAATAGATTAGTTTCAACAAAATTAAGAGAAAATATGTTTTCTTTCATAACAATACTTTTAATCAAGACTTGAAACCGGAGAGGTTGCCTTGACATCATGATAGCGTCAAAAAAATATTTAATGAGCGAGATTTAATAATTTTATGATGATAATTGAACTATCATTTGAGATTAAAAAGGAGAAAAAAATGTGATGTTTGATAACATGAGAGCTTGGTTTAAACAGTAGGGACTATTGTTCGCCAACAGACCTGAAATAGGTATCTTACTCCTTGATCTTATTATTGATTACTAGTTTATTATTAATTGCAATTCCTTAAATGCATGATTACATTATTATAATTGAGAGAATATGTATGTCTATACGTTAAGAATGAAATTGAGAAAAAAATTAAAAATAGCACAAAAAACTCTAACCTAACTCATTTGCCTAGCCCGGGTTTAAAAGTAAACCATGTGCAAGTTACCCTACTATGACTAAATCAATTTAGTCAATCTAAAGGTAATATGGCGGACCAGTAAAAAAAAGTCTGAGGATGAAATTGAGAAGAAAATGAGAAGATTGACAGGAAAAAAAAAACCCATTGACCCTACTCCTTGTTGAACTTAGATTTAAAATTAAATTGTGTGAGAATTAACTTAATGTAATTCAGTCGACTTGATCAATCCAAAAGCAACTCGGATGATTATAAGAAAAACTTTTTAAGAATAGAATTGAGAAAAAAATGAAATAAAAAAATAGAGGTTGAATATATATATATATATATATAAGAGCTTCAATTTCATACATTTTTATTAAACTTAACCAAATGGGTTAACCTTGAAACCTTTTGATCCAACCACTCGCCTAACCTAGGTTTAAAATTAAACTGTGTGAACATTACTCCGATGTGACCCATTCGACTTAATCAGTCCAAAAACATCTCAACTAATTGATAGAAAAAGTTATGAGGATGAAATTGAGATAAAATGATGAAAATAACATAAAACCTCATGACCCAACTTCTTTTCTTGGCTTGAGTTTAAAAGTAAATTGTGTGGGAGTTGCCTTACTATGACCTAGTCGACTTGGTCGGTTTAAAGGTAACTTGGCGGACCAATAAAACAAAAGTATGAGGATGAAATTGAGAAGAAAATGGTGAAATTGACAGGAAAAAAAACTCATCGACCAGACTCCTTGTTTAACCCGGTTTTAAAATGAAATTGTGTGAGAGTTATTTCAACATGATTCAATCGACTTGGTCGATCCAAATGCAATTTGAATGACTAAAAAAAATCTAAGAATGAAAATGAGGATAAAATTTAAAATAAATAAGAGATAAAATGGAAAAAAATTAGAGGCTGAAATTAAAAAAATTAAAAAAATAGATAAAGCAGTGCTTCAGTGTTCCCTAATCTTCAATTCTTTTAGTCAAGGTTGTCAATTCCATTTCGTTTTGTCTGGAATGGGTGGTATGTCTTGTTCCAGTTTAAAAAACAAAACAAATCAGAACAAATTTAATCTAGCTCAGAATCACGACATGTTCCATAAATTCTGCCCTAATTCTGGTCAAGACATTCCAGTTCCGTTCCAGCCAAATAATGTTTTTTTGCTCTTTTTTTTTAAATATTGTCTAGTTTTACGGTATCAATCATATCTCTCAATCCAACCATTGGATTAGGCAGAAAGTTTATGAGAAGCCTCCTGATATATTGTTATATCTTAGGTTAAAATTTTAGGGTAATTGGAGTTTAAAAAAGCCTTGTAAGACTACCAATGATATTTTTGTAATTTTGTTCAAATTCATAATTTTGTTTAAAAATGTTATTTTTTGTATTCTTTTTTAAGATTGAATTTTTTCCAATTTCATAATTCAACAATAAATTTATTGAGTTTCATAATTTATTTTGATTTATTTTATTTGAGGGTTATTATAATCTCATGACCCGAGTCAAGGATTTGAAAGGCTAACCCACATTGACCTAGGTCGATCTAATAGGTTATTGTTTTAATATTGTTTTTAGAAAATATGTCATCTTAAAATTTTTTTTAGTCAAAATATATTTTTACCAGTCATCCAAGTTGTTTTTCTTCCAAAGAATAAGGATGAAATTGAGAAGAAAATAGTGAAATTGACAGGAAAAAAACTCATCGACTAGACTCCTTGTTTAACCCAGGTTTAAAATAAAACTACATGAGAGTTATTTTAACATAATTCAATTGACTTGGCCGATCCAAATGTAATTTGAATGACTTTAAAAATATCTGAGAATGAAATTGAGGATAAAATTTGAAATAAATAAGAGATAAAATGGAAAAAAAATAGAAGCTGAATTAAAAAAAGATTAAAAAATAGATAAAGCAGCGCTTTAGTGTTCCATAATCTTCAATTCTTTTAGTTAAGGTTGTCAATTCCATTTCGTTTCGTTTGAAATGGCTGGTATGTCTTGTTCTAGTTTAAAAAACAAAACAAACTAGAACAAATTTCATATCACTTGGAATCACGACATGTTCCATAAATTCTGCCCTAATTCCATTCAAGACATTCCAGTTCTGTTCCAGCCAAATAATTGTTTTTGCTCTTTTTTTAAATACTATCTAGTTTTACGGTATCAATCATATTTCTTAATCCGACCATTGAATTAGGCAGAAAGTTTACGAGAAGTCTCCTGATATATTGTTATATTTTAGGTTAAAATTTTAGAGCAATCGGAGTAAAAAGGCCTTGCGAGACTACAAATGACATTTTTTAAATTTTGTTCAAACTCGTAAGTTTGTTTAAAAATGTTATTTTTTGTGTTCTTTTTTTCATTGAATTTTTTCCAATTTAATAATTCAATAATATATTAATTGAGAATTAAGTTTCATAATTTGTTTTGATTTACTAAATTTGAGGATTCTTATGATTTCATAACGCGAGTTAAGGATTTGAAAAGCTAACTCACATTAACCTGAGTCGATGCAATATGTTATTGTCTTAGTATTTTTTTTAGAAAATATGTCATCTTGAACTTTCTTTAGTCAAAATATATTTTTACCAATCGTCCAAGTTGTTTTTAGACTCATCGAGTCGATCGGGTAATATCGGTTCAACTCCCACTTTTTTACTTGTGTTTGAAATTTGAATTGAATAATTTCAAGTTATTTTAGCTTTAGATTGAAATTATATTTGTTAAATTAATATTTTTAATTATATATATATAAAAAAAAATTAAGATTCATAATTTATTTTAATTTGCTTTATATGAGATTATTATGATCTCATGACCTGGATCACGGATTTTGAAGGTTAACCTAAGTTGATCTAATATGTTGTTGTTTCAATATTTTTTTTAAAACAATATGTTATCTTGAACTTTTTTTTATTCCAACTATATTTTTACTTGTCTTATAAGTTTTTTTTGGACTCATTGAGTCGATCAAGTCATATTAGTTCAACTCCCATTTTTTTACTTGTGTTTGAAATTTGAATTATATAATTTTAAATTATTTTATCTTTAAATTTAAATTTAAATTATATTTTTTAAAATTAATTAATTCATTATATATATAAACAGCACACCAAAACGCTACATTACCAAAATATACCCTTCTAATTGAAAAAACATAACCTACCTTGCAGTATAGAAAGTAATAAGAGCGACGACGTTCTTCAACGCGTGCGGGGATTGTGCCCTGATTCAACAGCACTCCCAAAAAAGATATTATAGAAATGTCAAAAGGTCAAAACCGGAAGACAGGAAAAGGAAAGAAAAATGGAGAGCGGGAAAAGGAGCCGTTGATAATCAAAGCACGAAAATTTGGCGCCAAAATCAATTTCACTCGGTTTTATCTGCCCGTAATAATTCCGGGCAGCCGCCCTTTCTCCTCGCTTTATTTTGGGCTAGTCAAATGAAGTATATAAAATCACTCCTTTTCTCTTTCTTAGTATTAATTTTCCCTGAAAAATCTCTTTTTCCCTCTTTCTTTCAAAGCCAATTTTCTCTTCATTTCTCTCTCTCTCTAAAAAAAAAAAAATAGTAGTATCCAAAGACCCTTTTCTCTTATTCCTCTTCTACTTACCATCTCTCCCTTTGTTGGTTTTGGTTCTAATCAGACATGGGTTTTTCAAAGAAGACACAGGTGGATTCAGGTTTGGACTCTGAAGGGAAGAAATGGGTGATCGCCGGAATAGCAATAAGGACTTCACTGAAGCCGGTAAACACGAAATCAAGAGTAAAAGATTGCGATGGTGACGAAGAGGAGGAGTTTTCTACTACGCCAACAGCCAAAGAGGCGAGAATACCGGAGAGGTTGCCATGCCCGCCTGCTCCAAGGAAGCGGCGGCCGTCTTCAAGGTGTAACTACAGTGGTGTTAGGGAGTTCTTTACTCCTCCTGATTTGGAAACAGTGTTTAAATGCTATGTTGAGAAAGCAAATTGAGGGGTCGACTTCAAGAATTAGGGATTTTTTTAGTGTTATGCTCTATTCTAATGGGTTTGTTTTTTTGGTGTATTAGTTTCTCTTATTTTCCTTGTACTTGGGTAGTGATTAGGAGTTGAAGATGTACAAAAGTTATGGTATTTATGAAATGGTTAGTTCCCTTTTATTTTCTTTTTTTTATTAGTTATTATTGATTTTTCGTTAGTGGCAAGTTTGGTGTCTCTTTTTCTAAGCTAGTTGATTTAGGAACTATTTTTATGTTCAAGAGTGCTTGTACTGGAACCGGAATGGATTGCAATTGCTGTTCTAAGTATTTATTTGAGACTTGAAGTTTTGCTCTGCTGTAATGGTGGTTTTGTTGTGAAAGCACGTTTGAAGATTTCAGGCACAGGATGTTCGATTTTTTGTACTTGGTAAATTCAGTCGTATTTAGTAAAAAGACAGCACTTCCATGTTTGCTCTGCCCATGTTCTGCTTTGCTAATCAACCCTTCACTAATCTCTCTAATTGTCTAAATAATTAGCTTTGTACTGTGCTCTACCTTCATTCACCTCCAATGCTGCCTTGCAAGTAGTGGCAACTACTCTCTCTCTCTCTCTCTCCAGGCAAATGCACACGTGTATATTTCAGATAAGCTACCATGCCTTGAGAGAATTTCAAAGTACTTCAGCTGTGAAGCCAAAAGCTGCCCAAGAAATGTATAAAAGAAAGAAAATCTTTTTCATGGCTGAGATGCTGCACGGATGCTTCGCTCAATTCATTTGACTATGACCCCATGAGCGTAGAGCCTCAAGTACCTCTTTACGCTCTGCCAATCCCTTCCTTAATCTTCCTATATACTACCCCACACCTATGTGACCCATCCTACCTCGAAGCCAAGTTCCTCTCTGAATATAAAATGACAAAGGCATATAATGTGGTGATAGGTTAGAATCCTATGTGGGGCTGATGGGTTCTTTGTTTGATTCCACTTCGAAGCACTTGATGACAAGGACATTTTGTACAACTTTGGTGTTTTATATGGTAAATTAGTGTGTTTGCGGATAAGATTGCAGGCATGTTTATCATTTACAGGACAGCCAATTCTTAATGGAGTAGATAAAGAAATACTGTAGTGCCGCATGATCATCAAGGGATTTGCTTAAAAGGTGACGAGGGGGGGTTTACCTAATTCAACGCTATGGCAAATGTTTGGATATTATAACAAGCCAAAGTTTCTGGGGATTAGGATACTTTATGAAAGCACACAGTAAAGCCTGTACTAAAAATTAAGATCTAACTTTGACTGGTTTAGTTCTTATCTGTTTTACCCCCTATAATGGTGCTGTTGATGCTATAATACAATGTGATGGGCTGTTTTCATTGCTTGTTTTTATATTTATTTCGAGCTCTTCCATTGTTGCCGTCGAGGAAGCAATGGATACAGCAAGCCGAATTTCATGTGCCACCAATATTTCTGCTGATTCTTCAGAGAATCTCGTGTATTTGGGTCTATGATATCAAGGAAAGATTGGGATTTTATTTAGTGCATCCATATTCGACTATATATAATGATCATATCTCATTCATATTTATCAAAAATTAGTTGCAAATACTTGGTAATTAATCAAATTAATCACATATATAGCCATGCATGGTGATTAATTAATAAGCTAAAACAAACTCTCTTTTATTGTAAACCTGCACGAGGAACACACTCACGATTGAACAGGAGATCAAGCATTCAATGAGCTTTAAGACATGTTTTGATCAGTAACCTGCATGCTAGATATATCGAATGGTTACAGGCCACTTTTTAATGAGCTTGATAGATGGGGTTGTTTGTGGGGACCAGAATGAGATCGTCAAATCGACAGACAATATGAAAGCTACATGTTAATTATAATACCTCTCATTCCATTTATATAAACATGGATTCAAACAAATGAATATATTATCCATTTTTAGATTAAGAATTACTCAATTAATGATAGAATATTGCTGATTAAACTAGTCATTCAAAGTTTGCATTTGTTTTCTAGCATGGTTTAAATCAATTAATAGCATTAATTACCTGCTATAATATATTTATCTTGCACATAACAATCATATATATATATATATATATATATATATATATATATATATATATTAATTAAGTATTGATCCTCAATTTCTTAATTATTTGGGGACTGTAAAAAAACCATAAAATATAGCTAGCCTCTTTACCAGCAATTGCACTGAAAATATAACTTGACCAAGTCCTTAATCGTCAAGATTACTTGATCCATGATCATGCAAAGGTGTCATAATTGGCTACACTAATCTTGTATATTCGGTAGATGTAATAGAATATCACTTAGTCATATGACCTACCATGCAAAATGGAGTTGCATCAATTTTAATAACTCAATTATCTATAAATAAGTAAACTTTTAGTAATTTAATTACTAGATAGGTGGCTCAAGAATTTTTTGTAATGTTAAAAGGTGATGTTGAAGCATTGTCAATGAATTTTAAAGAATAAAGAAAAATCCACAACTTTAAATCATAAAAAAATAACGATTGTCAATCCCTAAAAATTCAAACATTAAAGGATGAAATAAAAATAAATAGTAAATAAAAAGAAGTCTAAAAAAAAAAAAGAACTAGCAAACAAGGGTGAGATCGCCAAAACTCGCGAATGAGATACTATAGGAGGGAAACATGAAAAAGATGAAGCTTAATTTAAAAAAATAAATAAATATTGAAGGATAAAACTAAAAAAAAATAAAAAAAATGACCTTAAAAAATACATGGGCCACACGGCCAAACCTGCTACCAAGATCATGATATAGGGATAACATAATTTAAAGAAAATAGAAGAAAATAATGAAGTTTGTATTTCAAAATGAACAACTTCAAAGAATGTAACCCGGGGCAAACTCAGTCAAAATCGGATTAAAACTCATTGACTATTTTGCTTTATATTTTTCAAAATAATGTCATTTTTTTTTTATAAAATAAAAATATTTGGTTGAATTGGGTTCACTTAGGTCAACCCATCTGTCTCGTAATCTGGTACTTATTCTAGATCGACTCCTTGGTCGGATCTAAAAACTATGGGAAACACCATAAAGACCAGCTCCTAATAAATCAAATGTCGAATAATAAAATAAAATAAAAATTATACAAAAAAATTAAAAAAAAAAGAATAATTAAAAGAATAACGACCTAATTTGAAAAAACAAATGAGAGGGCAACCTAAGATTTTGAATTAAAGGGAAAAATTAAAAAAAAAAATTAACAAATGAATCCAAAACAAAAAATAAAAATCAAGAGAATGAGGATCAAATTTGAAAAAACAAAAATCAAGATTATGGATCCAAGGATGAAATTGAGAAAAAAAATTGATAACATGGCTAAAAATCAAAATTATAAATCAAAACATTGAGGGCTAAATCTTAAATATCATCAAACTTTAAATTAAAAGACAAAATTGGAAAGAAAAATCAAATTCATAAAAGAATCCAAAACAAAAATGAAAATCAAGAGAATGAGGATCAAATTTGAAAAAAAATCAAGATTATGGATCCAATGATGAAATTGAAAATAAATTAAATTTTGATAAAATAGCTAAGAATCAAAATAAAAAAATCAAAACATTGAGGGTCGAACCTGAAATATCATAAAATAAGAGGACAAACCTTATTTTTTTTAATGGCCAACACAAAATTCAAGGAGGAGAAGAGAGAGAAGAAAAAAAAAAAGGAAGGGATGACTGGCGACAAACCATCACTATAACCACCACCACATGCCACCTCATGTGGAAACTGCATAGTTCCAACGCCATAATGGAAGCTAGCGTTCCTTCACCGAACAACAACTCACATGCCACTTGAAGAGCGCAGAGCTGCCCCACACACAGGCCAATAAATGTTTTTTTTAAAAAGACTGGATTGCCTCTAACTCAATTTAATAATAACAAAAAAACATAGGAAATGAAAGAAACACTCCTCTAGACACAAAAGCTTAGAAAATTTAATTCTAGGGACAATTTAGTCAATCTAGATTTTAAAATAAAGTAAAAAATTAAAAATATCCCTTAGTGCTAATTAAATGAAAATAGTTTTTAAAGAAAATTTAATAATTTTAATAACTTAATGGACCTGTGGTGGAGTTGATTTAAAATTAACATATATTAACACAAGGAAATGTGGTAACCTCTAAAGAATGTATTTAAACTAACATGTCACTTAGCTCTTGTATCATCAAAAAGTTTGGAAATAAATTAATGGACCTATGGTGAAGTTGATTTAAAATTAATAACTTTTTTAGTTCTTATTATCTCACCATGTTAATAATAAATATATATGCAATATACATATATAATATAAGCTTTCAATTGTTTTAATTAAAGAAAATAACATATATATATATATATATATATATATA
This sequence comes from Populus nigra, assembly GCF_951802175.1. Lineage (NCBI taxonomy): Eukaryota > Viridiplantae > Streptophyta > Magnoliopsida > Malpighiales > Salicaceae > Populus > Populus nigra. Next base: position 7,509,608 of record NC_084864.1, on the reverse strand, counting down.
TATATATATATATATAAAGGTGTTTTGATTCAAAGTTTTCGTTAAAAGCTTTTATCTTACACAAAAGAAAATCTATTTTACATTATTATTTTTTAACATACGTTATATTATCGATTAATATTTAAGGGTCTTGTATATATGGCTAGTTCGTATATCAATTCATTGACAAGTGCATTTAATTTATTTTTGTTTTTATTTAGATTTAAAATTAGATAATTAATATTCTTAGTTACCATTAGATAATTAATAGCAGCTATACTATATTATGGGTAAAATTATTTTTTTTAATATAAAAACTATTATGGGATTATTAATATTTTTTTAATAAAAAGTACCGTATTAATCACCCTACCAGGTCTAAAGGTTCCAAAACAAGTCGTCACTGTTCAGCCAATTCTCGGGACAGCCTTGTTGTGCGCAACTCGTATCTGCTCCAAAGAGCAGCAGCAGCAGCAGCAGCACTACTTTTGACATCAGGAGGAACTTCAGGACCCTGGGCTTTTCCCAGCTCGTTGTCATCTACAGAAAGATTATCGGACTGATATATGTCCTCACTCAAATAAGACTTCCTGACAGAGATCGGCAGATTTTGTGGATCACCACCGTCGTGATCCTGAACTTCAGGGGATCCCTCCTTTCTGACTTCCATCTTATTTTTAGGGATTGAGGCACGATAATTCAGATGCCTTTCTTTAGCATCTCTCTCCTAATCTCCATCTTGGTGACTTCATCTCTTTGAGCAGCGAGACTATCTTCATCATTCCTATTTACTTTGACATTGGACTCAATCTGCTCAGAGGTGGCAGGTCCCAATGCCTGATCTGTTTCCTTTTCAGACTCAGAGACGAAGGCATAGTCATCAGCATTCTTGTCCTCTATCTCCCCTGACGCCGCAGTGGTGTCTCCCGGCAGATCAACAGACACTTTGACTCTTTCTTTCCACTCAGGTGCATCCCCAGGTTAGTACGTAAGAATTGATTTGATATCAATCTATCACCTCATACAGAGATAACTCACTAACCCTTAAAAATAAATTATGAGATTATTTTTTATATCGATGTATCACCTGATACAAAGATAACTCTTACTGATTTTTTTTTTTAAGTTAATCCGAGTTAATATAACAATTTATGTATCAAGTTATAAGATTATAATAGTATTATAAAAAATAAATCAAAATAAATTATAAAATTTAATTTTCAATAAACTCAATGTTGACATATAAAATTAAAAAATTATATTTAAAAAATAAACAAAAAATATAACACTTATCAACCTAAGTTAACTTGTAATCTCACGATCTAGGTAATGAGACTGAAATAACCCAACATAAAACAAATTAAAATAAATTATGAAGTCCAATTTTCAATCAATCTAGATAAAAATAATTTCATAAAAACAGACAGAAATAAATCACAAAACTTAATTCTCAATTAATCAAATATTTAAGGATTAAATTGAGAAAAAAAAAGTCAATTAGAAAAAGAAAAAGAAAAACTCATGTCAACTATATTAACCTATTAAACTAACGGTTTGGATCATGATTTTAGGATAATCTTATAAAAAATAAATTAAAAACAATTATAAAGCTCAATCATAATAAATCTAATGTTAAAGAGAAAAATTGAAATGAAAAAAAAAAATAAAAAAATATAATTCTAATAAATGGTGTTATGTGAAGAGAGGGAAATAAACCTCTCTCATCCTTTAGTTTTTTTTTTTTGTTAATTAGTCAAATGCTTGTATTTATTATAGATTGGACTTAAATTTTTTTTTGTTGACTGAAAAGAAAAATGTAGGCATCAGTAATGCCTTTTACACCATAAGGAAATTTTTAATTACAAATCAAAAAGATAATGCTAACAAATGTTAAAAAAAGAAAAGAGTTTATGATACTAACTAAAGATGAATATTAAAATATTTGATTACAATCATGCAAGGAGCTTTTCAAAATTTATTTATTTAATTGCATAACAATAATATTGTGTCTTGTAAGAAAAGTAATTATTTCAACTCTATTGACAAAAAAAAAAAAAAAAGCATTTCTAGCATGATTCCTTCAGCTTTTCATATTAACATAGGTTTTTCCAATTAATTTTTTTTCATGGATTATTAATTTGATACGAATCATAAGAAATTAGAATCAACAAAAACAAAATCTAGATAATCTGAAAAAAGGATAAAAAAAAGAAGTTTCCATTTAGTTAAAACCTAGTTATCTAACTAATGCTCTTATTTTTTGTATTTAACTTCACCAAAGTAACTTTTTTTTTTTAAATAACAGCTTATTAAAACATAAAAACGAGTTTCATTATATATATATATATATATATATATATATATATATTTGACACGAATATATTAAAAAAATAAAAGAATGATATATCTCTTGCATACTAAAGTAGAAAACTTTTCAGAATCTTTTTTTTAAACTAATTATAGGATTATAAAAACAAATTCACAAAAAAATGAATAAAATCATAGAGAAAAATGTATTTTTTTTTTAAAAAAAAAACTTTCTTTTGAGATTCATGTAACATTCTCTCCTTTGTTTTTATTTTTTAAAACATCTATACAAAGTTTTAGTGCACAGTGGATTGCATAGTAAATTTTACACACCCTATATATTCCCATTTAATTCTAATTTTGATATGTGTGCTAATATATTTTATACTCTTGAATTTCTAACCCAAAGCAAAATATAATTAACAAAATATATTAAAAAATGGTGCTTGTAACACCTCACAAAGCATTATTCATTTTAATAATGCACCGCGTTTTTTCTTAATTTATATATTTTTTAAAAAATTTAATTTAATTTCTCAATACTTGACTTATTTGGAATTAAACTTCATAATTTTAATAGTTATTTGATTTTAACCCCGCGTGTGTGTTGGAGGGTATTATAGTTTTATGACTATAGTTGCACATTTGATGGATTAACTCAAGTTAACTCGAATCGATCCAATATATTATCTTTTATTTTTTTTATTTATTTATTTTGGTATGTTATCAAGAAATAACTTTTGTAACAAAAATTATTTCTAAATTAAGGAAAAAACAGTTAAGATTACTAATTCAATTTATTTATATATGTATTCTAAATAGTATAATTGAATCAATTATGTGGTTTAATATTATATTCCAAACTTAAAAATTATAATGTATTATAAACTAAATTTAAATTTATTTATAAATTTAATTTAATTCAACATATAACTTGATTTCAAAACGAATGCTCAAGTGTTGTTGTGTGGATTAAAACAAGTAAAAAATAAAAAAATTAACTTGTGCATGGAGAAAGTCAGGTGATGTCATAGCATTGATCTTTCACATGATTCACGTAATGAAAACAATATTAAATTAAAATAAGTAATTTTGTTTTACGACTAAAAACAGTTTAATTCATGTAATGCTTTGATTTTTTTTTTGGTACTTATGTTGTTTTATGATATTTGTATATTTTTAAAATAAAATTTATTTTTAATCAATTCATTTATTTTTCTAAAGAAAATTGAACTCGCAGACTCTTATTAGATCTCTCTCTCTCCCTCTCCCTTTAAGCTCACAGTTTTCTAACACAAAAACAGATGCTAGAAAGTATATTCTGGTTCAGGGCCTGTTTATTTCTACGTTTTAAAAATATTTTTGATAAAATTTAAATTTTTTTTATTTTTTTTATTAACTTCAAATTAATATGTTTTTAGTGTTTTCAAATTATTTTGATGTGCTGATGTCAAAAATAATTTTTAAAAAATAAAAATACATCATTAACATGCATTTTAACACGAAAAGCTATTTAAAAAGCAACCACAACCACACTGTCAAACAAACCCAATCTCGATGATTTACGCTCCCAACCAAGTCTCTCTCATTGCCTCACATGGGCAAATTTATTTATGCTCAGAACCTGAGACTTCTTTTAATACATTACACTCTGAACAAGGCACAAATAAGTGGTGCCGTGGCAGGGAATATAATCGGGGGATTTGGCAATCAATGGAGAAGAAGGGGAATCCTATGAGGGAGAGGAGAGGAGAGGGTGTTGGACACGTACACATGGGCTTTCGAGGGAATCCAAAGTGAAGGAAGAAGATTCTAAGAATTGAAGGATAATAGATAGCGTCAGGAAACCCGAGCAAAAGACATTCTTATCCTCTAACCATCACGCAATTTTCAATCTGAATCCATTGGATCTAAAACATCTCGTTTTTGAGGCCTGGTTGGATAATGTTATATAGATAGTGATCTGATTGGGAGTTTTGGTTTTGTTTGAGGACCGACTTGTACTCAGGCTGACAAATAACATCATCCAGAAGAACTTGTCTTGTATAGAATCAAGCATCGACTTCCGTTCCCTTGCCTGTCCCCATTTTGACTCTTGCTTCTTCTTCTTTTCTTTTTTTTTTCCTCACGCGGTTTCACCGGGCTGCCCGTGACAGTCTTGGCGGGAAGCCGAAAACGCGTACCACATTCAAATTCTTTTGGATTTTTATTTGGCGCCAATATTTCCCGTTTAGCCCGCGAAACGTGGGCTGTGAGGTCTACCGCGTAAATGACGAAACTGGCCCGGTGTTTTGGGACTATTAATGTCGAAATAGTTGGAGGTAGGTCCCCGTGATATGGGCTAAATGGGAATAACAGATCTTTGGGACGTTCATTTCTTCTTAAGGCCTTTTTAATCCCAGCCCCTGCGTCCATTAAATCTCATTTATTTTAATAAGTTTTGAATATTTATCATTTTTTTTCCTATTTCCAAAGATTTTTTTCTTTATTTTGATACTTCTTTTTTCCTCAATGAAAATGAGATAGTTAACAGTTTAATTCAATGCCACTAGTTTATTATATATATATATATATAGTAAAATTCTATTTTAAATATCAAGAAAACAATATATTCAATCGACCTGAATCAATTTGAGCTATGTCAAACTCGCAACTCACGCTATCAACCTAATTGGACTTAATAACATAATTCTTATGAAAAAATTTTTATTTAATTATATATCAATAAAAATATACGCTATCAGAAAAGCAATATGATCAAATTAAAAAAAAAATAATGATGGACTGACTCTAAATTTTTTTACTAATATTATAAAAAGACTAGTATATTCTTATTCAAAAACAAAGTAAAAATTGAATGACATTTAATAAAATAATATTTAAAACATATTATTAATTAGTTTAAATAAAATAAATTAATCTATTTATAATAATTTAAATTAATTAATTTTAAAAAATTTAAATTAAAGAAATAACAAAAACAGGCTAGGCCCACATGCCTCTTTTTTTTTTCCGAGTTATCCACTTCCATTTTTATTAAGTAGGTGACAGGTCGCTTGATGGGCTGCTGCTTAGAATCTGGTCATCATTGTAGTGGCTAAAAAATTAAAGGGAAGTTTTGTCATAAAAATCCATTTTCTACCAATTTTTACCAAAAAAAACCTCAAAACACTATAACATCCTATATAAATCACCAATCAATCCAAAAATACTCTAAAATCACTCAAAAAACAAAAAAAAATCAACCAAATAAAAAAACCAAAACCAAACCAGGTCTATTTTCCTGCGCTATGTTTAAAAGAAAAAACTATTTCCATCAAACTCATCTCGAGAAGAGAAACCCGTAAACATAAAGATCTTTTTTTTTGTGGCCAAATTATGGTAAAATGATAACTTCATCAATTTACAACAAGTTTCTCTCTTCATTTTTTAATTTGAGGATTAAAAAAAATAATAACCCTTTTGGACTAAAGAAAAACAAAAATCCTAAAAGCTTTGAGATTGACCATGATTTATTTTTTCATATTTTACATTATGGTCCTCTCACTTTAAACTTTGTCTTTCTAATGCAATTGAGAATTTTATCTTATAAAATTAGACTCTTAAAAGAACAAATCAAAAAAGAATAAAAAGTTTAAGGATGAAATTTAAAAAAAAAATAATGGAAGGGGGAGGGGGGGGGGGGTGGGGCGCTTCATTGGTTATATGAACAATGAAGCACCATAAAAAAACTCGTCGGTCTATCCGTTAAAATCCTAATTTAATCAAAGCATATCGTTGACTTGATGAAAAACTCATTGACACCTCAATGAACTAATTTTGAAGTTAAGAACAATGTGTTAGGTCTATGTTTATCTCTAAAACTAGAAGACACGTCAACCCAACTATTAAAAATAAGCTTAAACCTGAAGATAACTTGATGAAAACTCATCGACTTATTAACAAACTCATTTTGAGGTTAAAACAACATGTTAGTCTACGTTGATCCCTAATACTAGAAGACTTAATGACCTGATAATTGAAAAGGTTTAATCAAAGCATTACGTCAACTTGACAAAAAAATCAGCAATTCATTATCGAACTTGTTTTAAGGTTAAAAGGACACACTAGGCTTACGTTGGACCCTAAGAACTAAGAGACATGCCAACATTGTTAACTTTAAGAGCAACACATTCATGTTTTTATATATTTTGATGATAATAATTGTTGCACGTGGGCGAGCAACACTAAGTGTCAAAGAGTCGTTACCTAGTTGTTTGATTCAGAGTCACTAGGAGACTGGGGCGTACTAATCTTGTCAAGAATTCTAGGGTAAGGAACTAATTGTGGCTAGAAAAAGTATTAACACTCATGGTAAGCTGAATTGTGTGGTTTTCATATGATTTAACGATTTTGATGGGTTTCTAATCGATGGTTAGTTTTTGGCCCAAGAAAAAAATTACTCTTATGAATAAATTTGACATTTTAAATTTATTATATACTCGTATGTCCAAATAAATTATTATAAGAAAGGTCCTTGTAGATGCCCCTAAAATAGTTTAACTATCATGGAAGGCGAAATGTTTTTCACAACTCATGTACTGTGGTGAAAAATACTTCAAATTATAATTAGTGAATATTCAGAATAATTCTGACAATTTTCTAACCAACTTCTGGTATTTAAATATCAGCCTACTTGTAGATCCAATATTTATACTAGAATATTGACCATTAATTCTCATGAATTAAAATTTTTAATGGAGTTATTGAAATATTGACCACGTTCTTATTAATTTAATAAACTGATTATTAAATCCAAAATTACATGCAAAGATATATATATATATATATATATATATATATATATATATATGTGTGTGTGTGTGTGTGTGTGTGTGTGTGTGCGTGTGTATGTGTATAAATGCTAAAAATCACCACATATTTTTTTAAATATGATTTTTTTAGAGACTTGGTTATATGCACATCAACTTTTTGATGGAAAGTTGATTTTAATACCAAGCCCACATCTTACTATGGAAGTATACAATTCTGATATTAAATGAAAATATTGGAATAAAGTGCGAGAGACCCACGTATAATTTTAGATTGGTCTAATTGTTTTTTGGAATTTTTTTGGGTATGTTTGGCAAAACCCATTTTTTTTTTAAAAAAAAAACAGTCAAAATAAGTCTAAAGGTGTGTTTGCCAAACAATTCCTTTGGGCAAAAACCCCTTCACAAAAATATTAGTAAACCAAACAGGCCTCCAAGTGACCCGATTGTGACCCAACTGGATTGACCTGAAAACATCGATTCAACCATGGGTTAAACCAAAAACCGAAGTTATACCCAAAACTAAACCAAAATAAAATCAAAACTACAAAAACACAAAAATCATAAAAATTTATTATGAAAACAGATCAAACATAAAAAAAATAAAGAACATTCAAATTCAAACCTAGCAATATAAAAGTAAAACCATACCAGATTTCAAGCAATAGAAGGCAAGGTTTTGTTCGCAATCAAGCATGAATTAAAGGTCTATTTGCTTCGACCATTATTAAATCAACACGAATTGCAAACAATAATCATTAGACAAATTCGAATCAAACTATAGAACTCTTTTTTATTCCCAAGAACTCTTTTATCAAAAACTAACTTAACCAAAAGGCTTTTATTACATAAAAAAACAAACACATTCTAAAATGCTTTAGAGAACAACATTAAACTATAGAATAAAAAAAACCTATAACAAAAAAAAAGAAACAAAGACCTCTCTACTTTTTAAACATTCCAAACACATATCCATACTTATAAGCATAAATACAAATCAAATGACAATCAAAATCAAATCAAGATGTCATATGGACTCCACTTAGGTTAAAAAAAAAATACCTTTAAACCCCTAGAACAACTACTACCCTTTTTTGCTTTCTCTTGTAAAGTTTTGTCCCCACAAACTTGTTGTCCTTTTAAAGATAAAGAAACCCTTATCCTAGACTTATAAACCTTCACAACTAGGGTATTTTCCTATAACATTAAACTATAGAATAAAAAAAACCTATAACAAAAAAAAAAAAAACAAATACCTCTCTACCTTTCAAACATTCCAAACACAGATCCAAACTTGTAAGAATAAATACAAACCAAATGACAATCAAAATAAAATAAAGAGGTCATATGGATTCCACTTATGTTAAAAATAATATACCTTCAAACCCCTAGAACAACTACTACCCTTCTTTGCTTTTCCTTGTAAAGTTTTGTCCCCATAAACTTGTTATCCTTTCAAAGATAAAGAAACCCTTATCCTAGACTCATAAACCTTCAAAACTAGGGTATTTTCTTAGTATCTCTCTCCTTTTTATCTCTTATTCTTTCCCCTTTTCAACTTGAATTTCCAAGGGTATTTATAGATTTTTTTTCTAGGGTTTCTAATAGATTTCATCAACGATTGATCAAAGCTAAGCCTTTTGATTTGATCAAAATGAGAGAGTTTTGGATAAAATTTCACAGCTGGAACCTCTGTCTTTTAATGGTTTTTGCAATGATGGTTTTGGCTTAGGTGGTTTTCCTTTGCTTGGAGACAAAGGCATGCATTCTTCACCTTATGATCTTGGGGGAATGATTTATAGCCCCTGATAAGAACCCTCTAGGAGCTTTGAAGTGTGAACACATGAAAAGGTTAGGTGATTTTGCACAAATGAGTATCTCAGTCAAAGCTGACTGAGTTGGCCACTTTCAAGACTTTATCAGAGCAATTCCGATGTCATCATCATTAAAAACCACCTGAAGTTGGTAGAGAGGGTGTACATCTTTTGTTTGGATCTAACTTTATTCAATTTAAAGATTTGTAGCTCCACATTCACTCGCTTGAAGATGCCAACTTGATTAGCCAAGACTCTGAAAATTGAGTGATGGCTGATTAGGGACAAGATGTTGGGAAGTTATATAGAAGAATTGGGATGCAAACATCCAATTTCATGAAAATGAGGTTGCAAAGGGGATGTTTCGCTTTCATTTGCAAAAATCCTCATGCCATTTGGTGGTCTATAACTCCACAACAAGCTCTTCAAAGATGCCAACCTGATCATCATGAACTGCCAAGGAAGAAGATGAACAAAGGTTGAATGACACATCGTCTGGGTTATATCCCTAAAAATTACGGTTTTTAATTTGGGATTTGACAAATTTCATTTTAGTTCTTATTCTTCTAATTGCTTTTAATTGCATCTTTAATTGCATTCTAAACTCTTAATTTCATACAATTTCATCCTTAATTAACCCAAATAAAAATACTTTCACTGAATAGGTCTTTCTTCAATCAGAACTGAGTCACCAATTTTTTCCAATCTTGTAAATTCTAGTCCTTTAACTTTTTCACTTGTCATTTTGGTCATTCATCCCCAACTTGAGCAATCTTCTTGGATTTCTTCATGTGTATCCTTTTATATTATATTTTTTTATTTTTTTATGGGGTAAAAAATAAGTAACAACAATAATAAAATGGAAAATGGAATAATAATATGCTTGGTTGAGAATAAGCTTTGAACAAGTTCTATACGAAGAACATATCAACATTAATGAAGAATTACGTGAAGAACTCAATCTGGAAGTCCAAGAAGAGAGCAAAGTGAAGACTTAGAATAAGTGTTCATTTTAGTGCTTAAATGTAAATCTTTATATTTTACTTGATAATACAATTATAATAAACTCCCACACTTCACTCTACATGCATTAAAGAGTTGATAATAATAAGATAAAATCTAAGTTAGATGATTCTAAGAATTCACTTAGGTTAAATTGTTAAATCTTGAATTCTGCAGGAATTGTTTGACTGATTAGCTTGACAAATTTGAACCGGTCAATTATTTTAGCTGTTAGTGAGATTATAACAGCTATAAATGACTAGTTTTTCTTAGAAACAAATATATGACTTGTCTAGTAACAAAATTAGAAAGAGAATCCAAACATCTATGATATACAAGTTATTTTAAGACAAAAACAACATCAAAATCATCAATCCTTGATCATACTTTAGTTTATGTTATTAAACCTTCATATTCTAGCACAAAGAGTATTCATCTAATTGTCACTGCACTTAAACACCTTCATATCTTATAAGTGTTATCTAGTGAGGTATAAGGATATTAGGACTTCAAATTATAATATCCACTTTATTGAGAGAGTTTATTGTGAAAACAAAATCACCATTGTAAACCTTTAAGAGTTAGGAAAAAACATTTGGTATTGATGAGAGAATTTTACAAAAGCAAAAAAAATCTAAAAGAGGATATATCTTCAAGTGGAAAAAATCTCGAAGAAGAGTTTTCTTCAAGTGGTGTAAAAAGCTTGGTATGGATTCATCAAGTGATTATACTCTTGATAGTCCGTGAAATATACAATACTTAAATACAATTTGATACTTGAGGTGTGGATGTAGAGTTGTTGAACCATATTAAAATGAGTTAGTGAATTCTCTTCCTTAACTCTTTACTTTAAGTATTTTAATTATATTGTTTGTTATTGCATTTACTTGAAGTAACTTGTCTTAAATGTAAAATTTAGTGATATAACTAATTCACTCTCTTTTTAGGTGTTAAGTTGTTTTAAATTATTGAACAACATACCTAACTATTAAACTACAAGTTTAATCAAAGTATGATATCAACTTGACAAAAAATCATCAACCTAGTATTTACTCTTTATTCGAAAATAAATATTTACACACATGTATATGTAGAAATTTCAACATCTAGGCCAAATCATTATGTCTCAGGTAAACCTGTTGCAACTCAATTATCCCAACCCCATCGCAAGGAATTGATTATGACCTTATTCAACCTTAAAAATAAATCCCAGTGACCTCATACCCTTGGGGTTTCCACATAGAGGTGTGGATCCCTATACCAAATATTTCATAATCATTTGTAATAAATCAATAGTTAATTAAAAATTATAAAAAATTATAAATATTTTTATCATAATAATCAATAACATGTTAAAAATTGTTCAAAGATTCATATGGGGGGTTTGAAATTAACCTTCAAAGTGGTTGGAGTTGATTGGAAACGACTAAAATCAATGATGGCAGTGTCAACATGTGTAGCTCACGCGTTGTCAACACTATTGGACTATCATGCATGGGTACATGTGCCAACAAAGTCTGATGGCATATGGAAGACTGGATTGGATGCACAACTCCCTCCTCTTCCTTTTTTATGCTAGCGGTGAGCTTTACTATCCCTTATGAAAGGAGATCAGATTGCTGAAAACTTTGGCTTTCTCTTTCTTTTTCATATGGGTTGTTAATGTCGAATATATTATTTGCTACTACTAGATTTATTGTTTGCTACTGCTGTGATAATAATTTTTTTATAAGATATGAAGGCGATAACAGTGAAGAGTGGCCGTGATTTTTGCTGGCATGGATGAGCTTGGAGGCTGCTGGGTTGTTTTGAGTTTAGAGAGAGGCTATAACAATAATCACATCATAATGGTTGATATGGGTCATGGTGTGATCAGAGAGAAGGGAAAAAGAAGCTGGTCAGCTTGGTGGTTGGCTGATTGTTCATAATATGAGATGATTGTGGAGAGAATGAGAAAGATCGAGGTTGTTATGTCTTTCTCTCTCTTTTTTTATGCTTTATCTTTTTTATTTCTCTTTTTTTTTTCTGCACACAATTTATATATATATATATATATATATATATATATATATAAATCTCTCTTGATTTTCTTTCTTTTCTCTCCTTCTTTTTCTCTACTATTCACCCTTTTTTTATACTACCTAATATTATTTTATTCCTACCTTATATTTCCTATTTTATTCTTTATTTTCTCTTTTCCCTTCACATTCTCCAACCTTCCACACCTTTCTCACCTTATCCTTTTATCTTTAAGTTGTTAGGGGGAAGGAGTTAGAAATGTTCATACCAGTTCCTCATCTTTTCCTTAATTATTACTATACTCACTAAACTGTTGTTTCTTTGATTTTCATTTCTTTTCAATTTTTGTTTCAAAAATTTGATTTTTAAAAATTCATTAACATGAAAAAGATAACTAAAAGGTTGAAAATTATAAAATGGCTTTGAATTGACCGAATTACATAAAAAATGCTTCTTTATTTTTTGAAATTTTTGTATATTTGCAAATTTTTAGAAAATATGATCAAAATAAGGGGTCAAAATTAGGTTATAATAGTTAAAAATGTTCATACCAGTTCCTCATCTTTTCCTTAATTATTACTATACTCACTAAACTGTTGTTTCTTTGATTTTCATTTCTTTTCAATTTTTGTTTCAAAACTTTGATTTTTAACAATTCATTAACATGAAAAAGATAACTAAAAGGTTGAAAATTATAAAATGGCTTTGAATTGACCGAATTACATAAAAAATGCTTCTTTATTTTTTGAAATTTTTGTATATTTGCAAATTTTTAGAAATATATGATCGAAATAAGGAATCAAAATTAGGTTATAATAGTTGTTTCCTTTTTATAATGCTTACAATAAAAAGACATTGAAATATTTGTTTTTCTTTTACTTTGTATAATAAGTTTGTAAAGAAACAACAAAAAATGTATTTTAAAAACGCAGAGAAAAAGATGTTATAAAAAATAAAGGTGGTAAAATTAAGAGGCGATCGACCTTAACATGAAACTTAAATGGGTCACATCAAGAGGCAATCAACCTCAACATGGAATCTCAATAGGTCAAATCAAGAGGTGACCAACCTTAATATAATACTTAAATGAGCCAAATCGAGAGGCGATCAACATTAACATGAAATATAAATGGGTTGAATCAAGAGGTGACCAACCTAAACATAAAATCTAAAGAGGTAAAATCGAGAGACGATCAACCTCAATATGGAATCTAAATTGGTCAAATCGAGAGGTGAATCTAAATAGGTCAAATTGAGAGATCAATAACCTTAATATGAAAATTTAAAAAATTACATAGGATTCAAATTTGCAAGAGTGATGCTTTGGACTTAGGTTTTCACGAGTTGTCTGAGACTCAAAAAGTAAAGAAAAAAAACTATAGGAGTCCTCTCAGACTTTATAGTAAAGAAACATTTGTGATAACCCTTTAAGGATCAAAATAGCAAAAAGATTTTCCCTGTCATTTTATAGAGTAACAAACTCAGAGTGATTTTCAAAATAGTCATTTTATTGAGTGATAAACTCAAATTAATCTTGCAAGATTCCTCTAAGACTCAATTGTAGAAGCCTCCTATTGCTATGGTTCGACTCAACTTTGCAATAGTCCTTTGAGACTCAAACATTAAGAAGCTTTGTAAGAGTTCTATGAAACCTGATTGCAAAAAAAATAAAAAAAAAATGCAAGAGTCCTCGAAGACTTAAATGTAAAAAAAGTTCTGGAAGAGTCCTATCTGATGCATTCACTAAAAAAATATCTCTTATTCATTGAAACATTTCTAGAGTCCTCTAAGACTAAAACATAAAAAAAAGATTTATGAGAATTCTCTCAGAATATATTATAGAAAACAATTGTTATAGTCCTTTAAAACTAAAAAACAAAAAAAGATTTGTGAAAGCTTTCTGAGACTCAATCACAAAAGAAATTACTAAAGTCATTTAAGACTTAAAAATAATCACATATTTATGAGATCTCTCTTAGATTAAATCACAGAGGAAAAAGTGGGATTCCTCTAAGACTATAAAATAAAGATATTTGTGAGAGTCCTCTGAAACTCAATTGCGAAAGCCTTCTGATGGTAGGGTTTAATTCATATTTGTAAGAGTCCTCTAAGAATCAAATGGAAAAGAAACATTTGTGAGAGTCCTCTAAGACTCGATCATAAAAAATATTTGCAAGAGCTTTACTATGCTCTAAATAAAAAGGAACATGGTTTCAAATTTTTCAGAGTCTTGCTGGGCTCAAACTTGGTGGAGCTTTGTTAGCTGAAAAAGAAAAGAAAAAAGGCTTGTAGGAGCCTTGTTGGGCTTAAAATAAAAAGGAACCTTGTTGTGTCCAAATTCACAAGGGTCTTGTTGAACTTAAATTTCCTAGATTCTTATCACACTAAAAAAATGAAAGTTACAAGAGCCTTGCACAACTTAAATTAGCTAAAATGTTGCAAAAACTATACATAAAAATAAATAAGATGCTTCTATGTGAGAAATATAGGCCTTCATTTTGATGTTCAATTCCCCCCTTAATGATTAAAATTGATTGATTTCATCTTTGCTAATATAATATTATGATACTTAACATATTAGCTTGCTCAAGTTTGCTTGGACATGATATCTGCCTAGATGTTTATGTTGTTATGGTAGCTTCACAAAACCATGTTATTCAAGCCTTATATAAGAGTTACATTTTCATTTTGAGAAATCTCGCACCATTTAATACTTAATGAATGGAAAATTGTTCTTAATCTCTATTTTTTTTCCCCTCAAGTATAGTTTAAGGGTATTTGTTCACCATTTTCCACTTTTTATAATCACTAATAAAGGAGCTGTGATTTACTATTCTCAACTTCAAAAGAATTCATTAGCTCATGATTTGACTATCATCATTGCCATGACTTTTTTCAAATAGAATTACCCCAAGTTGATCTGGTTGTGTTCATCTTTCTAATATCCATCAAAAGGAAACAATGCATTATCGTTATTCTTGCCATAAACTTTGCAAATTTAGTCAATGAGAGAATTTTATTGTAAAATATGTTTTCATGAAATCATCTTTCTTGTTTTGGGACCAAGTTGTAAGTTGTAATGATCATGTGTATTGATGTCCAATTATTACAACAATATCATTGAGATGTAAATTTAAAAGTATTTTCATCAAATGAAAATTTAGATTTCTTTGATAAAAGACCCAAAACATGTCATTCGAATGCCAAAGTGAAATTTTGGATATTTTATTGACATGTAATAAAATGAGTGTTGTTGGAATTATGAAAAACAATAGCTATCCCAAATTTTTATCTATTAATAGCCCAAATGAATTCTTCAACAAATGGATGGCAATTTTGGGAAAAAAAAACATTGGATCCTAAAAAAAGAGTTTTGGCTTTAAAAAATAGAGCGTTTTGCTTACGTTATGTGATCTTGCCTTTTTTTTTTTGAAAATCCATGATGCAATGATATAAAGAATGATATATAATATATAAGTAAATCATGATTTTTCTTGACAAATATTTTCTTCTCATTTTAAAGGCTAAAACTTAACCCACCTAAGTCATTTTGTTTTTATCAAAAAGAATTTTAAAAATAAAATAATATAGGCTAAGGTTCATGTTTATAAAATATGGGATATATAAGGCTTAAAAGGTATTTAAAGGTTCAAAGACATATGATCAATTATTTATCTGTAGAGATTTTTAAGGCTTGCTGCCATGATTTTGACATTTTCATGATTGATATTACTACAATTTTAGTTCTCCAAGTTATATCTTGTTTTTGTCATTACATTTTATCTTTAATTATGGAATTTTCCATCCTTAGGCACTCACATCAAAACTTCATTTCTCTTGCATTCCAACCTTTGAATGTTATGAGAAGAGAGGAAAAGTCAATGGAGAAGGGAGAGGAGAAAAGAATCTTGGTGTAAATGAGTTCATCTTTAATAACAAAGTTCAATAAATATGGTTTTTCCTTTTAGATTAGGGTTTGTTAAGTGTTTTCTTGTTTAATTTTTAATTTTTATTTGTAGAATGATTAAAAGATGTTTTGAAGTTGAAAATAAGATTATTATGGTTCTCATGATGATTTTTTATGTTGGTTTTTTTATAACAAGTTGAAACGTTGGTGTTTACGGTCCAAAAATTATGTTTTTAATAAAAAAAATAAAAGTTTTGTAAAAATAGAAAATAATGCATAAATAATAAATTAGGATTTTGACTAAAGAAATAAATTCTCTTTAATCTTTCAAACTCTTTCGAATATTGATTTTAGTTTCTGCAGAGTTAAATAAAAATTAGCTTTGAAAATAATTCTACTACTTACACTCTTACCTATATTCCATAGTTTATTGCACATATGTTACCATTAACTAGCAAGACTCTTTGTAGCCTAATTTATAAAATATTTGCAAATGCATCTATATTTTGCTTCTAACTAGGAAGATCAACCTACAACTTTAGTTTGTAACTAGATTTGCAAGCCCATGTTATGCCGTGACCAAAACATTTTTTTATCAACAAAAAAAGATGCATTGATGATGCAAACGTGTTTTAAAAACATGTGACTCATGGTATAGATCTGATCGAGAAAAAAAAGATGATATATGGACCAACTTAAAGAAAACATAAGAACCTGCAACAATAGAACGATTCAAAAAAGGTGATGAAGTTAAGATTCCAGCCAATCAAACGTGGAAGAACAAAAGTAAATAAAAGAGTGACCTAGGTCAACCTGATCGACCATGGAAAATATACAAGTTAGGTCATAAGACCGAGATAAGTAAATAGAAAGCAAATAAGAAAAGCCAAATTCAAATCCTAAACAAATCTAGCTTCGAAGAATGAAATTAATAGAGGGTTAATTTAAAAAAAAAGGACAAAAAAAAACACCTAGCAAACCAGGCAAGAATACCAAACTTTGAGATTTGAATGGTGTGAATATGATAATCGAATAGAAGGCAAACTAGGAACCATCACACAACTCAATTACAATACAATCTAATGTTGAAGGACATAATGCAAATGTATTAAATTTAAAAAGACTGATCTTAAAAAAAAAAATCAAAGCAACCTATGGAAACTCGTCAAACCTACAGTTCAAGTGATGGGATGGGATCAAGATAAACAAATAGAAAGGAAATCAAAGAAAATCACGAAGCCAAATATAAAAAAACTCAACCTTGAATGATGAAACCAAAAGAGCAAATTAATTCCCAACTGATATAATATTGAAGAATAAAATTAAAAATAAAAAGTTGTAATACCCTAGAATCACACCTTATCGAATCATACTTAAACTTTGAACTCAATGAAAAAAAAAAGTAATTTTTTTTCATTAACACTCTTTTCTTTACTTCATAAACATTTATATTATCATTAGATTCCTTTCAAGTAATTTAATATATATTAAAATTTTAACAAAGTCTCGTCTATACATAAATCTAATCTCCAATTATACATCTTAATTACATTACATGCATCTCAAACCATTTTGATCTATTAGCAAACTACACTCACCATTTGTTCTTTAATCTACATTTTATGTATGCACCTCTAATTATACCTTTATGCGCTCACTCTTTTCTTCAGCTATTGCCTCTTTACTCCCATACTCTCTTTTAATCCTATGTTCCAGCATTTGGATAAACTGAGCCGGCAACATATCCCTTCTCCTTGCGTCCAAACAATCAATTTCCTTATGTACTTTGAGATATTATATCCATCTTTGTCTTTATATGTTTGGAATATCTTAATAGTCATCTTCTCAATATTTTTTTATCCCAATTAATCTACACTGCAAACCTTTTGTTGTTATTAAGGCCTAAAAACCCTTTTACGTGAACTACCACAACAACTGTCTTTTTACTCCTTTTACATCACTATCTGACTCTCCTGACAGCTTTCAGACAGAATACAATTTATCCATTGCGACAACTAATCTTGACATCGCGTTTACACTCTTGATCATGTCACTTTTACTCCAATATACTATCGTTATCGCCACCACGTATATTAAATCTAAACATCACCTTTATTCCATTAATAAATTCTTACATCAACTATCATTTACCCAACACACCTATTTGTTTTTGTTTTTGTGTTCTAAAAAAAATTTTAAATTTTTTTATTTCAAATTAATATTTTTTTTGTGTTTTCAGATCATTTTAATGTACTGATATCAAAAATAATTTTTTTAAAATAAAAAAATATCATTTTAATACATTTTCAAGTAAAAAGTACTTAAAAAAACAACCGCAACTATACTTTTAAACGAGCTCATATGAAACCCATGAAAAATAATAAAAAGAAACTAAAGTAAAACGTTAGTGGAAGTTTGGATGGTTAAAGATAAAGGATATAGTCCATAGTAAAGTAATGAGTATTAATGACTGAATTAGAAGACATTAAATTAGGGATATAAGCATATTAAATCTTTATAAGAATCTATTTTGATTCCTATTCAATTTATATTTTTAATCCACTTAACAAGGAAATTCTTAAAATTTTATACATAATCAAATTTTTATCGAATAATGTTTGCTCAAACATCAAAACACATCATGCTCAAGTCATTTTACATGTCAAGACCCTTATGTAGACAACAAATACAACATTAGTCCACCTAAAAACCATTTCCCAATAATTTTCTTTACTTAACCGACTATGTAAAAAAGGAACGATACATTCTCTTTAACCCTTTACATCCAAGTTTTCAACTAAATCTATTTGGTATTCGTGCTTAACAAAATATGGTTGAATGCCCTTTTTGGCTAATCTTAGCTCCACCCTACCATTGTACATCATGTTACAATGCAAAAATGTTACGATAGGCAAGGTATTAATCGATAACAACTCAACATTGAATGTTTTACCAAGGCACATGTTGATGAATCACATATGAGGTCAATTACCATATGGTAAGGACGTATGATGGCTCATTAAGATAGATAATCAGGACCTTGAAAGTAGTGCTGTATATGGGGATGCAAGTGTTTTTGGTGACACTACAAGGACATTCATCCTTCCTATAGTATATTATTGGAAATGCTACTGCCAGATGAGGAAAAAGAAAAGATGGGCATCCCTTTCAAAGTGACAGTCAAGGAAATAAAATTGTGTGTGTGTGGGGGGGGGGGGAGCTTGTTTTGACCAAAAGATGGATTTTTTTAGCCGTCCCTAGGAGGATATTGTGACTCCATGGGTTTTATATGCTCTAACTAATGAATAGTATTTAAAAGTGTATTTTTATCAATGTTTTATATCATCATTTTGACTAAGAGATGGATTTTTTTAGCCGTCCCTAGGAGGAGATTGTGACTCCATGGGTTTTATATGCTCTAACTAATGATTAGTATTTAAAAATGCATTTTTATCAAAGTTTTATATCATCATTTTGCACTTAAAGTATCAATAACTCATTAACTAGAGCATGTTTTATAATATCATGTCTAATACTATAAGATACCTTTAATTTATGGTAAATGTTTATCTTAAATGCAGGCCTATCACATAAATGAAGGGATTGATTGATGAGTTTAACCACTGAAATTGAGAAGACAAAGAGAGGGCTAAGCTTAGAAAAAAAGATGTTGGTTCAGTCCAAAATGAAATACTGTTTAGTCATTGGGTCATATCTGGAGTTGTAGATCTTGGATTTCAGTTTGGTTTATATGACTAGAAAGCTAAGACAAAGGCCTCAAACATTTAGGAGAGTCCAAGACTCAATTCTGCTGTTTGGAAGTCCAAATCTTAGCATCAAAAGAGAAGTCTGAATCTATCCTGCAGCCCAGATATTGTTCAATGTTCAGCCTATATCTTGAGTTCTAGAAGTCCAAATACACCAATTCTTTTGTTGTTGGAAAGCTGAGATAATTTCCTAGAACTTTTATGTAGACAATCTGTTCAAATTCTGATGTTAGCAATGATGTTTTGTTCAAACAAGAAGATAAGGATTGTCACCAAGTCAAGATGTGGCCACCCACTCAACAATTAGTCATCAAAATTTTGGCCTATAAAAGGAGGCATTTGCCATGCATTTAGGCATCTTGGTTTTCAGATCAAGATCATGTTCTTGCTCTTTCTCTTTATATTTTTGTAATGTTTAAGTTTTGTTTATATTAATCTCTTGTTTATGCTTTTCATTTCCTTTCCTTGACTTAGTTAACTTATATCTTAATTATGTTCTTATCTTGTTTATTTATGTTTCTCTTTCATTATGTTTAGCTAAGTTTATTATGTCAAGGTGAAAAGGTTACACTAATGGTGTAAGAATAAGCATAGTATAAACTCAACATGGACTTTAATGTTTGATACTAACATGTTTTGTATTTGTTATCTTGTTCACTTTTAATACTTTGCTTGTTAAATGGTTAATCTAGATTTATGTTATATAACCCTTGGTACAACAAATACTTGACATTTTCATAGCCCAACCGTATGGTATAACAGACACCTGTGCTATGAAAGGAACTTGATTTATTGTTAACATAAGCAATAATCATGAATACATGATGATATTTACAAGTATTAGCATTATTCGAATAAGATAACTAATATAATCATGTTAACAATTTATAATCCGATTGGAACCTCCTTTGTGTGGGGTTTCCAGTTGAGTAATAAAAAAAAGTTTATACTATACTTGTTTGAAATACCATTAGTGGATCCTCTAACCTTGACAATTATTTTATCCTTGTTTAATCCTTTTATCAATATCACATCTCAAAGCTCTCTTCAACTCCTTTTATGTTATTATCTATTTCCTTATTTGTAGTTTATACAGTTAACCTCCCTATGGTTCAACCCCGGTTTTGCCGGGTTATTTGTTACCTTGACACTCCTGCACTTGGGATAAGACATCAACTCTTTGATCGTGTCAACTAATTTCTTCGATCGTGTCAACTAATTTCTTTTTTTTTTTGCTCATGCTCCTCTAGAGTCTCTCTTCTCCTCTCTCACTAAATTTCTGCCCCTCATCTCCCTAAATTTCTCCCTCCTTTTTAAGTGTGTGTAACCATCATCTATTTATAAATAAAGAAGTTTGTTATTTTTAATTGCTTGGTCTCAAAGCAAACTTGGTGACCAAGAAACCCAAAAAATAAATTGGTCTCTCAAATTCTTTCTTTTCATATTTGGTCCCTTACAAATTTTAATTTTTCTTGTATTTTCTTATATTTTGAATTTTTGAAAAAGAGTACCTTCAACGTTAACTGAAAAAGCATGTTGACAACTGAACGCTTAGGAAAAAGACGCTGCAAGTGATACAAAGACGTCAAAAACATATTTTTTGGATTTTTGTTATTTTTATGTTATTTTTGGTTAT
Organism: Populus nigra; assembly: GCF_951802175.1. NCBI lineage: Eukaryota > Viridiplantae > Streptophyta > Magnoliopsida > Malpighiales > Salicaceae > Populus > Populus nigra. Next base: position 7,488,366 of record NC_084864.1, on the reverse strand, counting down.
TTTAAAAAATTTATCAAAAATTAGGTAGCGACAGATGCCCTCTCTTTACAATGCTTACGATGCAAAACATAATCAATGTTTTGCATAGTAAGATTATAAAGAAAATGTGTCTACTCGGCTTACTGAATGATCCACTCGTCCAAAAACTTTGTTGTTTTTAAAATAAAATGATCTCATTATCATGGGTAATTTGCCCCCTTTTAAAGTTAAAAAAACTATTCTATTTTCAGAGGCGACCTGCCCACACGCACTCACTTTGGTCTATTTTCACGGGCCACCTACCCATACACACTCACGCTGATCTATTTTCACGAGGGACCTACCCACACATTCATGATGGTTTATTTTCATGAGCGACCTTCCCACACATTCACATTGGTCTATTTTCTTGGGCGACCTACCCACATATATTCACCGTGGTCTACTTTTTATGGTGATATGTGAAATGAAAATGAGCTAGCTTTTATTCAATTTGCTACTGACAACAACACTAATGAAATCGTTAAAACCTCAGGATTAGATTAAGCTCTTCATGGTTATGTCTTGGGTTGAAGTGTGTGGGATTTGATGTAGGTTTTGTCTCTAAATTCAATTGTTCTTGCAACAAAAGTCCCTTGTTAGAATAAGGGAATCTCTGATGCTTAAACCAATAAAGGTACAAGGACAAAAATGTATAAGAGAGTAAAGAAAGTGAGAGAATGTATCTATAAGTGTTATTATTGGAACTTGAGTGTTTGTGTTTATATGAAGCTTTTACTTTAATGGCTTGAATTATCTTGGAGTCACTTTTCTGTTTACCTAGTGATCGAAGTATTTATAGACCTTAGTTACGTCAGCTTACTTCATGAACTGTAGAGAGTGATGTTGTTGGTACCTCGATGTACGGAGTTGCAGGTACCTTATATGGTATAGAAAATGAAGAGTGGTGTTGTAGGTATCCTAATGTGTGGCATGGAGTTGCACCATTGGTATAATGGTTGGTGCTTGCCATTGGTTGTTTGTGATGCTTTTATGCATTGGTGGAGAAACTTGACAATGCTATATACGGGTAGAAAATAACCATTAGAGAGAAAGAAGATGTTTGCTCTACAAATTTTTTTTGCATACACCTAGTAGAGCGCGACACAACATCTTTAGAATAAAATTATTTTGAGGTATGTGCTTAGTGAATGAGAGAGAGGAAGAAAGAATGTATAGATGAGAGATAAGGTATGCATGTATGTGTTGCATGTACCTATTAGAGCGCGACACCCCTTATGATAAAGGACTACTTGATAAACTAAGGGCATTGCACTTCTTAATAAGGGGTAATGTATAATACCCATATTAACTAAGGGCAATGTTGCTCAAATACAAACTATGATAAAGGACTACTTGATGAGCTCTAGAAGTAGTTAAGAGTAATGTTACACTTGGGAGGCATCTTCATGACTAAAAGTCTGGTTTACCTTTTAAAGATGACTATGATATATGAAAAATGTTATCACATTAGTGCATTTTGATGCACACAAACATATTAGCTGGGGGTAATTTGCAACAATCACTGACAATAGATAATTTAGTAAACTCCTTTAGAGAAATGAGAATCATGGAGTGCCACTTCTCCATCAAAATAAAAATAAGTAGGCAACAGTACAAGAATATCAAAAATTAGAGGGCATCATCTGACTAGTGGGCAATATTATGGCTAAGAAAGTTTTTCACTTCTCAAAGAATGGTTAATTGAGCAGAGCTTCATTTATTTTCTAAAGATCCAGGGTATGTGACATGAAGGTGATTAATCAAACACATTAACTACATGGGTAAAATCCATGTGGGTTGAAGAGTTAAAAGACCAAGAAAACTCATCTCATAAATTACAAACCTCATTTATCAAGCAATAAAGAGATGACAAGAAAGTAGGGCCCTATATTTCAAACAAGGTAAAATATATGCACAAACATCATAAAGATAACTTCAAGAGTTTTTCTTAAAAACAGCAAAAAAGGTTCAACAAATGTGAACTATTAAAAATCTAGTCTAGAGATAATAGAAAGTGCATGGACAAAGGAGATCAGAAGATTGATCATCTTAAGAGAAGGGAGGTAAAAACATCTGATGGACAATCCAAGACACCATCATTCATGAAAAATCTTAAATATTTCTTTTTGAGGGGCAATTGCAGGGTAGTTAAGAGTTTATCATAGCATTGCCCCTCGACTGCTCAATTTCTTTAATGATGACTCATAAGAAGTTTCAATGTTTTTCAAGAACTTTACAAATTTGGTCAAATGACCTTTTTGTTTGAAAATATTTTTTTTGTTTTGGAATCAAATTGCAAATGTCAAGGATTATATACATTCTAGTCTTATTGTTGCAAAGAAATCATAGAGATATAATTTTGAAAGTATTTTTTTGGTTGTAAACCCAATACATGTCATTCAATGCAAATAAATAGCTTCGTGCATTTTTGGTTGATAATTGCAGGGTAAGTGTTAACTCAAAGTTGAGTTATCCATGGCTAAAATAAATATCCTGAAATTTTGACTCTTGTATTTTGAAAGAAAAAATTTAACTGATGTGACCTTAAAATAATTTTATTTTGAATTTCTTACAATTCCCAAGAGGTTTAATCTTTAGGAAAATGATAATTTGATCTTTTATCCAAGTAAGATTGAAATTAGTGAAAGTACATGATGATGTGACATTCCTTTTTTTTTTTCCAAACCATGAGGCTCAAGTAAAACTTGAGGTTTTATTGAGAAACAATTGTCTCATTTTTTGCACTTATTTTATCAACATGAATAATAATAAGTAATTTTGTTCGTAATGTCATGATTCTTGTGAAAACGTTCTTTTGAATTTTAAGAACATCATTTATTGGTCCATATTGCTTGTTTGCTTGCTTTCTCAATTAAAAAAGATTTTTTTAAAGGCATGTAATGTAGGCTAAGACCCTTGATTATGAAATAAAAGGATTTGTAGGCTTAAAGAATGTTTCAAGGTCTTAAAGACCCCTATAATTATGAAATAAAAGGATTTGTAAGCTCAAAGAATGTTTTAAGGTCTTAAACACTTATGATCCTTGTCATTATGTCTTTTAATTTTTTTTTTCATTGTATTTCTTTTATTTTCCATTTTTGTTTGCTTTGATGGCATTTTTTTGTTTACCTTAACTTGGTCATTTTTGTTTTTCATTTGGGTATGCCCCCTAGTATTTGGATTTTTCGAGCTCCTTGGCTTTCCATGACCTTTCTTCAGTTTTGATCTTTAAATTTCTATTTGCTCCTCTAGTGTGAAGTGTGATCTTAGTCAGGTTTTAATAAAAGAAAAACTTATTCATCCTAAAATAGTAACCATTAGGGGTATAATTTTAGAACGTGAAGGAATAACAAAGATGACATTTTATCATTTCAAGCGCAAGCGGTTATAACCGATAAGTCTTATCCTTGTCCAGTGTAATGATTTAGAACTTTTACATAAGACTGTGTTTTTATGAATCAATAACTAGCCAATCAAACTACATATGAGTATGCATACAACTAAAATATGGCCCAAGAGACATGGGACGTGAGTTTTTTATTTTTCATGTCTTGGTTCAAAATTGGTTGGTCACTCGTTTGCCACCTTTCAAAAGGGTGTCTAAATGTTGTTTTAAGCAAACATCATATTATTTCTAAAATAAAAAGGCAAATTCAAATTTTCAGGATTATTTTGGCAAAGGATTTTTTGCAAAAACTAATTTTTTTCATAATGTTTTTGAATAGAGCTATGAAATAGTTATGAGGGTGAATTTTATGAGTTTCAAAAGGGTTGGGGTTGTTGACACGATCAAAGAATTGATGTCTTATCCCAAGTGCAGGAGTGTCGAAGCAATAAATAACCCGGCAAGACCAGGGTCGAACCACAGGGAGGTGAACTATATAGAATTATAAACAAAAGAAAAGATTTGGAGAAAGCTTTGAGATATGATAATGATGCAAGGATTTAAACAAAGATAAAATAATTTTCAAGGTTAGAGGATCCATTAATGGTATTTCAAATAAGTATAGTATAAACTTTTTTTATTACTTGATTGGAAACCACATACAAAGGAGGTTCCACTCGGATTATAAATATTATCAGGTATTCATGGTGATAACTTATGTTAACAATAAATTAAGTTCCTTTCATAGCACAGGTGTCGGTTATACCATACAGTTGGGCTATGAAAGTGCCAAGTATTTGTTGTACCAAGGGTTGTTTCAACACAAATCTAGATTAACCATTTAACAAGCAAGGTATTAAGAGTGAGTAAGATAATAAATATAAAACATGTTAGTATCAAACATTAAAGTCCATGTTGAGTTTATACTATACTTATTCTTACACCATTAGTGTAACTTTTTCACCTTGACATAATAAACTTACCTAAACATAATGAAAGAAGAGAAACATAAATAAACAAGAGGAGAACATGATTATATAAGTATAGTAAAGGAAATGAAAGGCATAAACAAGAGATTAATGAAAACAAAACTTAAGCATTACAAAAATAAAAAAAAAGAGAGCATGATCTTGATTTGAAAACCAAGATGCCTAAGTGCATGGTAAATGCCTCCTTTTATAGGCCAAAATTCAAAACTATTGATTTGATGACTAATTGTTGAGTAGGTGATCACATCTTGACTTGGTGACAATCTTTATCTTTTTGTCTGAACAAAACGTCATTGCTAACATCAAAATTTGAATAGATAGTCTTCATGAAAGTTCTAGGAAATTGTCTCAGCTTTGCAACAAAACAAGAATCGGTGCATTTGAACTTCTAAAACTCGAGATATGAGCTAAACACTGAACAATATCTAGGCTGCAGGACAGATTCCGACTTCTTTGTTGTTGCTACAATTTAAACTTGAAAACGTTCCTTTTGAATCTTGGACTCTTCATGAAAGTTTTAAGCCCATCTCTTAGCTTTCCATACATATAAACCATACCTTAATCAAAGTTCTACAGCTCCCGTTATGATCCAATAACCGAATGGTGTTCCAATTTGAATTCAACCACCATCTCTTTTTTATGCTTAGCCCTCTCTTTGTCTTCTCAATTTCAGTAGTTAAACTCATCAATCAATCCTTTGATTTATGTGATAGGCCTACATTTAAAATGAACATTTACTATAAATTAAATGTATCTTATATTATCAGACTTGTTATTATAAAACATGCTTTAGTTAAGGAGATATTGATACTTCAAGTGCAAAATGATGATATAAAACCTTGATAAAAATGCACTTTTAAATACTAATCAGTTGTCTCTTAGCATTATTGCATGGCATGTGTTGTGGTTCGATCATTTTTATAACAATAAAATGTTAAGTTATTACTTTCACAAAAACTTCTCTTGATTTTATAACAACAAGAAGACATAGAGAAAAAAAAAACTTTATTGAAAAATACAATCACATCCCAAAACTGATAATGTTTTAAATGAATAACGAAGCCATATTTGCAAAGTTTAGGCATCCATCTTTTGACAGTCATATTTTTTCTTTGTTTACGTCGTCAAAAGTTAAATTGTATATTTTCACCCATTCTGTTATGAAATCAATTGATTGATCCATGCATCACTAAGATCTCTCATACTTGGGTTACCTTGTTCAACAGTCCCCAAACCTTTAATGATTATGCTATATTCACCATTTTTCTCTTCAAAAGATGGCCACCCATTTTGAATCATGTTGTTAACTTACTTCTTGAACCCTTGACAATGATAATGCAATAACCTATGGTTCCTGTATGATACTCACATTTAGCCTTTTTATTATACCATATAGGGAAAGGTAGTTAGATAAGCTCATGGGGCTAAGGAGCTATCGTACATTTCACAAGGTGTTGGTAAATGTTAAAGAGAGGAACTACAAAACAAGATTGTTCACAATGTTTCCTCTTACGACTTGAACCTTGTGTGTTTTAAGAGGTGCAGTGCTCAGGCTAAAATAAGGCTAATGGTGAAGATTGGTTTTTGGGGTAGAAAATAGTATTTTATGGGATTGAAAAAGGTTTCGTAGAAAAATTTAGATGATGTGACCAAGGTTGTGAGCCATGTTTATGAATGATATTAACGTGTAAGTTTATATCAGTTTCCTTCTCTTTAGTAAATGTTGATGGTATCTTTACATCTTAGATCTTCCTCTCTTTTGTAAGTCTCTCAATTCTTTTAGCTCCAACCACTATATTTGAAAATTGTTTCAAGGTATTGCGAACCATATATTTGAAATAAAGAGTCTTGAAAGTATTCATAAAAACAAAGATCTTTTTTTATTTCATTAGAGGAGGGTTGACTTGAACAACAAGTTTTTGCCATTTTTTTAGCATATTCTTTAACAATTTAATCGGGTTTTTTCTCCATTTCTTGCAAGCCTATTCGATCAAGAGCCAATTCTAGATTCAACTCATATCGTTTCGTAAAAGTTGTGACCAAATCACTTCACCTCTTGATTTGGGTTCTGTTAGGGCCCATATACCAATGAAAAGCAAGTCCACCCAAGCTTTCATGGAAGCAATGTATTAATAACTTTTCATCATGTATTAACCCAATCATCTTGGTACAATAAAGTCTTAGATGAATTATAAGACATTGAGATCTAGTAAACTTGTCAAATTAGGTCAATTGAAGTTTTTAGGAATGACAACATCATGTACTAGACATATCTTAATAGCATCACGAAGATCATGCATGCCTTCTCAATGGCTTCTAATCGTTCTTTAATTGAACGATACCAACCCACACTTGTTATTTGGTATATTTCACCCTTCGAGGAATTGATTTGATTCTGCCCAATATAAGTTCTCTCTAAATAACAAATGTCCTTCCTTTAATTGATTCTTATTAATCTTGGCAAGGGTTGGTGTTTAAAAGTGGGCCTATATTTCTTCTACATATGAAAGACATGCAATGTTGCAAAACCGATAAATATGATATGGTTACCAAAATGAAAGGTAAATTGACTACATGATCGCCCTTAAAGGATGACAACAGTCATAATCTAATTTTATTATTGCACCGATGATCATACTCATTTCAATCGATTTGTAATAACTCAGATTCTTATATAATTTAGGTGATGACCATTTGCCACCTAAAAGTCCTGAAATCCAGAATGCTTCATGTTAGGCTTTCTGGATAGCACATACAACCTAAGGATAGGTTCTATTCTTTAGAGTCGTCATATAGTATTTTGGTCATTAGGAATCCTAACTACTCTTCAGATTCTGGATAAGGGGACTGATTATGTATAGGGAGGACAATATCATCTCTAGTACACCCTTTCTAAGGTAAGCTACATTGTTTATTTGTCTAATTATTAAGGCATTATTATATTTTTCTAATCATTGGTCTGTCTAATGGTTAAAAGTCGGTTCACCCTAGTTGAGTGGGCTATGACTTTATAGGTTAACCTAGTCATTCTAGAGTACAAACATATTTTTGTATCTGTTTCTTTAAATATTAGGAATACATATTATATATAAGTTCATAATCCTTTGCATTAAAATAAACTAATTGATTTTTTGGTGTTTTTGAAATGTAAGCCAAGTTTTCATGGATTTAATAAACTTGTTATTAAATCTAAAAATTAATGCAAAGATATATAAAGAAATATTTTTCTTGAGTTTTGGTATTTAGAAAATGTTAAATCATGTCATGTATTTATTATTATTATTATTATTATTATTATTATTATTATGCAAATATGATTTTTATTTGAGAGACTTGGTCATATGAAAATTAAAAATATTTAAATGTATTTTGAAAGAAACAATTTTGTTGTTTTTATATTAATTTTTTAAAAACAAAACTGGTTTACTAAGATAATGTTTTGCAAAACACAATATTATGCTTTAATCAAACTATTTTAATTAGGATATCAACTTAAAACAAACTATTATCTATCATTCATCAACTCAATATCAAACAAACATTAAACAATCAAACATTAAGTCTTGTTAATTTCATGAATTATATTCAAATCTTATATTAAATAAAATAAATCAACATAAACTCAAGTATAATCCATGAATCAAGGTTTAATGTTCAATCAGCATACACTCAAGCATAATCCATGAACCAAAATTTAATATTCAATTAGCAATCATAACCCTAAAAATAAATTCACAATCCAACATAAATTATCAAATCATTTCAAATAAAGAAACACACATCGATCCAAAATAATGTCCAAACAGTCTAAAAATTATACAGAATAATGAGTATTTTGTCCTGAATTTCACAACAGTTTAGCAATTTGTCAAAAAAAAAATGATTTGAGTAACATAGATCGACCTTCTAAAGACCGGGAATCAATTAGAGGGGTTGTTGTAACCAAGGAACTAGTACTAGTTAGGAAATGGAGGATCAGAGGCAGTATGTGGGTTCACGTGCCACTATAGGTGACAAAAAAAAACAGATGGATCTGGAGTGGATCCTCCTCTTCTTTTTTCTTGTGCCAGTGGTGAGCCTAAACAAATACTTGCAAGAGAGAATCAACACAAGCATCTTGTTTTCATCTCTTTCTTTATTTTTCAACAATCCACAGAAGGGGAAAGGCATAATGGAAAGAGATGGGTCTTGCTTGTAACAATGAAGAAGGTTGGTAAAGTCAACAACAATGTTGAATTTGTGGCTTGTTGGTTTTGAGTTTAGATTATTTGGTTTTTCTATAGGGTAAGATAGATTGGTCACGGTTTGTTTTGGGTTTAGGTGATTTGGTTTGGTTAAAAGGGAGGAGAAGGTTGAGGGTCACAGGTTGTCGTTGATAAACCTGTCATAAAGGAGAGAGAAGTAAGGGGAAACTATTGTGCTAGCTTATGGTGGAGATGTTGCTACGGTGACTGACACTCATACTGTTAGTGAATGAGATATGTGGCCGGTGTTGTTGTGGGCAGCACATGTTATTGACTATGAAGGAGTTGTTGATGGTAGATAGGAGGTGTATTAGCATGGGTTGAGAGAGAGGATAGTGGTCTTAGATTGTCTTATTTCAAATAAATAGTCTATAACCCGTTTTTTTTACAGGGAGCTTCGACTAAAAGTGGTGGTGGCTTCTTTGAGTATTGTTAGTGAAGGTTTAGGGGAGGTTTGGTGATTGATTGGTGTTATGTATGACGAGTTTGGTGTCTCTGTTATTATATTTTTGTTAATCATGGGATAAGGGAGATAAGAGGTAGGGGTTGATTGGGTGTCTTGGGGAAAAAGATGGAGAGAAGATGTTTTGTGTGTTTTTTATTTTGTTTTTTAATCAATCAGGAATAAGGGATTTGAGAGATAAAGCTTGTTTAGAAAAATGAGCCCCAACCCCCCCTCCTTTTTGTGTGTATACCCACTTATTTATACTACTCAAAACAATCTTTTCACATTTAATTTTTACAATCTTCCACACCTATAAACTATTTTCATGATTTCTTTAAAAACTTCTATCACCTTCTAACTTCTAATTTTTAAAATTCAATTGTATTTGATCCTATGAAATAATCCCTTTCAAAACTTTGATTGACCTAAAATTATAAACCAAAGTAGAAAAGCATGTTCGGAAACTCCTATACAAACCCTAGCATAATCAAACGGTCAAGTTGGAAATTATGCTTAATAGCGTAAAACTAGACATTAGAAAAATTTACACCAAAATCCATATATGACCTTACTTGGATCATATCAACTTCAATGTTGGATTATTTGGTTTCAATTTGTCTTGTTTGGTATCGCGGGGTGCGCGCGCCGTGACGTCTTCTGGCGACGACGGAGGCTATTTGTCGTGCCTCCTGTGTGAGGTGTTGTGAGTGTGTTGGAAAGCATTTTTAAATTTAATCATAAAATTATGATTAATGTTTAGGAATATCCACTAGTATTATGGTTACTAGGAACCTATGGTCTGCGAGAATTTAGGTAAGGGACTGGTTGTGTAAGGGGAAGACGTTGTTTGATTGTTTATCTAGGTTGGGTTTCAATTCGTTGGTCTTTTCTAAGGTTCAAGGTAGATCTTTCTTCATGATAAAGTCTCTACCTTATTGAGTTGGATCATATCAACTTCAATGTTGGATTATTTGGTTTCACTTTGTCTTGTTTGGTGTCGCGGGGTGCGCGCGCCGCGACGTCATCTGGCAACAGCGGAGGCTATTTATCGTGCCTCCTATGTGAGGTGTTGTGAGTGTGTTGGAAAGGGTTTTTGAATTTAATGATAAAATTATGATTAATGTTTAGGAGTCGCCACCTAGTATTATGGTTACTAGGAACCTATGGTCTGTGAGAATCCAGGTAAGGGACTGGTTGTGCAAGGGGATGATGCATCACCCCAGTACACCCCACCTAAGGTAAGCTGCATTGTTGTTTGATTGTTTTTCTAGGTCGGGTTTCTATTCGTTGGTCTTTTCTAAGGTTCAAGATAAATCTTTCTTTATATGAAAGTTTCTACCTTATTGAGTTAAATCCTAACCGTTCTAAAGTCTGAATTTTAGCATTATATTTTTACACATTGTATCTTTAATACCTGAGGGTGTACTTTATCGTGTAATTTTACATCCCATAAATATTAAAGTCTGCATCTAGACCCTAAAAAGGATTGGAAAAAGGTTTTTGATATTTTGATCGTTTAATGAATGATCATAAAGTGGTTATGATATCCATTTTTTGGATTTTCAAAACATGAGAAAGATGTAATTTTTTAATGAAAATATACTTGGAAAATGTTTAGGATTTGTCCGTATGAATAAAAACAATTGTTTTTTAAAGGGAAAATTAATTTAAAAGTTTTTTTAGATTTTTTTAAATATTTTGATTTTTTTTGAAATATTTCAGAGAAAACCAGGTATTTTAATACCAAATTTGTAGTTTACAGTGTAAATATACAACCCGATATTATGCAAAATCGGTAGAAAATATTTGAGAAAATCACAATTTTTTGAAATGATTTTTTGAAATTTATTTTGGATTTTTTTTGTTTTTTTTAATATTATAATATTATAATACATATTATGATATATATATGTATATACACACACATACATGGACTGGGCCGACCCCAGGAATGTTGGGTAGGGCCAATCTCGGCCCAACAGATCTTTTTCTTTCTTTTTAGGGGCCGGACCCGGCCTATCCAACTAGGCTAGGCTAAGACAGGTCCAACTCAAAGTAACTTAGTCACTGGCACAACCTAGTGACTAAGTTGCACAAATAGTGCAACTTGAATTATAATTCACGTTGCATTGTTCATAACTGAGTGTATGAACAGTGAAACATGAATTATAATTCACGTTCCACTGTTTGCATACAGTGGTAGCAAAGAAGGGAGGAAGAAGAAGAAGAAGAGAGGAGGGAGGCTTACTTGGCGTTGAAGTAGTTGGCGACCTGACTAGTGGTGCCCGGTGCGACAGAGGTAGTGAGGCCGGCGGCTGGCTCTGGTTGCAACTGGAAGAAGAAGCATAGGCTTATAAAGGAGAGGGGAAGCTTGCAACTGTTGGAGTGGCTGAGGAGAGAGTTGTTGCCTAGCTTCTGTTAGGAGGAACAAAAGCTTATGGACAAGGTGGTTGATGTTGTTGGGGTCATGGTGGCAGAGAACCAAAGTTTTGCAGAAGAGAGAGAGAAATGGTGCAACCACCATGTGAGATAGTTTGATGGCTTCTTGTGGTGGAGATGATGGTGAGAAGACCGGTGATAAGGGTGGCTGTGGCTGAAGGCCATAGCGGAGAGAGAAAGAGAGGGAGGACCGGTTGCAGGAAAACTAGGCAAGGAAGGCTGGTTTTCAGCCAACTTTCATTTGAGTTTTCTCCTCCTCAAGGGCATGAAATCCACCCCTATTTATAAGGAATCAAAGAGGGTAATCTTGTCTACAAAGGGGAAAAATTTCAACCCTTGATTCGGTTGGGAACGATCCCAACCATTGGCTCAAAGTGTGAATCGTGAGTTGTTAAATCTGCAGGAAAAGGCTGCCTGAGTTGGCCTATTTAGGCCAGCCCCGGCACCGTTTTATTGTCGTTCATCCTGAGCTGTTCATATGAGGTTGTAGAGAAATTGCAAGTAACCGTTTGCGTGCACATTTTGTTAGATTTGATAGAGAAATGAAGTATTAAATGCACCTGAAAAGTAGGCACCCAGACAGTTTCTTTTGGGTAAAACAGGGAAGACAATGAATAGTAACCAAATGACGCGTCGTCTGCTTCTTCTTCTTGTTTTTTTTTAATGATCAAAACGACATCGTTTAAGGTTAAATTAGGGATTTCGCTGAAGTTCAATGTAGTCCTTCAGCTTTCAATTTGTTTCAATGGAACTCATAATTGACCTTAAACTTTTGATTTAATGCAATTAAGCCCCTGATGAATTACCGTCTAAGCCTTGGATTTATGTGTCTTTTGCAATATGGTCCTTGGTCTCGGACTTATACAATTTAACCCCTAATTGACCATTAAACTTTCAATTTCTTCAATTTCACCTCCGATTTTTGTCAATTAAGCTCTTATAGTTTAATGGTCCTTGGCTGTGAATTTTGTCAATTTAACTCCTAATTGACCCCAAAACTTCAATTTTCTTGCGATATTACTCTTGATTTCAATTAATTAACTTGATAAAAATTAAATTTGGTCTCTTAAAATTCTAATCTTCTCAATTAAACCCAAATTGGGCCTCCAAACTTAATGTTTTTACCAATTAAACCCTAAATAAAATTAATTTGACCCTTTTAAAGTATAATTAAGTCCTTGCACTTAATTAAATCCTTTAATTTGACCCAAATTATTTATCAAACATAATTAAAATTTAATTTGGCCCATGATTAAATCAAATTGACCTATTAAAAATTTAATTAAGTCATTGAACTTGATTTTTATGCAAACTCATCTAATAATCATTCAATTTAACCTTGAATTTGTATTTTTCTCTATTTTTGGGCATAACAGGGTACAATTAGGCCTTGATTTTCCTCCGAAATTGCAGTTGTATTCTCCGGCCTATTTTCTCCACGTTCCCAGCCTTTATTTTATTTTTTGATTTTTATTTTGAAGAAAAAAAGGAAATTTTGGGGAATAATCTAGAATTGAGATATGACATTTGGCTTCCATCCTTTGACAAAAATCCTTGCAGTTTGCTGTCTTTTAATGCCATGGCATAATTGAAGAATGTTATTTGTCTCAACAAACACCAGCAGTTGCCCGAAAGTAAGGGTGCTTGCTATGAGCATTTGCACTGTGTTTTTTTTTAAAAAAGAATTGATCAACCCAGCTTTCTAATTACACAACACAGAAGGAAAATAATGCAGTGAGGATTGGAATGTGTTTATTCTCAATTATTAGCTTTGCATTGAAGGAAAAACTAATGTGCATCTTCACTGTATTCTATGTCGGCTATGCAAAACTAGCACTAAAAATCTGTGTTTGTTCTAAATGTTTTGTTTTGTTCATTTTCTTATTACTTCCATGTTTGTATTGTTTCAAGTTTTTATAATAATAATAATAATAATAATAGCAAAAAATAAAATATTCATGATTCCCTATTTTAAAAAGTCAGAGAGGTAGTTAAAATGATATGAATTTCTTACAAAGTTCCTCAACCAAAATGCTTCTTTCTTTTTTTTACTCATCTTCAAAGCCAATCAACAGAGAGAGGGAAAAAAAGAGAGAAGAGAAGCTTCAAGTTGTCTTAAACCAAAAGCATTAACTAAAAACTGTTGGGACAGTGATTCCAACTAGAATAAAAAATGAAATGAAAACCAAAAGTTATAGTCAGTTCAGCGCACAATGGGATGTCCGAGTTGCATCGATGATACCGAAATGAAGTTAAAGCAAATACAGCGTCGCTAATGGTAAATGCCAGAGACAAGGTTTATTGAATCATTGCCGCTATACATGTTATGAAGCCATGGAATATAAATGTACAAGCTTCTTAATCATTATTCATAGAGCAAAACCAGCTCTTGCGCGCATGCATACATACATACATAATACACCAGGATTTCTTGGAGCTTAAATTAACTTGTTGTTTGATGGTGGTAAATTAAGAAACAATCTGAATGAGTTTATGCGATGCCCATGACCTTGCAACATCTGAAACCTTGTTTTCCTCCACTTGAAGACCTCTCAAGTGTGGTGAATTGAGGACAAATAACTCAACAGCCTCAGCTCCAATCCCATCGCAATGCATGATATCAACACTCTGCAACTTCCTGCAGTTCTTAAACATAGAAACCATCGACACAGTGGTAAGTCCTGCACACCGCCTTAAATTCAATTCAATCAAACAATTACAAGAAACTAGCATTGAGATGAACTCCTTGTCAAGCAAAAACTCATTATAAGACAAGTCCAGTTTCTTCAATTGCCTTGTATGCTGTCCTAATGTGGCAAGCAATCCGGATTCCCTTTCAACAACATCACAGTTAATCAATGCCAGTTCTTGAAGGCCTGAATTCAATGCTATCCCAAGAGCCTTGAGCCCTTCACCACTCACCAGACAACAACTTTGGAGCCTAAGAGTTGAGAGACCCCTAAAATTCAGTCCGATAGCTGAGAGATGATCATTCCTCAGGTCCAAAGGTAATCGGAAATCGAGTTTTTGCAAATCACACCTGCAGCTGCTAATGAAGTGATGTAAGCCCTCTCTATTACCACCATCATAAACCAATAGAGAATACAAGGAATCACAATTCTCTGCCAATTTTAACAAAACCCCATTAATTATACTCCGACAAGCCCTTATCTCCACTTCTTGGAGACCCTTCAAGCACTTAGCAAATGACAAAAAGGACCCTCCATCACCAATACCTTCGCAGCTCTTTAGCTTCAATTTCTTGAGCCTTTTGCAGCTCCTCCACAACCAACCAACACCATAATCTTCTCCTCCAATCCCCGACAAAAAAAGACTCTCTAAGGCCAATTCAGCGTCAAGCTCTTCATTTATACAGAAGCCAGATTCTCTATTGCAATCATCAACTCCATAAAAGCCAGATACATAGACGGACAGCTCCTTTAAGCAAGAAAAGGAAACAACCCAGTTAAAATAGAGAGGCCTATAGAGAGAGATAGTGAGAGAGTTCAAAAAGGTGCAAGAATTAGAGAGAGAAAAGAGAGAAGATTGTGAGACAGGACCAGCCAAGAACCTGAGGTGTTTAAGACTGGAGCAAAAAGCGGAGACTATAAAGAGAAGACGATCATAGAAAGCTGGAGGGGAAGTTATGGTAGCGGTTACTGTGGGGTCAGAGGAGAGAAGGAAGAGAGATAGAGAAGAGAGAAAAGGGTAGTGAGAGAGGACAGAAGTCAGAGAGGAAATTGTGGAATCATCAGGGTTAAGTCTGAGAGAAAGAGAGGTTTTTGAGGTCCGATAGAGGTGGAGCCAACGCTTAGAGACCAAGGATACCGATGCTGCTGAAGCTGATGACGGTGGTGGTGGTAATGATTTCGGTATTCTTGTAAATATTTCTTGAAGCAGCTCATCGCATAGCATGTCATCCATTTCTTTTGTTTTTCTCAATTCTTGATCGATCGATCTTTTCTCTCTCTTGCTGTTGCCACCTAACCCAAACCAGACAAGTTCAATTTGCTTAATTTGTGGCCTTGGGGCTTCCAACTCTCTTTTCTTTTTACAACTCTCTTTGAATTCTTTCTAGGATCCGAAACTTTTTTTTTTTTTTTGTACAACACTCTGAAAGAGAAGAAAGAGTTCCTTATAAAAAAATAAAAATTAAATCCAAAAATTAAATAAAACAGAGAAAGAGAGAGAGAGTTTAATATGGTAGGTGAGAGATGGAAAAAAACAAAGAAGGAAGAAGAAGAAGCGCTATTCGCTACTTTAAGAGCGTGGAAGACACTTCTTCCATAGGAGTGAAGGAAAGGAAAGTAGGAAGGTTCCCTTCTCAGAGATGAAAGGGCAGAGGTCTGTGCTGGGAAGCCAAATGGGGAATATTTTGATTTTTGTAGTAAGGTTGCTGAGATTCAGTAATATAATATTATACAGTGCTTGGACAGCAAGCATGATAAGTTCTTCCATCCGATCAAGTTCATCGAAAGATCGATATGCACCCACCTAAATTTAGTACAAGCTTCGCTGCCTAGATATATTATTATTATTATTATAGTAACAGTGGTTTTTTTAAGTGTTATTTTTTAATATATATATATATATATATATATATTTATTTATTTATTTATTTAAATAATATATTTTTTTAAAATTTTATTTTTAATATTGGTAATCTAAAAACATCATAAAAAAATAATTTAAAATAAATAAATAAAATAATTTTTTAAACTTTTTCAAAAATATTTTAAAACTTGTATCCAATTTAAAATTGCTACAACCATTGTCTTCTCCAGGGAGGATACATTGGATATCCGACTACAATAGGGTCTTTATGTGTGTGTGTGTGTGTGTGTGGATCCATGCCGCTCAATTTTTTTCATAAAAACTGATGTTCTCAAGCTGTAAATATATTTTAAAAAGAATGATAGGTTTATGATTTAGATCATAAACCTGTCAAATAAATTTGTTTTATTTTAATTAGAAAATAAAAAAAATAAACAACAACAATATAAGGATCAAATTAAAAAAAATATCACAATAACCTAGAAAAAATATTTTCCAAAGAGAATTAAACAATGTAGCTCAATTCACAACCCACTAACTATAAAAGAACAAAATTGGGTAAAAAAACTTAAAAAAATTGGTCAAAATCGATCCAAGTTAGCATGGCAACACTGTAATAACAATAATAATAGTCGAGCCAACTCGAATTATCTTATCAAACTCGCAACTCAAATTATAAAATCGGAATAACCTCATAGAAAAATTAATTTAATAAAAGGGCTAGATAAAAGAACTAAATCAAAAGAATGACAGTAAAAATGGAAAAAAAATTTATATATATAACAAATTGGAATTGAAGAATAAAATTGAAAATAAATTAAATTTCTATAAAATGACCAAGACCAAAAATTAAAAATCAAAAGAAAAGGGATTGAAGTTGAAATACCAATAATAAAGAGGACCAAGTTGTACTTTTAAAGGGAGGAGATAGAAAAGAAAGGGAGGTGGGGAGAGCTCCATCAGTGACAAAACCACCCCACCACCGGCGACATGCGCCGCAATAACAGGAGGAGGACGTGGAGACACTTTCAAGAACACAACGAAAAGGTATTTTGGTCGCGGGAGGCGTCATATGCGCTGCCTGAAGTGCACAAACACCTCTTACGTGTCGATGCTTGTGCCACACGCTCCTGCACATTTCTCCTTTTAAATAATATTTAATTTATGTCAAAAGATTAAATTGCCTTTCATGAAACTGGTAATAATAAAAACAAATATAGTGAAAAGACCAAAAAACCTCTTACGTGTTGATGCTTGTGCCACACGCTCTTGCACATTTCTCCTTTTAAATAATATTTAATTTATGTCAAAAGATCAAATTGCCTTTCATGAAACTAGTAATAACAAAAACAAATATAGTGAAAAGACCAAAGGACCCCTAGACATGTTTTAATATTTTTTTTTTATTTCAATGGTAAATTCATCATTCTACTGTGTATTAAAATTAAAAAAGACATAAATACCCTTCATTGTCAGTTTAAAATCTTTTAACTTAAAGGGCAATTGAGTCATTTTACCATGCTTAAAAAATCTAAAAATACTCATATACCCTTAGTCAATCTTTTAATGACTAATGAGTCTTGTAAAAAGATAAAGATACACCCAACACCAAGACAATTGGTTTTTTTTATAAAAGATAAAAACGTTATTACATTGTTCCAGTGAACAACACAAATGAATTTGTGTTTACGGTGTTTTTCAATGCCCAATTAGCTTTTATTAATATTCTAAAAATCAAAGCATCAAGTTTAACAAATTTTCATTCACAAATCATAACACAACAAGATTAAAATTTCTAAATAAAACAAAATAAAAATCATAAAATAAAATCCTTGTCTTTATCAACAAAAACTAAAACTTGTGGGCAAAACACTATAGCTATTTTTACTGTTCACCCTCTCAACGTTCACTGTGGATTGTAATAGTCTATTTTTTTCAAACATTTTATTTTGGTCCTCAAACTTTTTCTTTCCATAATTGAGCCTAAATCAACACCTAATTGCCTTTTTTTTAGGCAGGATTGAATTGAAAAAAAGAGAAGTGAAATGAAAAACAAGGGTAACATAGGTAGCACATTTGAAATTTGTTTCAAAAGTTTATTTTCATCCCTTATCTTTTTTAGCTATTAGGTGACTGATCCCTATAATTTAAAAAAGATACATTTTGAGTGGAGGAGAGAGGTGGGGTTGCCGGATTCCAGCTTTAAGAAAGAAAGTTGTCGTTGTGGAAGATTCCGGTCATCAAAACAGTCGATTTTTGTGTCATAAGGTTTCATATGATGAGTGATGTTAAGATTATGTATTTTTGTACTTTGAAAATACATAAAAAAAACAGATTTGACCTTAGAAATATTTTTTATTTAGGGTTGATTTCACGTTTAGAGGCGGTTTTTTGCGTTTTTAGAAGCCATATATTGGTTTAACAAGTTTTCTAGAGTGTTTCCTAAGTGTTTTTGGTCAAAAATAGATTCAAATGGGTTTTTGGATTAAAAGATAAAAGAACCTTGTTTTTTCGATCACACCAGTGGCAAAATTCTGGGATTTCCAAATGATATATCGTCTACTTTTGTCTCAGGCAACTAGGATGGACAATGCATCGTTCACCCCATTAAACTTTTTTTTTTTTAAAAAAAGGCATGCTCTCATGTTGGTCTTTTCTTGATTGGGCAAGATGCTAGGCCTGGCTTTCCAAGCCTTGTAGTGCCTGGGGTCATTGCTCTTTTTTTTTCAGAACTTTTTTTTTATATTAATGGTTTTTTTATGTGTTTTTTAAAATTTATGTTTTAATTAATATCCATTATCTATGATTTTTTAGGGTTTTTAGCCTTTGTTGAATAGCAATTATTTTTTAATTATATTGGGTGTGTTTAATTTTTGCATAGGTAATTCATATGTAATTTTTCTTGTATATTTTATATAGATTAAATATTTTTTTTATAATATCTGTAATATATGCAACCTTGCATAATATTTTTTTCTTTTTATTTTATTCAATAAATTTTATGTGTGTGTCAATCTCTATTATAAATTGATTTTCATAAACAAACTCTTTAAACATATCCAGATAAATGACTTGTATTATGATATTAAATATTTTCATCTACATTAGTCTCTTGATTTTTTCAATTATGTTTTTATTTATCGTTAATTACTTTTATTTATTTATTTACACAATGGTTCATGATTTATTTAATTTGATGTTCCATAAGTTTTTTGATTTATATTTATGATTTTTTGATGTAAAAAACACGTTGAGAAACTCTACATGTTCAAGTTTTTTTATTACGTTTTGGTGTTTTTAATTTAATCCTTATTCTTATGATTTTTTATTTTTTCCCTTAACTATTTTATAAAAGTTTTATTGTTTTTAATTTCATCATTTAATCCAAGTTGATAATGTATTATTTATTTATTTATTTTGGTCCTCATTGATCAGTTTTTTTATATATATGTTTTCTTATTTACTATCTTTGTCTTTTTTATTTTCCATATAATTCAAATAAAGTCAGGTTTTTTAGTTGATTGGGACTATAACCTGAATTATTGGATTTTTTTTAAAAAAAATGCACTAACGATATGTAAATATTTTATAAAAAAATAATATGGATCCGGAAAGTAGCATGGAGACCAACCTGATGTAAGTCTAATTTACTATACCAACAACCTTTTTAAATAGAATTTTAATCATATTGAGTTTGATCTCGATCAAATTAAATAAAGATTAAATTAAACATATCTTAATTATCCTCCCTTGTTATAAGTTTGCTGTCAGCAAGAAACACTTTAAAGCCTTAAAAATTACCGATAGTTTAAAGTCAGTAAACTAATTAACTACTCAAAAATGCGATTAGCTCAAATATAGAACAAAGAAAAATACATGATTTTTCTTTTATTTTCTTATTATCTCCTAAAATATTCTTTCAAACTAAGAAAAAAAATGACAAAAACAACCCTGGTATAAATCATTATAAATTAATAGATATGTGTTTTTTTTATGAAAGTATTCTTAAGAAAAATAATTTTTTTGGCTACTGGTGACGAGCCTATTTAGGTCCGACAGTGAAAGAATATATTGAGACAAAAGAATCATTAACATACATAAAGCATTCATACTTCCACGTTAAAACTAGTAATATCAAAGCTCTATTTTTTTGAGCAAAAATCCTTAAAACTTAAGGGAATTTTTTTTTTTTGGATTAATATGGATGTCCGGAGTAATTTATGCGCACCTTAACTAATCCCACGAACCCTAAAATTAACGATCATATAAATTTTCAGTAGCCTTAAGATTTATAAGACTCAAATTTATGATTTTGAAAAGCAAATCTAAAACTTGAACAGTCAATTACATTTTTCATAAATATTTTTTTTTAATTATTATTATTTGCTTTTCCTTTGAGAGGTGGCGGCCCAGCCAATTTGTTAGGGGCATTTTATACGCAGATTGTTCGTTATCCTCGTAAATGAGATAACTAAGAATGAGGTTATTGAGAAAGTAGCTATCGAGAGAATACGATAATTATATAGGGTTAAAAACAGAACTTTATATATTAATATATAAGGCTCATAGCACTAAAATTTATAAGAACTAAATAAATTTATTATTTTTTAAAACTCAAAATATTTAATTTGGCAAAATAAAAAATCTTAGCACATGCATATCATATTAATTACTCCCCATTTTAAACGAGGAGAGATCAGATTATAGACTGTGAAGGAACATGAGAGTTTAGAATGATATTTTAATCTTTTGTTTTGTTTCTTGAAGACTTAAACCTGGCCTTGTGTAGAGAGAGAGAGAGAGAGAGAGAGAGAGAGAGAGAGAGAGAGAGAGAGAGACCAAATGTCAACTTTTAAAAATATTTAATCTAATTATTTCTAAACCTCACCAAACAAAAGTGAAGTAATCTAGTAATGTCTGGTAGAAGAATAATCTGGAAGGTAGTAGATGCCTTTCATGATTTGTCATTCTTGGTGCGTGATTTCACGTAAAGAAAACGAACCTGTGATTGGCATTTTCTCATCGGCCTTACACCCAAATTATTATTATTATTAAAAACTAAAGCTTACCGGTAAAATACTTAGCAATTTTTACTATTTACCCTTCCTATTTTATTGTGAATTGTAATAATATATGTATTTTAAAAATATTTCATTTTGATCTTTAATTTTTTTTTTTGCATGGTTGACCTATTTTGAGTTCAAATTTAAACCTAATTACATGTTTTTTTTAAATGATTAAATTAAAAAAAAGAGGATTGAAGTGAAAAACACAGGTAATATAGATGACGCCTTCGAGATTTTTTTGCAAAGTTCATTTTTGTTCTCTGTCATTTTTAGCTATTAAATGATTGGTCCCTATAATTTTTGAAAAATAAATTTTGAAACCAAACTTCATTCCCATCATTTTTTAGTCCTTTTTTTAAGGTGGTTATCAGATTCCAGCTTCAAGAGAGAAAATTACCATTGGTGATGATTTTAGTTATCAACATGATCAATTTTTATGTTAAATGATTCCATGTAATAAGGGGGGTTAAGATTATGTATTTTTCTTTTACCTTGAAAACGACTAGAAAAATATATTTGAGCTCGAGAAGATTTTTTCGTTTCGGGTTTTGGATCAATTGTTTCGCTCTTTTGGATGCTATGAATTGGATTAACAAGGTTCATGGGATATTTTGTAGGTGTTTTGGATCAAAAATTAGTTTAAAATAGATTTTTGAATGAAAAAACCATGAACTTTGTTTTTCTGGCTACACCATAGTTGGATTCCAGGAGTTTCAAACGACACATTTTTTTTTTTTAGTTTTTACAATTAGGATGTTGTCTGCCCTATTGAATCAACTTCAATTCCAAATAGATTCCACCCAACTTTATTAATAGATTCCACCCAATTTTATTACATAACATCTCCCGAGAGAGAGATGGGTGGGTAGTGATAGTAGGGGAAGAGAAGAAGACGGATAAAAAATAAAAAAGGAAAGAAAAATGGATTTAGGATTTTAATTTGATAGGTCGTATATATGATATACAATTCATGAATTGCAGATGTCACATACAACTTATCAAATTATACTTTGTGGACTGTGTCATTTTTTTCTATGATACTTTTTTTAATTAAAAATCCCAAAACCCCACTACTGCCATATTGATTATGCTCTAATCCTTTTCTTTTTACTAGAGCATCGAATATTGTGTTCTATATTGGTGGTGCAATTGTGGGTATTGATCCACAAAAGATGCTCGTATTACAATGAGATTTTTCAATCACATATATAGAAAATAAATCTTTGGATACAAAGTATATGCTTGTTGCTTCGAGACATTATTCTTTATATGATCATGAATAGCACTCCTCTCTTTCCTGTAAAATACAGTATTTATGAATATTTTTCATAATGTGTATTTAGATGCATGTGATAAAAAAGGGGAGAAGGGATTTCTAGTGTTTTAATCCTGAGAGGTGTAATTTAATTGATCAGACTCTAAATTTATTTTCTAAATATCACTGGTTCGAGTCCCACAAACCTCAGGACCACTGGAAACTTACATGATCGTTAACTTCAGAACCCATAGGATTAGTCGAGGTGCGTGCAAATTGTCCCGAACACTCACGTTAATAAAAAAAAATTAATTTCTAGTGTCTTGTTTTACATCAATCTCCAACTTTAAACTAGTTTCGTTTGTATATTTCTTTAATCATGAATTTTAGTTATAATTAATTAATGGTAACTCATTTTATAGAAGATCTTATACCATGGAATTATTATCATATGCACAAAGACTTGACTTTATGATTATATCTAAAAAAATCTTGTTGGATTATTTAAGTTTAGAAAAACAGTTTTCAAAAAGAATAGATAAATAAACACTATTGCCATAGTTTAATTGACAAAATTATGAGCCAAGGTTTTTATTCTCAATAACCTCTGGAAATGTTTTGGCGACATTTCTCAGTAACTCTCCCAGAATCTCCAGCCGTCTCGAATCCAGCAAACTCCAAACTTTCTACCTCAACCTTTAAACACAAATAGACATGCCTCAGCATATATATTAAAATAATAATTATCATATAGGAGTGGAATTTAGATTGCTTTTTAAAATATTTTTTACTTAAAAATGTATCAAAATAATATATATTTTTTATTTTTTAAAATAATTTTTGATATCAGCTCATCAAAATGATATAAAAACACCAAAACATATTAATTTGAAGCAAAGAAAAAAAATAAAATAAAATAAAATAAAATTTAAATTTTTTCAAAAATGCATTTGAAACGCATAAACAAACATGACCTTAAATTAATATTTTTAGATATTTTTAATAATTTTGATGTAATAATATAAAAAATATATGAAAAAAAATATTATTTAATACATTTTCAATTAAAAAATATTTTAAAAAACACCTTCTACCATGTTATCAAATACTTTTTAAAACCATAAGATATCTTTCTTTACACATCATGGTTCTCTTCTTATACATATTGAGAATTAATTTTAAGTTATCTATTAGGTTTTTTAATAAGTTCATGTAAATATAAATTATAATTTTAAATAAAATATATATTAAAAATTACCTTGTAGTTTAATATTTTTGTTTTTACGTTATTTTAATTCTTTAAAAAATTACAAATTAATAATTTTTTAAATTTTAATAAAAAAACTAAACTATCTTCGAAATTCACTGTCTTCAAACACCATTTCTCTCTCTTAAGTTTAAAAATAAAAAACAGTAAGTTATAATACTCACCATTGCTTCTTGATTTTTGTAATGAAAACTTCGTTTTACTGTACTGTTGTATCTTCTCTCCATTGCTTTTCCACATGCATGGGCATTAAGGTAGTCTTTGGAACACGGTTTAACTGTTGTATCTTCTCTCCATTGCTTTTCCACATGTATGGGCATTAAGGTATTCTTTAGGAACGCGGTTTAATCCATGTTCTTAAAATATTTGATTTTTTTTCCCGCTAAAATTTGATATGATTTGTATATTTTCAATCGTTTTGATGTGCTAATGTCAAAAATAATTTTTAAAAAATAAAAAACATCATTAACATACATTTTAGCACGAAAAGTTATTTGAAAAGCACCCACAACCACACTTCCAAACAAACAATAAATTTGTTTATCTGATGTCAGTTAAATCTTGATCAGACCTCGTACACATGAAACCTAGATGGAGATGCTTGCTTTGCATGTTGGGGCCCTGATCTTATTCCTCCTCGGACATGGCCGGATTGTATTGCAGCACAAACTACGATCTTGGATCATGGTGTTACGATATCACCGGGAACATTTTTCAGAGACATCTCATTTAACAAGCAATCATTTTGCATCCTTTGATTCAGATGTTCTCATCATTTCAATTTTTCACATAAATGTGCTCAGGAATCGTCTCCTGAGCATAAATGTCATTAATTGTTTTATAATCCTTGACATGTTTCCAAGTGCTACAGAAGGGGAAGATCATCTTGCCATTACAAGTGCTATTCAAAGGTAAATTTCATCTTGTCAATTAACCTCCAACAAAACAATTGCTGGTCATGGTTCTTAGCTCAAATACCCTTTTATTTTCATAGCTAAAACTCTATTTTCTTTCTCTATCTCTCCTAGTTGTTCTCTCTCTCTCTCTCTCTGTTTTTTTTTTCTCTCTTCTTTTTCTTTCTTTCTTCCTCCTTTTCTTCATAACCATCATCAATCCCATTTAAGCTTAACTCTTTTTTTTTTCCTCTCTCCATCGTAGTTTCTTCCTCTCACATGGTAGGACCTCTAGGTGGCTTGATCAGGACCTTTGATCCATCAATATAAATCCCAACAAAAAATATCAATTCCTTGACAAAAACAATTATGGTTGTCTAGCCTCATGTAGTAGTCTCTTTTTATGGTTGTTTCAAGAGTTTTCTAGTTATGGATAGGGGTTGCCAGATAAAAAAAAAAAAGATGTCAAGAAAGACGGTGGTTTTTTTTTTTTGACTTTTTAATCGGCATGGGACAAATCAAATTACATCTAAAGTCTGCCAATAACCATGTGAAAATTATTGTAGCAACACGAGAAAGAAGCGTTGTCATGCATAACTCAAAATAACATCATTTTGAGTTATTTTATTTGATAAAACAACATTGTTTAACCAAGTGTGAAACAACATCGTTTAATGTGCGAGATTTATTTTTCAATTTGATTCTTCAAGTACATCTTTTTATTATTTTGTTCCTTGGATTTTTATTCTTATCTATTACATAAAATTGAAACCTTTTTCTTTCATTTTCTTTCCATTTAGTCTTTAATTGCATATTTAGACAACTCTCTACTTTCTACGTCTCTTCCAATTCAATCTTTAGTTTTGAAATTTTGTACTTTTGACCAATTTTAAAATTTTTATTTTAATTTTTCTTCATTCTTATCTTTAATTATATTGAAAATAGCGATTCAATTCATCCATCTTTTCCAATTCAATCTTTGACTTTCTAATTTTCAAAATTTCAACAATTTTCTTCATAATTTCTCCATTAATTGCAATTTTTCAACTTTATGGATATAAAGACTTATAAACTCATAGTCAAATTGACTCTTTTTAAAAAAACTAAATTTAGACTTGTAATTGAACTTGATACAACAATAACCTGTACAAAGACACTAATATTATAAGTAATCAAACCTCACTTAAAGCCTATGAAAAGACACGAACAAGAATTATGAAAGGTGCCATAAAGGTTAGTTAATTCTTCAATAAATCAAGTTAAGCGAAGTGCTTTGAGGAATAAAAAAGTATGAGTAAAACCTCACACAATAATAATTGTTGAAATCAAAATCTTGTCTAAAAAACCCTAATTATAAGCTAACTCAATTTATACTAGATAAAAAAAAACCCTAAACAATATTGAAAAAATAATAATAAAAAATTTAAATAAATTAGAAAAAAAAGAACTAAATCAACTAGAAAACTAATATATTTCTTATATATTAGCTTCTTGCCCTTATTGCAAGACTTTCCCAATATCCAATTGATTTGAGATTTTAACCCAATATAAAACAAGACCTTTGAGATCTTCCGTTAAAATTTTAGCTTGATCCAATAGATAGATAAAACAATATACTTGTTAGATTAAAACGATGCATTATAAAAAAATAAGCCTTTAACTATCAAAATTAATTAACTTATAAAATAGATGGATCAAACCCCTCTTGTATATAAATTAAATTGACTAAAATCTGGTCATCACTTATTGAAAATATGTCCTTGAAATTCACACCTTAAAATTCACTTTGTCCAAAATACTTTGAGTAAACCTATTAAATGGATCTTTAAGTTGTTTTACTCTTAATCTTATAATTGGCCCAATTATAACTTCTAATGGATTTTTTGTCGAAACTTGGATCGCATCATCCTATCTCTCCTAAAAAAGATTCATTCACAAATTGTCACCTACATCAAATAAAAAGATATTAGAAACATTGAAAGTAGCACTAACACCATACTCATTTGGTAGATCCATTTTATAAGCATCATCATTAATTTTTTTCAAGAAGTTGGAATGGACCATCTTCTCTCGGTATCAACTTAGATCTCCTATGTTTAGAAAACCTTTCCTTATGCATATGCACCCAAATCAAATCATCTGATTCAAAGATAACCCTTTTTCTACCCTTATTAGCTTTGAATGCATATTGTTAATTATTTTTCTTTATTCAAATGTTGTACACTTTTATGAAAAGCCTTCACTACCTGTGTTTTTCTACTATCATCAAAACTAATATTTTCATCAATAGATAAAGGAAAGAAATCCAAATGAGTCAAATGATTAAAGACAAAACAATTTCAAAATAAGAATAATTAGTAATAGAATGCATTTATATTATAAGCAAATTCAATAATAACTGACAATATGATAGACAATCTTCTAAATTTTTTTAATTTTTTTATATGATAGCTCTTAACAATGCAATTAAAGTTTTATTAACTACTTTAGTTTGACTATCTGTTGTGAATGACTAGTAGAAAATAAAAATTTTATTTCTAATTCCCCTCACAAAACCTTCCAAAAATAGCTAAGAAATTTGACATCACGGTCAGACACAATACTCTTAGGTATCCCATGAAGCTGAACTATCACCCTAAAGAACAAATCTATTATATTAGTTGTATCTTCGATTTTATGACTATTAAACATGCAATCTTAGAAAACCTATTCATAATTACAAAAACAGAATCCCTACCCTTTTTTTGACCTATATAAGCCTAGCACAAAATCCATAAATATATCAACCTAAGGTTCTTTAGGCAATAGCAAAGGAGTATATAAACCAGGTAAAACTTTAGACTTAACTTATCTACATGTTATGATATCACAAATTCTTTGCATGTCTCTTTTCATCTTAAGCCAATAAAAATATTCATGCAAAACATTTAAAGTCTTAACAACCCTAAAATGTCCCATTAATTTGTCCTCATGAACTTCACGAATAAAACAATTCATGCATATAACCATTTGACACAATCTTTTTTCTTTAAATAAATAACCATCAAACCTAAAAAAATTATCAAATATCAAATTCTCACATGCTTTATATACTTGGTTAAAATCATCATCATATAAATATTTCACATACTCAAATCCTAATAATCTAGCATTTAAAGTTAAAAGAAATACATATCTTCATGATAATGCATCAACCACTATATTTTGCTTACTTTGCTTTTACTTTCACATATGAAAATCTTTTTTATGAACTTAACCCACTTGACATACCTACTAGGTACCTCATTAGAAAAAATATCCTCATAATCCTACAATAAAGAAACACAAACACTAACAATACAAAGATTAAGTTCATTAGTATTAAAATATACCTTTAAATACAAGTAAAATTATAGGCATGTCAGAAAAATAAACAGTCTTAATGTTACTTCCTTTTGCATAAAAACTATGTTTTTTTTCCACACTCTTCTTTTCTCAACTTCCTTTCTTCTTTTCTATTTTCTTCTCTCCTCTCTCGGTCAAATCCTTATTAATTCCAATTTTGGCCAAATCTAACCTTTTCTCTTGGCTCACTTTATTTTCACTCTTTCCCATTCACATGGTTGATCTTTTTCTTCAGCTTCACTTTCTCCTTTCAACGTTAATTGGTCTTCATACACTTGTCTAGGGGACTATGGTACGTGTGTGAATATCTTCTCATTCTTCTCAAAAGAATACTTATTCTTAAGCTCATCATGCTTCTTCTTTTTTTTATCAAATTATTAAGGCATCCCTAGCAATAAATAAATAGCATGCATAGATACAATGCCACACAAAACTTCATTATATTTTCTATCTAAAAAAGAAACCAAAATTTGTTTATTAACTCTTACTTCTCCACAATCAGTTAACCATTGAAATCTATAAGGCTTTTCATGTTTAAAAGTTTTAAAATTCAATTTTTTAACAAATATAGTACTAGCAACATTAGCACAAATCCCCCTATTAATAATTATACTACATATCTTATTATTTATATGGCATCTAGTATGGAATATGTTCTCCATTTGTTGCTCTACATCATCCTCCTTAATATGAATATTAAATGGTCTCCTAATCACTAAAGCATCTCAATCAACTGGATACTTGACATCACTACAGTCCCCAAATGGTGGCATCCTTCCCCCACTTTCGGATTCAATCTCTCCATACTTCCTCATAACTATAATCCTTTTGTTTGGATATTGAAAGCTATATGTCCTCTCTAAACACCTAAAACACTTAATATCATGATTATGATTAAATGAGGTCTTGACTTTACCTTTTGTTTCAGTGGCCAAATCTTTTCTCCAAGCTTCAGATGATCATTGTTGCCTACAATATTCAGCTTTGATATGGCAGTCCTCTCTCCCCTATAATTCAGCCTTTAAGCTCAAAAGGAACTTGAATTACTTTCATGAAATGTTCTCTTCAACTGCCTCTCTATCTTGGTAGTTATATAAACCATAGCTTCAAGCTCAACATAGTGATTGGATTATATGCTTATTCTGGGAGGAAATGAAATATTCAAATGATTTTTCATTGAATGACTATACATCAATTTATTTTGATGTAAATAACAGTAAGAAAGCTAAATAAAAAAATGTTGGTTCAATTCAATGTTTTGTAACGTGGAGTTAGAATGCAGGTGTACGCTAAGTAAATCTTGGTCCTCTTGAAAATATCAGTGTAAGTGAAGACTTTTCTAAATGATATTGAAAAAAACACCTATAATTGGAGTCATAGTGACAGTAATAATGTTAATCATCTAGTCAGCGTTAGGGACATTTGGAATTTAAATGTGGATGCCACATTTTTAGTTTTAGGTAGGGATAATAAAAAAAAAATGGTAATTCCATATATTTTGATATTAAAAATCAAGTTTTTGGGATTGACAATAATCATTCTTTTTTTATTGAATTAGACAAAAGAATTTTCTAGTTATTGGAATTCTAGTTATTTAAATAAAGGGTCTAGAAGTGATGATTCCCACTATGATTATTCTAATTCTATGTATGATACTAGTATAGCTAGAATAATTACATCAATAGTTACATTGAAAATTGATGTGATCTTGACCACAACATCAAATAATCCATTAAAAATGTTCATTTAGTCTATTCTAAGACTTAAAATGAAGTGGATCCAAGAGGAGTTCAATGGGTTAAGTCAGAGTGGATTTATTAAGATTGATATTATTGTTATGGTTTGTACATTTTATCACAATAAAGGAAAACACCACTATCTATGGTTGAACAAGCAACTGAAATTAATCAAGTAGATGTGAATAAAATAAGACAATAAGAACATGATAAGTAAAATGCAACCAAGAACAACAACCAGATGAAAAAAAAGCCTAAATGTAGACAACAACTCAAGAACTAATAACAACGGGAGCAGAGAAGACAAATAAAGACTAACAAACCTGGGAAAAGCAACCCAGGAATGGTCCTCAAGCCCCAACAATGACCCTTCAGCAGAAACACACAGAGGCAATGGATCCTCTAAAGAACAGAGAAGCAGAACTGAAAACCCCAGCACATAAACAATAAACATCGGAGGAAAGACTTAAGAACCACAGAGACAACAGGAGAAAACATGAAATGAAAGGAAATTACTCTGTAGGAAAAGCACACCAGCAGAAACCAAATGAGAGAGAAAAACCAGTGAATGCACATGCAAAAAAAACTAAAAGAAAAAAGAAACCTATGCTTGGAAAAGAAGGTGAAAGAAAAAGCCCCAGACAATCTCTCAAAGTCCCTAACCCAATGCAAAGCCTCTTTCCTCGTCTCTGCAACCTAAGCTCCTCTTCCCTGGCAATTTTAACAAAAATCTTTACTGGCATTCACATGGAAAAAAATAAAATCAAAACACACAGTGGTCAAACCAACTCTCTCAGTAGCTTTTGCTAGCTCTTCCTTCTCCCATTCTTCTATTATTATTTTTTCAATCAAAACCCTATGTATAAACAAATACAACACAACAACAGCATCAATCAATCATCTTGACCAACATAAGAAAAGGAAAAAAAAATGCTAGCTTCTCTCCATTCTGTTCTTTTTGGCAAAAAAAACCCACAGTCCTTCACTTAAATGCAGTCAAAAGAATCTAAAAGAACTAAGTTGATAAAAATAGACCTTCCCTCTAATAAGTAGAACAAAGAAGTAAAATTCCAGCAGCAGCAGCAAGCATTCCAAGTCTTTGATCAATCCTTTATTGTAAAAAAATCAAACGGCCTCACCTATTTCAACGACTTCAACCATATAAGCTGTTCACGTGCATACATTAACAACAAAAAAAAAAGTTTAAATAAGACAACAGCGACTAAATTAGCTGCAAGAAGCCTATATAACAGTCATCGCAATCATCATGGAAGTTCAAATAACAGAACATACTTTCCAAGAGCTTAATGGTGCAGAGTAAGACCCAAGACAGCAACATCAACCATACATTAAACAAAATATAAAATAGTTAGGAATAAGTAGTAACAAACATAAAACAAAAAAACATAAAATTGCATAGGCAAGATACATCAAAGACCCTTTCACAAATTTTGTTTAAAGGTGGCAACTTTAACAGTTATCCTCAAGACCCAGATTCAAGTACTTAAAAGCTCATAAACTTAAATGAGTCAAACAAATAACTAACAAAGAAAGCCCAAAACACATAAACATAGAAGCACCGAGACAAACTTACACAGCAGCAATGAAAGCTATTTTTTTTGTAATTCTCTTTGTGCACTCCAGTTCAATAATCCAATCTCTAACAGCCCTGAAAAACCACATCCCAGTAAGAAGATTTGAGGTCTATAACAAAAGAATGCACAGCTCAAAACCTAAGAAAAAAATTAAACTGAAGTGTAAAAATCTTAAGTTAAAGGGAAAATTAAAGAGCCACAATTAAAAGTCGAGCAACACTGCAATGTTGGAGTTAAATAAAAAAACCAGTCCAAAAAAAGAAAAGATTAATTGATGATTGGGGTCTAGTTCAGCGTTGTCAAGTAGAAGTGTTGTTGGTGCCCAGGCGGCGTGTCAGGATCTTCAAAGAAAGAGAACAAGGGTTGTGTGCCTGGTTGGTGGTATGATGTAGATGGTGGGAGGGTGGTTCTATCGGCCCTTGAATCCTCTTCTTATTCGCTGCGATCTCCCTCGTCTCCCTCTCCTCAGTCTTTTAGCCTCCTCCATTTCTCTTTTTGCAGTGGCGTGTTCCTCAAAGAGAGAGAACATGGGTTGCGTGGTTGATAGGGCGACTCTGTTGGCTCGTGAACCCTTTTCTTATTCGCTGCCATCTCCTTTGTTTCTCCTCTCCTCGGTCTTTTTGCCTCCTTCGTTTCTCCTCCTGCAAGCCCTTTTGGTCTAGAGACAGTTGTGGCATAATTTAAGAAAAAAACAATAAACTGCATAAAAACCCCAAAATAAATTCCAGAATAACCAAGCCTTCCAAATTAATAAGCCTAAAATCGTTATAATCCACAGTAAAAATAGTGTAGAACCACAACGCACACATAGTTTTTTTTTTAAAAAACTAAAAAATAAAAATAAAATAGAAACACTCTTTACTCAAGGGCAGGGGATTGAAGGTTAGAAAATAAGGGGGGAAAAAAGTACTAAAGCGCAATAAACCCAGCCCATCCATGGCTTCCTTTCTTACGTTTTTCTCCTTCGTCTTTGTCATTCCTTTTGGAAAATTAAAAAGAAATAATAAAAAGAGAAGCCATTGTTGACGTTTGTTAAAGCTTGAAGCAGCAATGGACCGACACCATAACGAACCCAATCACGAGGATGAACCTAACAACGCTAAATTCACTCGACCTCTCTCTGGAGATGGAGCTAGCACTGGGTAATCTGTGTTTTTTTTCCCATAGAAAATAATTTGTATATGTTTAACTTTTAGCTTGATAACACTGTAATTGAGGCCTCTATTTAGTTGGGCATATGTGGGATTTGAAAGTAAATAAATTTCCTTTATAATTTCTCTGTCTTTCACAGGAACCAAACAGGGAATTAAAGTGTTTTTTTTTAAAAAAAAAAATTAGTTCAATTGCTCTTAAGTGGTGTTGGGTTCTTTTATTAATTGCTTGCTTGAATTTCATAGAGGAGAGAGCCCCTTATATTATATATATAATGAATGGCAAACTAGTAGGATTTGGTTTGGCTTGGCCTGGCTTGGGTTAATAATTAAGCCCTTTTGTTCTAGTAATCTTCTTATTATAAAATGGTAATAAAAAAGAAAAAGAAAAGGATCCATTCTGGTAGTCATAGGAATGTGCTTATATGTTCTTTGAGATGGTATATATGAACCTTTTGGAAAAGATTTAGCAGCGAAGTTTGATTGGATTTTACTCTTTAACATGTGTTGCAGAAAGATTTTCATTGGAGGTTTAGCAAGAGAGAGACTACTACTGGTTAGTTTCTTCGTCATGTTCCGATTCACTAATGAGTCCTTTTTTCTTTCTTTCTAACAAAAAGAGTGTTTATTCTTTTGGCTATATTTGTTAATGCAGCACAATTCATCAAGCATTTTGGTGAATATGGTGAAATTACAGATTCTGTGATAATGAACGACCGGAAAACAGGGCAGCCTCGTGGATTTGGCTTTGTGACCTATTCAGATCCGTCTGCTGTTGATCAAGTCGTTCAAGATACTCATATTATCAATGGCAAACAAGTAGGATTTTGCTGTTGGATTTAAATACTGAACATCATCCTTTTATCTTCTTCTTTTGTTTCCCCCAAAAATCCTTTAAATTTAACTTGATAACTGGGTTGGATTTGTTGATCTTTGTTGTGGTTTTCGGATTCTTTAGGTTGAAATCAAGCGAACAATACCAAAGGGAGCTGCTGGGTCTAAGGATTTTAAAACCAAGAAGATAATTGTAGGTGGAATACCTGCTGTGGTGACTGGAGATAGATTGGGGGTAGTGGTGACAGTTAAAGTGTTTTTTATATAAATATATTAAAATAAAATTTTTTTATTTTAAAAAAATTATTTTTAATATCAATATATTAAAATGATATAAAAATTTATATATATAAAATTTATTTTAAATTAAAAAAAAATCAAAATTTTTGGAAACGGAAACACACTCTTAAGCAGTTGGACATGGTTACTGTCACGGGGTTAAATTTTTCGCAACGAAATTCAACCCAATGCGGCAGTCTAGTCCCGACTAGACTCAGCCTTGCCTCACTCTTTTCGCTCTTGTTTCCCTACGACTATGTGTTTCGCTCACCCAAAGAGGTTCTCACAATAGCTTCGTCGCAAACAAGGAAACCAACACAAGCAAGCACAACAAGATTACAAGAATCCCTCTAAACCTTTATTTATCTCATCAACAAAGGAATATACAACAAGAGTGTGTGTGCTATGCACAAAATCACATGCTACCACAACAGAGGCTTGGCAAGCCTATTTATAGACATACATGAGCTGCAGGCTCCCCCCCATTATCCCCCATTTTCGGGACCTAGTGGAGCACTTCCTCCATCCCATGATCCCATGTTTTTAGGACATAGTGGAGCACTACCTCTTACCTATGATCCCATGTTTCCAGGACTTAGTGGCATGGAGAACACCCCAGTTATGCTCCCATGTTTTGCCTCCCATGAAGCTGCCACTTCCCCCATTTCCTGGCTGTCTACTTGGCAGTCCCAACTGCCTGTTCTGCTGCGTCAGCTGCTGACTTAGAAGGTCCAGTATCTAAGCCCCCACATCCATGCCAAGTCGTAGCTCAAAGACTCGCATAGATCATTGCACGCTGCTTGCCGAATTCATTTCTGCCTATGCAAGGCTGCCGCTGTCCATCGCTGCCGAATTCTAGGCAGTGTGCCTTCGTTGGCGCGTCCCCGCGCCTAGAGCCCTAACAAACCACCCCCACTAGAAGAGTCCGACGCCCTCGTCGGAATAGATGTGAGGTAGTCTTGTATTTGGTCCTCAAATTGCCATAAATCAGTGTCCTTTTCCCACGAAACCTCCTCATTTTTCTTCCATTTTATCAAGAATTTTGTCCGCCGATTCTTTCGATGTTGGCCGAGTCTACGATGATCCATAATCTTGACAATACCATCGTCAAATTGTTTATGAATCGTAGGAGGAGCTCGTTGCGACTTACTTCTTTTCGGATCCTCATGATCTTCATAAAAGGGCCGCAAGTAACTTACGTGAAAAGTAGGATGAAGCTTCAGCCGTTCGGGCAGCTTCAATCTGTATGCCACAGCCCCTACCTTTTCAATGACCTCAAAAGGCCCGTCATACCTTGGCACCAACCCTCGGTGCTTCGTCGTCCCCACAATTTTCTTCCAAATTTGCGGAGTTAACTTGAGCAACACCTTGTCACCCACACTAAATTCCAGCAATCTTCGATTTTGATTGGCATATTTGAGCATCCTTTTCCTTGCCTTACGCAAGCTATCTTGGGCTTGCTCAAACAGTTCCTGCCGTTCCATCGCAAACCTGTACGCCGCTGGACTCTTCCCACCCGATATCTGCACTGCAATCTCCGCAGGAGTTTGGGGTTGGGCTCCCAAAACTAGCTCAAACGGACTTGCTTCCGTTGCCGAGGATTTTTGAAGATTATAGCAAAACTGCGCACTATCCAGCAACTCCAGCCAGTTTTGCTGCGTCGCTGTCACGTAGTGTCTCAAATACTCCTCCAGCAAAGCATTTATCCTTTCCGTTTGTCCATCAGTTTGCAGGTGATTGGCAGTTGAAAACTTCAGCCTTGTTCCCATCATGTTGAACAATGCTGTCCAGAATCTACCCGTGAATCTCACATCACGATCACTTACAATGTCTGAAGGTACTCCAAAGTATTTCACCACGTTGCGGTAGAATAATTCAGCGGCCACTTCGGCTGTACACACCGTCGGGGCAACGACAAACACCGCATACTTAGTGAATCTGTCCACAACAACCATGATTGTGTTCATGCCATCCACCTTTGGAAAACCAACAACGAAATCCATTGAGACCGATACCCAAGGCCTTTCTGGAATCGGCAGCGGCTGTAACAAGCCTGCCTCATGCTGC
Source organism: Populus nigra (assembly GCF_951802175.1). NCBI lineage: Eukaryota > Viridiplantae > Streptophyta > Magnoliopsida > Malpighiales > Salicaceae > Populus > Populus nigra. Next base: position 7,452,762 of record NC_084864.1, on the reverse strand, counting down.
CGTAACGTCTTGTCTTGTTGGCACACTAGACAAGTCCTGACATAAAGTTCTACATCTTCCTCCATCTTCGGCCAATAATAAGTCTGCGACAGGAGAGCAACCATCCTTTCTCTACCTGGATGTCCAGCCCACTGCGGATCATGAGTCTCCATCAATAAGTGTTTCCGCAGCTCTCCCTTTGGCACGAAGATTCGACCCCCCTTTGCATAGAGTAAGTCTTGTTCCAACCAATACCTCCGTATTGTCCCTTCTTGTACAAGCTTAACCAATTTCTTGTACGCTGCATCCTCCCCCGCAGCTTGACGAAGTCGACACAGCATGTCCGACTCCACCTGAACAATAGCAAGAACAGTAGCGATTACTTCGCGTCTGCTAAGTGCATCCGCAACCTGATTGTGGCTTCCTGGTTTGTGCTTCCATACAAAATCATATTCGGCCAAGAATTCCTGCCACCGAGCTTGTCGCTGCGACAATTTCTTCTGCGTCCAGAAGAATGTGTTGGCAACATTGTCAGTCTTGACAACAAATTTCGGCCCTAACAGATATACTCTCCATATGCCAAGGCAGTGCACTACTGCCGTCATTTCTTTCTCATGCGTCGAGTAATTCTGTTCCGCATCATTTAGCTTCCGACTCTCGAAAGCAACCGGATGTCCATCTTGCACCAGCACTCCACCAATAGCCCTATCCGAAGCATCCGTATGCACTTCAAATGGCTTCTCAAAATCAGGCAGCCCCAAGACTGGAGCTGACGCTACCGCTGTCTTCAGCTTCTCAAAAGCTTGCTGACAGTCAACCGTCCATTCCCATCTCCGACTCTTCTTGAGAAGATCCGAGAGAGGAGTTGTCTTCTTGCTATAACCCTCAATGAATCGTCTGTAGTAGTTTGCAAGCCCCAAAAATGATCTCAATTCCGGGACAGATTTTGGTGTTGTCCATTCAACAATGGCTTGAATCTTCCTTGGATCCATCTTCACTTGTCCTTCCCCAATCAAGTGGCCTAGGAACATAATTTCAGCTTTTGCAAACTCACGCTTTTCTCTCTTTACATACAATTCATATTCTCTCAACCTACTTAGGACTTTAGAGAGATGAGTTACATGATCTTCAATGCCTCTACTATAGATTACAATGTCATCTAAGTAGACTACAACAAAATTGTCTAAGAAATCATATAACACGTCATTCATTAGATTACAAAATGTTGCTGGAGCATTTGTTAGGCCAAATGGCATAACTAGAAACTCATAGGAGCCATACCTTGTCACACAAGTAGTTTTATGCTCATCACCATCAGCAACCCGCACTTGCCAATACCCCGATCGCAAGTCCAATTTTGTAAAGATTGAGGCTCCACACAATCTGTCCATCAAATCCTGAATTAAAGGAACAGGATATTTGTTCTTGATTGTTACCTTGTTAAGTGCTCGGTAGTCCACACACATGCGAAGGCTTCCATCCGCCTTCTTTTGGAACAAAACCGGAGCACCATACGGAGCCTTGGAAGGCCGGACAAACCCTGAGTTAATCAGCTCTTCCAATTGTTTCCTCAATTCTGCCAATTCCCTTGGCGACATTCGGTAAGGGGCTTGAGATGGTGGCTTTGCCCCTGGCACCAGCTCAATTCGATGGTCAATGGCCCTCCTAGGCGGGAGTTTCTTGGGTAGCTGAGGCGGCATCACATCTTCGAATTGCTGCAGCACGCTAGCAATTTCTTTCGGCACCTCACCACAATGGTCTACCTTCTCGTCAACTATTGTTGCCAGAAACACTTCCCCTCCTTTCCGCAATGCTTTATCAATAGCAATTGCCGAGACCAAGCTCTTCCCCTTTTTCACCACATTCGCAGCTGCGACATTACAACATGGGACGAAACAAGGGCATCCCTCACTTGCAATCATCATTCCATTGAGATAAGGCATCAAGACAACCTTGGCTTTTCGTAAGAAATCTAGGCCAAGAATAATATCGTAATCGTCAAGATTTACGACCAGCACATCATGCTTACCTCTCCACTGATCCAGCGTTATCGGCACATCGTAAGACATCCCAGCAATCCTCTGTGCCTTTGAGTTTACTGCCTTCATGGATGTGTGGCTGTCACTCAGCCGCAGGCCAAGTTCTTTCACCAGCCGATCTGCCACAAACGTGTGCGTTGCACCTGAATCCAGCATAGCATTCACGTCTTTGCCATTTACCACAATCTTCACATACATTAGATTGTCCGTAGCCCCTGACTTCCCTCTCATCGCTATCCCCAGCCCGAATAGCATTCAACTTCTCCCTCTTTGGACATTCCCTCGCAAAGTGAGGACCATCACAAATGAAGCAAGTAAAGTTCGGTTTAGTACTCTTACCTTGTGCACCCATAAACTTGGCCTTGCCCTTCTCCGCGGCAGTAGCCCTCGATGCACCCCCACCGAACTTCTTCCTCGTTCTTTCCTCCTTGTTTCTTCCTTTAGACTTGAAGGAGGTTGATGTATAGCCCTCTCTAGTAGTTGATTTAAAATCAATCAAGCTGTCCGCAGCAGCAATAGCGGAGGACAGATCCTTTACATTCTGTCGCCTTAGTTCCGCTTGCGCCCAAGTTTGCAATCCGGACATGAAGTTGAATAGCCTGTCCTCCTCGGACATATTCTCGATGTCGAGAATCAAAGAACTGAAAGACTTAACATAATCACGAACTGACCTGTCATGTTTGAGTCTTTTAAGTTCCTCCCGCGCAATCCACGACGTGTTGTTCGGAAGGAACTGCTCTTTCAGCTCCCGCTTGAGACAATTCCACGTCTCAATCTTTGGACGTCCAGCACTTAAGTCCTCTTTGGTTCTCGTTCGCCACCAAAGCTTCGCATCACCCGTGAGATACATCACGGTAAGATCCACTTGTTCAGCCGCACCAATCTTCGCAACACTAAAGTATTGCTCCATATCCCACAAGAAATTCTCCAGCTCTTTGGAACTTCTTGCTCCACCAAAACACTTTGGTTCAGGCACTTTAGGTTTCGAATTACTTACCCCAATAGGAGCGTTTGTCACTGCCCTCTTTAGAATGGCAATCGTCTCTTCGGCAGCAGCCAATCGTTCACTCGATTCTGCCGCAAGAGAAATATACAGGCTCTCAGCCCTTTCAGCGCTTTCCATAGCTTCCTTCAAGCGATCCATAATAGAACGTTCTTCGTCTTCTTCCTCCGACCCTATCAAAGTCTCAAGACGCGTCAACCGTTCCCGAATAGCTTCCATGACTTCTGCTGCACGTTGTTAGAATCAACCGTGCTCTGATACCAATTGTCACGGGGTTAAATTTTTCGCAACGAAATTCAACCCAATGCGGCAGTCTAGTCCCGACTAGACTCAGCCTTGCCTCACTCTTTTCGCTCGTGTTTCCCTACGACTATGTGTTTCGCTCACCCAAAGAGGTTCTCACAATAGCTTCGTCGCAAACAAGGAAACCAACACAAGCAAGCACAACAAGATTACAAGAATCCCTCTCAACCTTTATTTATCTCATCAACAAAGGAATATACAACAAGAGTGTGTGTGCTATGCACAAAATCGCATGCTACCACAACAGAGGCTTGGCAAGCCTATTTATAGACATACATGAGCTGCAGGCTCCCCCCCCATTATCCCCCATTTTCGGGACCTAGTGGAGCACTTCCTCCATCCCATGATCCCATGTTTTCAGGACATAGTGGAGCACTACCTCTTACCCATGATCCCATGTTTCCAGGACTTAGTGGCATGGAGAACACCCCAGTTATGCTCCCACGTTTTGCCTCCCATGAAGCTGCCACTTCCCCCATTTCCTGGCTGTCTACTTGGCAGTCCCAACTGCCTGTTCTGCTGCGTCAGCTGCTGACTTAGAAGGTCCAGTATCTAAGCCCCCACATCCATGCCAAGTCGTAGCTCAAAGACTCGCATAGATCATTGCACGCTGCTTGCCGAATTCATTTCTGCCTATGCAAGGCTGCCGCTGTCCATCGCTGCCGAATTCTAGGTAGTGTGCCTTCGTTGGCACGTCCCCGCGCCTAGAGCCCTAACAGTTACCTTCCATTACTGTGGGCATTGTTTGACTGTTTGGGCATTTGATTTATCTATTGTAATGGACAGATGAGTTCAAGAAATTGTTTACTTTCGGAGAGGTTACAGAACATCAGATCATGCGGGACCACTCCACCAATTGTTCTCGTGGGTTCGGGATTTATCACATTTGATACGGAGAAGGCAGTTGATGATCTCTTGGCCAAGGGATTTAAACTTGAGCTGGCTGGAATTCAGGTTAGCAGCTGATACCAACTGATATCAACATTGATTTATCGTTTCCTTTTCATAGATTTTTAAACACAATATCTATCTCTATGTTAGTGATGCTCCTATTCTGTGTATTTGTCCCATCAACATGAACAGCAAACTTTGAAGAATGTCCAAATCTCAGTATACATGATGGTTAATGTAATCATTACCTGTTTTTTTTTTTTGTCAAGAATCGTAAGTGGTATACAGAGAATTTTAACCAAATTTTCTGTTCAACCAAAACCATATAGAAGCCCTATTTGAAGAAAGAGTCAGTGGAGGTCTTCTGCTCGTAAATTGTCATTTACAATTGGCCAATTACATTAAATGTTAAATATATGTAAGGAAGGGTTATGCTAGAGATATGTTGGCACTTTTAATGAACTAACATTTGACCATTGGCAAATTTCTAGTCACATATCATTGATTAAAAATTGCTTTGTAGAAGTTTATTTCAGGTTCTCAAACGTTATTCTTGAAGAAAGGATGCAACCATTAAGAGTTGAGGGAGAGGACTTCGAAGGGGGCATTTGTGGTTGCGTTTTACTTGTTCAGTTCGAACTTCAGTCAGGAAAACCAGCAGAAGACACGTGGGATCATTATTTCTTACCATTAATTGATGCACCTGTGTGCATTTGAATTTACTCAATGGAAAGTTAGAAAGCCTTCTGCATCCATGTGCACATAGGATGTAATATTTAGAACATCATCTAGAACTCTTCTGTAGATAGATCCAATGGCTTCTTATAGTCCAGAAGTTTTTGGGCCTCACGATATGCAATGATGAAGATTTGGAAGCCTCGGTCAAGGTAGGAGCCATCAACAACATCAGTCCAAACTCGGCAGCCAACAGCATCTGAAGCCTCGAGCAGGAGGAAAGGGATGTTTTTGGGAGTTGAGCCTGGTTGCGGCAGCTAGGCCTGCAAGGCCTGCTCGGGTAACAATAACTCGAATTTTTTTGGTCGTGTCGATGCATTGGGCTATCAGTCTGAAAAGGAGGTGTTTTTTAAGGATGAGTAAGGGAGAGAAGGGGCAAGAGTGAGTGTACTGATTGAATGAGTAAGGGCTTTACTTATTAAACCCGGACCGGCCTAGCGGGTCGACCCGGGACCGGGTCGACTTGGTGGCTAGACCGGTTCGGGTTTATCAAAAGATCGGCCTATGCAATGACCTAGCCAAACCCGGTCGACCTGGTGGGTCGACCCATGACCCGGGCAAACTCGGGCGAGACCCGGGTGACTCTCCATGGTAGATTTGAGATCTTATCTCTGTCTGGATCTTTCTTGCCGCCTCCAGCCCCTCCAAGCACGACGAGCCTCACAATCTTCCTTACTAGGGGACAAGGCCAGACGATTTGAGATCTAACTTCAAAAGACTTGAGAAAGGCTTCTCGAAGGACCACAAAAAAGCACTCATAACCCTTTGTGAAGGCATATATATGAGATTGTAGAGATATGGCTTGGAGCTCACTGTTCCTGCATCCAAGCCCATAACTGAGTAAGAAAGTGATTGAAGAAAGAAAAGGCAAGCAATATCATGGCCAACCTGAAACAGCAAATCCAACCACAAAAAATGGATTACGCGTTGGCAAGAAAAAGAAGTAGCGGTTGCGAGTAGTGAAGTATGGAGGATAAAGATGAAAAATGAATCAAGAATAATAGGAGCAGAAATAAACATGAAGGACAATAGCGCAAGCATCCGAGAAAGCACGCTGCCTTTGGATGGGTATGATCAATTGCTGATGAGAGGCTGCCTTTGGATGAGGACGACCAATTGCTAATGCAGAGTGGTGAAGGGGGTGGAGGTTGTGCTGGTGATGGGATTGGGGTTAGGAATAATGGTCTTTCTAATGAAATGGGAGCGGATTCCAAGGGCTGTTTTTTTCTTTATTTTTTAAATGTGGGTATTTTTTTATATTTTTTTAGTTGGTTATTATTTTTTTAAAAGTTTATTATATAAATATTAGAAAAATATTTTATTTACAATATACATAGCCCTATATTCATATGAATATTTTTTTATGAAATATTAACATTCAAATTTTATTTTTTAAAAATTTTCCGGGTTGACCCGGGTTAATCCGAGTTGACCCGGGTTGACCCATAAAAACCGAGACCCAGCTCCTTGACCGGGTCAATACCCGGGCCGGGTTTGATAACTATGAGTAAGGCTATATTTCAATTGCTATTTTTGTTTCTGTTTCTCTTCCACAAATAGTTTATCTAGTTTGAGTTTTTTTTTTCTCTGGTATGATCCTGATCACGTTAAATTAAATTTAACTAATGCGTTTGCGGGGAAACTGTTTTTCCCATCATTTAACAATAGCCAAGTATAATAGAGGATGTTGGTTTATTTTCCATGTTATTGTTGCAGTCTGAACTAAAAAATTTTGAAATATAAAAAAATAATATTTGGATTATAGAAATATTTTATCATTGTTATTAAATATGATACAATAATTTAAACCTACAAAATATCGATGGAACCTTTGTTTAAATCAGGTTTTAAATTAAATTGTTTAGAAGTTATCTAGATATGATCTTGTTGATTGGGAAAGTTCAAAGAAAAAAAAAGAAATAGGTTAGGTTTATCCTAGTCCACCACCTATCAAATTTGTTACCCAGGTTATGAATTTTATTAGGTTGAATGAATTTATTTTGTTATATGATAAAAAAAAATACAAAAATTGATTTATCAATTTACCAACAACCCAATAGTGAATGATAATATTTAATAAAACTCTTGTTGGTTAATTTTGTAAGTGCACGAATCGTAACAAATAATAAAATGATGAGTAGAGTATCGTCTCACGAGAATTTGTAAAAATTACTACTAATTACTAAAATATTTTAAATTATGATCTATTTGAGGAATCAAATGAGATAGTTTATGAAACAAAAAATAATGATTAAAAACAAACAACCAACTGATTAAATATTATTGAATTTAATTCTACTGATTCTAGAATTTCTAACTTACCGTAACTAATCCTATGTGAACTTTCTCAATTGAATTAATTACTCTAGTGTTGATAACATGTTTTTTTTTTATTTAAACACTATTCTCTCTCGAGTATCAATAAAATATTTCGACAAGTAAACTTCATATAGTCTATGAAATTTCTGAACTTGTCAAAATTTATTAAGTACCATAAAACCTTTAACGATTACAAAAGTTCCTAGGATATCTCTATCCTATGAATTTCTTAAGGTATTTCAAACAATAGCTAAAACAACTATCACTTCTCAATCTCAAATTGAATTCCAAATCATGCAAATGTTGGCCAAACATACACAAGCATTAGATATAGAATGAAATACTCAACTAATGTAATAATTTAATCAAAGAAATTGTTCATATATTCACAGTAAGGTTACATCAAAAATCCTAGAATAAAAGTCTATTCCATAGTTAAATTAAAGAGAAACAAACTTGATATGATGAACATCACTTAAAAGTAGAGAATGACAGTAGAATAGATAGATGTCCTCCAATCTTCTCTGATTTTCATCCCCCTATTTTTCTCTGTTTGTCTTCCCTTTGTGCCACCTCTCTCCTCTTCTTTTTGGTGTATTGTAGGGTCTCTCTTTGTTTTGTTTGTTGCCCTAACTGATTTCCACTCTTTCTCTTATACTCTCGTCTTTTTACCCCTTGCTTTTTGAGTTTGATTTAATCCTTGTTTTTCAACTTGCTCTTTGGGCTTCAAAACATTAAAACTGGATTCTATGCCCTTCATATGTTTTGTAGATCTTCATTTCAGATATTTAAAAATGATGACGAACGTCTGGAACTGAATTGTATAGCTTCCTTTGCAGCCCAAAATCAATCAATGTTCGATTTTACTACTGGATTCTACCTACTCAATAATCTAGTATTTGAAAACACATTAATTTCCCACGAGGTCAATAGTTCAAAAAAGGGATCCAAAATTCTAATTAACCTGTACAATACCTCCAAAATATTTTAAAATTCAAGCATGAATAATGAAAAATATACATGCTAAAAATTCCCTTATCAACTCTATATTAAAGGATGGAATTAAATAAAAAAACAAAAAAGGGCTAAAAATACCAAAAGAACCAATAAAAAAGAGTTATAAGCCTGCTACAACAAAGCATATGGGCTTGAGGGAGCTCAATGTCTTTGGGCATGTATTTTTTTCGTGTAAAAGGAATATTTTACTGTCAATGTCGCTCAAACCCGTGACTTCAAGTGTGTGTGTGTGTGTGTGTGTGTGTGTGTGTGTGTGTGTGTGGTTTAGTATTCATATAAAGAGTTAAACTAACCTCATATCATTTAGTTGTTTTGTTAATATGAAATGTTTTTTTTTTTATAATTAACAATAAAACTAGAGGGGGGGGGTTTAATGAGGATTGAGCTTCATAATGTTTTTCAATATACTTTTTATAATATTATCTCAGACTCGTAGCCCAAACTGCGGTTTGATGCGTTAACTCGGTTTATTTTTGTCTGTTTTTTATGAGGTTATCTATATCTCATTACTTAGGTTACGAGTTTGGCGAGTTAATCCTAGTTGACTCAAGTTGTTTTTTGTGTCCTTTTTTAATCGATTTTTTTTTCAATTTCATCTTTTAACACTAGGTTGATTGAGAACTAAGCTTTATAATTTGTTTCAGTTTGCTTTATATTGGATTATCCTAGTTTCATGACCTGGATCACAAGTTTGTTGCGTTAATCCGGGTTAACTTGGGTTCTTTTTTAATTGATTTTTTTCCAATTTTATCAATCAACATTGGTTTATTATAAATTAAGTTTTGTAATTTGTTTAGATTTGTTTTTTATAGGTTTATTATGATCATATGACTTAGTATGCAGATTGACAACTTAACTTGGGTTTATCCTAATCGATCAAATATATTGTTGTTTCAATTTTATTTAAAAGATCTCATCTTAAATATTTATTTTGAGTCAAACTAGGTTTTTACCGGTCATCTGGATCGCCTTTGAACCTGCCAAGGAGACTGAGTTACATCAAATCAATCCTCACATGGTTTAAAAAAAACATTTCTACTAGAAAAAAATATTAGCAACGCCTAGATGACTTAGTATGCAGATTGACAAGTTAACTCGGGTTTATCCTAATCGATCCAATATATTGTTGTTTTAATTTTATTTAAAAGATCTCATCTTAAATATTTATTTTGAGCCAAACTAGGTTTTTACCAGTCATCTGGATCACCTTTGAACCTGCCAAGGAGACTAAGTCACATCAAATCAATCCTCACATGGTTTAACAAAGCATTTCTACTAAAAAAAATATTAGCAACGCCTAGACATTTTTTTATGTTAAAAAACTTGATTTGACCCGCACTATAGTAGGTTTGACAAGTTAACTCGATTTGTTTTGTTTTATTTTCAATGAGGTTATTCTCATCTCATGACTCAGGTCATGAGCTTAGCGAGTTAATCCTGGTTGACTCGAGTCGTTTTGTGTCCTTTTCTTAATTGATTTTTCTTTCAATTTCATCTTTCAATACTAAGTTCATTAAGAATTAAGCTTTTTAATTAGTTTCAATTTGCTTTCTATTTGGTTACCAAGGTCTTATGACCCGGGTTACAAGTTTGATAAGTTAACTCGGGTTGACTTGGGTCATTCTTGGGTCCTTTTTTTTAATTGAATTTTTTTCAATTTCTTCATTCAACATTGAGTTTATTAAAATTTAAACTTTATAATTTATTTTGATTTGTTTTCTATGAGGTTATCATGATCTTATAACTTGGTATCTAGATTGGCAGGTTAACTTAGATTGACTTGAATAGGTCCAATATATTGTCGTCTCAATATTTATTAAAAAAATCTCATTTTAAATATTTATTTTGAGTTAAATTACATTTTTACTGGTCATCTAGGTTGCATTTGGATATGCTAAGATGACTATGTCACATCAAATCAATTTCTACATAGTTTAATTTTTTTTCTACTAGAAAAAATATTAACATTAAAAAAATTATTCTCATCCACAGCGTAATGCATGACAAATTATCTACTTTTTACTAAATAAAGATATCAATGTTTTTGTTTAAGATCACACCACAATATTATTTGCTGAGTAAATCAGTACATTTTTAGTAGTATGAGCACTGACTTCCCTCAACTATCGAATATGACAGATTTTATACCTGAGAAACCCCTAGATATATGGAGAGTTGTTGGGCAGCCATTAAAGGACTACAATAGATATATGGCATGTGATTGTGCATATCTTCTCAAGAGGAATTGGTACAAATCGAGTTTGAGAATGGCAATAGGCTTTTGCCTAAGGTATTCATAGAAGATGGCCTTTTCAATGATCTTTACCTTCCATGGCAAGATTCACTTGTCATCAAGCTTTTTGGCAAAGAGATTAGATTTTATCAGTTGAACACGAGATTAAAACAATTATGGAAGTTGACAGGTGGTTTTGAACTAATGGATGTTGCGAATGGCTTCTTTATGGTAAAGTTTGATCTTGAAGAAGATAAAGCAAAAGTTATCAATGAAGGCCCTTGGATGGTGTTTGATCATTACTAAACTATTAGTCATTAGTCGGAGGATTTTGTATCATCATCTGCTAAATTACATCGTACTATGGTTTGGTTTCGTATCCCTAATCTAAACCTAGTATTTTATGATGAGAATCTCTTGATGGTCATGACATTAACGGGTAAACCCATTAAGGAAGATATGCATACTCGCAATGTAGAGAGGCAGATTTGCAATAGTTTGTTGAGATTGAGCTCAATAAACTAGTGGTGGGTAGAATTTGGATTAAAGATCACTGGTATAATGTTGAGTATGAAGGACTTCACATAATATGTGGGAAGTATGGATGTTATGGCCACAATGACAGCGATTACAAGCTAGTTAGGGGGATCGGACTCACCACGGTTGAGTCAAATGCTACTGCTCAAGTGGAGGTGGTGGTGGAGGAATCGTGCAAGGTAGAAGAAGCCATGACAGAATCTAATCCCATGAAAGACGTAACTGTTCCCGCAACACATGGTGACTGGTTGACAGTTACAAGAAAAAATAAATCGTAAATTGATCATAAAGCTAAGAATAAAGGGACTGGTTATGGAAATGTACACGATAGATTTACTGCTTTAATAGAGTAGCTGACGTTCATCCTGAAAGCTTGGAAGTAGCTGGACCAAAGTTTCATGTTGGGGAGGGTATGGGCTGAAATCCTATTGGACATGTATAGGCCCAACAGAAAAGGAGAGTTAGGCAAGATGATCCCACTTTAATCAACCCCAAGCCTGTTAATGATATTTCTACAAAAAGAATTAATAAGTAAACTGATCGTTTTCTCTGCTGGAGGGTTTGATGAAGGTATGATGGGGAGCATTAAAGGCAATGAAATAATGCAGCATGCAGAAGGGAATTTGAATCCAAGTTTTATTTCAACTTTGACGAGTGTCAATGCTAATACTCCGGCCTTTGTTTTAAAAGATACTCCTCTTTACCTAGGTATTGAGCTTTCTCCTTTTACTATGCTTTTGCTACTTATTATCTATCTTTTTATTTTGAATATGTTTATGGATTTCTCTATAATCTCATGGAATGTTTGTGGTGGCACTAATAAGATAAGAAAACGCCATTACAAAGAATTGGCAAGACGGTATCGTCCTTCTTTGTTTGTCTGGTTGGAAATGCACGTTAATTTTTTGAACATTACACCATTAAACAGCTTTATCGACGAACTACTTCCGTCGGTGAAAGGAATGAAATCCGTCGGTGAAATACTTACTGATGGCCTCACCGACGGAACATGTTAGTCGGTATACCAGTCGTCGGTAACTCAAATTTCCGTCGCTAAGTCTGTCGCAAATAAAAAAAACACCCACTGACGGAACACCGACGGTCTTACAGACGGATACGCGCGCGCCAAAATTTTTTTTCCCACGGGAACATCACCGACGGAATAAATCCATCTGCAATTTCAACGGTAATTACCGACTGAATATCCGTCGGTAATTATGGCATGGCTGGTAATTGTTTGGCAACTTTTTGTGAAATACCGACGGATAATATCCGTCTGTATTTTATCACCGACGGAATCTATCCATCGGTAATTATGGCATGGCTGGTAATTGTTTTGTCAACTCTCTGTGAAATACCGACGGATAATATCCGTCTGTATTTTATCACCGACGAAATCTATTCGTTGGTAATTGTGACATGGCTGGTAATTGTTTGGCAACTCTCTGTGAAATATATCCGTCGGTATATCCGTCAGTATGTATTTAAAATATATATAAAAAATAATTTATTAATAGTAAAAAACCTTAATAAACAAATAAAAATGGATTAAACATTAAAAATATAAAAGTAATGTTAAATAATATTCATTACAAATTTAATGTGTTTAAAAAACAAAATTAAACTAGAATAGCGGCAGAGCTGGAGGAGGAGGAGGCTGGTTGTTCCCGGGACCATACAACCAAAAAGAAGCTGCACAAGTATCGTCACCCATCTTTGATCTCATCTCCATGACTATTTGACGGAGCTCATCATAATTCGTTGAGAGTTGTTGATATTGTTGTTTCAATGCAATGAACTCCTCGGACTGGGTGTTCGATACCGATGGAGAGCTTCCAACAGTTGAGACACTACGAGCTGAACGCAAGTTTTCAGCCGTAGTGTTGGAGAGCTCGTAGACCTGATTTTTATCGGGTCCACCAGACTATCCCGCTTCCATCCACAAATCTGGATCAAAATCTGGATGGGTCGACGGATTGTCCCCATATCTCTCCCTCAACTGGCTATTATAGGTTTCCTGAAAATTCCGTCGGTAAAAAAATCATCAAATGCAATTCAAGAAATTAATAACTCACAAAATAAAATGAATGAACGAACATACCACAAAGTGCTGAGCACGGTTGTCCACGAACTACTGCACCCCTTTTTGGCGGTCTTGACTCCGCACATGCGTCTCTACAAACAGCTCCATTGGACTCGGTTCACGTCTAAGAGACGCAGCCTGTAAGGAAAAAATAGGTTGAAAGTTAAATATATTATAAGGAACGACAAATTAATTAACGATATATTTCATTAAAATTAATCTTACCATTCGCTTTGCATGTGCGCTGAATGGGACGGATCCGCCAGTGTGCGTGGTCATCGAAACATGAATTTGTCGGTTCCGGTTGTCGGCACCGGACTGTGAGTGCCGTGAGAACCGCTCTGAGGTCACGTGCTCAATATATGCTGTCCATATTTCCCCCGAGATGAATGGCGGTTTGAATTCCTGCCAAACCGCCACCTCATTCCATCCTTCAAGACCGTTATCCCTCGCATGTCTTTTTGTTTTTTTTTTGGTGTTATACCAAAAATCACGCAACTTACTTCCATAGTAACAAATTAGAATTTAAAACATAAAATTATAAAACAAAAATAAATATTATTTTTGATGTTACCTAGTTGCCGCGTCATTCTCCCATACCCCCCTCACAACATTGTTGTCCGCCATATCCCCCTCACAAATTTGTTTTGTGTATATAAATAATTCATATAAAATAAAAATAGTACAAGAAATAAAATTATAAAAATCATTTATTAAAAATAAGCTGGAAATTAAAAATTTACACCGACCTGAAATCGCTTAAACCATGCATCGATATTAGGTTTCCACTTAGGATGTCTGGAAACCTGGCTCCATTGAAACAATGGAATCTCCATCGACGATTTAAACGCCAATGTTATAGTCCTTGCAGCCTCAATGTTTGTGAACCTGAAATTATATAAAAGTATTAATATTAATTAGTTGTTCATAAATTATGTTATAAGTATATATATAAAAAAAACTAAAACCTAAACAAACTTACATTGAGAGGTCATCCTTCCATTGTGCCTGGTACTTGCGGGTGAATTGACCCCGTTGTGAAGGCACACCACTTCTGCGCTGTGAAACCGAGCTAGAAGAGGCAGCATCACAAGTTGGCGTAGATTCCTCGCCGTGATCAGCACCTAAGGATACGTCCTCCTCGCTGCTAGAAGAACTAGTTGCAACCGTCTTCTGACGACGTGCTGTAGATTTCATTCTACGCATCTACACAAATTTATACGAATAATTACATAATTAACTTTGATTAATTTTAAAAAAAAATCGACAAAGTCTCCCCTATACTAGGGGGTCCCAAATTATCGACAAAATCATATTACACTTCCAATTTTATTTCACATTCCAATCCAATCATCCTGGATCTCAACCCAACTCATCATCATCAACACAACATTTTATTCAATAACATCATATAATGATATTCAAGTAAAAGAATCAATTTCAACTATGAACATTCATTGTTAAATTGGTACTTAGAGTTACAAACATTAGATTTAAGTCATACATTCAAATTTACGGATTAATATTACATTTCAAGTTTTAGGAGACAAGACTCTTAATTTATAAATAATTACATAGTCAAAAGCAAAAGCTAACTAAATCAATATCATTCCTAACACGATCGACCCTAATGGACCTAAAAAATGTAATAACAAGCAATAACAATGACAGGTAAACAATAATATCCTAAATTAAGATAAACTAATTAAATGCAATTCTATATATATAAATTAACATTTTTAACATAAATTCAACAATAACAATTATAGCAATACAAACAATAATATCCTAAATTAAGATAAACTAATTAAATGCAATTCTATATATATAAATTAACATTTTTAACATAAATTCAACAATAACAATTATAGCAATACAAACAATAATATCCTAAATTAAGATAAACTAATTAAATGCAATTCTATATATATAAATTAACATTTTTAACATAAATTCAACAATAACAATTATAGCAATACAAACAATAATATCCTAAATTAAGATAAACTAATTAAATGTAATTCTATATATATGAATTAATATTTTTAACATAAATTCAACAATAACAATTATAGCAATACAAACAATAATATCATAAAATTAATAAATAAAACTAAAAAACTAAAAAACACTACACAAAACAACATAAACACAAAACAAACAATACACAAAACTAAAAAACACTATATCAATTCAAAATAAATTTGGGAATAAAAAATGCTTACCTTAATAGTGTGTTGAATGTAAGATTTTATCTACAAACAATACACAAAACAAAGAACACCAAAAAAAATAGTCATAATTAAAATAAAAAAAAATACAAAGATAAAGGAAAAAGAATACATACCTTTTAAAACTACAACCAAAACAATAAAATCCCTTCTAAAAGCAAAATATAAACTGAGAGGAGAAGAGAAATGGAGAAGAAGAGAAATGGAAGTAGAGAAGAAAATGAACCAAGTGGGGGGGGGGGTCGGGGGGTTATATATAGCAATTTTTTTGACGGAAATTAATTATTGTCGGTGGCATTAAATTCCGTCGGTAATACCGTCGGAAATTAATTGAAATGCGCACCAAAAAAAGTTCGAAAATCCCGCCAAACTTTTCGATCCGTCTGAAACTCCGTCGGTATTTGTGCAGACGGACACGTGTTAGACATGCGTGCGCTTCAGGATGTGTGTACTTCGGTTGGTGAGTCCGTCGGTATTTGACGACGGTAATGCCGTTGGTATTTGTGCAGACGGACACGTGTCAAACATGCGTGGGCTTCAGGATGTGTGTATATCCGTCGGTGATACCGTCGGTAACGCCGTCGGTATACCCGTCGGTGATTGTGGCACAATGCCGTAATTTTTTTCCAACTCTCTGTGAAATACCGACGGGTTAGAGTCTGTCGGTAAAGCCGTCGGTGATTGTGGCACAATCTCATAATTTTTTTTCAACTCTTTGTGAAATACCGACGGGTTATAGTCCGTCGGTAAAGCCGTCGGTGAAACCGTAAATTTTTCTTATTTTTTTTATGTAACCCTGTCACAAAATCTTGAATTGCAATCTTACAGCACACACAACACAATAACAAGGGCTGACTATTAAAGAAGAATAAATATTTCATGTTTCAAATTATTACATTATAAAATAAAGCTTTATAACATGTTTACTTAGTTGGAATTTTCATCTTCGTCCTCTATTGAATTGTTATCATCAGCTTCATCGCACTCTTCAATTTCATTATCATCTTCTTTAACAACATTCTTTTTTCCACTAGTAGAGCTCAGAACAACATTCAACTCCTCTGCGTCAACATCAACAAGACAATCGTTGAAAACACAAAAATTCAAATTTTCTTCTAAGTCAATCGACGGAGCAACTCAGTATGGTTCAACCAACTCACTAGCTTGAAAGACTTCATCTATCACACTTGTATCTTCGTTCTCATCCTGAACAACCTCGACATGACCCTTGGGTTTTGTTTTTAAAACGGATAACCAATCAACTCTTGATCGGTCCTTTCTAAAGGAAGGGGTGTATGTGTAATAAACTTGTTGGCATTGCTTTGCGAAAACAAAGACGTCGTTTACGTTGCGGTGTCTAGCTTTTGAGTTGATTTCAACGAGACCATAGTGAGGATCTACTCTGATTCCTCTGTCAGTTGTGTTATACCAATAGCATTTGAATAAAAACACTCTATTTTGCTCGCTATGATATTGCAGTTCGATGACCTCTTCCAATCTACCGTAGTAGTCAACTTCAAACTCACTAGAAATCGATCCCTTAATACAAACACCACTGTTGTATGTCTTTTTTCCATGCCCGTATTCTTCAGTATGAAAGACATATCCATTGACAAAATACCCGTTATAGCACTTGACTTTTCTTTTAAGGCTCAGACATAGTAAAGACAGTGAAATAGCAGCACTACCTCCCATTTGATAAACCTAGCTTGTAAATTAAATACAACAATAATTAATAAACGGATATTATGTAACATTGACTACAATTAATTACATTGCAAGAGATAATCAGTTTGTGATAGGACTTACATGTGTTCTAAACCATAGGGCAAATTGTTCATCTTGTAATTGAAAGATCTGGGATTTGGTCAGCTGTGAGTTATTGGACAGTAAGTATCGTCAATGTTGCCTGCAAGGTTGTTCCAAATTATATGAGTGTATAGTATCACAAAACATAAATAGTACACTCTTGACAAAGTTTAAGTCGAACATCTACTTACTTAATAAAAGGTCTCAACTTATCATAGTTAAATAGGACATAATTGTGTGCTTGTCTGATTCAACCATATTATTCGATAGTTTCACCCATATTTAACCTTTAGTAAATTGGAGATAATTGGCAGATTTGACCTTCAGTCGAAGTTTTGTGCAGAGCGTGAGCTCTAGAGGTTGAAATGAAGTGATTCTAGTGGCATTAAAAAGCTAACATCCATAAATTTGTGGACATCTAAGGCAAGAAAATAAAATAAGAAAGAGCATGGAAATCGCAACCTTCAAAGTCAAATCTCGCAATCTGCCAATGTTGACCTTTGGCTATTCAAACTTGAATATCTGGAGCTACAGAAGTCCAATTGATGAAAACTCAATTTTATTGGATTCATGACTCAAAGGTCTATAAACGTTCCAAATTACAGCAAAAAAGGATGTCATATGAGGGAGATATGATTTTTCAAAGATGACATCTGAATTCTGCCAGCAAACAGGTTTCGTGAAGAAACGAGTCCAAATTACATTCCAAAGCATTTAAACCGATATCCAAGTTTTTATTTCAGCAATTTAGCTTCTCTAAATCAAAGCTTGAAGATTTCATGCAAGGCTATTTCTCCTTTTTTAGGAAAATAGTTATTGAAGTACTTAAATGTAAACAGTCTACTTAATAGAGGACTATTTTGTAAAATAGAGACCTAGGGTTTCCTAGGATATAAAAAGAATGAAAGAAGGGAAGGGGGGCAGCCAGCCAAGAAGAGAAAAACGCCCCCTTCCTCTAAGATACCCTAAATTATGCATTCTTCCTTCTTTTGATTAGTTGTTCAACAAACATGCAAGGCTAAACACTTTTTCTTGGTTGCAAGGACACAGAAACCTTCAGATTTCAAGAATTGTGAGATTTATTTTACCTTTTCTTTTCAGTTTATATGATGAATATGTTTGTTCTCCTATCCTTATTTTTCCTATGATTGTTTATTTTAATTGCTAGAGCGGACTCTAAGTTATTATTGTAGACAATCTATTGCTAAGTTTGATATCAAAACCAGAGTTGTGGTATATGAACTTGTTAAGCAAGTGAGTTTAATAATTGTGGCGGATCTATGTTATTAATCTTAGGGAGAACATTCAATCAAATCAAACATAGACTGCGAACAGTTATGTTTTCTTCATTAATCAACTTATCTAGTTCTTAAGACTGCCATTGAATTAAATTACTAGTGCGGACACTATGGTTGTTTGATGGTTAGGGTTAGTTATACTGCGGATCCATTAACTAACCAATGTTAAGAAGAGATAAATATTCAGAATATAAATTGATGTTTTGTTTCCATGATCAGTTCTGATTCCTGTAGGTGGATGTGTGCTTGTGACCACGGTTTGTTCTCTTGAGAATTTTCTGATTTTATTAAATTTCGTTTGATAGTTTTCTGTTTTCTTTTGCTTTAGCCTAGATAACGTCCAAACCCCCCCCCAAATTGCATATCATCTAGCATAAAAATCTGACTTGAATCTTCCTCGTGTGATCGACCTCTTGCTTGCTTTATACTATCTTGTGTGTTGTGTTTGAAGCTAGGGTAATTAATTTGTGCGACTGCGACATCGCAACAAATTTTGGCGCCGTTATCGGGGAAGTAATTTTTGTTGATTCTTGTGCTATTATTTTTATTTGCTGTGATTGTTATTTCTTTTTCTGAAAAAAAAAACAAAAAACAGAATTTTTGGTTGCTGTGGTACTGTTTATTACGGCAGCGGTACTGTTCAAAACAGAGTTTTTGATGGAATTAGGTATTGGCCTTTTGTTTCCTAAAGAAAAACGACGTTTTGAACAGGACTAGTAGCTACTACTAGCCCCACCCTATTGAGGCCAAATTCCACTTTTTTCTAAGGTTTTTAGGCAGTTTTAGTTTTCTAGCGTAGGATTTTCATATAATTTGCATTTTTTTTTTCTCTTGTGTGGTTGCTTTCTTTTGAGTTTTCTTAACGATTTATGCCTGTGACCCGTTCTACTAATCAAATTCAAGTGCAGGTTAATCTTGAAATAGAAATCACTTTACACAGGTTACGAAAGGAAGCTCGCCTTAACACTATGGCTGTTGCACGACAACAAACACTCAAGGAGCTTGCTGCTCCTAACATGGAAAATCAGCCATTGTGCATAAACATTGACAATAATGTAAACTTTGAGCTTAAATCTGGTTTTATACATTTGCTACCAACTTTCAATGGTCTTGCAGGAGAAGATCCTCATACTCATCTCAAGGAGTTCCATATGGTTTGCGTTGGCATGAAACCAAATGGAGTTGCCGAAGAACAGGTTAAGTTGAAAGCTTTCCCTTTCTTTTTAAAAGGGGCAGCAAAGACATGGTTTTTCTCTATTCTCCCAGGTTCCATTGGAACTTGGAATGCCATGAAGAAGATTTTCCTTGAGAAGTATTTCCCAGCATCTCGAGTTGCCAACATAAGGAAAGAAATATGTGGGATTCGACAATCTCATGAAGAGACACTTTCCGAGTATTGGGAAAGATTTGAGCAACTGTGCATTCAATGCCCTCATCATCAAATACCCGATCAGCTGCTCATTCAATATTTTTATGAAGGATTAATGTCTACTGACCGTAGTATCATTGATGCTGCAAATGAAGGGGCATTGGTAGATAAGACACCCGAGGCAGCACGCCAATTGATCTCAAACATGGCAGCCAACTCGAAACAGTTTGGCACTCGTGGAGACTTCGCAAACAAATGAGTAAATGAGGTAAGTATTTCTAACCTTGAGAATAAAGTTAATGATCTTACTTCTCTTGTGCGTTCTTTGGCTTGTGGAAATGTACAGCAGGTGAAAGTTTGTAGCATATGTTCTTTACAAGGACATACCTCAGATATGTGCCTAACAATTCAAGAAGATTACATTGAACAGGTTCATGCAGTTGATGGAGCATTCAATGGACAACCTCAGCGTAAGTATGATCCTTTTTCCCACACGTACAATCCTGGATGGAGAGATCATCCCAACCTACGGTATGGCAACCAGCCTCAACAAGGCAATCAAGGTCGACAATTCCATCCCCATGGATTTCAGCCCCAACAGAATTATCAAGCAAGACAACCCCCTCCATTCACAAACTCCAATGTTATGGGGTCGTTATCCAATGATGATCTTCGTGAGATGATGAAAACTTTGGCTTCTAATACTGTTACCTTGCAACAAAATGTCATGTCTTTTCAACAGGAAACAAGGTCAAGTATTCACAACTTGGAGAAGCAAATGGGGTAAGTAGCTTCAAGTATGGGGAAATTAGAAGCACAAATGAATGGAAAATTGCCCTCCCAAGCATTGAATTCAATAGAGAATGTTAGTGTGATCATGTTACGAAGTGGGAAAGAACTTGAAGAGAAAAGGTCAAAAC
The DNA here is from genome assembly GCF_951802175.1 of Populus nigra. NCBI lineage: Eukaryota > Viridiplantae > Streptophyta > Magnoliopsida > Malpighiales > Salicaceae > Populus > Populus nigra. The sequence goes on along the minus strand of NC_084864.1, from coordinate 7,431,996 downwards.
AAATTGAGATGGAGGAAGAAGAAGAGATAGAAATCTAATTGAGTACAAAGAAGGAACATCCTCTTCCTCCACAAACTGAAACAAAGACCAACACTCCAAAGGTAACTCCTCACTCAATGAATTCCAGTTTTAAAATAATTCCACCATTTCCTATAAGTTCTTCTAGGTCAAAGAAAAAGGACAAAGAAAAAGAGATTTTAGATGTTTTCAAGAAAGTAGAACTCAACATTCCTTTGCTTGATGCTATCAAGCAAATTCCCAAGTATGCCAAATTTTTGAAGGAGTTGTGTACTACCAAGAGAGCTTTCAAACTAGAAGGTCATGAAATGGTAAGTATGGGTGAAGTTGTATTTGCTGTTGTTCAAAAGAATATGTCTTTGAAGCAAAAAGACCTAGGTGCGTTTAATATCCCATGTGTTATTGGTAATGCTAGTTTTAAAAGGGCCTTGTGCGATTTAGGTGCATCCATTAGTGTTATGCCTAAACATGTTTATGATTCTCTTAGTCTTGAGCCTTTGAATAAAACTAGTATTGTAATACAACTTGCAGATCGTAGTTTTGTTTACCCACTTGGTGTGATAGAAGATGTCCTAGTCAAGATTGAATGTTTGGTCATTCCATGCAACTTTTATATTCTTGATATGGAACATGATTCTTGTGATTCATCAAACAGCACTCCTATATTGTTTGGGAGACCATTCTTGAAAACTGCCAATACAAAAATTGATTGTGGTAAGGATACTTTGTCTATGGAGGTAGGAGATGAAAAAATTTAATTTAATTTTCATGATGCAATGACATATCCTTATAGCAATGTTTATTCTATCACATGTTATGACCAAGTTGATAAGTGTGTGCAACAAGTTTGTGATTTTGATAGTGAGGATGGATTAAGCGTAGCTTTGAGCTATGGTTATGATTTTACCAAGATAGAAGAGATGGAGAGGCATATATGTGTTCCCCAAAACGTGCATGAATCAACATTGACTTTGAAAGCTTTGCAAACTGCTCCTCATGATGTAGGAGTCATTTACATCATCACGAACAGTGAATGGGTGGCGCCTATCCTTTTGGTGCCTAAAAAGATTAGAATTACGTTGGAAGAAATACAAAATGATGCTTATGAGAATGCAAGGATTTACAAAGAAAAGACTAAGAATCTCCATGACCGAATGATTACAACTGAAATTACAAGTTTAGAAACCAACAAAGTACTCAAGGTCAATGGGCATCGCTTGAAACCTTTCTATGAAGGTTGGATGACAGAACTCACCGCTTCTGCAGAGTTAGCTGAACCAATCTATGAAGAATGAGCATGCAACATGTCGAGCCAATGACATAAAACAAAAACGCTTACTAGGAGGCAACCTAGCACAAAAAAAACAGGTTTGCTTTCTTTTTCCCTTATCTTTTATTTTTCGCATTTTATTTTATTTTTGTCATTCTCTAATATTCCTTTTCTTCTATTTCAACATTGATGATAATGTTGTGTTTTAAATGTGGGGGTATTAGGAGAATGTTGGTTTTCTAATTTTGGTTTTCTTTGTTATTTTTCAAAATAAAAAAAAATTATGTTTGATTTTTTGAACTCTTATTGGTTTTTGAGAATATGAGTATTATGTATGAGAATTAGTTGAGATAGATGAAGATATAAATCAAATGAAAGAGTGTGCATACAAGTTTTAATGTTTAATTGGTTTAGAGATTGACTTTGAGAATATGCCATGTTGACTTTATAATGTTATACTAATGCAAGCTTTTGAGCCTTCAACATTATATTCTTTGATTGTGCATTCTTTCAATGATATTTATCTTTAGAACTTGCTTCATATCTTGTTGAGATTACATTCGCATTACATATATACATGAAGATGATAAAGGCATTAGAAATTTTAACCACTTGAGCCAAAAAGCCAACCTAAAGCAAATTATCCTTAGTAAACCCCCTTTGAGCTTGTTTATCTTTTCTTTGCTTTATCCATGTATAAGCCTTAACTTTATATATGTTTTCCTTTTCCCTTGGCCAAGGATTAGTAGAGCATATACTAGTGATATTTCATGGAATTATGGTTGGAAATTATGTGAAAAGAAAGAAGAAGAAATGATGCTTGATGAAAAGATGGGCAAAGTTGCCAAAGGTAAAAAAAAAATAACAAAAAAAAGAAAGAAAAAGATAAAAAAAGAAAAGAAAAAAAAATGTTCCTTTATGTTCTTAAGATTTTATGTTGAAAGAGCTTGAAATCAAAAGAAGTTAATCATTGGTGATTAAAGATGAAAAATTTATGTGCTTTGATGAAATATCTTGTTTGAAATATCATTTTTCAGAATGCTCTACTTTCTTTGGTTTGAACCTTTTCTTTTACTCTCTTTTACCTCACCTTAACCTTAGCCCCATTACAACCAGAAAATAAGACCTTTTGATTCATGCATTGTTTGTAATATGTTAGTAATAATGATGAGATTGAAAAGCAAGCTTATGGTAGAACATATTCATTGATTGAATTTGAGAGATTTAAACACATAAACCCTAAACACGTGAGTGTTGGAGTGTATATCAATGAGAGGACCTATCACTTTGGCATGACATAGATTTCATTTAAATCCCGACGATTAATTGAATTTTGAAGTTTGCATGTAAATAAATTCATGAAAATTTATACTCTTTATCCTTCTTAATTGTGTTCTTGTTTATAATGCATATATTCTTGGATATTGATGGGAGATTAGAAGATTAGTCATAGTGATTTAATTTAATTTAACTTCAATTTGATTTTACCTATCTTTTCTCGAGGACGAGCAAGAGCTAAGTGTGGGAGTATTTGATGCAACCATATTATTCGATAGATTCACCCACATTTAACTAGTGTTTTGCCTATGTTTTATATATAAAATGCCTTGATATTCTTTGTTTTATGTTTTGAAGGCACTTTTGGATGAAAGATGCAAAAAGGAGTAAATTAGAGATAATTGGCAGATTTGACCTTCAGTCGATGTTTTGTGCAGAGCGTGAGCTCTAAAGGTTGAAATGAAGTGATTCTAGTGGCATTAAAAAGCTAACATCCATACATTTGTGGACATCTAAGGCAAGAAAATAAAATAATGAAGAGCATGGAAATCGTAGCCTTCAAAGTCAAATCTCGCAATCTGCCAATGTTGACCTTCGTCTATTCAAACTTGAATATCTGGAGCTACAGAAGTCTAATTGATGAAAACTCAATTTTCTTGGATTCATGACTCAAAGGTCTATAAGTGCTCCAAATTTCTGCCAAAAAGGATGTAATATGAGGGAGATATGATTTTTCAAAGATGACATTTGAATTCTTCCAAAAACGAGTCCAAATTACGTTCTGAAGCATTTAAACCGATATCCAAGTTTTTATTTCAGCAATTTAGCTCCTCTAAGTCAAATCTTGAAGATTTCATGCAAGGCTATTTCTTCTTTTTTAGTAAAATAGTTATTGAAGTACTTAAATGTAAATAGTCTACTTAATGGAGGACTATTTTGTAAAATAGAGACCTAGGGTTTCCTAAGATATAAAAAGAATGAAAGAAGAGAAGGGGGGCAGCCAACCAAGAAGAGAAAAACGCCCCCTGCCTCTAAGATACCCTAAATTATGCATTCTTCCTTCTTTTTGATTAGTTGTTCAACAAACATGCAAGGCTAAACACTTTTTCTTGGTTGCAAGGACACAGAAACCTTCAGATTTCAAGAATTGTGAGATTTATTTTACCTTTTCTTTTCAGTTTATATGATGAATATATTTGTTCTCCTATACTTATTTTTCCTATGATTGTTTATTTTAATTGCTAGAGCGGACTCTAAGTTATTATTGTAGACAATCTATTGCTAAGTTTGATATCAAAACCGGAGTTGTGGTATATGAACTTGTTAAGCAAGTGAGTTTAATAATTGTGGCGGATCTACGTTATTAATCTTAGGGAGAACATTCAATCAAATCAAACATAGACTACGGACAATTATGTTTTCTTGATTAATCAACTTATCTAGTTGTTAAGGCTGCCATTGAATTAAATTACTAGTGCAGACACTGTGGTTGTTTGATGGTTAGGGTTAGTTATACGGCAGATCCATTAACTAACCAATATTAAGAAGAGATAAATATTCAGAATATAAATTAATGTTTCATTTCCATGATCAGTTCTAATTTCTGTAGGTGGATGTGTGCTTATGACCAAGGTTTGTTCTCTTGATAATTTTCTGATTTTATTAAATTTCGTTTGATAGTTTTCTGTTTTCTTTTGCTTTAGCCTAGATAACGTCCAAACCCCCCCAAATTGCATATCATCTAGCATAAAAATCTGACTTGAATCTTCCTCGTGGGATCGACCTCTTGCTTGCTCTATAATATCTTGTGTGTTGTGTTTGAAGCTACGGTAATTAATTTGTGCAACCGCGACATCGCAACATTGTCTGAACTCTATTTCAGAAAAATATCTTCCCCTCACGGCATTTTTAGGTGTGGGTCGTCCAGGATTGGAGAATATTGACAAGTTCCCACTTGAATGCACTTTACCACCATCATCATGTCGTGGAACACGGTTTATCCTCGTTCTCAAATGAGGTTCGAAATAGTATGAGATAAATGTTGAGATCTCTTCAACAATATACTCCTCACATATAGACGCCTCAACATGCGCCTTGTTTTTAACCTTTTTTTTAAGATTGAACAAGTACCTGCATATATATATATATTATAATTAAAAATTATCAATTAAAAAAATTAAAATTAAAATTAAAACATTTAATTATAAATGTCATAGCAACTATAATATCTAACCTCTTGAATGGATACATCCATCTGTACTGGACCGGTCCTCCAACTTTTACCTTAAACGGTAAATGTACGGGTAGATGCTCAATTGAGTCAAAAAATGATAGAGGGAATATCATCTCAAGTTTGCATATTGTCTCAACAATATTCTTTTCAAGCCTTTCAATGTGATCAAAATTCAACTTGCTGGAGCATATATCTCTGAAGAAATGGCTAATCTCTGTTAGTGCATCCCATATCCCTTTTGGCAACAAATCATGAAAAGCTAATGGGATGAGTGTTTGCATAAACACATGGCAGTCATGACTCTTCATTCCATATAATCTGCATTCTTCCGTATTAACCAGCCTTGATATGTTCGAGGCATGTCCATCGGGGAAACGCAGACTCTTAAGCCATTTGTAAACTAGTAGTTGTGCGTTTTTCTCTAGCACGAAGCTTGCTCTTGGTTTTGCGACCCATGACCCATCACAAACCAACTCCATATTTTTACGGTTACAGAACAGCGTTACATCCAATCTAGCCTTGATGTTGTCCTTTGCCTTCCCCTTCACATCCATGACGGTGTTGAAAATATTCTCAAACACGTTCTTTTCAATGTGCATGACGTCAAGGTTATGGCGGAGAAGATTGGTCTTCCAATAAGGAAGCTCCCAAAACATACTTCGCTTCACCTAATTATGGGTCAAACCAAAACCAGGAAACTTCTGCTTACCTGATTGGAGACCAAACACAATTTCATTGTACTCTGACACAACATCAAACAATTCTTTACTGGAAAGACACGGGGGTGCAACATCATTTCCAACTCTGCCAACAAAGAAATCCTTTCTGTCTTTCTGTACTTGTGGTTATGTGGCAAGAAACGACGGTGATAGTCAAAAAAAGAAGCTTTACCCCCGTTTGTTAGCGTGAAGCCTTGTTGTTCTCCATACAGTATGGACATGCTAGCTTTCCATGCGTGCTCCAACCAGAAACCATTCCATAAGCTGGGAAATCATTGATAGTTCATATCAAAGCCGCTCTCATAACAAAATTTGTTTCATCAAGATGTCATAAGTCAAAGCTCTAGAGGACCAAAACTGCGTCAACTCATCAATCAATGGACGAAGACAAACATCTATATTCCGACCCGGATTGCTCGGACCTGGTATGACCATAGATAAAAACATGAACTCCGACTTCATACACATCCCCGGTGGCAAGTTATAAACCGTCAGTATGACCGGCCAATAAGAATAAGGAGCAGCAAATGACCCGAATGGGTTGAATCCATCTGTACACAACCTAAGACACACGTTCCTTGATTCAGCTGAAAAGTGAGGATGCATATTGTTAAAGTGTTTCCAGGCTTCACCGTCAGAAGGATGAACCATCACTCCATCAACCGTATGGTGTGATTGGTGCCATGTCATATGCTCAACAGTTCTTGGTGACATGAATAATCTTTGCAGTCTAGATGTGATTGGGAAGTATCTAAGTTTTTTATATACCACGAGAGTCTTCCCTCTACCAGTTCTGGGTTTGTAACGGGAATGCCCGCATATCATGCACTCGGTCATCTTAGCATTTTCAAGGTAGTATAACATGCAGAAGTTAGGGCATATATCAGTTTTCTGGTATCCTAAATCGAAGGGTTTCATCATGGACTTGGCAGCATAGAAGTTATCTTTCACCCTTTTCCCTTAAGGTAAAATGCTTCTCGCCCATTCAATAATCTTGTCATAACCGGCCTCACTCAACCCGTGATCTGACTTGATAGTGAACACCTGTGCTACGGCTGATAATTTACTGTGGTTCGTGCAGCCATCTCATAATGGTTCGTCAGAATCTATCAACAGATCAAAAAACCTTGTTGCATCTGCATTAGGTTCTTCTTCTATGATTGGACATTCCCTGACATTACCTTCACTCATTCTCATTGCATCCATAACCATATTCCTGTAAGGATTAGTGTTCTCATTTCCAACTTCATGCATGTTGCTAGCACTAGAAGTTGACCCAACCACCTGTTCTTCCATGCTCTCATCAGGAACAAATAGTTCTTCGTGAGCATACCAACAAAGGTAATCTTCCATGAACCCTTTGGTTAGAAGATGTATCATTACAACATCTTGATGCAGAAACTTTAAATTTTTACACTTCCTACATGGACACCTAATACTGCCATCAGTAAAATTCCTCGGAATAGATGTTGCGAAATTAATAAAACCCTGGACACCGTTACAATAATCCATCCTCCGCAATCCTTGGGATGAGTCCCGATACATCCATAAACGATCATCCATGACTTCTATTGAACCTCTATAAAACATAACAAAAATATTGGTTTTCCCCGACATTATCCAACAAACTAAAACAACACTTATGTTAAATATTCATTATCAATTATCAATTATCAACTATCAACGTTCATACATACAAATTTATACATATATAAATTTACAGAAATCACAACTTCGAAATAGAATTGATAATAATTAAACAAAACTCGTTAAACAAGTTATTAATTATTTATTTCATCACAACGACACATTTAATTCGGTGTAATTCAAACAAAATTTCAACAATTTACAAACAAATATAATTTGACAAAATCTAAAACAAACTATAACAACTACAAAATTATACATTCATACTACAAGTTTCTTTGACAAATAACAATTAAACAAGTACAAACGTTAACAAAATACATATACTAAAATAAAAAAATTCACAATTAAATATTAAAACTAAAAAGGGTAGATTTACTTACAAAAAACTGATAAAATCTATAAGAAACGGATATTGTGACCATGTACAAGATATAAGAAACTTGAGGCTCGTGTTGAGAATAGTGGAGAGATGGGATGGGTGTTTGACTGCAGTTTGGGAGGGGAGAGGTGGGGTGGGAAAGAAGAAGAAGGAGAAACAGAGGAAGAGAGTGTCGGCAGACAGGCGGGTATATAATGGTTTTTTCCGATGGAATTACCGACGGAAATAATCCGTCGGTGATTCCATCGGTGATTCCGTCGGTGACAGTGCCACGTCACTATACGGCTATCTCAGTTTGAATCCCTCGGTAATTCTGTCGGTAAAATCATTTGACGTCACCACGCCATTGTATATTTCCAGACAAACTATATACCCCATCGGCGAAATGGTCGGTATATACCGACGGAAATATTCTGTCGGTATATACTGACCGTTTCGTTGATGGATTTAGGCCGTCGGTATATACCGACAGATTTGGAGACAGAATTATTTTTGTCGGTAATTATTACCAACGAAAAATTTCTGTCGGTGAGTCCGTTGGTTTTCTCCGGTTTTCTGGTAGTGGAAGGTTAAGTATAATATTGGTTATACTTTAGTGGCTATTTCTAAAGCCCAAGGGTATGCCGGTGGCATATGGATTATATCTTCTATTAGTTATGTCTCCCTTTCGACCCTGGATATCACTAGGCAATGTGTTACCATTCAGGTTTCTATGGGAAGTAGCTCTTGGTTCTTATCAGCAGTCTATATCTCGCCCATTCCTGGAGTTCAACTTCAACTTCAACTTTGGGATTATTTGAATACAATAAAGTTGAAAGTGCAAGGCCTTTAGGCCCTCATTGGTTACTTCAATGAAATATATTCTCCTTCTGAAACTTGAGAAAGTCTCTTCTTATAAGCCAGGGCTTCGCGTTTCTTGTAGATGATGTCAGATTATGAGGTTTCAGAGTTGGGCCACCAGGGCCCTAATTTTACTTGGCATAGACATATTCATGGGGTTTGTTACTCAGCCAAACGGCTTGACAGAGCGTTGGCTTCTTTAGGTTGGCAAACTAGTTTTCTTGAAGATTATGTTGAAACTCTTTGCAGGCTTCACTTTGATCATAACCTGATTATTCTTCGTTGTGGGGACCGCCTAGACTGAATTGTGAAAGACCTTTTAGGTTTGAAGCAGCCTGGACTACCCACTCGGATTATCAGGATATTGTTTGTAGTGTTTAGGATAAAGGCTGTCATAATGTCCTGCAAGGGATTCAGAAGGTTCGATAGGATTCTATTTCTTTCAATCAACACACTTTTGGTAATATTTTCCACAGGAAAAGATTACCTGAAACTCAGATTAATGGTGTCCAGAGGTGTCTTGAGCACTATACTGATGATTCATTTCTTTCTCTAGAACATCATGATTATAATGTTGTTCTTCAGCAAGAGGAAATTTTTTGGTTCCAAAAATCTAGAGAATAGTGGGTTACTCATGGTGACAGGAATACAAACTTCTTTCATGCTTAGACTATGCGAAGAGGACGGAACATGATTAATGGGTGTTTTCTCTCTGATGGGACTTGGTGCACTCATGATTCTAAACTACGGGAAAAGGCCATCCAGTTTTATAAGAATTTGACCCTAAAGTAACTATTACTACTCACTTTATGGAGTTTTAATTATGCAACCAAAACCAGCTATTTAAGTTTAAATTAAAGCAAACCAATTAAAGATGCAAAATTTCAAATCCAAGCATAATCAAGGCTGAATTTATATGGTTTGAAATCTTTAAAAAACAAAACTACGAAATATACTAGTTTAATTGAATTAACTAATATGTGATAAGTAATTAAAAGTGGGGTTTGCTTACGATCTAAACTACTTAAAAACAACTTAAAAAGCTAAGAAAACAAAAAAAAAGCCATTTTTAAAAGTAAAAGGCAGAATCGGAATAATATAAAAATAGAGAGAAAAATTGCTTAACTTCATTTGCAAGAAAGTATTCCTTAAAGAAACACTTTCTTGAAACAAATAATTTGATTTAAGGTAAAAAAAGGGTGACATTCAATTACTTATCACAATATCAAAAAAGTAAAAAGACAAAAACAAATAATTTGAAAACAATAAAATCCGTCATTCTCTTCTTATATTCTCTAAATATCACCCTCTTTTTTTAGTGGTTAGGGCTAGTTACGGGAAATTGAGGAGGTGGAGTAGTTTTTCTAGTAAATAACTAATTCCTAGTCACATTATTTTAAGGTTTTCTTATACTAATCTCACTCTAATGACTTGTGCATTGACTTTGATTTTCTAGAACAGTCTCCCTAATTATGTCATTATCCCAATATTAAAAGATGGGTTGGACTCATGTTAGTTTTCTGGTAAATTTCAAACATGTCATTTTTTCTCGTCTTAATGATTTACTAAGCTTACCATATACGAATGGAAAGCTTGAGATGTATGGTTTTGAACCCAACTAAAAATGGAGTAAGATTTTGCTTATAGTGACATATATGGTCTCGAAAGTATATAGAGGTCCAGTTTGACAAGTTTGCAAGTCTTAATCCAATGTTTTGCCACATGTTCACATGAACTTCTCTACACGTTAAACCCTTGATTTATGCTCAGACCAATCTTGATTCCACTAGGATTTCTTTTTCCAGTTGGATTCCTAATGCAATTAGGATTTTTCACTTCTTAACTCCAATAACTCATCCTAATATACTCTTTCTAGTCATTTGTTTGAAATTATGCTAAAAATACCTCATTTAGCTCATTTTTACACATTACATCTCCACAACACTACTAAACATAAAACAAGTTATGTTATTATAAGACATAAAACATGCATAAAAGACAGAGTAAGGTATTAAAAAAAGATAGAATAATATAAGTGTATCTTTTGTCAAAAAAAAAGTGAAAATTGAATAATAAATAATATAAGAAACCAAACATATTTTCTTATTAATCTATTTTAATGAATTTAAATTAAAATTGTAGAAGTCTATCTATAATAGGGTCACACCTTAAATGCCAAAAAATACATTTTCAACTATTTTTTTCAAATAAAAACACTTAACTAACACCCTGAAAACCTCAATAAACCTATTTTAAGTCTAAAATCAACATTTAATTGGTTAAAAAAATAAAAAAAATTAACCTGAATTGAAAAATACTCTCTAGCCTTGATCTATTTTTTTTCGAGCAGATGGCAAAAACAATTTAAATGAAACTTCTTTTATTGAATAGAACTCGTTACTTCAAGATTAATCTTTTAATTGGCTAAAAATTAAAAAAAATTAACCCAAATTGAAAAATACTCTTTAGCCTCGATCTATTTTTTCGAGTAGATGACAAAAGCAATCTAAATGAAACTCCTCTTATTGAATAGAACTCGTTGACTTCAAGATTGATTTTTTTTTATTGTCGGAATGTGGTTAATCAACAATTTCTTTCCTTTTCTTGTTTTCAATAATTTTCTCTCTCATCTCAAATTAGGAACTAAGAAAAAAAAAGAACTTTTGAACAAAAACTAAAACTTCATAGACTGAAAGGACCGTAAAAGAAAAAAAAATAAGAAAAATATGTGAACTAAAAAGCTTTTTTCATGCGAATTTGAAATTAACCATGTGGTTCTCTCATGTTTTATAATTTGGTTATCTTTATTTTAGTTGTGCCTTTCCATTATAGCTAATTAAATTGGACAATGTAGTTTGGAAACTTGAAGAAGAAAAACCTTCAAATACATAGATCACAATAGAACATGAGAATGTAAGAGACAATCAACTCATAAAATACCCAAAACAACTCATAAAAATATACAATAAAAAAAGATTTTATGATAAAAAAAATATATTAAGTGACACGTGCAGAATACATGTGCATTGCTTTTCAGTTTATGTTAATAACAATTAACAATTTGCGTTTGTCAAAACTACCGATGAAAATAATTATAGAGTAATCTTTTTTCATGAATATTTCTAAATTTTTCAAAATGTCAAAACTGCAGTTTATGAAATTAAAAGAAAGAAAAAAAAGCCAAAAGCTAATCTCCAAATCTAAAAAAATCACATTCGCAAAGTTCCTTCAAACTTCAAAACAAAGATAGGATAAATTCCGGTCTTTCAACTCACACAATAATCCTCGTTTTCTCATCAACAACAACAACAACTAGAGATGAACAAAAAAATTAAAAACTTGATTAAACCAAAAAAAATAATTGAAAAAACCAAATTATGAAAAAAAAATCGATCAAACCGATTATAATATTTTAAAAAACATTTGGTGTGGTTCGGTTTTGGTTTCATAAGTTTAAAACCGAAAAACCTTAACTAAATCGAACCAGTTTAGTTAAAACATATAAAATAACTGAACTGAAAAAACTGAATTAAACCGAAACCAAGCCCATCATAAAACCCATTAGAAAGTCCAAAACAAAATCCCAAAAAACAATATAGCTTTTTGTTTTTAATATAAAATAATCGAACCAAACCAAAATTGGTGGGTTGAGTTTTGATTTTTAATATAAAATAATCGAACCGAATCAAAACCGATCAATTGAAATTGGTTTTGGTTTGGTTTTGGTTTTATTTTTTATATATTATAATATTTCAATTTGATTAATTTTATAGGTAAAAACAAAATCAAACTGAAAAAGATCACCCCTGACAACAACAACCATGCAATATCCGTAAGATAAGAGTCTCACCTAGCTCGTACAAAAAAATATTACATAGAAAAGGTAAACTATATTTTTACCACTATAAATTCATTAATGTTCAACTTTCACCACTATATTTTAGGACTTTCAACCATTATCCTTATATTTTCCATTAAGTTTCAATGACTCTTAAACAGTTTATTACTCTATGAATTTCTTTATATATATAAAAACTTTTTTATGAGATGAAAAAATAGGAGAAAGAATGAAAACGTTTTCTATGATTTTTGTTTTGAATTGAAAGAAATTGTTTTTCACTTATTTAGTTTTCTTATTCTGAAAATTTTAGTTATTTAGTATAAAATGGAAAAATTGAAAATCTCAAGGGTAAAAATAAAAAGAAATTGAAACTATAGGTATTGATAAATCTGCAAAGGCAAAAAAGTTGATGAGCAAGGAAGAAAGACCGAATGCTAGATCATGAAGGAGGAGCTTGTATGTTTGGTATTGAGGTTGCTGTTGTGGTTGTGGTTTGAAAAAGTTTTTTTATAGAAAGTAATTTTAGTCGAGGCTAAAAAATATATGTTTGGTTAAAACTGTGGTTCAAATTAAGGTTGGCTAAAAAGTAGTTTAATGTGTTTGGTTAAGAATGCTTTTGAAATTGAGGTTATAAAATAATTTTAAAAAATATATATTAATATTGATGGTTTTTAATTTAAATATTATAGATTTAACTATTACTATTATATCATGAAATAAATAATACTTTATATAAAATATTTTTTTGTTCTATTAAACTATCTATAATTTCATCAAGTATGAAATACATCCGACAAGAACTATATTTTTCATAAATTTCTTAAGAGCGCAACAATATCAGGTAAAATATAATCAGAAATAAAATTAGAATTGAGATCAAATTTTGCAAATGTTACATCATCAAGTAATCTTCGTCTAATTTATATAGTGTTATTAAATATTATTTAACACTAGTTTTTTTTAATAAAACACAATTAGAAATATATTTTTTTATTTTGTTGGGTCAGATCTGGTTCAATAACTTTGAACCGGACCGATCTGATCGGAATAGTGGAGCCATGCTCCACTGTTTACATGAACAGTGTTCAGAATAAAACCCATGAACAGTGGAGCTATGTTTTATTCCTTACAAGAAGCTGCTTCTTGGAAACATGTAGCACACCATAGTTATAAGTGAGTCCTACAAAAAAAAAATTGATTTTTTTATTTTACTAAAGATTAATAGTTGTGGCTGCGGGTGAAATTTCACCCACAGCTACGATATAAACACTAATATGTGTGGCTATGGTTGAGGGTGAGGCAGAATATAAACACAAGCCACGTTACCAAGTCTACACAATAAATAATAGGTAACCACCCCGTTGAATCATTTACAACATATAAGTTGACGAAGGAGGGGAATTTATAGTAGGTAACCCAGCATTTTAAACTATAAATTCTCATTTCTCTGCGTTTTGTTTCCGTTATGATGATTAAATTAAAATCTCTCTCTCTCGAAGAAAACTAACTTCCTACTTGTCTGCAAAAGCAGACCAGATCGTGTTTGGTTTCTGAAAAGGACAAAAATAAAATAAAATCTCTAGATTTATAATCCGATCTTTCCCTCCAAATCAAGGAATACCCAGGTAGATTTCTCCACCACCACCACCTTTTTTTTTTTTATATATATTCTACATATGTTTTAATTTCATTTTTGCTTGTAAGGTATCAAATCATGTTATGTTATGTTAGATGCAAGAAGGAGTAGTTTTTTTTTCCTCTCTCTCTCTCTCTCTCTCTCGGGTTAATTGGGGAGTTTTCAATTTAGCTTGAGGTTTAAAACCAGTTGAGATTTTTTTGGGTTTGGAGTAGATGAATAGATGCGTTCTTGAAGAATATTGGCAAATTTCATCGTTTTCGATTGTATATTGAAGTGATTTACACTCGGAAGAGAAGTAACGGCCCATGTTCGTGAGGTTGTATTGCGTATTCACACTCAGATAGCAATTTTTTAAAGTTTTTCTATGCGCTATGTGAGTATTTTGTTTGGTATTATTACATACCAATGATGAATCCATGGCACATTATGGTACTGCAATGCCTACTGATTTAGTACATCCTGGGAATGCACTGGCTTGATGAGGCTGTTATCTTATGTCCTTTATTTAAACTGTCACTGAATTGTGATATTGTCCAGTTTTCGTACTGCCTTTTCTTTTTCGGTGGGTCTTCCAAGTTTGACTAATGTACTAGGATGCTCGTCAGCTTTTCTTGCCGCGACGAAGTTCATTTCTTTTTCAAGCACCGAGAACCGGACTTGATGAGTGTGTCAAGAAGCTATTTGTTGCTGGATTTCAACTTGTATATTTGTGATTCTGTACTTAGAAAATCTCTACCATAATGCCAGTCCCCATTCGGAGGTAAAGAAACACTGTGTTATTTCTTTTCAGCCACAGGTCTATTTTCCTCCTTAACTTACAACTGGATTAGTTTTAGCAACAATGCCTATACTTGTGACTTTGACCTCTATTGAACTGCAGTGGAACTCCCAAAAAACCTAGTGAGATGATGAGGCTTTTCATGACAACTTTTATTGGAATAATTTTTGGCTTCTTTTTAGGAATATCCTTTCCAACTCTGTCCTTATCTAAGGTATATATATTTTTAACCTTTTCAATCTCTACTTTATAGTTATGTTTCTCCTTCGTTTGGTTTTGCTGTTGTTTAACGCGGCAAGAAAACTCATGTTTCTATGTTTTATGATTGGCAGATGAATCTCCCATCCAGTTTGTTTCCTTCCATTGATCTTACATATATTGAGGACAAATACTCTGGTCTTTCAAAGCAAGCACTGTTCAATGCTTGGTCTTCTCTAAAGGGTAACAAAGAGGCCTCTCCTTTACTTCCCAGATACAATGAGACCAAGGTATATAGTCTATTTAAGCTAATCCTGATGTGTAAAAATTGGTTAAGTGCTGGTTGTGCATTTAAGCAAAATATAAACCTGATACTATTTGTGAATGGGCCCAGAGTTTGTGCTGCAATGGTGAACCTGAACACCTGAAGACATTAGCTCCTCTTTATGATGAAACTGTGATTCTCAACTCAAATAAGTATAACTATTATCCTACTTATGCTGATGCTGGTAGGTTAGTATGCAGCTTGGTCATGAGTGTAGATGATATCTGATTGTGGGGATAACTGTGTGAAAATATATGAAAGAATAAGGAGATACGAGTTCATTCTAAGTAAAAATGGAGGTGGTGCCCTTTGAGGATGAGTATGAGGAAGATTGTCTGAAAAGATTGACATATAGAATGTAGATTTATGGATGCATCTATGCGGCATAGTGATTGGATTCAAACAATTGGAGAGAACAGAGGATAGATAGACCAAAAAATGACAAGGTTTGAAGTGCTAAAAATGATTTATGGTTCACGACAGTTGAGGGAAAGATGGAAGCTTGCTCTTTTGAAATTAGAGTGACATCAATTTGAGAATTGTGGAATACTCATACCTATTGCAGTTACCTTTTGCCTGTTTCAGAATTTGATTTCTTTTGCTTCGATAAGTGTGATAAAGGACCAAGGTCAATTACCTTATGTTATTTGATTACTTGCGTTTTACCTTAAGGAACTAATTAACTTTGACTTGCAATTATCTGTAACTAATGATGATGAATTTTCAATAAAAAATGTATCAGCATGGATTCTCTGCAGGCACAATTTTTTATCATTGTGTTTCTAATGCAGATCTGGGTTCCAACAAATCCTCGAGGTGCTGAAAGACTACCCCCTGGTATAGTTGCTTCTGAATCAGATTTCTACCTCCGCCGACTTTGGGGTCTGCCTAGTGAGGTGTTTAAATATCCCATATGAATCATCTTATTATGGTTTGCAAGTCGGTTACTTTCATGCATTTGCATTCACTAGTAGCTTGATCTAAAAACATGAACAGTTTAGGATAAAAAGATCATTTGAAGATGATTTGCATCAAACAGTTGCAATTACATCTAGTTGTATTTAGATAGAAATTGAAAACTGTTACATCATAACAAACTGACTCTTCAAAATGATTTAAAATCTTTTCTTTTGTGCTGCGCTCCATTTATATGATTAGATCTTTTGAGTTTTCTTGACTGTCGACTCATCATTTTCTTCTCTAATCCATATCTTTGATTTATGGACATCGTGTCTGCAGGACCTTACCATCCAACCTAGATATCTTGTAACCTTTACTGTTGGCTATGATCAGAAAAAAAATATCGATGCGGCAGTTAAAAAGGTTCTCTCTTTCTCTCATTCACCTTTTTCTCGTGTTCCCTTTCTCAAGATATATGTATTTATACATATTGTCTCAGTTCTCCGAGAACTTCACCATTGTGTTGTTTCACTATGATGGACGGACAACTGAATGGGATGAGTTTGAGTGGTCAAAGCGAACTGTTCACATCAGTGCTCACAAACAAACGAAGTGGTCAGAAATTCTACCTTTTCTTAACTTTTAGTTAATTCTACTAAACACTTAAGCTGCATTTACTTAAATACTCCTTGAAATTTGGTCCAGGTGGTATGCCAAACGTTTTCTTCATCCTGACATTGTTGCTCCCTACGATTATATTTTTCTTTGGGATGAGGACCTTGGGGTGGAACATTTTGATGCAGAGAAGTACTGGAAGTTCAATTTCCATTTGAATAGAGATGCATATTTTCATAAATTGGAATATGAAGTTTAAATCCAATCTGTTTCAGATACATTAAACTGGTAAGGAAACATGGTTTGGAGATTTCACAGCCTGGTTTAGATCCAGATAGAGGAACAACATGGGCAATGACAAAGAGAAGAGATGGCATTGAAGTGCACAAGTAAGAATAGTAGAATTTCCTAATGTGCCTTCACTTTTTCTTGTGAAATGAATCTCAACGCTAGTGTCTGGATGATATTGATTTGTTTTTCCCTTCCTTCAGGGACACTGAAGAGAGGCCTGGTTGGTGTACAGATCCACATTTGCCTCCATGTGCAGCGTATGCAAACATGATTAAACCCATTTCCAATTTACTCTATTACTGTAATGATTGGGCTTCCTTTTTCTAATCACCCTGAAGATACATTTTGTATTGGGTTTCGGTGTATCTTACATTAAATACTTTATGAACAGATTTGTTGAGATCATGGCAACTGTATTTTCTCGAGATGCATGGCGTTGTGTTTGGCACATGATTCAGGTAAAACGAGTGAACTTAAATTTCCTGCCAATGCCACTCCTTTAACTTTAATGTGTGAAATCTGAAACTTGTTCTATTGTAGAATGACTTGGTTCATGGTTGGGGTCTAGATTTTGCTATGAGGAAATGTGTTGAGGTCGGTAACCATTTTCTTTCTTGCACCTGAACTAACACTTTCCTGCTACAACAAGTTATACTTACTTGACTTTACTGGGAATTAGCCTGCTCATGAGAAAATAGGAGTTGTCGATGCTCAGTGGATCATTCACCAAGGCGTTCCTTCACTCGGGAGCCAGGTAACTTCAAGTCAATATTCAATATGAACTAGTTGATTGTGGAATATATTTTCTTCACCGTTTTTTTTTTTCGTGGTTAATTTCACAGGGGCAGGCACAGAAAGGAAAGGCACCGTGGGAAGGGGTATGCAATTAATGTGTTCTCTCTAATCTCTATTATCAAAATCAACTGCGAACACCATCTCCCTCCTTGTTTCTGGACTAGCTACAAGGAACTGAACCTTGACCTTGCATAATTTTCTGTGAAGTTGCATTATCACCTTTAAAAACAAGAAGAGTATTATTAATTAAGCTCTGATTTTCCTTTTCAGGTGAGAGAGAGGTGTCGGAAAGAATGGGCAATGTTTCAAGATAGAATGACTAATGCAGAAAAAGTCTATTATAAGGCAATGGAAATGGATCCTCCCAATTCAACAGCTCGTTAGGGGGAGGGGGGGACAATAATGGCCCAAGAAACATTTTATAAATTACCATGTCCAATATATATACTTGTATGTTCATTCAATTTTGACTGTGATAGTTAATTTTTTTTTCCCTGAAAAAGACTGCTATTACTTTTATGGGCCAATTTCCAAATATGTTCTTTTGACCCTTTTTATTTCTGCAGATGGATGAGAGGGATTCATTCTTTTGTAGCGATCACATGATTTGACTTCATTTAATGCTCCACAAATACCTTTTGCTAAATCAAGTTTTGATCACAACGATAATTCGTAAGTCACTCGAAGCCAGTTTTTCAACTAAAGCATTTTCCATGTCGTTTCTTTGCTCTTTGTATCAAGTTCCAGCATCGAATTCAAACAGGCCCTGAACTGTGGCTCCAAAATTTTTTGGGAGACCGAAATAAACTGCAATGGGCTGTTAAAAACAACTCATTGCTTCTTGCAGGTCGTTTTCAAATGCTGATGAACTGACCATAGCTTTGGTATCACATTTAGTTATGATCTCTTCCACCCTTTTAAAAACAGAGCAGCCAGCCATGACTTGGTATCGCATTTGCCATTAACGGGAACCAAAAGGGGAGAAATGTCTTAACCTTTTGAAAAATTATATCTCCCCTCCTGATCACTCTGTTGCTCCAGAATGGCGCAACGGATTGCAATCAGCAATTAGAAATAATTTTTCGTTATGCCCTCTTCCAGTTCTTTGAATTCACAAGCATCATCTGCTGAATATTCACCTTCCAGAGAGAAAAAGCTGTAACCAAAATTACGTGGATGAGCATATGAACATCAATAAGAATTCATAACATGTTTTAAAACTCATAATTGAAGATTGTTCTCTTTACAGCCCCTCATTTTTTATTCTGAGGAGACCAAACCCAGAAGCTAACACCTTTTCACCACGGTGCCGACCTTTATCCTCTTAACACAACTCATAACCATCGTGAGTAGCCCCCCACTTTGCAAACCTCTTCCTCACGGTGTTCTCCTCTCATCTATCCATCTGAAGCCACCACAAATTGACCCACCATCACCATCAACCACATTCCTCCACAGCAGACACTAGCTCCTCAACATCATAGCAACCTTTGTTAGTAAGATATCCAACAATGCCAGTTCCAACAGCATTCCTGCTATGAATACCATCGCCAACAACTTTTTCTCTCTTTCCAATCGTGAAACAATGATCTATCAACAACCATCGAACTGGCCCTCCCCATGCACTATACTCCACCTGACAATGACCATTTAAAGAAAAAATAGTAAGAGATAAGCAAATCTAAAAAAGGAAAAAGAAAGAAAAAGAACCGAACTTTATTGTGTTTGTTTCTTGTTTTTACAAGTTCCTCTTTGTTACATTGTCAGCATAGGAGTGAAGAGGGAAGGAAGAGTTGCCCAATCCATGCCATCATGCACCTCCCAAGACACCAAAGTGTCACCTGTATGCGCTGCCAGTGGTGGAGGCGCGTGAGACCCATGCGTCGTCACTGTTTCCGATGGTCCTAGAATCTTCCAGTGTGCTTCCTATGTAACAACCTAAAATTTCCATGTAACTTTCATATTTCTAACCATTATGTATGAGTATAATGGATTAATTTTTTTTTTTAGCAATCTGTTTACCAAATTTACAATACATACCATTATTGATTCTCTGGCTTACCAAATTTACAGTAGTGTTCTCCCTATAACTTATACATTTTCTCAGTTATTTTCTTATTCTCTTGGGTAATAAAATATCAAATAACTCTATTACATACACGCAGTAACCTTTGGTCACACACCAATTCAATTGTTTCTCCATTTGATTCTTTCACATCGCTTCTCACAATTCATCTTATATTCTTTTCATTTTTAATTTACTTAAAACATTCGCGAGATAGATACACACACACACACACATAACAAAATAGATGCAATAATCAAATGCTATAAATACAATCATACCATTTAATACATTTTAGGGTGAAGTTATTAACTCAATTTTAAGTATTTATAGTACATAAAAATAAGTATCTAACAAAATTATAAATAGTAAAACGACACAATCAGTGCTAGTCCACTTCGTGACATAGACCTGCAATATGTATAGCATTGTAAAAGTTATTAGTCGTCAAGAAGACTTATGCTCATGGTTTTTTTATGAGGAAAATGAATCATTATGTCTATTAGCACTTTTAACAATCTTACTCGAAACATTCAACTCAAGTTCAATAATACCTTAACTCATATGACAATACTCGTTCTCATAATTGCAACTAAAATAACATTACAACTTCAACATCTAGTCATAAAATACATGTACGTGGTTTTTCATAAGAAGGAGAACAATATGTTTATCCAAAATTCTTTTAGCATCAATTACATCATATACATATTGAATTACGCACTAGTTGTTATAACATCTAAGTTCATATTTGTCACTTTTGGTATTACATTTACGATAAATTATATAATATATTCAAATCTAAGATTGTAGACTATACGCCACCATGTAGCAACTCATTTTCTTAATTTTTTATTACCTGATCAATAATTAATATTTCATTTCCTTAGCTATCAATTTCCTTAGGTACAATCCTTAAAGTAACCACACGTATTAATTTTATGTTTACTCGTCACCATCATCGCTTAACATAATTTGTGTGTAACATTACCATATTTTCTATTTTCTACGTATCATAACTGTTTGTTACATTATTACCTTATTAACATTTGTTTTGACTTAGTAGTACATCAAACAATATCATGTCTTAAGTTGCCAATCAACCCCCCTGTTATATACATTTTTAAGCATTGGTTAATGGTCTTACACAATGGTTTCCATTATACAATTGAGGATATAAACCACAATCAAATTCACTTCCAAAGTTTATGAAGCAAGGGAAATATGTAATATTTCTATTCCATGACAATATCACACATTCATAAAACATTGTTAAAGAGGAACCATCACTCATTACTATCTTCATGAGGGTGTTTCTTTATTATCCTCTCTTAAGGTGGTCGAAGCCTATGCCATTCCCCTAACAAGCATATTTTTGTGTTCTTCATGTGGCAACATCAAATTCTCATTCATTATCGCGTGGCATAAGGTGTTTTATTTTCAATTTCAAAGTACTACTAAATATGTTCAAGGATCATATTCTTTTTCACAACCTCATCAAGTTCATTACAATGTTGTCAAGTAGTACACAATCAAGTTCAACATGTACATTCTCAAGGATTCTCCCATCTAAATTTCTATAGGTCGGAACATGAGCATTAACATTAAATGTTAATTTTATCAATTTTTACTATATCATTCCAAGTGTGAGAACCTTTAATCAACAACAAATTCTAAGTAAAGATTAGAGCTTGATTAGTCCTGGCTGATTTAGTCCACTCAACCCCGAACACTGTTTGGTGTTTTAATCGTAACTAAGGTTTCAGAAGTCTTTTTCGAGCGTGGTTTGTCTCTATAAAAAGCTAATATATAGGGCTACAACTTTCATGAAGGACACAACACCTAATTTTTTCATCTACATGTCTGAACTCACTCATTACAATAGCATAAAAAATTTGTACAGTAATATGTCAGCCTCCTTACTCAGTGTTTTTCTCATATCTGGAGTTATACAACTCCAAATAAGTCGAAACTAGTTCCATTTGATAGATAACATCCATACCTTATTTTTTTTTATGATAACCTTTTATGACTAGTCTAGCATTGTTTTTCACTATGGTCCCATGTTCATCAACTTCATTCCTAAAAACAATTTTGTTCCTATGATGGATTGATTTTTAGGTAGAGGGACTAATTCCCAAACATCGTTTCTTTCAAATTGGGTTAGCTTATCTTACATGGCTAAAATTCAATTTGCATCTTTTTCGGTTTCTAGGAAGGATTCAGGCTCTATATGCGAAACATATGCACAATGTTTATTGATGTTCCTAATAGATGCTATAATCTTAGTTCCTTCAAATGGATTACCAATAATTAACTCGGGAGGATGAGAGTTTACATACCTTAGCTCTTTTGGTGGCAGAAAAGAGTTACTTACCATTTCTTGTTGATGACTTAAGATTGATTGATCCTTGTCTATCTCTTCATTATTGTCCTCCATAGGTGTCTTATCATTAAAATTTAAATGTTGAACATTTTCATTTATATCATCTCGAATCTCATCAATTTTATCATTTTGAGTTTTCTCAAAGGTGATATGCATGGATTCTTCAAGACAAAGTGTTACATTGTTATAAATTCTATAAACTTTGCTAGAGGAGGAATATCCAAGAAAAATACTAACTTGTCCAAGTTATCCTTGGTGTTAAGAATAAAATATTTTTAACCAAAAACTTTGAAATATGAGATGTTGGGTTTTCTTCCTCTTTGAAGCTCACAAGGAGCCTTTTTCAACTCCAGTCTCAAGATAACACAATTTAAAACATAGCAAAAAGTGTTTACGACTACTAGCTAAAAACATTATGGTTATTAAATTCATTTAACATTGTTTTCGCTATTTCTTAAAGAGACTGATTTTTTCCTTTCCATGGCCCCATTTTGTTGGTAAGTTCTAGAAGTTGAAAAATTATAGTGGTATCATTTCTCTTCACAAAACATTTCAAATAAATCACTTATAAATTCACCACCATGATCACTCCTTATGTTTATGATTGAAAAACCCTTTTCATTTTCAAATTTCTTTGAAAACTTTACAAATTCATAAACAGTTTCATCTTTTGATTTTAAAAACAAAACTCATGTATATCTTGTAAAATCATCCACAATCATAAACACATATCTATTACCACTTATGCTTCTAGTTCTAGTTGGTCCAAATAGATCTATGTGTAGCAATTCTAAAGGTCTTGCAGTAGAAATGTGGTTCTTGCTCATAAAAGATGGTTTTACTTGTTTACCCATTTGACAAGCATCACATAACTTCACCCTTTTTAATTCAATATGAGAGAGTCCTTTAACAAGCTTATTTTTTGACAAGTTTAGAAAGAATGTTCATGCTTATATGACCTAATCTTCTATGCCAAAGAAAACTATTATTAATGCTAGCAACAAGGTAATTTTCTATTCACATGCATATATTGATTTTAATCTTGTAAACATATTCTTTTCTATTACCAATAAATAAAACTTTATCATTTTCAAGGATTAAACAACATGCATGGTCAAACATGATCCTATACTCTTTATCACATAATTGAATACTTAACAAATTATGTTTTAAATTATTCATAAGAAATACCTTTTCTATTGAGGGAAAAGACTTACCTCCAATATTGTCAACTCCAATGATCTTTTCTTTTGAGTTGTCTTCAAATGTGACTTTTACACCATTGATCTTGGTTATGCTTGAAAACAATGAATCATCTCCGGATATGTGTTCAAGCACTATCCATGAACCACTTCTCATATTTTCTTGATTCCTACACACACAAAATCAAGATGAGATTTATGAAATCCATATCTTCTTAGGTCCTCTTTGGTTAATGGTGGTTTCTTTTTGGAACCCAAGTCATGTTATCAATTTTGTCCTTTTTCATAGGACATACGTAAATCAAATGACCAATGCTTATACAATAATGACATGTTTGGTTTGGATCAAATGATTGTTTGGCTTTAACAAAGTAGTTCTTCAAATATTTTTGGTTGTTTTTGGGTTGACACTCTAGACCTCTTTTGTTGAAGAGATATCTTTAACTAACAAGCATGGTATTTAAAATCTCATAACCTTGAATGAACTTTGCTAGTATGGTATTCAAATTGTCCACTTTTTTCTTTTAAAGCCTTATTTTCCTCTTCAAGTTGGTTAACCTTGTCACTATCAATAACAATACATGCTTTTTTTTTTCAATACATCTTTTTCAACAATTAAACATCATGGCTCTTTTTCAATGAACTATATTTATGACCTAGTTTTTTAAACTCATCATACAATGATTCAAAGGCATCGCGTAGTTCATCATAAGAGAGGTTGGATTCATCATCCAAAAAAATACCTCATTATCGCTTTCAATTACTATGAAACACATGTTTGTAATATGCTTTTCATCATTGCTTGAGCTAAAGTTCGAGTCATCACTCCATATTGCTTTCATTGCTTGTTTGTGATGGCGATTCTTCTTCTTGTTTTGAAGGAGAGGACAATCAACCTTTATATGTCCTATTTTGTTGCACTTGTAGCATCAGAGTGCCTCGTTGATATATTCTTTCTTATTTCCATCCTTCTTGAAGTTTAAGAATTTTTTATTTCCTTACTTTTTTCTTAAGAAGTTTCAGAATTTTCTTGTGATTAGTGTGATGTCCTCCTTCATTTCATCATCATCATCATCATCATCATCACTATCAACATGATATACGGTTTTGAATGCCAAATTCTTCTTTGGCGTCTCTTCTACTTCTTGCTTTTCCATGGTGATTTCATGAGTCATTAGTGAACCAATAAGCTCTTCCAATGAAAGGTATTCAACTTGTCCACTTTTTTCTTTTAAAGCCTTATTTTCCTCTTCAAGTTGGTTAACCTTGTCACTATCAATAACAATGCATGCTTTTTTTTTTCAATACATCTTTTTCAACATCATCATCACTATCAACATGATATACGGTTTTGAATGCCAAATTCTTCTTTGGCGTCTCTTCTAGTTCTTGCTTTTCCATGGTGATTTCATGAGTCATTAGTGAACCAATGAGCTCTTCCAATGAAAGTTTGGTGAGATTATTGGCTTCTCGGATTACCATCACCTTTGCTTCCCAAGTCTTTAATAAAGACCTAAGAATTTTGCTCACAATATCGGCATTAGTATAAATTCTACCAAGAGCATCCAAACTATTAGTGATAGTTGTCATTCTAGTAAACATACTATGTATGGATTCATTTGGAAGCATTTTGAATAACTTATATTGATGTACAAGTATATCAATTTTGAATTCCTTAACTTGATTAATACCTTTATGAGTTAATTCTAAAGCATGTCATATATCCCTAGCACTTTTACAAGATGATATTCTATTAAACTCAATTATACTCAAGGCACAATACAAAGTGTTTATAGCTTTAGCATCCATTGAAAAAAATTTCTTATCACCATCGATATACTCACTTCTAGGTTTAAGAATTGTTATATCATTTTCAATCTTAGTAGGCTTATGATGTCTATTTTCAATAGATGGCCATAAATCATAATCAACAGATTGAAGATATATAATCATCTTAACTCTCCAATATGCATAATCATTACCATCAAAGAAAGGTGACCTAGAGGTAAATGCTCTTTCATTTTGAACATTATAGCTAGTGATTTTTATTCTACTGAAGTTTAAGCAAACTTTTATATATATATATATATATATATATATATATATATATATATATATATATATATGATAACTAGGCTTTGATACCAATTATTGTTAGGATTAAGACAACAATAACACCTAAAGAGAGTGAATTAGGTGTTCCACTAATTATGTCAAATAATACAAATAGTCACACTAAGCATATATAACACAACAACTAACAATATAATTAAAGTGCTTAAAGTAAAGAGATAAAGAAAGAGAGATTGCAAATTTGGTTCTTAAGGTGGTTTGGCAAGCCTACATCCATACCTCATGGGCCAACTGTACTTGAGTATTGTACTCTTTTACTAATCTAAATGAAAAATACAATGCTCTTGATGAATCCATACCAAGCAGTTACACCATTTGAAGATGTCTCATCTTCAAGATTTTTTTCTTGGTGACAATACCTCACCAATGCCAAGAGTTTATCTAAACTCTTAAATGTTTACAATTATGATTTGTTTACAATAAGATTCACTCACTCAAAAAGTAGATTATACAATTAAAAACTATAATCTCTATAACTCACTCAATAGCACTTAGGATGATTGAAGTTGTATAAATATGAGTGTGAGATTTTATACTCTTGTGTTGGAATATGAAGATTTAACTTAGCACAACTTAGAGTATGTTAGGATTGATGATTTCTAGTTGGTTTTTCTTTTGGAATAACTTTTATATCATGTATGTTCATAATCTCACTTTAATTTTGCATAAAAGAAAGCTATATATATGTTTCGAAAAGAAACTAACCGTTTATAGTTGTTGGAATGCCTTTGATGGCTAAAGCGCTTAATCGGTTCTTGCAAAATTTTCAAGTGTTCATCACGAATAAACTGCGGTCGACCAGTTTAGCTCAAAAATCAATTTTGCCTGTTTCAAACCTAGTGAAACTTGAACCATTTAAATGTATATCAATCTTGTTTATGCATGCAATATGAAATGTGTGAGTTCATTTTAGTTTGCTATTTAGTAAGATATAAAGATTTAACAATAAACTCTAAAATGAATTCTTAATAGCGAGGTTTTCACTTGCTTTGCATCTTGAACTTATTAGTGAATTTCTTCATTCAATTCCATATGCTTATTGATGTGATATTCATATAAAACTTGTTTAAACTTAACATCATTCAAATTTTCAGTAATCTATATTCTTATGAGCACATCTCGGCAACTCTTTAAAAGATTTCGCGCACCAAATTTTCTTCGTGTTGTGGTGCAAATGATTTTTTTGTTTTGTTAGCAATCACACTTCTTTTACTTGATTTGTGGACTTTCAATACAATATTAGCAGCTACTGCTTTAGATGAACAACTTTCTATTATATGGAACATATGTATCAAGTAGTTGAGTTATATGCTAGACTTTGTTTTAAAATTCTATACGATTCATTGATTCAGATTATATTTTTGTGAAACATAAGATTTGCCTTGGTTGCTTAATATGATGATGCGATTATTTATCAT
The DNA here is from genome assembly GCF_951802175.1 of Populus nigra. Taxonomy (NCBI): domain Eukaryota; kingdom Viridiplantae; phylum Streptophyta; class Magnoliopsida; order Malpighiales; family Salicaceae; genus Populus; species Populus nigra. The sequence continues at coordinate 7,405,023 of NC_084864.1, read as the reverse complement.
ACCACATCATAGCTACATTGCATATGGATCTAGCTCTAGATGGTCATATGGATTGGTGGAATTAATTAAAGAAATGCAGCACAGTAAGGCTTCCGAATCTAAAAATGGGACTCTATCTGGAGCAAAGATTACTGAAGGGGCAATGGTGGTACATTGTGTTATCAGAAAGGAATTTATGGGATATAATGAGCAGATTCTTTAGGAACCTATCTTTCATGTTTCAGAACACCTCTGAATATGCCATTACCCTTTGCCTCATTTCATTTGCTAGTTTTTTAATTTGCTTTGCAATGGAAAGTTATCTTCTATTTGTCCTTCCATTAGTTGAACTATATAAAATTAGAGCTTAATTTGTATCAATAAATCAACTAAAACAAAATGGTCTTTCATTGTTTAGTCCTTCACTGTAAAAAAGGGAGGGTGTAGTTTTAGGGAAGTTTGGGTTTATATAGAAACAACATGATCATTGTTCACCATCTCCCATCTGTACTATGAATTCGAGCCAACCTCTATCAGGATGTTTATCTTCTCTGTCAAATTCAAGCCAGCCTCTTTTAAACGATCGATCTTCTTCGTCAGCGTATAGTTTTTCTTCTTCTTACTATTGACATGCATACCTGTGCTTTTTTCTTTTCTGCCCAGCACTTGTGCTTCTTTCATTTTCTTTTTTCTTTTGAAGTCATTTTCTTCTCTTCTTTTTTCTTTTTTCTTTTTTCTTTTTTCTTTTTTCTTTTACTTGCTTCCTGTGTATGGAGAAATGATTGTTGCCATTTTTTTATTGATTTGATTATTTTCTGTTTCTTCTCTTGTATGACATGTTGGAAAGATTGCCTACCATTTTTTACGCCTCCCTTCGTTATACATTTAGGATATGTTTGAAGTGTAGTAGTGATTATTTATCAAAGTGTTTTTTGCTTAGAAATATATCAGAATGATATATTTTTTTATTTTAAAAAAGTCACTTTTAACATCTGTATATCAAAATGATCTGAAAATATCAAAAAAATTAATTTGAAGTAAAAAAATATTTTTTTTTTCAAAAGTACTCTTACAATGCAAAAACAAACCAACTCTTAATATAGTAATGAGCTATCTCTATGCTTCTGGTTGTTCATTTTCATCGTTGTTTCTTAAGGGATCTCGGGATGTGTTGGCATTGGTGTTTTGAGTTTTTCTTTAACCTGGTAGTGGTTGTGATTAGTGTTTTCAATTACAATTCAATGCTTGGTTTCAATCATCCGGTTCTTTTCTTTCTCATTGTTTTTAAGTTGCGTGTTTTTTTATATGGTTTTTCTATTTTTTTCCTGAACCTTTAAGTCAGTTTAACAATGCCACGCGTGATTGATTTCCGAAGACCTCTTATGATAGATGAATTTGAATTTTATGAACTACAGAAACTTGGATATTCGATTTGGTTTTAGAAGTTTAACTCACCTTTTTGTTTATTAGACTTTGGTGAGGTGCCTTTAGATGAGGGGATATTGAGCATTCCTCTTTTAAGTGTCATGGGTCTGTTAAGACGTGGCCTTGGGTGATTTGGACAAGGGTCTTGGAAACGTGGGGTTGCTATGTAGTTAATTATTTGGTTATTAAGTTAGAATGTTTTATGCAGTCATTATTAATTTGGGGTTGTTAATTTGACCTGATCGTGGGTCTTGGGAAAATAAGACTGTTATGTAGTAATTAATTGGGAGTTATGTTGGAGTCCGTTACAGAGTAGTATTAATTATGGGTTGTTAATTGTTGCTTAATTTCAGTAATTGTTTTGCTATTTAAGTTGTGAGATTTAATAAGAATGCAAGCAAAATTTTATCTATACAGACTATTAGGAGGACTTAGCCCCCTCGAAGTGGCTATTCAATTATCCTTTACTGATTAGTATATTACAAGTGGTACCAGAGCCGTTCAATCCATGGCTGATGGGCATAATACACATTATTCACAACTTGCAGAATCTTTGGCTTCAGTTAGGCAAACTCAAGAAATTCAGCACCAAAATCAGGAAGCCTTGCAACGGCACTTGAAGGCTTGACGAACCAATTACAACTGGTGGTTGCTAATATGGACACCTTGGTCCATACCCGTATAAAACAGACAAAGGATACTCCATCTGGGTCAAGGTTCCTTTATTTGAAGAACAGGTTGGCATTCAAACACGAGCTATTCGTCTTAACTTTCTTAAGTTTAATGGTGAAGAACCCAATGGTTGGGTTTATCGTGCTAATCAATTTTTTACTTATCATCAAACCAACCCTTATCATCGAGTCCTCTTGGCTTCTTTTCACATGAAGGGTAAAGCCCTCACTTGGTTTCAGGATTTAGAGGCCTCAGGTAGCATCACCAGCTGGGATGGTTTCACACAATCCTTACTTACTAGGTTTGGCCCTTTTATTTTGGATGATCCAATGGAGACTCTTACAAGGCTATGTCAAACAACAACTGTGGAGGTTTACAAGTCCTAATTTGAGATCTTATCTAATCAACTTAAAGGGTTGGCAGAACTATACAAGCTCAGTTGTTTTTTAAGTGGCTTATGAGAGGATATTCGTTTCATGGTTCATATGTTAAATCCCTCTAACCTCATAGTGGCTTATGAGAGGATATTCGTTTCATGGTTCATATGTTAAATCCCTCTAACCTCACAGTGGCTTTTGGTATGGCAAAAATGTAGGAAGAAAATGTGGTTGCTTTCAGGCGGAGTTCACGGTTGGGATCTACTTCCCCACGTCCATTTTCTAACTCACCTACATCAGATATGAAGGCACTTGTTCCAATCCAACGCTTGTCCCCAGTACAAATGAAAGAGAGAAGAGCAAGGGGATTATGTTACAATTGTGATGAAAAATGGGGGTTAGGCCACAAATGCAAATCAGCTCGTTTATTTATAATGGAATGTGAGGATTCGGAGGGGGAAGAGCTGCAACCCATTCAGCAGCCTCGACTTTTGGAAGAAGCCGATAGTCTTTCAGGAGGAAGTGAGGTGAATCCGGAAACAACACCCGAGATTTCCATTCATGCTTTGGCAGGTTCTCCGAGCCCTAAAACCATGCACATTCTTGGTTATGTTAATGGTTGTGTTGTGGTGATCCTCATCGATATCGGGAGCAACCATAATTTCATGGACCCTTCAATTCAGCAACGAGCGCATCTTCATTTACAATCAACAATAGGACTCTTGGTGAGAATAGCCAATGGGGACAGTTTATGCAGTACAGGGAAATGTGTGGATATTCCGTTCCACATGCAGGGTAACACTTATCACACAAATTTTTATGTTTTGACTTTGGGTGGTTGTGATATTGTATTAGGAGTTCAATGGCTCAGTACCTTAGGGCCTATTTTATGGGATTTTGTTAAATTACGCATGGAATTTAATCTCTTGGATTCTAGGCACGTTTTACAGGGCATTACACCCACAGAAGTTTCCTTGATGAATAGGGAGCAGTTTGGAAGGGCTATGAATCAAGACAAGCGGGGTTTGGTATTACAGCTACTTCCACCTTATGCATTTTACATTTCTACTATTGAAACTGAACCCTTCTTTGTTAATTTACTTGACCAATTCCAGGAAGTTTTTGGTGAACCCATTGGACTTCCACCAAATCGTGACCATAATCACAATATTGTTCTCCAACCAGAGGCTAAACCAATATGTGTTGGACCATATCGCTACCCCTATTTTCAAAAAACTGAAATTGAAAAAATTGTTAATGACATGCTTAGTTCGGGTATCATTCGTCTTAGTCATAGCCCCTTTTCTTCTCCAGTTCTTTTAGTTCGTAAACAGGATGGTAGTTGGCATCTTTGTGTTGATTATAAAGCCTTAAATAAAGACACCATTAAGGCCAAATTTCCTATTCCTATTGTGGATGAACTTCTAGATGAGTTGCATGGGGCAACAATCTTCAGTAAATTAGACTTACGTTCCGGGTATCATCAAATTCGAGTTAACCCCAAGGATATCCCAAAAACTGCTTTCCGCACTCATGAAGGCCATTACAAATTTCTTGTAATGCCTTTCGGCCTTACAAATGCTCCAGCCACTTTTCAATCTCTCATGAATCATATTTTTAAGCCCTTCTTGCGAAAATTCATGCTAGTTTTCTTTGATGACACTCTTATTTATAGCACAACCTTGGAAGAGCATCAACACTATTTAACAGTGGTATTGAATATTTTAAAAAATCATCAGCTTTTTGCAAAAAAATCTAAGTGTTCCTTTGGTTGTCAAGAGATTGAATATCTTGGTCATTTAATCTCTAAAAATGGAGTTCGGGCTGATCCTAAAAAAATTGAATCTATGTTAAATTGGCCTTTCCCTTCCACCCTTAAATCCTTAAGGGGATTTCTTGGTCTAACGGGGTATTATCGCAAATTCATCAAAGGTTATGGTTCTATTGCTGCTCCTTTCTTTTTTACTCCGAAAAAATTCCTTTGAGTGGACCCCTATAGCCAAAGAAGCTTTCACTACCCTTAAGAATGCTGTAACCAACCCCCCTGTCTTAATTCTTCCTGACTTTACTAAACCCTTTATTATTCAATGTGATGCTTCTGGTTGTGGTGTAGATGTTGTTTTGATGCAACAAGAAAGACCCATTGCCTTTATGAGTCAAGCCATTCATGGGAAGGCCTTGCATCTCTCTATATATGAAAAGGAGCTCATGGCCTTGGTTTTGGCAGTCAAGAAGTGGCGTTCTTATGTTTTGGGGCAAAGTTTTCGAGTGCAGATGGACCATCAAAGTCTTAAGTACCTACTTGAGCAGAAAGTAGGGACACCCATGAAGCAAAAATGGCTAACTAAATTGTTAGGCTTTGATTTTTTGGTGGAATACAAGAAAGGCAAATAAAATCTTGTCACTGATGCCTTGTCATTCCTTGCTGATAACTGGATTTCAACATTACGGGACTCATATTCAGAGGATCCTAAATTAAAAAAATTAATTTCTGATTTTGCAGGGCACAATTTGGATGAGACCAAATATGACATGAAGGATGGGTTGTTATTTTACAAGGGCAGGTTATATATTAGTGATTCTAGTGTTCTCAAGAATCAGTTGCTCCACTTATCGCACAGAAGCCCTCAAGCAGGCCACTCAGGATACCATAAAACTCTATCTCGAGCTAGAGCTAATTTTTATTAGATGGGCATGAAGGCTGACATTAAGAATTTCATTAAAGAGTGATATTTGCCAATGCAACAAAAATGAGACCATCCACCCCGCAGGTCTTCTCCAACCTTTGCCTATTCCTACAAAGGTATGGGCGGATATCTCCCTAGATTTTATTGAGGGGTTGCCTCTTTGTAATGGGTTCAATGTGATTTTGGTTGTGGTTGATAGATTGAGTAAGTATGCGCATTTCATCTCAGTTGCGCATCCTTATACAACCACCAAAATTGCACAGATTTTTATTGCCAATATTTTTAAACTGCATGGAATGCCTACATCCATAGTCAGTGACTGAGACCTTATGTTCACTAGCTTATTTTGGAAAGAGTTGTTCAAATTACATGGGATTGAGCTCAAATTTTCGTCGGCTTATCATCCCCAAACGGATGGTCAAATAGAGATTGTGAATAAATGTGTGGAGCAGTATTTACGGTGTTTTTCTGGGGATAAGCCTAAGGAGTGGTCACGCTGGTTGCCTCTTGCAGAATGGTGGTATAATACAAACATTCATGCTTCTACTAAACTTTCACCATTTGAGGTAGTTTACGGATACCCACTCCTACCTTTGTTGGCTCATTCGCCAGGGACAGCTGCAGTTCAGTTTGTGGAAGATACCCTGAGGAGCCGTGATCATATCTTGCGCCTATTACGTGGAAACCCACAGGTGGCCCAAGAGAGGATGAAGCGTTTTGCAGATTTAAAACATACTGAACGACATTTTGAAGTGGGAGATTGGGTCTACCTTCGTCTCCAACCATATAAATAACATTCGGTTATGCAGCGTAAAAATCTCAAGCTTTCTCCCAGATTTTATGGACCCTATCAGATAGAAGAGCGGATTGGTGGTGTTGCTTATCGTTTGAACCTTCCCTCCACCTCCCTCTTTCATCCCGTGTTTCATGTTTCAGTTTTGAAGAAGAAGCTTGGTGCTTGAAATTTGCTGGTGACTACTATTCCTCCATTAACTGTTGGAGGTGGTCCACAAGCTGAGCCTGAAGAAATCTTGCAGCGACACCTAAAAAAGAAGAATGGACACGCTGTCAGTGAGCTGTTGGTTAAATGGAAGGGGCTGGAGGTCGATGACGCCTCCTGGGTTGAATTTCATAAGCTGCAAAAAGACTTCCCTGACCTTGAGGGCAAGGTCTTCTGATGGAGGAGGGATTGTCATGGGTCTATTAAGATGTGGCCTTGGGTGATATGGACAAGGGTCTTGGAAACATGGGGTTGCTATGTAGTTAATTATTTGGTTGTTACGTTAGAATGTTTTATGCAGTCATTATTAATTTGGGGTTGTTAATTTGACCTGATCGTGGGTCTTGAGAAAATAGGACTGTTATGTAGTAATTAATTGGAAGTTATGTTGAAGTCCGTTATAGAGTAGTATTAATTATGGGTTGTTAATTGTTGCTTAATTTCAGTAATTGTTTTGCTATTTAAGTTGCAAGATTTAATAAGAATGCAAGCAGAATTTTATCTATACATAGTACTGGGAGGACTTAGCCTCCTCAGAATGGCTATTCAATTATCCTTTACTGATTAGTTTATTAGACTTTGGTGAGGTGCCTTTAGATGAGGGATTGAGCATTCCTCTGTTAAGATTGAAGAAATTGTAGGCTCTTTTGAGAATATTACTGTTAACGTTTCTAGTCGAGGCACTGATGTTGAGAGGTTAGATACAGCAATTGCCAAGGGTAAGTTATTGTAATGTCAAGTTTTTGACCTTTCTAATTTACAAATTTAACATTATTCCATCTATTATGCATTTCAATAAAGGATTCACATAAAGATGGAGCACGTAAGCTTACAACAACAATTGGCAGACAATTTAAGGATTCCCTTATGCTTGTAGTTTTGAAGAAAGGACTCCAGCAGTGTTGAGAGGAGTCCACGTGACAATGTTGTGGAGTTGAAAGCTTTTGAAATGTTATCAGTTATACTTGGAGATTCTCACAAGGTATGTGGTGTGATGGAGAGTGTCCTCTACAATCTTCTTTTTCTTCTCCATGCTACACCGACTTCGTTTTTTGATAGCATCCATGTGCTAATTACTTACTGATTGATATTTTTGTTTTGTTGTAGTTATGAAAATCTCAAGGGTCTTATGTTGCTCTGGGTCACCACCTTCACTAGAATATGGGTGGATAGTGCTGCTAACTCAGAGGTTGGTTATGTTCCATAGATATGGCGGATTTGTTGTGTGAGCTTATGTTCAGTTGTTGAAGCGCCTCCATGTTTGCTTGATTGAAAATAAAAATAGTACCATTTTCTTGTCATGTATAGGATATACAATCTGTTAGCTTTTGTGTTTTAGTTAGATATGCCCTATAGAATCTAGGTAATGCAGATGCAAACTTTAATCCTGTAGTTCTTTGAGTCCTTCAGGATTTGTAAAATGTTTCCCTTGGTCAAGAGCTTGAGTCTTTAGATGTATGGTGCATGCAGCAGGAGCGAAGGCCTTTGGACGGACCTTATATTTCGGTAATGATAAATCATCACAGCAACCCCAACTCCAAAACCCTAAATACATTGTCAGAACAAACTAGTATTCATGGGGAGAAGCGTGCAAAGGTTAATGAAGACATCAATCAGATGATGAGTAACTTCCTATTGCAACTGAACTAACTAGATCGACCATTTTCATAAAGATTTAAGCTTATTCTAATATTTAAGACTTGCTTATTGTAATGTGCCTAAACACCTCCAGAGACGACTTTTGTGTATCAGGAGGGATCAGTAACATTGGTTAAAGCAGAAAAAAAAACTTCTCGGCTTGTCTTCTATCTTGGTTCTTGGGGTTTCCCCTAAGTCATCTCTTACAGCCATTAAGGAACTTGTACCAGGAGACTCTGGTGGCAAAACGGCATTCTCAGATGTGAAAATCCTAGCAGGGATGACGGGTTTTGGTGCTGAAATGGTAGAAAGATAATGCAGGAGCATCTGTATTATTTGGCTGAAGTTCGGCCTAGCGTTTGGATCTTCTTTCCAACATGAGGTCACAATCAACGCCAAATCCTCTGGGAGGTTCTCAGCACTAGGTCTCACATTCTGAAAAAGCAACACCATAATTCAAGATGCTGGAAATTGCAACTGAGCTTTATAATTATAAGTAAAAGACGAGAAAATCATTCAAGTTATGGCATATCAAAGTTTGGATACCTCTAAATTGTTATAATCATGCAATAAAAGAAGAATAATGTCAGATGGTCCAGGTTTTGATGTCCAAATGCCTGCCTAAAAACTGGAAAAGCATATCTCACATGCTGCAGCGCTGAAGCAACTTCATATAAAAACAGCGTGCTATATTCAAATCCTCAGTAAATTGTTGTGTACATGGGGGTAAAATCCCACAATGACAAAGATAGCAGTCAGTTGAGATAGATTTAACTGATGTCCAACTCGTTCATCATCTTGCTAGTTAGAAGTTCAAATCAATGACTGCCCCTAGCACAATGATTCGTTCAATTTTAAGCAGCATAATTGAACCTGTATCATTCAGTCCGTCAGCCACCCCACGGCCAGATATCCTATGTTAGGAATTTATGATTTATCAACTCAGCCAATTTAATGAGAAGACTTCACTTCTAAAGTCAATAGGTATCCAATCTTGCAGAAAGCAACCCTGAGGACCAAGACTCCATAGTAATTTCAATACATCATAAGAGGTTATAAAGCAATCAGCATCCAGCATCCAATCTTGCAGAGAGCAACCTTGAGGCCAGAGACTCCAATACATAATAAAAGGTTATTACTGAGAATCAACAAACAATACCGCAGGATTCATTGCATGTGCTGAATGGATTAATTATAAGGGTAAGAGCCAAGATCAAAGAGACCTTCAACTGGGTGATTTATGACATTTGGGCCAAGCAAGCTCTAAGGATTCCTTCCAAGGTAGCGTCGAGCATGAAGTTAAGTTGTTCAAAGGAGGATTAAGCCTTTATCAATGTGATTCAAGCAAGAGATTGAGCTACTTAAAATGTGTCAGAGCTTGGCTACAAAGCTTTATGTTAATGTTCATAACTTTTAATCTGACTGTTGGAGTAGACTAAAAGTTTACTAAAAGGTTTTAAAGCCCTTATTTTATAGAAAGTTAAAATTTCATAGCAATCGGACATTAGAAAAACTTTCTGATAAATCCCAGAATAACTATTCGAGAATATACAGATTAGGCTTTTATTTATACAAGACTTGATCTGTGTTTTATTTTATCTATACTTTTAAGTTAGTTATGTTTAATTTTCAGCCTAAAGTTAATTACGGTTTATTTTATATTTTTGTTTAAGTCAAACATATAAATACCTTTTATTTTTTGGTTGTGAAAAAACAAATTACTGATATTGAATAAAATTGGCATGAGCACCCTTGATTTTGGTTTTTTTATTGAACTTATCTGAAAGATCATCTTTGTGGCGTTCTAACCATATACTTTGATTCTTGATTCAAGTAATCAATGAGTCAAAGTTTTAATCTGATTTTAGCCTTCTTAGGTAAATATTTCAATTATTAATTGTAAGTTCTAGTATTTTACCTTCCAGATTCGCATCAATTTAGTATCAGAGCTTTACTATAAAATCAAATTCGCTATTTTAAAATTATGTTTTGCTCTTGTTTTTTGCTATTGCTTATTCCTTGCATCAAAATCGCACCATATAGGGTTTAATTCATCTTGTGTGCATATTAAGGATAATGTACTAATTCATCTTGTTAATGAATTTGATTTTCTTGCTTCTTTGATTTGCAATCTCATTGAATTTTTTTTTAAGAAAAAGTAAATTCACAAATCAAAAGTTCATATTGATATCGGTTTGTTGGGATAGTTCATATTGAAATTGGTTTGTTGGGGTATTCCATATTGAATTCAGGTTTGTTGAGTTATTCCTAAATTTCTTTTCATATTGTGTTTGTCTTTGTCGTTTTGAATTTGGTGGTTTGAACTATAAATCATATTTCTTTTGATTGATTTTGTTTGGTTCAATAAAGATCTGAAAAGGAGAGTTAAGAGGGGTAAAAGACAAGTCCAAAAAGAACAAGTTAAGAGTGAAACAAGAGTGTAGTGACAAATCTTTTGAGTGTAAACATGCAAGGGAGTGTGTGAGGTTTATTACTAACAGATTTTTTTTTTTTGATTTGAATGTCTTCCAATAGCAAATCATCAACCAAGAAGGAGAAGGAAAACATGTTCTTTGTGTTATAGGCATTGCAACAACAGTTTAAGCGTGTGAATGTTGTATTTGGTGATATAAGGGATCAAATGGATAAACAAGATGCTATGATTGCTAATTTGCAAGAGGGACAATCCTAAAAGGTCTCTGATGCTAGAAAGCAAGAAAGACGTGCTCTCATACCCATAGATGAGGTGTTGAGAATGAAGATGAAAATGCGGATGAATTTGATCAAGCATCATTCGACAATAGGGAGAGGTTTAGGCCAAACTATGATATGTGTGATAAAAAGTTCAGAAGAGATGCTAGAGGTTGTGAAGGTATGGATAGAAACCTCGAGAGTATTAAAATGAAGATTCTCTATTTTCAAAGGAGGAATGATTCCAGAAACTTACCTAGAGTGGGAGAAGAAAGTAAAGTTGATTTTTGATTGTCGTTGCTATTCTAAGGAGAAAAAGGTTAAGTTAGTTGTGATAGAGTTTATTGATCATGCAATTATATGGTGGGATCAGCTTGTGTTAAATTGGAGAAATCATGAGTGGCCTATTGAGACTTGGGATGAGATAAAAATTGTTATGAAAAGAAGATTTGTCCCTAATCATTACTATTTTAGTGAAAAGCTAAACGGAGCAGCGTTGAACTACCTAACTTATGACAATGGGCTTTATACGTTGGTTAAGACTTTGGAGACTTGGCACCATTACTTGTAGCCGAAATAGTTCATTATCCATATAGATCACAAATCATTGAAGCACTTGAAATGACAAAGGTAAACTGAATATGAGATATGCCAAATGGATAGAGTTCATTGAGACCTTTTTATATGTCACTAAGTGCATGCAAGGTAAAGAAAATATAGTGATTGATGCACTATCAAGAAGGTACATTCTTATCGCTACTTTAAATGCAAGATTATTGAGATTTGAGTATATTAAAGTCTTGTATGCCAATGATAATGATTTTGCACTTGCTTGTGCATGAAGTTCATGCAATTAATTTGATGGGTCATTTTGGTGTGAAAAAGACTTTAGACGTATTGCCTGAACATTTGTTTAACTTAAGATGAAACATGATGTACAAAAAAATATCACGGCAAGCCAAATCTAAGGTTTTATATCATGGGTTATATACTCTCATTTGCCTATACCAAAGGAACCTTGAGTAAATATTTCCATTAACTTTAAGAAGAGGTATAAATTCAATTTTTATAGTTGTAAATGAGTTTTTTAAAATGACACATTTCATAACATGTCATAAAACCAATGATGCAACCAATATTTTTATTTGTTATTTAGGAAGATAATACGACTTTAAGGTGTTCCTTTCAGTATTGTTTTAGATCAGGGTATTAAGTTCTTTTGATATTTTTAAAAGGTTTTGTAGGTAAAGTTGGGAGCTAAACTATTATTTTCAACTACTTGTCATCCACAAAAGGACAGCCAAATGAAAGTGGTCAATATGACTTTAACTACTTTATTATGTACTATCATTCAAAAGAATTTGAAAAGTTGGGAGCGTCGGTCATTTATTGAGTTTGCATATAATAAAAGTGCATTCTACTAAATTATTCACCATTTAAAGTTGTTCATGGTTTTAATCCACTAACTCCTTGGATTTGTTGCCTTTACCTATTGATGAAAGAATTGATATTGATAGAAATAAAGAGGCTAATATGTTGAGGAAACTTCATGAGTGTTCGGCAGCACATAGAAAAGAAGAATGAACAATAACTCTAAAACTAACAAAGATCATAGACATGTTATCTTTTCACCTAGAGATTGGGTTTAGGTGATTATGAGGAAGGAAAGATTTGTAACCCATAGACGATCTAAGTTGCAATCCAGAGGGAATGATTCATTCAAAGTCCTTGAATGAATTAAAAACAAAGCATATAAATTTGAACTTCCATATGAGTATAATATTAGTGCTACATTTAATGTTTCTAATCTCTCTTTTTCTCTTTTTGATGTAGGTGATAATTCAAAGTCAAATGCTTTTGAGAAAAGAGAAATAATGAGAATCAACAAGCAATACCATAGGATCCATTGCAGATGCTGATTGGACATTGAGGGCATGAGCCAAAAAAATCAAAGGGACATTCAATGGACTGATTCAGGACACTTGGATCGAGAAAGCTTGGGAATTCCTTCTAAGGTCACGTCAATCATGAAATTGAGTTCAAAAAATGCCTTAATCAATGTGATTCAAGGGATCAGACTATTTAACATGTACTAAAGCTTAGCTAAACAACTATATGTTAAAGGTCATAGCTTTCAATCCAACAGCTGGATTTGGGCTGAAATTTTATAAAATTAAAATTTTATAAATCATCAGGTTGAGGTTTTAAAATTTGAGTTTAGTTTTTTAGGGTAATTTTTTCAATTCTTGATTGTGAATTCTAAAATTTTGCCTTAAAGGTTCGCATCAATTATAAAATCTAGATCAACAGCACTTTAATAGAGGCACTGCCATCAGCCAGACATCAACATTGTCACCATCCAAGTAATTCAAGATAGAATGGAAACAGCATTGCTCACCTTAAAAGCAGCTGCATATGCTGCCTGTAGATTTGACATGCCTTCAAAAGGCAATTTATTATGAATGAGCTCCCACAACACAATTGCAAAGCTATAAGCATCCACCTTGTGATTATAGTGTTTCTTCTCACCATGCCTTAATGTGACTGTGCTGTAAAGCTGACACCAAATAGAAAGGTGAATGATCTGCATCATATAAAAAAAATTCTAGAGATTCTCAATCATCCAATATAGTACCTCTGGAGCCATCCACCGGTACGTCCCCGTTTCAGCAGTCATCATCTCTGTTAATGACTCTTCTCTGGCTAAACCAAAATCAGCAAGTTTAACTGTTTTATGGTCTGCAGTCAAGATCAAATTCTCTGTAAATAGGAAAGGAAATGATGGGGTCAGAAAAATCCTTGATGCATGATTCCAAAAGCAAGTGATCAAACATTTTTTTTAACTTTAGAGTATCACACTGTATCAGTGCTTGACAGCCTGTTGCCAAGAAAACCTACTTGTCTTGAAGATATAATTCAATTACATATATTTATAAAATCAAGAGTTCGATACAATACTAGGCACACAAGAAAACCATACCCAGCCATTTCTCTAGCTGTCTGCTACATCTATCCTCTCTAGCTAAATTATCTTTATGTCTTCTTATCTCCTATATCTCTCAATTTGATAACTAATTTTTTGCAGAGAAAAGAAAAGGGACTGTTTGTGGCAAAAACAAATTTTAGAATTTCATGGCAGACAGTGATGAAGCTTAACTTTTTTCTAGATAATAATTTATGTTTTTGCTCATGTATCTAGTCATTTGTCTAAATGCAGTGACGATGGTGCATTTCCTTTTTCCTTCTTTGGACAGTTACAATATGGGAATGCTGGTAGCCGGCTTAATTGAATTGAATTCAATTACATTCCAAATACCTGAATTTAATGACAAATTATGCAATATCGAATCTACTAATGAACAAGTGCCGATTACTTTTGTGCAAAAATCTAAAATTTTGACATGTAGAATTGAAATCTGCAAATTTAAACTTTCTAAACATGAGAAAGGCCCTAATAGAATTGAATTCCACAAACTAGAGGCTATAAGGCCACCAATTCATTTCAGCACTGCACAAGGACATCTTTGTGAAGTATATTTTCAAGAAATCAAGTAAAAAGGTCCAGAAACAAAGAGGTGAAACAAGAAGAATCCAAGACAACACTTTCAATGCTTTGAATCTGGTTCCATCAAACATCATGTAAACCTTTCTTGAAGTTTAATTCTTGGCTGCATACTAATGTGGATCAAGCATTCATATTTGTAAAAATATCATCAGCAAAGCTTAGATGTAGTTTTTACCAGTTTCCCAAATATGTCCATCTCTATTCAGCAGATGTAAAACTTAGTACAAGCATATAACATAAGTCGAATCTAATTGCTATCTTGCAATTTGGTGATTAATTCCTTATCAAGGAACAAAATAATCACAAAATAAAATCATCAAGTTTCGGTTCATCACACAAGAAAAACAAGTGGATGTAGCACAATCAATATAGACCTGACCAGAATAGAATCTTCTATTCTGATATAAAATTGTGATAATTCATTAACTTTCAAATGCACAAGCCAAATAATTGATCTGACACTTGGGTTAATTTAATACAACTCAAGGGATTGTTTACCAAGAGATATTGATGAGATATTGGATTGGTTACAAGGGCGAGAGGCTAAGAGGATCAAAGAGTCATTCAATGGGCTGATTCATGACATTCGGGCCATGCAAGCTTCGAGAATTCTTTCTAAGTTGGCATCAAGCATGAAGTTAAGTTCAAAGGATGATTAAGTCTTGATCAACGTGATCCAAGTAAGAGATGAGGTTGATTAACATGTTCTAGAGCTTGGCTACACGGTTTTTTGTTAATGATCATAACTTTCAATCTGACCGTTGAATTGGGTTAAAATTTTGTTAGAAGATTTGAAAGACCCTATTTCCTATAGGCTTAGAATTTCGTAGCAATCAAACATCAGGAAGACCTTCTGATAAGACCCAAAAGTTACTATTCGAATTGGGCTTTTATTTATTTAAGACTTGGCTTTGTATTTATTTTACCCATACTTTTTAAGTTAGTTATTTGGGTTTAACTTTCAGCCCATAGTTAATTAGTATTTATTTTGTTTAAGTCAAACATATAAATACCTTTAATTTTTGGGATGTGAAGACAGATAGGTTTTTTTGAATAAAAATTGTGTGAGCACTCTTGCTTTTGGTTCTTCATTAAACTTTTCAGAACTTATTAAAGAGATCATCTTTGTGGCATTTTAACCATATACCTTTGGTTCTTGATTCAAAAAATCAACAGGTTGAGGTTTAATAATCTGATTTTAGCTTTCTAGGAGAAGTATTTCTGTTCTTGATTGTGGATTCTAGGGTTTTGCCTTCCGGGTTCACATCAGATATTTTGTTATCTTGAGAAAGAAACTCATTGAGATCTTTCAAGTGAAATTAAGGTATATGACATGGACTGTGGGCAGGTTATTGTCAAACAAACAATGGCTTAGAAAATGTCAACATGCATAATTGCAAGAAACAATTGCAGCTTAGTTGTGTTGCCAACTTAGTTTAATCACCACAAAGATATTATGGATCCAATGCTCATACAAAATAATCATACATGAAATTATAAAGTCAAAGGAACTAACTTTGTCATATTGAGGTGGGATGAGTTTCACTAGAAAAACTGAAACAAAAAAGTTGAGTATTATATGAAAGCTTTTTTATTTATTTTAATTTTTTTTGTGTGCTGGTATTATAAAAGCATGCCAACATGCATTCTTTACAATTCAAATGGAAAGGAAAAGGAGAACAATAATTACAGTAGACAGTATTCCAACTGTTTTATGCAGCAAGTTAGTAGAAAACTTGCACTAAATGTACACACCATACAAGCCCCGAAGCTCACAAAAACTGAAAAATGTCCATTGAACCATGTGGAATTGGTTAGCAAGTTTACATGCCTATCATAAAATACTACTTGTTCAATATTCATATGCTCAAACGTCATGAACATAAGCCAGAAATTTATCATACCAGGTTTTAGGTCACGATGAATTATCCCATGGGAGTGCAAGCATTCCATTGCACGAGCAATATCAAGAGCAAATCCAACAGCCAGACGCATGTCCAGGCACCTTGGCCGCATGTTCAGCAAGTATTTTCGCAATGTTCCGCCCAAAAGAAGCTCAGTTACTATCACCATGACAGGCTCCTTGCAAGCACCAATAAACTGGTAACACATAACAACCCTGTTATTTTGTATATGATCACTTCAACAACTGTTAACTAAGAAAATAGTACTAATTCACTACCAACCCTAAATGCTGAAATCGAATGCAATGAAAAAGTATTGCTATAAAGACAACCTTCACTAGATTTTTGTGCTGAACTCTAGATAACATTGCAATCTCCCTTGCAAACCGCGCTTCTTTCTTGGCAATCTCTTCTGGGGTTTCTCCTCCATGTACAATTTTAATAGCAACAATTTGATTTTTGTACCTATTCATAAATTCCAGAATGACATTACTGAACATAGCAATCAACCATTTATCAGATGTTCTAAACTTAAAAGAAAGAACATTTTAGAAACAGCAGCACAGAAATCAGTCTGCAGTTTCTCATTGAGGATATCTGTTGAACATTCTGCTGACATAAACATGGGATTGAAATATAAACAATAGTTTATCTCAATTGGAAAAAACTTGGTTTAGTCAAGAAAATTAGAGAAAAATCCAGTTATAAAATGAATCAGAGCTCAAGAGCTGCAATTTGGAATAGAAAAAAAAATCAAGAAGTGTGACTTACTTTCCTTCATATACTTTAGCATGAGCACCTTCCCCAATCTTTGGCCCAACGAATAGAAGCTTTGGATCAATAAGCCACTTAGCATCCAAATCGAACTCTTCAGAATAAAACCCATTACTAGATCCCATTTCTTAGCCTATACTATCTGCAAATGAAACACCATCAACTAACTAAGCCTATACTCTCCCCTTTATTTATTTATTTATTTTTTTATAACACTCCTTTTTTTTAAGTAGACTAAACAGCTAAGCAAGTCAAATTAAAGAAATGGAAAGCAAGATACCAATTCTATACGAAAGAGATTAACTATAAATAAACATGCTCCATGTTGTACCCAAAAATCACAACTTTAGATCCAAAGAGATTAGCACTTGCCTTTGTTTGGGAGGCAAAGAATAAAACCCTACGTGTTTCAGAGAATGTCACTACCAAAACAAGAATTTAAAAAACAAATGGTACTCATTAAAAAAATATCCCCAAGAAGCTCTGTGAGGAGCAGATAAAATTACATGGAGAAGTGGGAGAAAGTATGACCAAAAAAAGAAAAAGAAGAAATAATGAAGGGAGGATTGGAGTGGAGGAGGCTAAGGGAATGGCACAAATTGAGATTTTTAGAGTTAAAGAGATTATTAAAGCAATCTACGCGTATGGGAGTGCCTTTGATCAGTAGATAAAGCCGCGGCAGGATTTGAGTCTGTGCTTCTCCTTCTACATGAGATAAACAAAACATTATTAAAAAGAAAGGAGAAGGGAGGAGGAAATATAGGTGGGCTAGGAAAGACATGGTCCGTGTCTTTGTTTTATGATTATTGTAGTAATTGAACTAAAATGACTGCGCTGAAAAAAAATGTCCATAATTTTCACATGGATGCGGTGTATCTTCAACGCTTACCTCCCTCTTGCCATCATTATTGATATTTGTTTTTTATCAGGATGTTTGGAATTATAAATATCGCTTATTATTTAAAATATTTTTTTATTTAGAAATATATTAAAATAATATATTTTTTATTTTTAAAAAATTATTATTAACATTAATATATTAAAATGATATAAAAATATAAAAAAAAATATTTTCAAAACTTTTAAAAAAACAAAAACAAACGTAACTCAAATTTTGCTATTTCATGTGAATGTTCCCTAATTTGAATTTTTGAAAGGAGTGCTATAATTTGTGTCTCGTATCATTAAGTTTTGTATCTGTGCCATTCCCTTTTCTTTATCTTGAAATATAACAATTTGATTAAAGTGTAAACTCGTTAATTATGATATAAATTAAACAATACAATCAACAAAAATAATAAAATATAATTTCTAGGTCATTACCAGTTTTTTTATTGATATCAATTTGAAATTTTTAATCCTTTCTATTCAAGATTTTTTATTATTATTATTATTATCATCATCATCTCATATACGTAGAAAATTCTCAAATCATCTTTAAATTAATCAACAACGATGATGGGATTTAATTGACCATTATAATTGGAATATGAGTAACCATTAGGTTTAGTAATTGTAAAAGAATTTAAATTTTTAAAAAGAAAGAAAAAGGCCAGGTTACCTTATCACGATGACTTTAGATGCAAACTTTGAACCAAGAAAGCCATCAAAGAATAATACGTTTTCGTTAGTGAGGAGACATGACTAGGCCTGATACCAGACTGGATTTATGGATACACCGCTGGGCTTTCTTAGATTTACACAAGAACACATTTGGGATTGATGATCCTTCAATTGCTTAAGTTTAGTCCATTACTTCTAAAAAAATAAGTAATATTTTAATGATTGAACACTATACCATTAAACAGTTTTACCGACAGATTCATTCCATTGATGTAAGACAAAACATTTGTCAGTAACATTTTTACTGACGCCATCACAGACAGAATCCGTCTGTAGGAATATTGATCGTCGGTAATTCCTTTCTTCGTTGCTACTTTTGTCGGAAATAAAAAAAACCAAACACCGATGGAAAACCTTGACCGGTAGTCCTCGGCTGTTGTCTGTGTCTTGTGGCTCCCTCTACATTAACAGGCATACCACATCATTACTCATGAGCATTTTTCCTTCTAAATTACTAATCTATACAATTCCTTGTTAATCATCTCATTCGTTATTATCCCTATTTCTCTAAATTTACACCTCCTTTTCCCATTAAATCGTTTTCCTTAAGTTCTTTAACAAAAATGCAAATCAACATTACAATTGGTGTGATTCCTCATTCAAACACTGTTTTGTATTTTATCCATAACTAAACATTATATAGTTTGGTTTAAGGCATGGATTTCTCTTTTGGAAAGCTAAGACATAAGGCTATAAGTCCATTGATGGGAGAAGAACCCAGTTCTGCTCCTAAAGCCCTCAAAACTACCCGTTATCGAGAAGATGATCAACTATCAAGTACGACTTGTCCTAACCCCCTCTCGGTTATTAGCCCATATCTAGAGTTTTAAAACTCCAAATTAAGCAAGGTCAACTACCTTGGATAGATAACATCCAAGGCTATAATTTCCATGTAGAGACCTAGTCCAAATTCCCTCCTTTCCATGCTCGAATTCCCTCTGGAAGACCAAGAGATGAAATTATCTAGTTTCATCGACAAATCCGTAAACATTCACACATCACCAAGTTAACTTATCCTTATTCAAACCAATTCGTTGCCATGTTATATATACACTATAATGATGCTAAAAACACCTTCTAAGAATTTGTTTGTCCAATTTCATTAACTAATCAACTAACACTCTTCTTAATCCTCTTTATCACCTTCATTGTTATTTTTTTCATGCATTTCTCATCATTTTAATTCATATAAGCACACATCATCAAGTCAAATATTCAAATAAAACACTCGTCTTCTTCCTTCATCAATGGCTGACCTCACACACTTAGTAAAGAGCTATAAATTTTCTTTCAAAATTACTTGTTATTTCAACTCATTTCAACCTTATTCTATGTCACAAACATCAATTCAATTCAATTTCTCATTTCCTCTAAAATTCATCATGAACCCTAATCTCAATTTGATGAAAAAATCAATATAAATTTAACAATTATTGTAAGAACTTACTAAATGGATGTTGGGACACCTTACCAAAAAGTAATCTAGGCTTCAATTCCTAACCAATCAAGGATTTCCACCTCTTCTTCCTTGCTTGTTCTTGCCACCACTTTCTCCTCACACTATCCCCAAATTTCTTCTCTCAAAACACTTTAAATCTAAAGATTTTTGTTGCCTAAATCATTTTGTATCACTAACTCTATCTTTTTTCCTTGTTTTTAACTAAATTTTCTCAAGAATTTTTAAACAAAACGATGTTTTTCTCTTTCTTCCTTTTCTATTCTTCATGGTTGCCAAAACAAGCCTTATATTGGCAACAATTTGTCAAATTCCCACTATGTCATTTCAAATAGTAATTTTTATAGTTATCGGGTATTGTTTCCCCCTTCCCAGTATATTTTTAATATTGATTTTCAATAGGCCCAACAAAAATGAATGCCAAAATCAACCCCACTGTCGCTGACGATTCCTGAGTTAACAGTGATTATGTGTGCTAACGAATTCATGTGTCATTCGTGGCTGTAATACACGACAAAAATCTAATTAAAAGGTCAACTCATGTTAAGTGATAGTTTAGGGGAGCAAACCGGCCTGCCTTAAGGAGTTCAGAGGGGGATGAAACCAGTCTTGGAATAACCAAATGGGAGACAAGAACAAACTTAAACCAGAACCCAAACACCCCAGCTCTTTAAGAGGGGGTATAAATACAAGGAGGAGAGAGAAGGTGACCCTTCCTTTTCACAAAATCTATCTGCAGCAGCTGCATGTTCAACCGCATGCTTCTCTTATCTTCCTCTTTCCCAACGGAAATTAAACCAAGCCAGCTGTAGGTGCTTGAGAGAGTTGAGAACTTGAGAGAAGATTGAACAACTGCTTAGAGGGAAAGAGAAATGGGCTAGAACTTGTGGGGAGAAACCAACAGAAGGAAGGGAAAGAAGAAAAAGAAGGGGGAGAACCGGGAGAAGAAGTATAACGACCCAGCTTTTTCAAGCTAAAATGGTGGATTTTTTTGTTCTCGGTACTTCTCACAATGACATTCTGTAAATTAGTAATTAGGTTCCCTTCCTTACCATGACATCATACGAATATAGTTTTTGTAAATCGACATTCCCATAAGACAGATACTTAATACACATTCTCATAATATTATATTTTCATATTCATACATTTACATTACATCATATTAACATACTCATGAATTTACATTTCTATTCTAGTCTCGTTATCAACATGAATTTATACATGAGTGCCGAACGACAATCTTACACAAATAATACCTCCTTTCATACGATCCTCATGTGATTTCTCAACACAACATCCTTATAAACGAGAATACCACATAAATAATTCATAACATCATATCTACATGTTTGCACATCTACATCCATGTTCCATTACAATTTTCATTACAAGTCCTTACAAAAGTGCCGAATGGCAAATATTCAACATAACACTTAAGACATACTATTACATAGCACCTTTCAAAATATGAGAACCTGTGGAATGGTTTTCCTATGCACTTTGATTGTATGATGTAAACACAAAAAAAAGTAAAGACGAAATGACTCCACCATTGTTGCTGATTTTTGAATCGACAACAACATAGTTTTTGGCTGTCGATTTTTAAATCAGCAGTGGCATAGTTTTTGGCTGCCGATTTCTGAACCGACAGTGGCATAGTTTGGCTGTCGATTTCTAAATCCGCAGTGACACAGTTTGGCTGCCGAATTCTAAATTGGCAGCGACAAAGTTTTTGGTTGCCGATTTCCCAATCGACATCGACAAAGTATTTGGGTGCCGATTTCTGAATCGGCAGCGATGCAGTTTTTGACTGCTGATTTTTGAATTGCCACCAATGTAGTTTTCGCTGTCGATTTCTGAATCGACAATGACACAATCATGTAGTTTTCACAGCCGATTCAAAAATTAGCAGCGATGCAATTTTCATTACTGATTTCTAACTTAGTTTTCGCTGCCGATTTATGAATCGGCAGCAACTGAGTCTAATTAAAAGTTTAGGAAATAAACCAGATTGTCGTAAGGAGCAAAGAGGGAGGGGTAATATCGATTTTGGACATACCAAAACAGGGACAAGAACACATCTAAACCAACCCTAAACAACCCATCTCATTTAATGAGGAGTATAAATGCAAGGGGGGGGAGAAGGTGACCCTTCCTTTTCCCAAAGCTGTTTGCAGCGGCTGCATGTTTAGCTCCATGTTGCTCTTTTCTTCCTCCTTCCCAATGAAAACCTAAACCAAACCAGCAGAGAGTGCTTTGTGAACGTACAAGGGAGAGTTGGGATCTTGAGAGAAGATTGGACAGCTACCTGGAAGGAAGGGGAAAAGGGGCTAGAAAATGTGAGAGGAAGAAGAATGAGGAGAACCAGCAGGGGAAGAGAAAGAATATTGTCAAACCTTCCCCAAACTTACTTAGATTTGAAAGGTATGGGTCATGAAACTCCTTTCTTGTTGTTCTTAAGACCCAAAACCAAAAATGAAGAAGAAGACCCTAAGAAAATTGACGTAAGCCTTAAGCTAGTTGTGAAGGAAATTGAAATTAACTAAGAGGAAAAGGAAATAGAAATGAAATGAGGCTAAATTCCAAAACATCTAACAAAGAAAAATGCATAAAATGGAAAGAACAAATCATGGTAGAGGGTTGTATTGTCTGCAGTGAAATTGTGTGTTCTGCAACGAATTTGTGATTCGCTGTCGAAGTTGTATTGTCTGTAGCAAATTTGTGATTCACTGCCCAATTGTGTGTTCTGCAGCGAATTTGTGATTCACAATCAAAAGGGTATTTATCTGCAACAAAATTGTGATTCGTTGCTGAAATTGTATTATCTGCAGCGAATTAGCATTCACTGTCGAATTGTGTGTTCTACAGCGAATTTGTGATTTGTTGCTTAAGTTGTGTTGTTTGCAAGGAATTTGTGATTCGCTGCCGAAGTTCAGTTGTCTGCAGTGAATTTGTGATTCCCTGTTGAACCTGAGTTCTTTGCAGCGAATTAGCATTCGCTGCCGAATTGTGTGTTCTACAGTGAATTGACGATTCGCTGTCAAAGTTGTGTTGTTTACAGTGAATTTATGATTTACTGTCAAAGTTGTGTTATCTGCAGTGAATTTGTGATTTGCTGTCGAAACTGAGTTGTCTATAGCGAATCAACATTCGCTGCCAAAAGTGTGTGTTTTACAACAAATATGTGATTCGTTGCCAAAATCGAGTTGTCTACAGCAAATCAGCCTTCGCTGCCAAGAGTGTGTTGACTGCAGCAAATTAGCATTCGCTGCTGAAGTTGAGTTATTCTACAACAAATCATCGTTCACTGCCAAAAGTGTATTGATTGCAATGAAATTGCGATTTGCTGCCGAAATTGAGTTGCAAGCAGCGAATTAGCATTCGCTGCTGAAATTATAGTGCCTACAGCAAATCAGTTTTCGCTGCTGAATTGTACGGCCTACAGTGAATTAGTTTTCGCTACCGAATTGTGCGGGTTGCAATGAAGCAATTTCGCTACTAAATTATACGGTCAACAGCGAACTAGTTTTCACTGTCGAGTTTCTATAATAGACTCCCTGGTCAGAAATGACTTAAATGTTTGTAACAATTTCATTATATGATGGTGTAAAATGTGGAACACTTGAATGTAGACATATGGATTCTTGAAATAAGTATGATGATGAATGTGATTTGAGGATGCAAATATACTGATTTGGCATTGATGTCTTAGGTGGTGCGGCCGGGATCGGACCATCGTTAGGACAAGGACAAACCGCAGGTGGAATAGGTAGGTGTTTTCCACCTTTTTCTCATATGATGTTTATGTTTTGAAATAATTTACTTATGATGATATTTTATTAAATCCTTGTTGAATGAAGAAACAATGATAAAGTGTTTGATTGAATTCTTGATGATTGTCGAAACGACTATGAAATGTCGATTAGGTTCTTATTGAATATTGAAATAATGATGAAATTGTTAATGTTCTGAAATGACCTATTTGAGGTGGATATATTATTGTGTTGCGATCAATATTAAACCGACTATGAGATGTTGATGGCTATTATGAGTTTGGGCTGCTGATGTATGGTAGTATGAGTATTACGAAGGATCTACTGTTGTATTTTATTGGATGTAAGTGTGACGAATGGTTGTATGAGTATTACGAAGGATCTACTATTGTATTTTATTGGATGTAATTGTGATGAATGGTTGTATGAGTATAAGAGGGATTTACTAATTCGTTGTCGATTAGTTTTATTGAAAACTACGTCGCTGTCGATTCAAAAATCGGTAACCAAACTATGCCGCTGCCGATTCAGAAATTAATAACCAAAAACTATGTTGTTGATGATTCAGAAATCGGTAACGATGGCAGAGTCATTTCGGCTTCACTTCTTTCTTTGTTTTGGTGTTTACACTCTCCCCTCCTAATATAAATTTTGTTCTCGAAATTAAAGGGACTCATATTGATAGTGCCTCCAGATTCGCCGAGCAAATACCACAGTAACCAACTCTAGGTCGTGTATCAAGTAATTCTCTACGTGAGTCTTTAACTGTCTTGAAACATAAACGATCACTTCCCCATGTTACATCAATCACACCTAAGTCCTTTCTTCGAGTCATCATAACTAACTATGAAACCTTCGGTATTTGGAACATACCAGTTTTTTTTTGTATAGTAGTCTATCTAGCCTTGTACTTACTCAACTAATCATGCCTTCCATCACTGCTTTAACTATCTAGACTAGGAGTCCTGGGTCTACATACAGAGGGGGAACCCTCGTTGGTATGGTCGATGGGTATGCCTCTGCTTTTCCTTGCTGCCTCACCTCTGCTAGGGGTATTTCCTCTGTTTGATTAGGTATTCGGTATTCTCCCACTTTCATTCACTTCTCAAATACACTATGTAATCCTCATTATTATGCTTGATGTATTATCCTCATTCATATGCCCCAACCTCTCCATAGGAGTGGTGGGGTTGAAGTTTAATCTTCGGTCGAGATTAATTACTTCACCTTAACCAGGTCATTCATCTTGGATGCTTTTAACCATAACTAATCGCAATATCTAAACTCGGTCATCCATCTCGGATGCCATTAACCAAAACTAATCATACAAGTCAACTCATCATCTCTTACGGATACCATTAGCCAAAGCCAATCGCCATAATCAACTTGGCCATCCATCTAGAATGCCATTTACCGAAACTAATTATCAACCACAATCCGGTCATCCATCTCGGATGCATTAGCAGAAACTAATCAACAATCACAACCCAATCATCCTTCTCGCTAATAAATAATCACAACCTGGTCATCCGTCTTGGATGCCATTAGTCGAAGCTAATCATCAACACAACCCGGTCATCCATCTCGGATGTCATTACCCGAAACTAATCAACAATCACAACCCGGTCATCCGTCTGGAATGCCATTAGCCGAAGCTAATTATCAACACAACCCGATCATCCGTCTTGGATGCCATTAGCCGATCATCCATCTTGGATGCCATTAGTCGAAGTTAATCATCAACACAACTCGGTTATCTATCTCGGATGCCATTAGCCGAAGCTAATCAACAATCACAACCTGGTTATCCGTCTCGGATGCAGCCGAAGTTAATCATCAACACAACCCAATCATCTGTTTAGGATGCCATTAGTTGAAGCTAATCATGAAACACAACCCGGTCATCCATTTCAAATGTCATTAGCTGAAACTAATCATTTATTCATCTTGGCCATCCATTCGGATGCTTTTAGCCGAAACTAATCATTTGTTCATCCTGGTCATCCATTTAGGATGCCATTAGCCGAAGCTAATCATTTGTTCATCCCGGCCATCCATCTAGGATTGTAACAACCTGACATTTTCAAGGCCAAAATTGTTGGAATTGTTTTTTCATCGTTCGGTTTCTAGATGTTTTTCACCATATCATTCTTCAAATTTATCATTGCATTCTATTCATTAACAAGGCACAATCTATGTAGGATAACGTAAATAAACATCCCTATAGAACGAATTCTCAATACACATGCCCATAATATTATATTTCCATACTTATAGGTTTACATTACATCATATCGACATACTCATAAATTTATATTCTTGTTTTAATCTCGTTATCATCACCAGTTCATATAAAAGTGTCGAATAACAAGTTACACAACTAGTTCTTTTGATATCCTAACCTCATGTAATTTCACAACACGACATCCTCATTAGATAAATACCTCATATGTATATTCATACACATCATATTAACTTGTTCGTACATTCACATCCATGATCCATTTCAATTTTTCATTACTAGTCTTTACAAAAGGGGCCAGAGAACTAATTGAGTGATTAACACGTTCGTTCATCCAGAACTCATATCACCCATAACATGCGAATATATAGTTCTTTTCAAAATATGTTACGCACCATATTGGTATGATGTCCCTATTACAACTCAAGGTAATTTCAAGCATTATAGGCAATTTAAGAAAATATAATAAAGCAATTTTAACGTTACATTTCATTTATGGACCAAAAGAGCATAATTATTTCATTTCTCCTTACTTATGTAAATACAGCCGTTAATAATTAGTCAATTACTGAGGCTAATTATAATACTCAAACCCGATCATTCATGTCGAATACCGTTAACCAAACTAATGTTATTCTCTGTTTAAAAAATAACAATTGTAGTTCTGTCATAAACTTAGTATATACAAAACGTAGTATACATAAACGTATCAGTTGTTAAAACTAACTCATAACACTCAATCTGACTATCCTCTTAGGATGCCATTAGCCGAAGCCAATCGTTTATTCATTCTAGTCATCCACTTAAGGTGCCATTAGCTGAAGCTAGTCATTTACTCATCCTGGTTATCCACTTAGGGTGCCATTAGCTGAAGCTAGTCATTTACTCATCTCGTCCATCCACTTTGGATACTATTAGCCGAAATTAATCATTTGTTCATCTCGACCATCCACTTAGGATGCCATTAACCGAAGCTAATCAATCACTTGTCTCGGTCATCCATTTGGATGCCATTAGTCAAAGCTAATCATTTGTTCATCCCGGTCATTCACTTTGGATGCCATTGGCCAGAGTTAATCAATCATCTATCCCGGTCATCCATTCGAATGCCATTTGCCGAAGTTAATCAATCATTTGTCCCGGTCATCCATTCAGATGTTATTAGCCGAAGATAATCATCTGTTCATCCCGGTCATCCGTTTTAGATGCTATTAGCCGGAGCTAATCAATCATTTCTCGCCGGTCATTCATTCGGATGCCATTAGCTGAAGGTAATCATTTGTTCATCCCGGTCATCCGCTTTCGATGCCATTAGCCGAAGCTAATCAATCATTTATCCCGTTCATTCATTCAGATGCCATTAGCCGAAGCTAATCAATCTTTTATCCCGGTCATCCATTAGAATACCATTAGCTGAAGCTAATCATTTGTTCATCCCGATCATTCGCTTTGGATGCCATTATCTAGAGCTAATCAATTATTTATCCCGGTCATCCATTTGGATGCCATTAGCCAAAGCTAATCAATCATTTGTCCCGGTCATCCATTCAAACATCATGGCTGACCACCTATCTAAGTTTTTTGCATTCAAAATTATACATTTCCTCTGTTAAATGTTCTGAAATTAGGTCCCCCATTCACCCCCATTTTCATCCTCATCCTTGTCTAGTTTTCTTTAACAGTTGGTGTGAGAATCTTAGGCTATTTACTTTAGGTTTTTTTCTCCCTTTTCAGTTCTAAGGCCCCAAGAACAAGTGGAGGAGTAGTATGGTTCATACCTTATGAATTTAACAAGTTCAATGCAGGTTGCGGTGGCCTGCTCTCACTCTCCTTTTTGGTTTCCTTCCATCCCTCTCTTGCTGTCCAGCCGTCCTCTAGGCTCCTCTTTCTCCTAGGTTTTAGGTTTTGTCTACTTCTTCTTACCCACTTCTCACCCCACGCTAAGGGAAAGTAGCGTACAGGCTGATTGGGTTCGGTTTTCTGCTTGGAGGAGGGATGTGTGTGTTGCAGCCATGACTGCTGTCGGTTCTTGAAGGAAGGTCTAGGCTCCAGCTTCCACCATTTTTTGGTCACTTCTCCCTTCTCACGCAGCACCCTAGGAGATCTACATGTAGCTATCAGTTTCAGTCTTCTCTTTGGGGAAGAGGGAAAGAGCCTGCTGCATGCAGCTGGCCGCCCATTTAGGGAAGAGGAAAGGTCACCCTCCCTTTCTCCTTGCATTTATACCCCCTCTTAAATGAGAGGGATGTGTTTGGTTGTAGGATATCTCTAGTTCCTATCCCTTTTTTGAGTTATCCTAGACTTGTTCCTATTCCAATTCTCCCCTAAGATGGGCCAATTCAACACTAATTTTTTATGGGTTTTACTGTGTTGCTTCCGATTCAGAAATCAGCAACCAAAATTGCATCATTATTGATTCAGAAATCGACAGCCAAAAGCTTTGCCGCTGTCGATTCAGAAATTGATAGCCAAAACTGTGTTGCTGCTGATTAAAAAATCGACAGCCAAAAACTGCGTCGCTGCCCATTCAGAAATCGGCAGCGATGGTGAAGTCATTTCAGCTCTCTCTCTCTCTCTCTAGGTGTTTACAATGTTAATGCTTTGAAATGATTTACTTATGGATGATATATTATTGAATCCTTGATAAATGATGAAACGACGATGAAATGTTTGATTGAATTCTTGACAAATGTTGTAACGACTATGAAATGTCGATCAAGTTATTGATGATTGTTGAAACGATGATGAAAATGCTAATGTTCTGAAATGACTTGTTTAGGAGGATGTATTATTGTGTTATGATGAATAATAAACTGACTATAAGATGTTAATTGAGCTGTTATGAAATTGGGTTACTAACGAATGTCAAACCGATTATGAAATGTTGATTGTGATTGTTGATTGGCTTTGGCTAATGGCATCCAAGATGGATGACCGAGTTGTGATTGATGATTAGCTTTGGCTAATGGCGTTCGAGATGGATGACCGGGTTGTGATTGATGATTAGCTTTGGCTAATAGCGTTCGAGATGGATGATCGGGTTGTGATTGATGATTAGCTTCGGTTAATGGCATTCGAGATGGTTGACCGGGTTGTGATTGTTGATTAGCTTCGGCTAATGGCATCTGAGATGGATGACCGAGTTGTGATTGATGATTAGCTTCGGCTAATGGCATCTGAGATGGATGACTGAATTATGCTTGATGATTAGCTTTGGCTAATAGCATCCGAGATGGATGATTGGTTTGTGGTTGATGACTAGTTTTGGTAAATGGTACCCTAGGTGAAGGGCTAAGTTTAAATGTTGTGATTAACTACGACTAAAAGTATCCAAGGTGGATGATGGGGTTAAGGTGAAGTAATTAACCCCAACCGATGTTAAACTTTAGCCCCACAACTCCTATGGAGAGATTGGAGTGTGTGAGTGAGAAAAATACACTTAATGAAATAAAAAGAGATGTACAATGCACATAAGAAATAGATGAAGGAATATATCCATTTTAACCAAATAACAAAAAGTAACGACAATGTACTTCTAGTTGTTTATTATCATGTTAGATTATTTATAATTCTTGTATCCATATTGTTTTGTAATAGGGACATCACACAATCAAGGTGCATAGGAAAACACGTTCTAAGGGTTTACATATTTTGAAAGGTGCTTTGTAATAGTATGTCTTAGGTATTATGTTGAATATTTGACATTCAACACTTTTATAAGGATTTGTAATGGAACACATATTTGGATGTGCGAATATGTAGATATGATGTTATCAATATATTATATGGTATTCTCTTTTATGAGGATGTTGTGTTGTGAAATCACATAAGGATTGTATGTAAAAAAGAACTAGTTGTGTAAAATTGATATTCGGCACTCGGGTGTAAACTCATGTTGATAACAAAACTAGGACAAGAATGCAAACTCATGAGTGTGTCAATATGAAGTAACGTAAGTGTATGAATATGAAATATAATATTGTGGGCATTTGTATTGATTTTCCGTCTTATGAGAATGTTGATTTACAAAAGCTATATTCGTATGATGCCATGATAAGGAAGGGAACCTATTTACTAATACATAGAGTATCATGGTGAGAAGTATCGAGAACCAAAAAAAAATTCTACCGATTTTGGCTTTAAAAAAGTCGGGTCATTACACTCTTCCTTCCTTTCTCTCCTATGGTTGGCCACTTCTCCTTGTTAATGCCTATAAATTGTAACAATTTAATTAATTCCATTAATGTCACTCAATAGTAAATTTTCATGTTTTTGACATAAAATTCACGAGTAACGATACAGGTTAGACCACCTTTTACCCGAGTTATTTTGATTTTCATTAATTTACATGCCTATAGATTTATTTTATCATAATCCATTTCCATCCAGTATTTATTTGTGTTTCTGTATTTTCTATTTTTCAGCTAGTTTGAAATATTTTTTTTCCATCCATTTCTTTCCATTCAGGTAACCATTCAAGATAGCTACTTATCTTAACATTTATTTCAGTGTCCTATCAAATTTTGTTTTATCTGGGGCTTATAACCTCCTTTAGCCAAAATGTACATTTATCTAGTTTTGCACACAACTTATTCTCCCTCAAAAACATATAACACACTCCTCAAATATTGTCCGTGTTCCATGTAAGAGCTAGAATACACTAGTATGTCATCGATAAACACTACCATATACTTATCTAAATATGTTTGAAACACCCTATTCATCAAATCCATAAACACTATCACGGCATTTGTTAACCCATAAGACATCACTAGAAACTCATAATGTCTATAACGGGTCCTAAAAGTAGTTTTTGTATATCCTGATCCTTAATCCTTAACTAGTGGTACCTAGACCTCAAATTTATCATCGAAAAAACTATAACACCCTTCATTTGATCAAACAAATCGTTTATCTATGAAAGTGGGTAGGTATTCTTCATGGTTATCATGTTCAATTGATAGTAGTCAATGCATAACTGAAGGGTACCGTCCTTCTTCTTTACGAAGAGTATTGGAGCTCCCTAGGGGAATTGTTAGGTTGAATGAATCTTTTATCCAATAGTTCTTATAGTTGAACCTTTAGTTCAGACAATTCTGTAGGTTCCATCCTATACGAGGATTATGCTATAGGACTGGTTCCTAGTAAAGTGTCAATTGAGACTTCAATCTCTCTAATGGGAGGCAATCCAGGTAATTCCTCTGGAAACACATCCGAGTATTGACACGACCAAAAGATTGATGTCTTCTCCCAAATGTAGGAGTGTCGAAGTTATAAATAACCTAGCAAGACCGGGGTCGAACCACATAGAGGTTAACTATATAAATAATAATAATAATAATAAGTAGAAGAGAGCTTTGAGATGTAATATTGATATACAGATAAAACAATGATAAAAACAATTGTCAAGGTTAGAGGATCCACTAATGGTATTTCAAACAAGTATAGTATAAACCATGCTTTAGTTAAGGAGTTATTGATGCTTTAAGTGCAAAATGATAATATAAAACCTTGATAAAAATGCAGTTTTAAGTACTAATCAAGTATCCCTTATAATAGGAATATTGGCTAGTTCCACACTCCTTTTCTTTGTTTCCCTCACATAGGCTAAGAATGTGGGGCATCCCTTCCTAATCAATTTCTCAGCGGTCATGACAGAAATTAAACAACTTGGAACAACTTTTCTCTCTCCTTTAAATACTACCTTTTTCCATTTATACTTTGAATTGTCACCGTTTTGGTGAAACAATCCACTTGCGCTCTGTATTTACTTAACCAATCCATACCCATAATCACATCAAAGTCATATAACTTCAAATGTATTAAATCTAATTATAACCCTTCGATATATAGTTTTACCCCTCTATAAACATTATCAATATCTATGTATTCCCCTAAAGGTGTACCAATCGTTACCCTCATATTTAATTTGCTTGGAAATACATGTAATTTATCTACAATTTGATATGTTATAAAAGAATGACTAACTCTAGGATCAATTAAAGCATAAACTTGCATTGATTTTAACTGTAATGTACCTGCCACCACGTCAGGTGCAACTCTCACCTTCTCCTGAGACTAGAATCTGGGCCAATCTCATTAACCAATGCACTACTACTTTAGCATCCTCTTCTCTTGTGAAGGTTACACAACCCATCTCTCTCATCCCCTTAACCTAATGTACCAAAGTGACTACTCTCTCCTGTCTAAGAGCTGAGCTTGACGCTTCAGCCATCCCCGCTGCAACAACTTTCACTATCTGTTCCAGAAACGCAGGATTAGAGTATGGATTAGGCGCAACTGCCGGCACCCTAGGCAAAATTCCATCTGGTTGCCTCTATCTCTCAGACACTTCATGTAACAACCCGACTTTTCAAGCCAAAAACAACAAGAATTTGTTTTTGGCACACATCATATCAGGAATCAATGAACTTGTTTACCCTCATTATTGAGGTATAATCTATACACCAACATCAACCAACATTTCATTAAAAGTAATTCTTACATATTCACATAATATTACATCTACATGATTACAAGTCCACATTATAATATACATACATAGACATAAGTGTATAAATGAACTATGAATGTTATGCCTTAAACAGATAGTAACATTAATGCTTCATTAAACTACTTGATTGCATATTATTAATTAGTTATAATTCTTATAAATATTTGTATTGCAACAGGGACATCACACCAATGAAGTGCCTAGGGACCCCATTACACAAGAACCCACTTTTGCAAGGAATCATGTAGTTGCATTCAAAATCACAATGTATTTTGTATGGACAAATGTTTAAGGCATAACATTCATAGTTCATTTATACACTTGGTTCATACAAACATAATACACATGAACGCATCAATTCTTGCAACTACTCATAACTTTTAAATCTGGTTATCCTCGTAGGACACATTAGCCGAGGTTAACCATTCATTGGAGATAGGTTGCAGCATAACTTTGTGGCTCCGCAGCGAATCATTCTTCACTGCCAAATTGTGTTGTCCGCAGCGAATTATTTTTTGCTGTTGAATTGTGTTGTCCGCAGTGAATTAGGTTCGTTGATGAGTTTGTGGTGTAGCGAATAAGTTCGCTGACTAATCTGTGTTGCAGCGAATCAATTTTGCTGACGAGTTCATGTCATCAGTTTTGTTGACGAATTTGTGATCCAGTTCGCTGACGAGTTTGTGTTGTAGGAAATCAGTTCACTGATGAGTTTGTGGTTTAGCAAATCAGTTTTGCTGACGAGGCCATGTCACCAATTATCGCTGACTAATTGTTTCTCACAAGCGAGTCAGTTTTGCTGACGAATTGCATGTCACTAGCGAATTAGTTTCGCTACTGAATTCTGCGTCATTAGTGAAGCAGTTTCCCTGTCAATTTTCTACGACAGACTCCCATGTCAGAAATGATGTAAATGCTTGTAACGATCTCATTGTATGATTGTGTAATATGTGGAACACATGAATGTGAACATGTGTATTTTTGGAAAATATATGGTGACGAGTTATGTGATTATCAAATACAAATGTGTTGATTATGATCATTGATGTGTTAGGTGGTGCGACCAGGATCAGTCCTTCGACCGAGTAAGGACACCCTACTAGAGGAATAGGTAGGTGATTTCCACCTCCCTTCTAGTGTAACGTTAGTTTTTAAAGTGAATTTATTACGAAGGATTTATTATTGTGCTACATGGAATGCTAAACTGTTACGAATGGTTATATGAGTATTATAAAGGATCTACTGTTGTATTATATTGAATGTTAACTGTCACAAATGGTTGTATGAGTATTACGAAGGATCTATCATTGTATTATGTTGAAGGTTATTTATTATGAATTTTTATATGAGTAGTATGAGGGATTTATTGTTGCATTGTATTGAACATTAACTGTCATTATTGGTTGGATGAGTAATATGAAAGGTCTACTGTTGTATTATACTGAATGCTAAACTATCACGAATGGTTGTATGAGTATTACAATGGATCTGCCATTGCATTATGCTGAATATTGATTGTTACGAATGGTTGTATGGGTATTACAAAGGATCTGTTATTGTATCATACTAAATGTTAATTGTCACGAATGGTATACGAGTATTACGAAGAATCTACCTTTGTATTATACTGAATGTTAATTGTCATGAGTGGTTGTATGAGTATTACGAAGGATCTATCATTGTATTATACTAAATGTTAATTGTTATGAATTGTTATATGAGTATTACAAGGGATCCATTGTTACATTGTATTGAACATTAACTGTCATGAATGGTTGAATGAGCAATACGAAGGGTCTACTATTGTGTTATACTAAATGCTAAACTATTATGTAATGTTTGTTTGTGTATTACAAAGGATCTATTATCATGTTTACTGATCGCTAAACTATTATGGAATGTCGATACGAGTATTGCGAAAGGTCTACATGTTATATTAAATGTCAAATTGTTATGAATCATTTAAATGAGCATTTCAAAGGATATATTATCATGTGATTGTGATTTCATAAACCACCTCTAGAATGTTTGATTGGATAACGATTAGCTTTGGCTAATGGCATCCTAAGTGGATGATCGAATGAACACATGATTAGCTTTGGCTAATGTCATCCTTAGTGGATGATGACCTTGATGAACAAACGATGTTTTTTTTTCAAATTGCCTATAATGTTTGAAATTATATTGTGCTATAACAGGGACAACATACCAATATGGTGTGCAGGGAAATTTGTTTCGCAGCTCGCACATTTTGAAAGGAACTATATATTCGCATGTTATGGGTGATATGAGTTTTGTATGAACAAACGTGTTAATCGCTCAATTAGTTGTCTTACCCTTTTTGTAAAGACTTGTAATGAAAAATTGAAATGGAACACGGATGTGCATGTGCTAACATGTAGATATAATATGATGAATATATGTATATGGTATCCTTCCTATGAGGATGTTATGTTAAGAAATTACATGAGGTCAAGATAATGAAAGTACTAGTTGTGTAACTTGTCGTTCGACACTCTTGTATGAACTCATGATGATAACGAGACTATAATAGGAATGTGAATTTATGAGTATGTCAATATGATGTAATGTAAACCTACGAGTATGAAAATATAATATTATGGACACATGTATTGAGAATCCATTTTATGGGAATGTTGATTTACGATATCCTATGTGGATTCTGCCTTGTTAATGAATGGAATGTAATTACAAATCTGCAGAATGATATGGTGAAAACATCTAGAACCTAACAATTTATAAAAAAAATCCATCGATTTTGGCCTTGAAAAAGTCGGGTTGTTACAAGGTTTGTAATTGGAAATCCGATGGGGAATATGGTTGAAACAAATAATATGTATATGGGAGTGGGGGTTAGTCTAGTTGGGTCTGAAACAAAAGTAGACTTGATTTCCTTGGAATTGCATGATTTTGACATAATTCTAGGCATGGATTGGTTGAGTAAATACAAGGCTTTGATATACTATTATTCTAAAACTTTTACATTCCAAATACCCGAGGATAAGAGGATAGTTTTTGAATGAGAGAGAATTCCCAAATCGACCACCTTAATATCGGTTGTGACAGCTCAGAAACTTCTTAAAAAGAGGTGTATAGGATACCTCGCATACATCTTAAACTTAAATGACAGAGGTCCACAACTGAAGGATATTCCTGTTGTGAAGGAATTCCCGAACATGCTTTCCGAAGAACTACCAAGACTACCCCCAGAGTCCCACCCATAGCCCAATAACCATACCGGATGGCTTCGGCAGAATTGAATGAGCTAAAGACTCAATTACAAGAGTTGCTAGATAAGGGGTTTATACAGAACGTAATTCTCCTTGGGAAACGTAGGTTCTATTTGTAAACCCATAGACTTTGTATTGACTACCGTCAATTGAACAAAATAACGATGAAAAATAAGTACTTGTTATCGTGGATAGATGATTTATTTGATAAACTAAAGGGAGCGAGAGTGTTTTCAAAAATAGATTTGAGGTCAGGGTACTATCAGATGAAGATTAAAGAGGCGAATGTACCAAAGACCGCATTTAGGACCCGTTAAAGACACTATGGGTTTTTGGTGCTACCATTTGAGTTGATGAATGCCCAGCCCTCTTCATGGACTTAATGAATTGGATTTTCCAACCATACCTTGATAAATTTATGCTGATATTCATCGATGATATACTGGTTTACTCAAACTTCTTTGAGGAGCATGAGGGACACTTGAGGCAGGACCTTAAGAAATCATCAGTTGTATGCAAACTAAGTAAATATGATTTTAGTCGGAAAGGGTGACATTCCTGAGACACATCATTTTGG
Source organism: Populus nigra (assembly GCF_951802175.1). Taxonomy (NCBI): domain Eukaryota; kingdom Viridiplantae; phylum Streptophyta; class Magnoliopsida; order Malpighiales; family Salicaceae; genus Populus; species Populus nigra. The sequence continues at coordinate 7,368,875 of NC_084864.1, read as the reverse complement.
TCGAAGGTGTTTTTATAGACCCCAAGAAAGTCGAAGCAGTCTTGAAATGGGAAAGACCGACTTCGGTCATTGAAATACGTTGTTTCCTATGACTTGCAAGATACTACCAGAGATTCATTAAGGGGTTCTCCCTAATTGCATCCCCTTTAACACATTTAACTAGGATAGATAAGAAGTGGGTATGGTCGAAAAAAAGTGAGGAAAGCTTCCAAGAGTTAAAGAGGAGGATCACCATCGCTTTAGTGTTAACACTTCCCTCAGGAACTAAAGGTTTTATAGTTTATAGTGATGCCTCGGGGAAAGAATTGGGGTTTGTCTTAATGCAACATGGGAAGGTGATCGCCTATGCATCAAGACAGTTAAAGACCCATGATGTGAATTATCCGGTGCACGACCTAGAATTAGTCATTGTAGTATTTGCTTTGAGGATATGGAGACGTTATTTATATAGGTCTCGAACCCAAATCTTTATTGATCACAAAAGTCTGAAGTATTTAATGTCGCAAAAGGAGTTGAATATGCGACAAAGAAGGTGGATATAACTTATTAAGGATTATGACTGTAACATCCCCCATTTCTGGGATAAAACCACAGTCTCTTGTCAATAGAAAAACAGAGTAGTTAATTTTTTTATATATATACATATTCATGGTCTTCGTGTTAACATCTACCAGAATTTCGACGGAGTCCCCCCTATACCGGAAGGTCCCAAATTACTGACATGTAACCTGTTTACACTTCTAACAGTTCGCATCTCAAAACTTAATTCCCGACCCAATCAACCTGGGTTTCAATTCCACAATTATACTCACACCTATCAACCATAATATTTATGATATAACAAAAATATCATTATGGATGGATAATTTAAATAAATATAAATTCATAGACATGAAATATGGTTATATAAACTACAACGTTAAATTCATCCAATCAAGTTTAAACATTTATTATACAAATTAAGTTATACAACCATTTTCATGTTTACAAAATACAAGGGTATACTCCCTAGAACCTAGACTTCAAAAAGGGAACATAAGCTAGGATCTACTCCTGTCGTGCATGCGATGATCCTGAAACAAAATACATATTATTGCAAGGTGAACATCACCATAAATATAACAATATGAATATCTTATAATTTCAACAGGGTAACATGCATTCATATTTCATTTACTTCTTCCTTCTAGTTTTTTTTTTTAAAATCTCTTCCTTATTCAAACTATTAATAACCGTTCCCTCTGCCACTATCAACCTTCATTCCAGACCTTATAAGATCAACGTGATTACTTTTGCTTATCACATTGCCGATACCAATTTCACTGGTATCGTCATCACCACCCCATAGGAGTCGATATAAGGCGATCCCTTTACCCGGAATCCTAACATACACTAAATGTATGCTGACCATTCATGGTGATCCCCTTACCCGGGATCCTAACATACACTAAATGTATGTTAGTCAATACGTGGAGATCCCCTTACCCGGGATCCTAACATACACTAAATGTATGTTAGTCCATTCATGACGATCCCCTTACCTGGGATCCTAACATACACTAAATATATGCTAGCCAATACGGGGTGATCCCCTTACCCGAGATCCTAACATACACTCAATGTATGCTAGACAATACATGGTGATCCCCTTACCCGAGATCCTAACATACACTCATTGTATGCTAGTTTATGCCTCAAATCACACTTCTCATATTTCCTTTGTCAGTGATAATTTCATCACTTGGCAATTCACATAACAACTTTTCACCTTGAATACACATACATTCAGTAATTCACATTTCACATCAAAATATATTAAATCATGGAATTTAACTAGGAAGCATAGGTGTGAATCACCTACCTGCAATAGAAGCTCTACTCGTGCTCCCCTGCTGCTGCTGTTGCACCACGTCTGTGGTCCCTCCTGCAAATTACAGGTTTATCTCATAAATTTTCCTCACTCAAGGATATGTTTTATAATAACCATATCAACAACCAATAAGTCTTTCTTTCAATCATTTCTTAGTACTTTATGTTTTTCTCATTTCACTTATTATTACTGTCATTCTTTGTCCAATCCTAGTTATCATTCCTTTCTTTATATTTGGACTTTCACTGTCCAACTGTTACTGCCTCATTTTTGAACTGTTACTGTCTGACCTCTCCTCAGATTTTTAACTATATCTGGAGTTATAGAACTCCGATTCAAGCAGAATTTGTGGCATTGGAAAGGTAAGACATGAGGTTACAAGTTCTATGTTTTGAGAAGAACCCAGTTCTGCATCTAAGGTAGTCAAAATCGCTCATTAACAAACGCTTGGACTGTTACTGTCCATTTTTGAACTGTTACTGTCTGACCTCTCCTCATATTTTTAACTATATCTGGAGTTATAGAACTCCAATTTAAGCGGAATTTATGGCGTTGGAAAGGTAAGACATGAAGCTACAAGTTCTATGTTTTAAGAAGAACCCAATTCTGCCTCTAAGGTAGTCAAAATCGCTCATTAAAAAACGCTTGGACTGCTACTGTCCAACTATTACTGTCCATTTTCGAACTGTTACTGTCTGACCTCTCCTCAGATTTTTAACTATATCTAGAGTTATAGAACTTCGATTCAAGCGGAATTTGTGGCGTTAGAAAGGTAAGACATGAGGCTACAAGTTCTATGTTTTGAGAAGAACCCAGTTCTGCCTCTAAGGTAGTCAAAATCGCTCATTAACAAACGCTTGGACTGTTACTGTTCATTTTTGAATTGTTACTGTCTGACCTCTTCTCAGATTTTTAACTATATCTGGAGTTATAGAACTCCGATTCAAGCAAAAATTGTGGCGTTGGAAAGGTAAGACATGAGGCTACAGGTTCTATGTTTTAAGAAGAACCCAATTCTGCCTCTAAGGTAGTCAAAATCGCTCATTAACAAACACTTGGACTGTTACTGTCCAACTGTTACTGTCCATTTTCGAACTGTTACTGTCTGACCTCTCCTCATATTTTTAACTATATCTGGAGTTATAGAACTCTGATTCTAGCACAATTTATGGAGTTGGAAAGGTAAGACATGAGGCTACAAGTTTTATGTTTTGAGAAGAACCTAGTTGTGCCTTTAAGGTAGTCAAAATCGCTCATTAACAAACACTTGGACTGTTATTGTCCAACTGTTACTGTCCATTTTTGAACTGTTACTGTCTGACCTCTCCTCAGATTTTTAACTATATCTGGCGTTATAAAACTCTGATTCAAGCGAAATTTATGGCGTTGGAAAGGTAAGACATGAGGCTACAAGTTCTATGTTTTTAGAAGAACTTAGTTCTGCCTCTAAGGTAGTCAAAATCGCTCATTAACAAACACTTGGACTGTTACTGTCCAACTGTTACTGTCCATTTTCGAACTGTTACTGTCTGACCTCTCCTCATATTTTTAACTATGTCTGGAGTTATAGAACTCCGATTCTAGCACAATTTATGGCGTTGGAAAGGTAAGACATGAGGCTACAAGTTTTATGTTTTGAGAAGAACCCAGTTGTGCCTTTAAGGTAGTCAAAATCGCTCATTAACAAACACTTGGACTGTTACTGTCCCTTTTTGAACTGTTACTATCTGACCTCTCCTCAGATTTTTAACTATATCTGGCATTATAAAACTCTAATTCAACCGAAATTTATGGCGTTCGAAAGGTAAAACATGAGGCTACAAGTTCTATGTTTTGAGAAGAACTCAGTTCTGCCTCTAAGGTAGTCAAAATTGCTCATTAACAAACACTTGGACTGTTACTGTCCAACTGTTACTGTCCATTTTCAAACTGTTACTGTCTGACCTCTCCTCAGATTTTTAACTATATCTGGAGTTATAGAACTCCGATTCTAGAACAATTTATGGCGTTGGAAAGGTAAGACATGAGGCTACAAGTTCTATGTTTTGAGAATAACCCAGTTCTGCATCTAAGGTAGTCAAAATCGCTCATTAATAAACATCCAAAACTACAATTTCTATGAAGGAACTTGATCCTAATTCCTTCATTCTCCTACCCAAAATCTCTTTGAAGGTCAAGAGACGAAACTGTCCAGATTCATCAACCTTTCCATTTACACACAACACATGAAGTTCTTTACTTTAACAACTCTTACTTTTTCCTCAATTCAAGTCTAAGAAGAACTCAATATATAAATTAACATCCAGGCATCAATTCATAATCGACTTGAAATGACTCATAAGACCAGGTTTAGAATATCTTACCTGATGCGAATCAAGGCTTCGAACCCTCCTTTTCTTTCTAATGACAGCCGACCCTCCCCTCTTCTCTTCTTGTTCAATTTTTCTTATTAATCCCTTTCCCACTAGGGTTTATTTTACCTATAACCTTCAATCTGGGATGGGTTTTTTTGAAATTTTGGTGTTTCTCTCTGGATTTGTAAAAATAGATATAAAAACTCCCTGTTTTCTTTCTTTACGTAGCTGCAGATCTGTTTTTTGGTGAGAATAGGAGTATTTATGCTCTATAATTATTCTTATTTGCATTTAGGCCCCATTTTCTTTAAGTGTATTCGTTCTTGCCCCCACTTCTTTTTATTTTAGTTTATTTTCTTTAATTTAATCCAGCCTTGGTTTTTTTTTTTCTCGGGATTTACAATGACTGCACTATAGAATACCACCATGGGAAGGCAAACGTAGTGGCAAATGATCTCATTCACAAAAATAAAGCCACCTTGAGTAAGCCAATAGTGTGGAAGGAATGACAATTAGCAGAATTGAAAGAGATGGGTGCAGAATTAGGCATTAATTCAGGAGGCAGATTGTTAAATAACTGTTGGTGCGACCAATGTATTGTGAACAAATACTACAAGCCCAAATACGTGATAATGAGGGGTCCAAGATTAGAAAGAAAATGGAGGTTGGGGAAAAAAACTCAGTTTCGAGTAGTAGATGATGGGTCATTGATGATGGGACAATGGTTGTACGTGCTTGATGACGAGACAGTTAAACAGATGGTTATATGAGAAGCGCATGAGTTTAAATTCTCCATACATCTCGACAACATTAAGATGTATCAGGACCTAAAACATCTCTATTAGTGGCCTAATATGAAAAAGGAAATAGCCGAGTATGTGTCCAAATACGAAGTATGTCAACAACTCAAAGTAGAACACCAAAGATCTGCAAAACCATTACAACCATTACAGATTCCAGAATGGAAGTGGGGGATGATCATCATGGATTTTGTGTTAGAATTTCCCAAATGAAGGAAAGGGAATGATGCAATATGGGTCATCGTAGACCGCTTGATGAAATTCACAATATTCCTGCCTATAAAGATGACCGATTCGGTAGAAAGCTTGCCAATGTTTAAATAAATGAGGTGGTATGGCTCCATGAGATTCCAGTATCCATTGTCTTAGATCAGGATCCTAGGTTCACCTCCCGACTTTAGCCGAGCATACAACACGCCTTGGGGACAAGATTGGATATGAGCATTGCATCCCCAAACTAATGGCTAGTCGGAAAGAGTCATCCAAGTCTTGGAAGACTTATTACGGGCATGTATACTAAAATTTAGAGGAAACTGGGAGGATTACATAACATTGGTGGAGTTCACGTACAATAATAGCCACCAAGCCATAATAGGGATATGGTCCGGTACAAAGCCTTGTATGGTAGGAGGTGTAAGACTCTTTTATGTTGGGAAGAAGTCAGAGACCAGAAGTTGTATGGCACGGATTTGGTTTAGGTCACCACTAAGAAAGTGAGAACCATAAAGGATCTCATTAAAGCCGTACAGGATAGACAGAAAGAAGTATGCTGATGTGAGGAGAAGACCCCTCGAGTTTAGTGTAGGGGATCAAGTATTCCTGAAAGTAGCCCTATGGAAGTACATGTTGTTGTTTGGATTGAAAGGGAAGTTAGCTCCCCACTTCATCGGACCCTTCAAAATTTTACAGCGAATCGGGCTAGTAGCCTATAAAATAGACTTGCCCCCGCAGTTAACCAAGGTCGATGACATGTTCCATGTCTCCTTGTTAAGAAAGGTTGACGTGGATCCCACCTGAATCCTAGCTCAAGTTCCGGTAAAAGTCAAGGAAGACTTAACACTCGAATTGAGGTCCACAAGGATACTGGATCGAGGAGTGAAGGAACTATGGAACAAAAGGATTTCCATTGTCAGAATCTTATGGCGAAACACCCAAATTGAAGAAGAGACTTAGGAGAGGGAATCTGAAATGAGGAAAAAGTACCCCAATCTATTTGAACTACCAAGTATGGATTATGAAACCTCTTAAATTTTGAGGATGAAATTCATATTAGGGGGGGGGGGAATGTAAACACACAACAAAAAGAGAAAGAAAGGTAAAGCTAGAAATGACTCCACCATCGCTGCCGATTTCCACAGTTTTTCATTGTCGATTTTTGAATCGGCAGTGACACAGTTTTAGTTACCGATCTCTGAATCAACATTGACAAAATTTTCATTGCTGATTTCTAAATCAGCAGTGACTTAGTTTTCACTGACGATGTAAAACCCAACAAAAATTAGTGTTGGACCAACCTATTCTAGTGAGAATAATAGAGGACATTACCAGCCGTAGAGAAACTAAAACAGGGAGAAAAACCCTTTTAAACCAGCCCCAAACACCCCACCTCATTTAAGGGGGTATACATGCAAGGGGAGAGAGAGTGATCCTTGCTCTTCCCCAAAACTAACCAGCTACATGTAGCAGACCCTCTCCCTTTTCCTAAAGAGAAGACCCCCAACCTAGCTACATGCATCCCTCTTGAACCTTAGAGAGGACAAAAGAGTTAAAGAGTACCAAAAACTGGTTGAAACCATGACAAGGGAGGGTATGTAACAGGTCGGCTGGTGCAACTAGAGAAGGAAGGAAAAAACAAAACTAGAGAGGAAGAAGTAGTAGAAAACTGTGGGTAGAGGGGGGAGAAAAACTTAAATCCCTTCCTAAAACTACTGAAACTAGTAAGGTATGAACCAATTCTTTTCTCCTCCTTTTCTTTAGACCTTTGAACCGAAAAAAAAGAAAGAAGACCCTAAGAAAATGACCTAAGACATATAGACCAGTTGTGAAGGAAACCAAAACTAACTAAAAGGACAAGAAAATAGGGATGAATAGGGGCCAAATTTCCAAAACAATTAACACACAAAAAATGAATAGATTGAATGGACAAAACTTGGTATATGGTCGGCCATAACTGAAGGGTTAGTCAGATTGCATGTTGGAACCGAAATGCATATAGATGTTCATACTTGAAAATTGTATGATTCTGCTGGATTCTAAGAACAAATTGTATGCTGGAACCGAAATGCATGTAGATGTTCATGCTGCAATTGTATGATTCTGTTGGATTCTAAAAACAAAATGTAAGATGGAATCGAAATGCATGTAGATGTTCATGCTTGAAAATTGTATGGTTCTGCTGGATTCTAAGAACAAATTGTATGCTGGAACCAAAATGCATGTAGATGTTCATGCTGAAATTGTATGATTCTGCTGGATTCTAAGAACAAATTGTATGCTAGAACCGAAATGCATGTAGATGTTCATGCTTGAAAATTGTATGGTTCTGCTGGATTCTAAGAACAAATTGTATGCTGGAACCAAAATGCATGTAGATGTTCATGCTGAAATTGTATGACTCAGCTGGATTCTAAGAACAAATTGTATGCTAGAACCGAAATGCATGTAGATGTTCATGCTTGAAAATTGTATGATTCTGCTGGATTCTAAGAACAAATTGTATGCTGGAACCGAAATGCATGTAGATGTTCATGCTTAAAATTATATGATTTTGCTGGATCCTAAGAACAAATTGTGGTGTCAGCAGCGAATCAGTTTTTGTTGCCAAATTATGGTGTTAGTAGCAAATTACTGAATTGTGTTTTTAGAAGTGTGAATTAGTTTTCGCTGTTGAATTATGGTGTTGGCAGCGAATCAGTTTTATGTTGTCAACAGCAAATCAATTTTTGCTACTAAATTATGTTGTTCGCAGGGATTCAGTTTTCGTTGCTGAATTGCGGTGTCAACAACGAATCAGTTTTCAGTGTCGAATGGTGGCGCCACCAGCGAACCAGTTTCGCTAACGATCATGTGTTCCAGCGAATCAGTTCGCTAACAAATCCGCATCACCAGCGAACCAGTTTTGCTAACGATCCTGTATTCTAGCGAACCAGTTCGCTGAAAAATCCATGTCACTAGCGAACCAGTTTCACTGACGATTCTGTGTTCTACTAAATCAGTTTGCTGGCGAATCTGTGTCACTAGCGAACCAACTTTCGCTAACTAACTTCTGTAGCAGATTTACGTAGTTGAATAGGTGTGGTGATTAAAATGATTGCATTGTGTGATTGTAATATGTGGAACACTTGAATATGAACTTGTGTATGCTTGAGACATGCATGGTGATGAGTTGTGCAATTACTGAATACGAATATAATGATTTATAGCCATCGATGTTTTAGGTGGTGCGACTGGGATCGAACCTTCGTTAGGACAAGGAAACCCCACGGGTGGAACAAGTAGGTGGTTTTCACCTTCCTCTTTTTTAATGCTAATTTATGAAATGTTTTATTATGAATGCCATAATATCACGTTAGTATAAATACCAACCTATCAAGGGAGTATTTGTTAATGAATAAATGATTCGCTTCAGCTAATGGCATCCTAAGCGGATGACTGGGATGAATAAATGATTAGCTTCAACTAAGGCATTCTAAGTGTATGACCGGGATGAACCTAAGAGGATGGCTGGATGGCTGGATTTGAGAGTTATGAGTTAATTACAAGAATTGATACTGACATAATCAAACAGTTGATGTCTTATCCCAAATGTAGGAGTGTCAAAGTAATAAATAACCCGGCAAGACTGGAGTTGAACCACAGGGAGGTGAACTATATAAATTATAAATAACAACAACAACAACAACAACAATGATGATGATGATGGTGATGATGAGTTAAAGAGGACTTTGAGATGTAAGATAAATGTGAAGATTAAACAATGATAAAAACAAATGTCAAGGTTAGAGGATCCACTAATAGTATTAGAGATAAGTAAAGTATAAACTCTTTATAAATTATCAACATGATCATATTAATCATCTTATTTACGTAACACCATACTTATAAATTTTATCAAGTATTCATGATGTTAACTTATGTTGACAACAAATCAAATTCCTTTCATAACAACGATGTCGACCGAAGACTATGAAGGATCAAGTATTTGATGTACCAAGTGTTATACAACACAAATCTAGATTAACCATCTAACAAGCAAGGTATTAAGAATTAATAAGATAAAAATGATAAGACATGTTAATAGCAAACTTTCTTGGATATAAACATTAAAGTCCATGTTGAGTTTATATTATACTTATCCTAACACCATTAGTGAAACATTTTCACCTTGACATAATTAACTTAGCTAGACATTATGAAGAAGAAAAACATAAATAAACAATATAAGAACATAAACAAGATATAAGTTAACTAAGTATAGTAAAGGAAATGAAATGCATGAACAAGAGATTAATGAAAGCAAAACATAAACATTACAAAAATATAAAGAGAGAGCAAGAACATGATTTTGATATGAAGAACCAAGATTCCTCAATGAATGGCAAATGCTTCCTTTTATAGGCTAAAATTCAGAACTATTCATTTGGTAATTGATTATTGATGTAGTGGCCAACTATTGATTTAGTGGACTTGGTGGACAACATTGCATGCCGGTTACAGAAGTAAATGAACTTGGTTTTAACAGTTGAAAATCCATAGGATAAATGAACTTATCGACTTGTACTAATACATCTTCAACTATTCCTCTAGGCACTTTTACAGATCTATCGGCAAGTAAAAGAGTTACAGAAGTTGGTTTTAACTCACCTAGATTGAGACTTTGAAAAACTGAATATGGAAGTAAATTCACACTAGCTCCAAGATCAAGTAAAGCTCTTTCAATTTTATGTTCTCTAATAAAGCATGAAATTGTAGGACAACCAGGGTCTTTATATTTCAAAGCATTATTGTTCTGAAGAATAGCACTTACTTGTCCGGCTAAAAAGGCTTTCTTTTTCACATTCACTTTTCTCTTCATAGTGCACAGATCTTTCAAAAATTTAGCATAAGAAGGAACCTGTTTAATAGCATCCAACAAAGGTATATTGATCCTTACCTGTTTGAAAGTTTCAAAGATTTCAGAAGTGTGATTGACTTTCCTTTGTTTGGTCATGGCATGAGGAAATGGAAGTGCTGGCGAAGAATCAGTCTTTTCTTTATAATGTTTAGATTCAACCCCTTCCTTACCCTCAGAGATTAACTTATCATCTTTCTCACAAGGTTCAAGCATGGGTTTTTCAATAACCTTACCAGTGCGAAGAGTGATGACTGATTTGGCTTGATCCATGTGTTGGCTTCCAGAACTACTTGCATTCACATTGTATTGCCCCTTTGGATTTTGTTGTGGTTGAGATGGAAACTTACCTTTCTCTTAGAAACTGAGAGCATATGTCAATTTTGCAAGAGTATCTTTAAAATATGTCATGCTTTGAGCAAGTTGAGTGTTGATTGTCTCTTGCTTTTCAATGAATGCATGCAATGTTTCCTCAAGATTTCTTCTAGGAGGTGGAGCATAAGGAGGTGCATATCCATGAGAATTTTGGAAATTATGGTGTACTTGAAACGGTGGCTGTGAAATTATGGTGTAGTTTGTGAAAAAGAAAGTCTTTTTAGCCGAACAAGTAAGTGTTATTCTTCAGAACAATAATGCTTTAAAATATAAAGATCCTGGTTGTCCTATAATTTCTTGCTTTATTGGAGAAAATAAAATTGAGAGAGCTTTACTTGATCTTGGAGCTAGTGTGAATTTACTTCTATATTCAGTCTTTTAGAGTCTCAATCTAGGTGAGTTAAAACCAACTTCTGTAACTCTTTTACTTGCCGATAGATCTGTAAAAGTGCCTAGAGGAATAGTTGAAGATATGTTAGTACAAGTCGATAAGTTCATTTATCCTGTGGATTTTATTGTCTTGGACACACAACCTGTTGAAGCATGAAATTCATTTCCTGTTATTTTAGGACGTTCGTTTCTTGCAACTTCTAATGCATTGATTAATTGTAGGAATGGATTGATGAAGCTATCATTTGGGAACATGACATTAGAGATGAATATTTTCAACATTTGCAAGCAACCTGGAGATGATAATGATTTACAAGAAGTAGATTCTATTGAAGAATTAGTTTATGATCAACTTGAATCTACTTTGAGTAACATTGAGTTGGATGAATCTGAAAATTTGCAAATGATTTATTCTCATGAAGAAATCACGGATGAAAAAGACACCGAAAATGTTGATGCGGATCTTTTGTCAAGAGTGACAACAGATTCAACATCTGACATCACACCAATCGACGATTACTTTCCTGATGAATCCTTACTTTCTCTTAGTTTAATGCCTTGGTTTGCTAAAAATATCAATTTTCTTGCTACAGGAGATTTGCCAACTCACTAGAGTACTGAAGACAAAGGTAAGTTTTTGAACGAATTGAAGAAATTTTATTGGGATGACCCTTACTTATTCGAATATTGTCCTGATCAAATATTTCGAAGATGCATTCCTGACAATGAGGTAAGTAATGTCCTTAAACTTTGTCATTCTGAAGCATGTGGGCGTCACTTCTCGTCAAAAAAGACAGCTGCGAAAATCTTACAAAATGGATTTTATTGGCCCACCATGTTCAAGGACATACATGCATTTTGCAAAACTTGTGAAAATTGTCAAAAAGTTGATACTGGTCAAAAAGTTTTGCTTTATAATTCTCAACTCCATTTATTTCCTGGAAAGCTAAGATCAAGATGGAGTGGTCCATTTATTGAGAAACATGTGTATCCTTATGAGGCCTTTGATATTGAGAATCCAAAGAATGACAATGTTTCTAAGGTAAATGGACATCATTTGAAAGCTTACTTTGATAATTTTCCTAGTGAAAATGAATCAATTGATTTGAATGATCCTGTAGATAAAGGTTGATTATTTTGTTTTTCTCACATTGTTTTTGGGTTTCTTTTTGGTGTGACTCTTGTTTTGCTAGTCTCTCTCATCCCAGTCAAATGGCGGATAACGGTACTTCGTGACTTCAGTCGGTTCTTCCAGTTTCCCATAATAACTTATATATGTATATATTTGTGCAATACTTTGCTCTTTCTCCCTTCTTTAACTCTCTTCTCCAATTCTCATTTGAAAATGGACACCACTCTTGAAAAATTGAAAAAGTACTTTCCCACTCTGCCTCAGAATGCGATTACAAAAATTTACCGTGCTAGGTGTGCAAGATTAAAGTTATTAATGAATCATGGAATTCCTGAAGATATTCGTTGGCTGATTGAAGCAAAGGTCCGATTATCAGGTGAGTCCTCCAATTCTTTCATCTCATACATGCCTGGAATAGGTAAAAGCACTTTTGCAAAGAAACATCGTGCAAAATGACTGAAAGTTTGTCACAGATGTGCCAGATGGACTTGTAATGCAACATGTCATTCTTTAGGAATGATATCTATAAACCATGAAGATAAAATACAACTCATTAAGAATGGCCTGGGTAAGGGGTCTTTAGATAATCTTCTACTAACCCTTGAGATGCATCCTAGTGGAGATGTGCATCGTGCTATTCATGATTTATGGCCACAATTCCATAAAGAACATGATCGACTTAGTCTTGGGAATCTGACTATAAAAGACCTTGTTTGCTAGTTTTTAAGAAAACTGGATGGGAAGCCTATCCCTGACCCATAGAGGGCATTTAAGTCATTCTTGGATGTAAAACCAATGGAAGATGTGAGCCACAATCACAACTACCTGTACATACACATGCTTTTTCAAAATAAATAAATAAATAGAGAGAGAGAGAGAGAGAGTGTGTGTGTGTGTGTGTGTGTGAGACTCCAGCTGGCCTACATATAGGTGGTATGATTGCATCTTCAATTTCTCATCTATAAAATTTTATCTTCCTTCCCCTCATTTCTACTCAACCCTTACATTAGACAGATATAAAAGTGTGTAGAAATGGCAGGTTCCTCAAGTTATCACATAAAAAATATTTGTGTTTTCGGTGGATCCAGTCCTGGAAAGGAAATAGCGTTTTTAGAATCAGCAAATCATCTTGGTCAGGTATTAGCTGAGAGAAAGATTCATTTAGTGTATGGAGGAGGCAACCTTAGTTTAATGAGGGGTGTGTCAATAGCTGCATTTTTATGAGGAAGTCAAGTTTTGGGGGTCGTCCCCAAGGCTTTAGCAAAAAGGGACATCATTGGAAAAACAATTGGAGAGGAATTACAAGTCTCGACAATGTTTGATCGAATGAATGCAATGTTTAACCATGCCGACGCCTTCATTGCCTTACCAGGTGGTCTGGGCACATTGGAAGAGATCTTTCATATTTTCTCTTGGGCTCAACTTCACATTCACCATAAACCTATAGGTTTGCTCAATGTTAATGGTTTTTATGATAATTTGTTGTCTTTTCTTGATCAAGCTATGGAATAGGAATTTCTAACATCTTCGGCATGACAAATCATAATCTCTGCTGCTACTGCTGAACAATTGATCGACTAACTACAATCTTTCACCCCTGTAATTGATCCTTCCATGAGTCGCATAAATTGGTCAACTAAGGAAAGCCGTAAAAAGCTTAGATTGGATTTGAGCCTTCGTTTGTGAATCCTTGTGTCTTTTGGTTTTATTAATAGCATATTATTTTGTGTTGTTATTTCTTATATTTGTTTAAGTGTGTTTCAGGTTTGTCAGTGTTCGTTGTTTCAGGTGATGTCTTCTATACTCTATCTTTCTATCTTATGACATTGAGGACAATGTCTTGTTCTGGTTGGGGGGAGAGGGTAGTACATGACATTAAAAAAAAAAAACTAACTTACTAACTGTTTTTGCTATTATTAAAATCATTTGACAAAACTGTTATTAGGATAGCAGAGTAAGGAGGAATTTTAGTGACTCTTGAGACGCATCTTAGTAAATATTTTCCAATGGTTATTTGCAATATTCATAACAAGGCCTATTAGAATACTTCTTGAAATATTCAGGTTTACAAACTCGCATTGTTATCACTTGATTCTGCTCATATACTCATTTAACAAGTATTCTTAAACCTTCATTTTCACACACACACTTTAACATATGATTGTGGGTTGCACATTGAATTATTACATTATTTATGTTCTTTTGTTAAAGGTAACAACTAAGGAATAGGAATAGTCTATAATTTGCACAAAAAAAAATGATGATAATAAAAACGTAGATAAGTTTGATTTCGTAGCCTCCCTAACCTAAGCAATTAAGCCTGAAGGGGTGTTTTAATACCTAATACTCTAAAGTCAACTGACTTGGGAGCTATTGGCCCAAAGGTTGTTACATGGGTTAAGGAGAAAAGCTTAAAGGAATCAAACATTGCACTATCTACGTATCAATATCTGCAACCCGAGTTACTAAGTTCGTAGGGGTGTCTCAACACCTAATGCCCTAAGATCAACTGGTCTGGGAGTCATTAGCTGAAAGCTCGTTACATGGGTTACAGATGCATTGTGTTTTAAGTTATATGTATATATATTAAAAAAAAGAAAAGAAAAAAAAATCTCAACCCAAGGAAGTTAGCCTTAAACATTAGAACCAAATATTGTTTTCTTCCAATAAAAGCCCCATCATCTATGTTTTCATACATTGAGCACATAATAAGGAAAGTTTATTAATATTTTGTTTAAGAGATATTGAGCAGATATATAAAATTTAATAAGAGTTTGTTTATCTGGATAGATTAATGGAAGTTGAATGATGAATGCCTTGCTTTGTGGAATTTGCAAATTGTTTTTCTATTTTAACGCTTTGATAACTAAGGATTAGTAATAAGCTGGTTGGGGGGTGTGATTAGTACTTAAAAGTAATAGTTCAAAAACGAGACAGTAACAATCCAAGAGTTTATTGATGTGTAATTTTAACTATCTTAGAGGCAGAAATGAGTTCTTCTTAATCATATCACTTGTAGCCCCATGTCTTAGCTTTCAAACGAGACTAATCATCCAGATATAGTTAAAAATCTGAGGAGAGGTCAGAAAGTAACAGTTCAAAAACGAGACAATAACAGTCCAAGTGTTTGTTGATGAGCAATTTTTACTATCTTAGAGGCAGAACTGGGGTATTCTTATTCATAGAACTTGTAGCCTCATGTTTAAGCTTTCCAACGAGACTAATCTCGCTTGAAAAGGAGTTCTAAAACTCCAGATATAGTTAAAAATTTGAGGAGAGGTCAGACAGTAACAGTTGGACAGTAACAATCCAAGTGTTTGTTGTTGAGCAATTTTGGCTATATTAGAGGCAGAACTGGGTTCTTCTTACTTATAGAACTTGTAGCATCATGTCTTAGCTTTCAAACAAGACTAATGGTGCTTGAATCGGAGTTCTATAACTCCAGATATAGTTAAAAATCTAAGGAGAGGTCAGACAGTAACAGTTCAAAAACGAGACAGTAACAGTCCAAGTGTTTGTTGATGAGCAATTTTGACTCTCTTAGAGACAGAACTAGGGTATTCTTAACTCATAAAACTTGTAGCCTCATCTCTAAGCTTTCCAACAAGACTAATCTCACTTGAATTGGAGTTCTATAGCTCCAGATATAGTTAAAAATTTGAGGAGAGGTCAGACAGTAACAATTCAAAAACGAGACAGTAACAGTTAGACAGTAATCATCCAAATGTTTGTTGATGAGCAATTTTGACTATCTTAGAGGCAGAAATGGGTTCTTCTTAATCATAAAACTTGTAGCCTCATGTCTTAGCTTTCAAGCAAGACTAATCTCGCTTGAATCGGAGTTCTATAACTCCAGATATAGTTAAAAATCTAAGGAGAGGTCAGACAGTAACAATTCAAAAACGAGATAGTAACAATACAAGTGTTTGTTGGTGAGAAATTCTGACTATCTTAGAGGCAGAAGTGGGTTCTTCTCAACTCATAGAACATGTAGCCTCATCTCTAAGCTTTTCAATAAGACTAATCTCGCTTGAATCGGAGTTCTATAACTCCAGATATAGTTAAAAATCTAAGGAGAGGTCAGACAGTAACAATTCAAAAACGAGATAGTAACAATACAAGTGTTTGTTGGTGAGAAATTCTGACTATCTTAGAGGCAGAAGTGGGTTCTTCTCAACTCATAGAACATGTAGCCTCATCTCTAAGCTTTTCAATAAGACTAATCTCGCTTGAATCGGAGTTCTATAACTCCAGATATAGTTAAAAATCTGAGGACAACTGATTAGTACTTAAAAGTGCACTTTTATCAAGGTTTTATATCATGATTTTGCACTTGAAGTATCAATAACTTCTTAACTAAAGCATGTTTTACAATAACATATCTAATTATATAAGATACCTTTAATTTATGGTAAATGTTCATCTTAAATGTAGGCCTATCACATAAATAAAAGAATTGATTGATGAGTTGAAGTACTGAAATTGAAAGGACAAAGAGATGGCCAAACTTAGAAAAGAGATGCCGGTGCAGTCGAAACTGGAACACTGTTTGGTAATTGGGTCATATCTAGAGCTGTAGATCTTGGATTTAGGTCCATTTTATATGGATGTAAAGATAAGACATAGGCCTACAACTTTCATGTGGAGCGTAAGATTTAACAAGGCCATTTTCAAGTCCAAATTGTAGCAACAAAGAAGAAGTCCGAATCTGTCCTGCAGCCCAGACACTGTTCAGTGTTCAGCTCATATCTCGAGTTTTAGAAGTCCAAATGATCTCAAATCTTTACCCTGGAAAGATGAGACAATTTCCTAAAACTTTCATGATTGAAGTCTGTTCAAATTATGACGTTATCAATGACGTTTGTGGCAGACAAGAAGATAAGAATTGTCACCAAGTCAAGATGTGGTCACCCATTCATCAATTAGTCAACAAATCAATAGTTCTGAATTTTGGCCTATAAAAGGAGGCATTTGCCATGTATTTAGGCATCTTGGTTTTCAGATCAAGATCATGTTCTTGCTCTCTCTTTATATTTTGTAATGCTTAAGTTTTGCTTATATTAATCTCTTGCTTATGCTTTTCATTTCCTTTCCTTGTTTATTTATGTTTCTCTCTTTCATTATGTTTAGCTAAGTTTATCATGTCAAGGTGAAAAGGTTACACTAATGGTGTAAGAATAAGTATAATATAAACTCAACATGGACCTTAATGTTTGATACTAACATGTTTTATATTTGTTATGTTGTTCACTTTTAATACTTTGCTTGTTAAATGGTTAATCTAGATTTATGTTGTATAACACTTGGTACAATAAATACTTGGCACTTTCATAGCCCATACTGTATGGTATAACCGACACCTGAGCTATGAAAGGAACTTGATTTGTTGTTAACATAAGTTATAATCATGAATGCCTGACAACATTTACAAGTATTAGCATTATTCGAATAAGATAACTAATGTAATCATCTTAACAATTTATAATCTGATTGGAACCTCCTTTGTGTGTGGTTTCCAATTGAATAAAAAGAGTTTATACTATACTTGTTTGAAATACCATTAGTGGATCCTCTAACCTTGACATTTGTTGTTATCATTGTTTAATCCTTACGTTAATCTTCCATCTCAAAGTTCTCATCAACTTCTTCTTCTTCTTCATCTTTATTATTATTATTATTAATAGTATTATTGGTATTATTATTATTACTACTACTACTACTATTACTATTACTATTATTAGTATTACTACTACTAGTAGTATTATTATTATTATTATTATTGTTATTGTTACTATTGTTGTTGTATCATTGTTGCTTATAATTTATACAATTAACCTCCCTGTTGTTCGACCCCGGTCTTGCCGGGTTATTTATTACTTCGACACTCCTGCACTTAGAAAAAGACATCAATCTTTTGGTCGTGTCAGTTAGTTAATTTTTTTTTGTAGGTGTCGACTAACCTTTCCTCCCAACCAAAACGAGATATTGTCCTCAATGTCCTAAGGTAGAAAGATAGAGTATAGAAGACATCACCTGAAATAACGAACACTGATAAACCTGAAACACACTTAAACAAGTATAAGAAATAACAAAACAAAATAATAAAACAAAAAGACACAAGATTTCACAAACGAAGGCTCAAATCCAATCTAAGCTTTTTACGGCTTTCCTCAATTGACCAATGTATGCAACTCATGGAGGGATCAATGATAGGGATGAAAGATTGTAGTTGGTCAATCAATTGTTCAGCAATAGCAGCAAAGATTATGATTTGTCGTGCCGAATATGTTAGAAATTCCTGTTCCACAGCTTGATCAAGCAAAGACAACAGTTTATCATAAAAACCATTAACATTTAACGAACCTATAGGTTTATGGTGAATGTGCAGTTGGGCCCTAGAGAAAATATGAAAGATCTCTTCTAATGTGCCCAGACCACCTGGTAAGGCAATGAAGGCATCAGCATGTTTAAACATTGTATTCAGTCGATTAGACATTGTGGAGACCTTTAATTCCTCTCCAATTGTTTTTCCAAAGAGGTCCTCTTTTGCTAAAGCTTTGGGGACGACCCCCAAAACTTGACTGCCTCCTAAAAATGCAGCTATTGACACACCCCCTCCATTAACCTAAGGCTACCTCCGCCATACACTAAATGAATCTTTCTCTCAGCTAATACCTGACCAAGATGAATTGCTGATTCTAAAAACTCCTTTTCTTTCCCAGGACTGGATCCACCGAAAACATAAATATTTCTTATTTGAGGACTTGAGGAACCTACCATTTCTACACACTTTGATATCATGAATGTGTGGGTTAAGTAGAAATGAATGGAAGGAAGAGAAGATTTTATAGACGAGAAAGTGAAAAATGCAATCATACCACCTATATGTAGGCCAGCTGGAGTCTCTCTCTCTCTCTCTCTCTCTCTCTTCTTTTTTTTTTCTTTTTTTTAATGAAAGCATGTGTATGTTCAAGTTGAAAACATGTGTATGTACAAGTAGTTGTGATTGTGGCTCACATCTTCCCTTGGTTTTACGTCCAAGAACGGCTTAAACGCCTTCTATGGGTCGAGGATAGGCTTCCATCTAGTTTTTTTAAAAACTAGCAAACAAGGTCTTTTTTTAGTCAGATTCCTAAGATTATGTCGAGCATGTTCTTTATGGAATTGTGGTCATAAATCATGAATTACACGATGCACATCTCCACTAGGATACGTCTCAAGAGTCAATAGAAGATTGTCTAAAGACCCCTTACTCAGGCAATCCTTAATGAACTATATTTTATCTTCACAGTTTACAGATACCATTCCTAAAGAACGATATTTTGCATTACAAGTCCATCTGGCACATCTATGACAGACTCGCAGTCATTTTGCACGACGTTTCTTTGCAAAAGTGCTTTTACCTGTTCCAGGCATGTATGAAATGAAAGAATTGGAGGAATCATTTGATAATCGGACCTTTGCTTCAATTAGCCAGCGAATATCTTCAGGAATTCCATGGTTCAATAACAATCGCAATTTTGCACATCTAGCACGATAAATTTTTGTAATCGCATTCTAAGGCAGAGCAGGAAAATACTTTTTCAATTTTTCAAGAGTGGTGTCCATTTTTTTTTACATGAGAAGTGAAAAAGAGATGCAAAGAAGGGAGAAAGAGCAAAGAATTGCACAAATATATACATAGATATCAGTTATCATGGGAAACTAAAAGAACCGACTTTAAGAGTCACGGAGTACCGTTATCCTCCATTTGACCGGGGTGAGAGAAACTAGCAAAAGAAAGGTCACGTCAAAAAGAAACACAAAAACAATGTGAGAAAAAGAATCAATCTTTATATACAGGATCACCCAATTCAATAGTCATTTTCAACTGAAAAATTGTCAAAGTAAACTTTCAAACAATGTTCATTTACCTTGAAAACATTACCATTCTTTGGATTCTCCATATCACAGGCCCTATATGGATACACATGTTTCACAATAAAAGGACCGCTCCATCTTGATCTTAGTTTTCCAGGAAATAAATGGAGTCGAGAATTATAAAGTAAGACTTTTTGACTAACATTAAATGTTTTTCTCAATATTTTCTTGTCATGAAACTCTTTGATTCTTGTTTTATGAATTCTTGAATTTTCATAAGCATCATTTCTTATTTCCTCAAGCTCATTTATTTGTAATTTTCATAGCTGACTAGCATCATCAAGATTTGAATTAAAAGCTTTAATAGCCCAATATGCTTTATATTCAAGTTCCACAGGCAAGTGATAAGGTTTTCTATAGACTAGTCTATAAGGTGACATACCTAATGATGTTTTATAAGCAGTTCGATAAGCCCAAAGTGCATCATTAAGTCTTAAGGACCAGTCTTTCCTATTAGGGTTCACTGTTTTCTCCAAGATCTATTTGATCTCCCTATTAGCAAGTTCTACTTATCCACTTGTTTAAGGGTGATAAGGGGTGGCAACTTTATGTGTGATTCCATATTTCTTCATTAAAGACTCAAATGAGTTGTTGCAGAAATGTGTTCCACCATCACTTATCATGGCTCGAGGGATTCCAAATCGACTTAAAATATTTTCTTTCAAAAACTTTATCACTGTTTTGTGATCATTGTTTGGACTTGGAATTGCCTCTATCCATTTTGAAACATAATCTACTGCGACTAATATGTACAAGAAACCAAATGATGGAGGAAATGGACCCATGAAATCTATACCCTAACAGTCAAAGATCGCAATGACAAGAATATGATTTAAAGGCATCATGTGATGTCTTGAAATAGATCCCAACTTTTGACAATTTTCACAAGTCTTGCAGAATGCATACGTGTCCTTGAACATGGTGGGCCAGTAAAATCCATTTTGTAAGATTTTTGCAGTTGTCTTTCTTGATGAGAAATGACCCCCACATGCCTCAGAATGAGAAAATTTAACAACACTACTTACCTCATTGTCAGGAATGCATCTTCGAAATATTTGATCAGGATAATATTTGAATAAATAAGGGTCATCCAAATAAAAGTTCTTCACTTCGTTCAAGAACTTTCTTTTGTCTTGGGTGCTCCAATGAGCTGGCAAATGTCATGAAACAAGAAAATTAACAATATTAGCAAACCAAGGCATTGTAGCAACAGAAAGTAAATACTCATCAGGAAAGTAATCATTGATTTGTGTGATGTCAGATGTGGAATCTATTGTCAATCTTGACAAATGATCCGCGACACCATTTTTGGTGCCTTTCTTGTCTTTGATTGTGATATCAAATTCTTGAAGTAACAAAATCCATCGTACCAATCTAGCCTTAGAATCCTTTTTTGAAAGAAGATATATCAAAGCTACATGATTACTAAAAACAACAACAGGTGAGCCAATAAGATAAGATCTGAACTTGTCACATGCAAATACTATTGCAAGTAATTCCTTTTCAGTGGTAGTATAATTCATTTGAGCACTATTTAAAGTTTTACTTGCATAGTAAATCACATAGGGTTTCTTATATTTTCTTTGTTCTAAGACAACACCTACGACATAATCACTAGCATCACACATTATTTCAAAAGGTAATGACCAATCAGGAGGTTGAATGACAGGAGTAGAAGTAAGCAAGCTTTTAAGTTTAACAAAGGCTTTTTCACATTGTTCAGTCCCTTCAAAAACATTTTCCTTTGTTAGAAGGTTACACAATGCCTTTGTCAATGCACATGCGCCAACTAGTAATAGCCCTAGTTGGAATTAACTCATTTTTCTCATTTGTTATCACAGTGACTCCAGACTTCTTGGGTACAACTTGGGTAGGACTTACCCATTTGCTGTCAGAAATAGGATAAATGATTCCATTATCTAGAAGCTTAATGACTTCATTCCTCACTACTTCTTTCATATTAGGATTAAGCCTTCGTTGCATTTCTCTAGAGGGTTTAGCATTTTCCTCCAAATAAATCATGTGTGTGCAAATCAAAGGACTAATTCCTTTTATGTCAGCTATGGTCCATCCTAATACATTTTTGTGCATTTTCACAGTTTGTAATAACTCACCTTCTTGATGTGCATAAAGTTTGGAAGAGATTATTATCGGAAAAGTTTCATTTTCTCCTAAAAATGAGTATTTGAGATTGAATGGTAACGGCTTCAAATCAGGTTTTGATGGTTGAATACTTGAAGGTATAGACTCAATTGATCGTGGTGGCAATTCTTCAATTTGTGGTCTCCAATTACTTGCCTTTGATTCTTCTTGAAAATAAACCATTTGCAAATCTTCAGATTCATTAAACTCAATTTCACTGGAAATAGTTTCAAATTGATCATGAACTAATTTTTCAATAAAGTCCACTTCTTGTAAATCATTATTATCTCCTGATTGTTTGCAAATGTTAAAAACATTCATCTCCAATGTCATGTTTCCAAATGATAACTTCATCAGTCCATTCCTACAATTAATCAATGCATTAGAAGTTGAAAGAAATGGACGTCCTAAAATAACAGGAATTGAATTACATGCTTCAACAGGTTGTGTATCCAAGACAACAAAATCCACAGGATAAATGAATTTATCAACTTGTACTAACACATCTTCAACTATTCCTCTAGGCACTTTTACAGATCTATCGACAAGTAAAAGAGTTACAGAAGTTGGTTTTAACTCACCTAGATTGAGACTCTGAAAGACTGAATATAGAAGTAAATTCACACTAGCTCCAAGATCAAGTAAAGCTCTCTCAATTTTATTTTCTCCAATAAAGCAAGAAATTGTAGGACAACCAGGATCTTTATATTTTAAAGCATTATTGTTCTGAAGAATAACACTTACTTGTTCGGCTAAAAAGACTTTCTTTTTCACATTCAGTTTTCTCTTCACAATGCACAGATCTTTTAAAAATTTAGCATAAGAAGGTACCTGTTTAATAGCATCTAACAAAGGTATATTGATCCTTACCTGTTTGAAAGTTTCAGAGATTTCAAAGTTGTGATTGACTTTCCTTTGTTTGGTCATGGCATGAGGAAATGGAAGTGCTGGCGGGGAATCAGTCTTTTCTTTGCAATGTTCAGATTCAACCCCTTCCTTACCCTTGGAGATTAACTCATCATCTTTCTCACAAGGTTCAAGAGTGAGTTTTTCAATAACCTTACCACTGCGAAGAGTGATGAATGATTTGACTTGATCCATTTGTTGGCTTCCGGAACTACTTGCATTTACATTGTGTTTCCCTTTGGGATTTTGCTGTGGTTAAGATGGAAACTTACCTTTTTTTTTGAAAACTAAGAGCAGATGTGAATTTTGCAAGAGCATCTTTTTTTTTAAAACAATCACAAGTGTTGATTGTCTCTTGCTTTTCAATGAATGCATGCAATGTTTCCTCAAGATTTCTTCTAGGAGGTGGAGCATAAAGAGGTGCATATCCATGAGAATTTTGAAAATTATGGTGTGCTTGAAATGATGGCTGTGAAGTTTGTGCATTATTGTTACCACTCTTCCAACTAAAATTTGGGTGATTTCTTCAACTAGGGTTATATGTTTGCGAGTATGGATTATGATTGGGCCTTTGGAAACTATTTAAAGCATGGACTTGTTCTTGAAGGCATTCTTTGAAGGAAGGAAAAGTTGGACAGTCATTGGTTGCATGTTCATTCGTTTCACAGATTTGACACACAATGTCTTAAACAGATTTTAATTGACCACTCTTTTTTAATTCTAGTGCCTCAACTTTTTTAGCTAAAGATGCAAATTTGGCTTGGAGGTCATGATCTTCCCTAAGGTTGGACATACCTCCACTAGATGTATGAGATTGAGTTTTACCTGATGCCTCATAAGTGCTTGTAGTGTCTCAATTTTGAGCATTTTCAGCTAGCAAGTCTAGGTAATCCATTGCTTCATCAGGGTCTTTATTTTTAAAAGTTCCATTGCACATCAATTCCACCATTTGTCTATCTTTAGGTGTTAACCCTTCATAAAAATATAAAACCAATCTCCATGTTTCAAAACCATGATGAGGGCAAGTATTAAGCAAGTCTCGATACCTATCCCAACATTGCTAAAATGTTTCTCCTAGTTTTTTGAGTGAAAGTGGTGATTTGTCTTTTGAAAGAGTTTGTTCTGTGAGATGGAAAAAACTTCTTTAAAAATTATTGTTGCATTTCATCCTAAGCACAAATGGATCCTAATCTAAGATTTTATAGCCATGTTTTAGCTTTATCTTTTAATGAAAGAGGAAAAAGCTTTAATCTAATAGTATTCATGCTACAATTTAAGTCATTATAGGTGTTATAGACTTCTTCAAATTCTCTTAAATGCAAGTATGGATTTTCTAGATCTAAGCCATGAAAAGAAGGTAAAAGTTGAATAATGTCTGGTTTAAAATTAAAGTGAGATGCATCAGGAGGGAAAACTATACATGAGGGTGCACTTATTCTTATTGGATTCATGTGGTCTCTTAGTGTTTTAACTCGATTATTCTCATTATTCTCATTATGAAGTGATTGGTTATTTTCTTCGGTCATATTTTCTGAAAATGATGAGGATACCCTACAAAGTCTACCACTTAATGTACGTGACCAAACTCTCATGCACGTGTAGGAAGAGAATAACAAGAAGAAGAAAACAAAACAAAAGGAAACAAAACAAAAGAAACAAAAGTTAGATATAAGAAAAGTGAAAAGTGAAAATAAAATAAATATTATAATTTATACAAGAATTTACCTCCCCGGCAACGGCACCAAAAACTTGACACGATCAAAGAGTTAATGTCTTATCCTAAGTGCAGGAGTGTCAAAGTAATAAATAACCCGGCAAGACCGGGGTCGAACCACAGGGAGGTGAACTATATAATAATAATAATAATAATAATAATAATAATAATAATAATAATAAGAACAACAACAACAACAACAATGATGGTGAGGGTGATGGTGATGGTGATGGTGATGCTGAGTTAAAGAAGGCTTTGAAATGTAAGATAAATGTGAAGATTAAACAATGATAAAAACAAATGTCAAGGTTAGAGGATCCATTAATAGTATTAGAGATAAGTAAAGTATAAACTCTTTATAAATTATCAACATGATCATATTAATCATCTTATTTACGTAACACCATACTTATAAATTTTATCAAGTATTCATGATGCTAACTTATGTTGACAACAAATCAAATTCCTTTCATAACAACGATGTCGACCGAAGACTATGAAGGATCAAGTATTTGATGTACCAAGTGTTATACAATACAAATCTAGATTAACCATCTAACAAGCAAGGTATTAAGAATTAATAAGATAAAAATGATAAGACATGTTAATAGCAAACTTTCTTGGATATAAACATTAAAGTCCATGTTGAGTTTATATTATACTTATCCTAACACCATTAGTGAAACATTTTCACCTTGACATAATTAACTTAGCTAGACATTATGAAGAAGAAAAACATAAATAAACAATATAAGAACATAAACAAGATATAAGTTAACTAAGTATAGTAAAGGAAATGAAATGCATGAACAAGAGATTAATGAAAGCAAAACTTAAACATTACAAAAATATAAAGAGAGAGCAAGAACATGATCTTGATATGAAGAACCAAGATTACTCAATGAATGGCAAATGCTTCCTTTTATAGGCTAAAATTCAGAACTATTCATTTGGTAATTGATTATTGATGTAATGGCCAACTATTGATTTAGTGGACTTGGTGGACAACAGCACTCAAGCATTTTGGCTGGATGAAATGACATTGATGCAATCCGTATTTGGCAAAGTGTTCCACATGAAAGTTATTGGCAATCAGTTTATCTTTCCACCCATAAAATGTCAGAGCATTTGGATCACTAGAGCTCGAGATATGGCTAAAATACTGAGTAGTGCTGCTGATGGACGTGGTGGATAGCCCTCAAGCTCTTGTCTGGATGAAATGTCATTGTTATCATCAGACTTTGAGCAGGTCTTCTTCATGAAAGTTGTTGGAAATTGTCTTTTCCTTCCACCCACCAAATTTCACGTTATTTGGCCTTCTAGAACTCCAGATATGGGTAACATTCTGAGTAGTATTTGGGATGGATTGCAAGACAAATTCTGACTTCTCTTTTGTGGCCAAACTTTGGATTTGAAAACGGCATATTTAGGTCTTCCACTATTCATGACATTGTAGGCCTATTTCTTAGCTTTCTATCCATATAAATTAAACTAAAATCCAAGATCTACAGCTCCACATATGACCCAATAACTGAATAGTGTTCCAATTTGAATTGAATCGGTATCTCTTTTCTAAGCTTCGCCTTTTCTTTGTCCTTTCACTTTCAATAGTTAATCACATCAATCAATCCTTTGAATTATGAGATATGCCTGCATTTAAAATGAGCATTTACCATAAATTAAAGTTATCTTATATTATCAGACTTATTATTATAAAACATGCTCTAGTTAAGGAGTTATTGATACTTCAAATGCAAAATGATGATATAAAACCTTGATAAAAATGCACTTTTAAGTACTAATCAGATATGTTCATGTGTAATATGTTTTGTATATACCAGCGAGTTAGTTTTCGCTGCCAAATTTTATGGCACCAGCGAATTAACTTTCGCTGTTGAATTTTGTGGCACCAACGAGATAATTTTTGCTGTCGAATTCTGTGTCACCGGCAAACCAGTTTCTCTAGCAATTCTGTGTTCTCGTGAAGCAGTTTTCTGACAAATCTATGTACCAGCGAACCAGTTTTTCGCTAATGAATTTACATCACCAGGGAACCAGTTTCACTGACGATTCTGTGTACTAGTAAACCAGTTTTCGCTGACGAGTTTGTCACCAGCGAACCAGTTTTTCGCTAATGAATTTACATCACCAGGGAACTAGTTTCACTGACGATTCTGTGCACCAGTAAACCAGTTTTCGCTGACGAGTTTGTCACCAGCGAACCAGTTTCGCTGATGATTCTGTGTTCCAACAAATTAGTTTGCTGACAAATCTGCGTCACTAGAAACCAACTTTCATTAATGATTTTCTGCAACAGACTTACATATTAGAATTGGTTCAATGATTATAATGATTGCATTGTGTGATTGTAATATATGGAATGCTTGAATGTGAACATGTGTATTCTTGAAATATGTATGGTGATGAGTTGTGTGATTACCAAATGCAAATGTATTGATTTCTGACCATTGATGTGTTAGGTTGTACAATCAGGATCAGACCTTTGATAGGACAAGACACCCCATGGGAGGAACAAGTAGGTGGTTTCCACCAAGGTTGTTAAAATCATGTGTTGACTCGTAAAATTGTATGATTTTATGAGTCAATATATGTTTAACAGCTTAAATTGTTTGAAAAACTTGAACATGGTTAGAATCAGGTTGAAATTAGGTGAAATCGTTAAAATCGGGTGAAATCGCAAAAAAAAACGATTTCAGGACCGTTTTAACGATTTCAACAAAATACATAAATTAAACTGAAGTAAATGTTTCCTCGCTCCAGTTGTCTTGCGCCTATTGGCTATTAACCAGCTGAACATTAAATCGGCTTCCTTTCATCCTTTTCAATGAGAACATCGTCTGAACTCTGAACATTAAATCTTTAATCTCCTTCTCAAAGGGCTTCGTTTTCTCCAGGGAAGAGGCTTTCTGGAGTGAAGCTTTCACTTGCTGTCTCGAACTCTCTCATACGTGAGACATTATTTGAAACAAAAGCTAACATGTGCCATCCCATTTTGAACCTCAAGAAACCCCCAAAAACCAGAAAACCCCTCTTTATTTTTTTTTCTTTTTTCTCTCTCTTTCAATCAAAGAAGAAAAGGAGATTAGGTTACAATTTCAAGTCATGTAAACCCCGGAAATAAACTTGTATATTAAACTGAAAACAATATAGATAAAAAAAAAGAGAGATATAACTCCAATTATAAAAAGAAAAAGGAATGGTGAAAAAATAAAACATTTAAATAAGTGAGGCCAAAGTGTAATTAAAGAAAAATGATACTATAAATACCCTATTTTTCTTCCTCCTAAGGCTGGTTGCAGTGGAGACAAGAGGGAGGAGAGAAATTTTTTTTTTCCACCAAAAATTGAGAGAGAAACACTAAAACTTGTTATGTTCATACAATAATTAGATCAGTTGGTAGGGAAAACATCTTTAGGCAAGGAAATTAATAAGAAACAAGTGAAGAAATTGGGAGCGGAAGAGAAGAGTCAAACAAGTGAAGCTGGTGTGCAAAAAGAAAGGAGTAAAAAAAAATTCGACTAGTTAAGGATCGAATTCCAGTTTATCACTGGGTGCGGGGCCCTAAACTTGATTATGCAAACCAATTTGAATTCGATTAGGAATTGATGTATTAATTTTGAATATAAGCTAGGGTTTTTTAAGAGAATTTGGGGTAAATATAGAATTGTGTGAAATTAAATTAATTAGAGCATTGTAGATTGCTTTGAATTTAAAATATGTACAAAATATCAAAGAAAATTCAATGGTTAAAGAATCATAAGTGGCCGGCCATTAATTGGAAAAGGTGAATTTATGATTTTCCTTGTACATTGCTTTCGATGTGTTGTTTATAATGTGAACAATGGTTAGAGGAGATAATTATTGCATGAGAAGGACTTAGTTATCTTAGGCCAAGTTTCGGTCAACATAAGGTTAAAAGAAAGGGAGGAGGAGTTTTTGAGATTTTGTATGTTAATAATGGATAGATTGTATGTTGTAGAAGGTCACATTTAGTGAGGTTACCATACATATAATGTAGAAATTATTGTTTTGGAGGAAGAGTGGGAAATGAAGATGTTTGAAGGTTCAATTAAACCTTTGATGAAAATTGGACAAATTCATCTCCCTAGATTCTAAAAAGGATTCGAGCCTCAAATTGATAGAATTTAGGAGAGGTTTCTTCATAGAAGTTATTTCCAAGGTGTTAGCTTTCCAACAAGACTAACCTCACTTAAATTGGAGTTCTAGAACTCCAAATATAGGTAAAACTCTGAGAAGAGGTTAGGCTGCAACCCCTACTAACAGTTTCGACAAGTTACTAAAACGGGAAATTTAGACACGTTAGGGGCGTAATTAGGTTTCTTTCCCTCAAAAAATATGTAGTGTTGTGTCTTAGCATTCAAAGAAAATAAGCCATGTTTGAAACTAAAATTTATAATATTAGCTATGATTAAATAAAGAACAAATCTTAAAGGATGTAATGGAAAATACAAATGTTAAGGAAAAATTGTTGAAGGGAGGTCAACATTTGTTATTATTATTGTTATTATGAGAAATGTAACTTTAATAGAAAATAATGTGGAATACTTGTGAATACAAGAGGGACCACAAGAGCTGCACAACAGCAGTAGGGGAGCGCGAGTCAAGCTTCTGCAATAAGTAGATGTTCTATACCTATATCCTTTTAAAATGTACATAATTATGATTTTTTTTTAATTTTTGAATTGTATATACATATGCTTCCAAAAAGAGAAAACACCTAATGAAACGGCTGAGAAATGGAAACAGACTTGATTAACTATCTCGGTTAGGAATGGTTAATGATATCAATGGGTTCTATTGATATCAGTATTTTTTTGGATTTAATTAGTCGGTCCTAAGTACGGGAGACTAATAATGTTAGTAGAGTTTGTTAACTTTGGCATGATCACTATGGAACATGGAAGATTTTGAACTTGATTAACTATTCAGGTTAAGAATAGTTCATGATATCGATGGGCTACATTGATATCGACATTTCCATGAAAACTTGATTTTTTATTCTTGGTATGGAGATTAATGATGTCAAGAATCCTTGACATTAGCAATTCCGAGGATATTTTAAGGTATTGTTGGAACTTGATTAACTATTTCGTATAGGAATAATAAATGGTATCAATGGGCTACATTGATATCAGCATTCATGACAAACTTGATTGGTCAGTCTCGGTATGGAAGAGTAATGATATTAATAAGATTCATTAGTATTGACATTACCATCCAAAGATTCTTAGAAAAGAAAAGATTTGATTAGCTATCAAGTGAAGAATAATTAATGATACCAATAAATTGGCATTGGCACTTTCTTGAAGAAATTTTTCTTCGGTATTAATAAATGATGTTGGTTAGAAATTGATAGTGGAATGGAAAAATGTTAGTGAATTCATGAGAAAGAAATCCTAAAAGGACCAAGTCGGGAGTTTTAAGAAGTATGAATGAATTTTCGTCTTGATAAATTATTTAATTACCAATGTTAATATTGTTTTTCCATGATATTTATTATCCAATGTTATATTTATTTCAGGTCTGTCACACTCATGTCAGGAGTGAATATTAGATCTTTCTATCTTTTTGTTATCTAGTTTAAATTGAATGTTCATGTATTTTGTATCTTAAGAAACTGTTCTGACTTAAATTGTATTAATATATTTTAAATTGAATGTATTAACTTAATTTATATTTTCATGTATTTATATTTATATTTTACATGTAAGTCTGTTTATTTATTTAATGTCATTTAATACTTCATTTATATTATATTAATGTTTGGGAAAATTGTGATTGTGTTGATGTGGATTGTTGGAATTGAGACTTAGGATGATTGGATCGTGATTAGATAATGATTAATAGAAGTGTAATAGGTTATTATCGATAATTTGAAACTTTCCGGTATAGGAAAAACTCTACTAAAATTTTGGTAGAAATTTCGATGGACTTTTATATAAATTTGTTTTCTTTTTAAAGAATTAACTATGTTTTTTTCTATATTACAATTGGTATGTTGTCCCAGTAACTAAGTTGTTATAGGTCAATTGAATTTCAGAAAGGTATCACGATACATGTTAAAAAGTGTTGTACGAGTTTTGTTATATGTTGTCTTTTAACTTATGAATTCTTATTTGGAAATGATTTGTTTTCTAATAATACAAGAATATTCAATAACTTATTTTGAAGAATTCTCTAGTCCTATAAGAAAGATTAATAGGGGCAACAATCTTCTTTACTTAGAGAAGATTATTTAAAGCTAAAATTAAATTGTCCTTACCAATTAAGAAAACAAAGGGACATCAATTTCAAATTTGATTCTCCTAATTTAGATGAGATTTCTAAAGGGCATTAATTGTTATCCTAGCCTTTCTAAAATATAATTTCAACTATAAGACTATTTAAGTTAGTGAATTATACTATTTTAGGTTATTTCATTCTTATATGTGCAACAACTTTGGTATAAAGGTTTATTTGATTGTGGGTTTTTGAATCTTTATATCCACGAGGTTTGCATAAAAAAAACATTCTTTTCTTTACAAATTTATTATACAAAGTTAGAGAAAAATAACTAATTTCTTTATATTGCAAGTATTCTAAAGACGTTGGGCGGTGGCTATCATAATCATTTTTTACCCTTAATTTTTTCAACATATTTTTTAAAAAATAAACATATCATGTAAATATTTTTTTAATCTTTGTTTGTAAATATTATTGTTTAAAATTTACCAATGTTTGTTTAGAAACGTTTGGGTTTCAGAATAGATACACTATTATTATGAGTAGACCTGGGTTGTGTCAACATGACCCCATAGAGCCCGGTCAATGAGAAGTAACGACATTTGTACATATTTTGGACATGATTAAATAGAATGGAGAAAAGCTTAATTAACTATTATTATTCTCTTGGGTCTAATACTTATATTTCAAGAGTAAGGATTAAACACTGAGGTCAAATTATTGTTTAAGACAAAAAATCTTTTACCTTAAATAACAAACACATGTGACTAGTTTGAACAAACTTTTAACATATAAGTATAATAAGTATTTTCATCATTTAAAACAAACTCGAAGAAGCTTATCTTAAGTAGGATGTTATAGGAAAATTTGTATCTTACATTTGATATAATTAGTTCCTTACCCAAGAATTTTTAAAGATTAGCTAATGTTTTTTAGTTACCATAAAACTATATGATAATTTTTTTAAAAAATTTTACCCTTTATGTATCATATTAGTTCATCGAGTATGATATAGTATATGAATTAGAGTTTGTTTTTTTATTTAATTGAGCACATTATTTTTTTTTCAAATTTTGCACTCTATTAATTGCTCTGTTTTTTATGATGTATACTTTAGATATTTACTTAAAAAAAAAAATGCAATGTTGGGGCATCAAATTTTAGTTTTTCTCAATTGAACTTTGAATTTTATTTTTTATATATGCCAACTTTTTTGATTGTGTCAATCAAATTCTCTATATAAAAATATTTGTAAGTTTTTTCATTTATACTGCAATCATATGATATTTATTTTTTTAATTAAAATAATAAATATATTAATAGTACAAAAGGAGTTTACATCTTAAAAAAAAATTATTTTCATTTATATCATACAAACACAACTTATTTTAGAAGGTGCTTTTTAACTAAAAGAAAATCATATTGAAAAATGAAAAATTAGTCATTTTATTAAAATAATAAAAAAGTTAGTTTATTAAAATGAAGAAGATTAAAATTCATGTATTTTATTTACATAAACTGAAAGTTGAACCAATAATGAATTTAAAGGCAACTGATGGAAAAATTAATACAGATGGATGAAATTATTTTCATTTTCAAATCTGAAATTAAAAATAACAAAACTTCAAAGACAATTTTTAGTTTTATAATTTTTAATGTCAAAAAACTAAACTTGACCGAATCGTACTGGTTTTCAATTCGATTCGGGTCATATTTTCAAGAAATATCATTTCCGAATTTGGTTGGATTTTTTTAGTCCAAACTAGACCAAACTGATTCTGAACATCCCTAGTAACATTTATAACAACAATCAAGGGCAAATCACTTAAATGAAAAAAGAGATAGCCAAGTAACTTGTATTGATAAACATTGTTTATGCTATCGTCAAGGGCATCACGTTCACACCATAGTTATCAAACCCGATCCAGGAGTTGACCTGGCTAAGAAGCCGAGTCACAAGTTACACAGGTTAACCTAGAAAAATTAAAAAAATATTAAAAATTTTAATATTTCATATGAAAAAATTAAGAAACAATTCATGTAAATATAGACTATATATGTTGTAAATAATAAAATTTAAAAGAATATATCAAAAAGATTTTTCTATCACATTAAAAGATATTATGTTATCCTTTTAGGTTGAAGTATTTAAACAAAAAAAAATTTTCATCCCACATTGAATAAACACAATTTTTTTCTTGTGAACATAGAGTATATATAATAAAGGGATTCAAATCTCGTATTATTTATAATAAAAGACTTCAAATCTCATATTAAAAAAATAATTTTTTTCTTGTGAATATAAAATGTATATACTAAAGGGTTTTAAATCCTTCAAATCTCACATTGAAAAGATATTATGTTATCATTTTAAGTTGAAATATTTAAATCAAAAAGTTTTTTTATCCTATATTGAAAAAACATAATTTTTTTTCTTATGAATGTAGAATATATATACTAAAGAGCTTCAAATCTCACATTAAAAAAATAACTTTTTTCTTGAGAATATAAAATATATAAACTAAAGGATTTCAAATCCCACATTGAAAAATAAAACATTCTTCTAGTATTTATAGTGAACTTTAAAAAGAATAACCAACTAAAAAAATATGAAAAAAAAAAGATCTAGAAGAAAAACCACATTTGAAAAAAAAAACCAGATATTGTCCGGGTTTGCTTGGGTCATGGGTCGACCCGATGGGTCAACCGGGTTTTTCCATATTTTTACATTGTCCGGTCTTTTTCCTTACCCTGACTGGTTCAGCCATCAAGCTGACCAGATTCCAGGTTGATCCACCAGGCCAATCCAGGTTTATTACCTCTGGTTCACACCAACAACCATTCTGCAATGCAAATGAATCGTCCCAATTCCACAATGCAAGTACTGGTGCTATAACTATGTATACACTCGCATCCCCGTACCAACAGACTACCAAGACTTGTGACCACTCACTCTCTCCGTAATAGTTACCACTATTTCCATCAAAACAGGTATCTAATCAGATATCCCATAATGGAATCTCTAGGAGGTATCATGGTAACGGGCACTGTATCAAATTGAAACTCATGCACTGTATCAAATTGAAACAGTCTAGGAACGTAGTCCAACCTTTCCAAAAATTAAATTTGTTTTTGCTTAAAATTAATATTTTTTTTTATTTTTAGATCTTTTTGATACGCTGATATCAAAAATAATTTTTTAAAAAATATTATTTTAATGCATTTATAAGTAAAAAGCACATTGAAAAACAACCGCAACCACACTCCCAAACACAATTAAAAATGGTCACCCATCAAGGACCACATTCATTCACATATTTTAAGCACATTAGTAATCAAATCCTTGAGTTACCCTATAGCTGATCATAGCCATAATATAACAAAAAAACCACATGTCTTCCCTTCAACATAAGATCCTGAATTCCTGAACTCTAAACTTTTGATCTTAAAACGAATTCAAATGATATATGGTCTTTACAAAATCAAAAGATTTATACTAAAAAGATATACTACCCTGCAATTCACAATCAGGCAATGAAATCACACAACACCAAAACCCCTGCAAAAAAGAGATGTGAAATCAAGAATTATGAAGACAAAAAGTCGATGTATTCAATGACAATGTGAAGATGCAAAATTGCTTGGACTTTATACTAATAAAGAAAGTACTACCCTGCAATTCACAATCAGTTAATGCCATCACACCAAACCCCTGCAAGAAATAGAAGTGAAATCAAGAATTATAAAGACAATAAGTAGATGTAGTCAACGACAATGTGAAGAGGCAAAATTATTTGGATTGAGATCCATGACCTTATTAACACTAGCTTGAAAGGAATTTGACATCCACATTTTACATGGAAATAAAGGGAATGAGGAAGCTAAATGAAACCACAAACCAGTTGACTTGAGGATTTCAGGGTGAAATGTGGTGGCAAAAGATAGGAATGGCCTAGCATTTAACACTAATCACAAAGCAGCAGCCTAAAATTTGATTGCCAACCCAAAAATTCAAATGGCAAACACCAAACATCATTCCAATATAAGGATAGAAAGCATTTATAATAATTATACCATGCAGCAGCGTCAAAACTCCATTGCCAACTCATAAATCCAAGAGGTGAAAAGAAAAGATGAATCCCAATCCCAGAGCCAAATTCAAGCACCCCAACATGGGATAAAAAGCATTAATATTAATCACCAAGCAGCAGCATAAAATTTCCATTGCCAACCAATAAATTCTAGTGGTGAAATCAAACATCAATCCAACTCCCACAGGTGAATTCAAGCATCCAAATGTAGGTAAAAATATAGAAATTACCTATTCAACGGTTTGCATTCAGGGCCAGAAGCATGTTGTTACCACCAGGAAGGTATGCCACATTAGATGACTTGGCCAGAGTTGAAGCAATTTCCCTCGATGCTTCAATCCTTCTCAATTCAATCAACCCCATACCAGCCTTTGTTGTTGCCTCAGAGATCAGCTTAGCAGCATCACTCTCACCTTCTGCCCTGATAATTGCAGCCCTTCTCTCCTGGTCAGCTTTCATGACAACAAACTTGGACCTCTCTGCCTCCTGCTGAGCAACCTGCTTCTGCTCCACAGCCCTTGAGAACTCCACTCCATAAGACAAGTGGGTAATAGCCACATCATCCATCACAATGTCAAAGTCTCTTGCACGCTTGATGAGCGAGTCACGGACCATAGCTGACACATGAGGACGTTCAGTGAGGAGCTGGTCAGCATTGAACTGTGCAACAACAGCCTTCAAGACCTCATTGCCAATCGAAGGAAGCACCTTCTCATCATACTCAAGCCCAAGACGTTGAAAGATATGGGGCAAACGTGACACCTGCTCAAAATAACCTTTCTTCCATCAAATTTTCACAAAATGAAAATACAAGCATTAACACTCACCATTTAAGAATCTGCTTAATTCTGACTATAGTGAAGAAGAAATGAGTGAAAAATAGAAAACTTCAGTCCTCAATTTCCACAGCCACATGCTTCGCTTCTAAGCCAAAATCTCAATCGATAATTGAAAAGCTCAACTGAGAAAATAAAATGACAAGCTGAATTAATCTCCTCTTTCTTTTTGCTAGCAATCTAAATTATACACCCGTCTCAAAACCAAGTTTTGCTAGCTAACAGAATCATATACAGCACATTAAAAAACAGCACAAAACCCCTCTAAATACCACTGGAACACACTTTGCCCAACAGAAAATAATAAAATCACAGACTAAATGCATCTCCTTTCTTTGCTGCATAGCTAAAACCAATTAAATGCATCTCGAAACCAAGTAAAACTAATTCACTAGCTAAAATCAACACAAACCCAACAAAAAAAGAAGAAAAAGGTCATCTGAAAAAACAAAGCAAAACAGCAAAAAAGTACCCTTGAAAAACCATCGAATCAAGCAATACCCATTTCTATCCATTTCAATCAAAAGAAAAAACATAAATAAAATGATTTTGATTTTATGAATTACCTCGGGACGAGAGAGAACACGGAGTGTGAGATTGACCATCTGGAGATCTTTAGTACCAGAGACAGAAGAGAAAGTGTGAGGGCGTGTTCGGATATCAAAGATAAATGGCTTTTGAAGCCAAGGGATAAGAAAATGAGTCCCTTCGCCGATGGTAGTGTCAATGACTCCACGGAATCTGTCAAAGAGAACAGCGCGTTGGCCTCCATCGACTGTGTAAAGAGAGGAGTTGAGAACGGTAGCGGCGGCGCCGATACCGAAAGCTGCGCGAGCGAGGTTGTTAAGAAAGGAAACCGCTGCTTGGCTGCTACCCATTGTGGAAGAAGGTGATTGTGAGAGAGGAGAAGTGGGTTTCGAGAGAAGATGGTCTTAGGGTTTATGACAGATGGATATTTTGACGTGACTTAGAGGAGAGGTTAGAATAAAATGGGGCGGGGCAGGTCGGGTTAATTTTGTTTGGGTTGCTTGCTAAGTAATATTTTTCTGTTTAGATTTTTTTTTCCTCCTATTTTCTGAATTTGCTTTTATAAAAGATATTCAATTCAAAATTTCAAAAGAAATTTTTATCAATTTGAGATTTTCCTGATAGGGTATAATTTATTCAGAGTCTATTTAGAATGGTTGTAAAGATTATATTTTTAAAGTGATTTTTTATTAAAAATATATAAAAATAATATTTTTTATATTAAGATATCAAAACAATTCAAAAAACACACAAAAATTTTTTTTGTTTGAAGCTAAAACAATCAAAGATTTTTTAAAATATAGTCCATATGTAAAAATATACGTTGTCTAAGTTTTCAGATGAGATTTCTCAAAAATTTAAATTAATAAATAAAAATAAAAAATTCAACTCACCAATCAATTGAATTGTCAATTTAAATAATTGAATTGTAATGTTTATCAATATAACTAAAAAAATTAAGATTGGTTTAATTTATTAATATAATTTAATTGTTTATATAAACAATGAATTATATTAATATATATTTTATAATAATTTTGTATTGTAATTTAGTTAGTTAATACATATCATATATCTAAAGATTACAAGTTTAATTCTCACTAGCAATAATACTTGCTTTCAAACAAAAGATGATAGGTTGCGCTCCCTTTATATATAAAAAATATTGCACCAAGTTTTTAGATCTCCTTTAAAGCCTACAAGTTGTAAAAGGCTCTTGGAGGTTTTTTTATGTTTTTTTTAATTTTAATTTTTAATAAAAAGGTGTTTATATAATTTTATTATTTAGCATTGGGGTGATGATTAATCAATTTTTATATTTTTTATCATATAATAAATTAAAAAAAATTAATACAACTTAGTTGAGTTTATAGGTATGTGGTCTGACATATTTTATTTTTTTTTGGACTTGTTTAATTGACAAGGTTATGTTAAAATAATTCTCACACAAGTTAATTTATAACTTGAACTAAGTAAAAAATCAAGAAAAGAGTTTTCAAGTTTGAATTGTTGTACCGAATATAATAACAATATAAAAAAATATACAATTTAAATATTTTTATATATTTTTTTTTTAAAGCAATATCACGAGAGATAAACAAAGAGTGTATCTATTCTAAAAACAATCTCTTTACAAATCTTCGTTCTAAAAAAATAATATAAATTCATTCTTAAAATAAGAGATTGAACTGTAGATAGGTGTTGTGGCATCACTCCAAATGGGAAGGTAATGAAAAATTTAGTGCTGGTGTTTATTTAATTTTCTGATTATCTTTATTTTTATTTTTTTATTTGAGTATCTTTACATTGTTTTTCTATAATTATATTCACTTTTATTTCTTTTATTTAAATATTTGCCTTTACTATATTTTATTTTAACTATCTACATTGGAATTCGATAAATTGATGATAACTTGCCTTATGAAATAAAGCCACTATTCCTAAATAATTTAACGGGATAAAAATCTAAATCTAGATTATTATAAAAAAATATATTAAATAATAAAGATGTACAAATGTCCAATCCTTCATGTTTTTTATGGGTTATTTAAAAATCTTAAAACACAGCAATCTAATTGTTGTTCTTCTTAGTAAGATGACATATACCTATTATGAGATTATTTTTTTTTTGAAAATTAGTATAATTTGACCAAAACATTGACAAACTAGGACCAGTAAAAAAAAACATTTGAAAAATAACATATTATTAACAAATATGGGATACGAAATAATAAGAAATAACATATTATTAATAAAGATATGAGAGGGAATAATGATTTTAATAAAGATATTGTTGAAAACAACAACTCTGACAACAAAAAAATCAAACCGTAAATTAACTCTAAATACAAACCCTAAAACAATACTTTAACCTCAAACCATAACTCTAAATCTCTAAAACAAACTTTAAACACTGACACTAATTTTTAACCCTAAAAACAATTTCTAATTATATATAATAAAATCTTTTAGTTTTTTAGCCTTTTTTATCTTTTAATATTTTTTTAATTTTATTATTTAGTATAAGGTTTTATTGAATTTTATTTTTAAATATTGAGTTGATAGTAAACCCTATACAAACCAAAAATACATAAAAAAGATCAAAAATCCCAAAAGATTTTATTATATTTAGTTAAAGTTTGTTATTATGACTATTAATTACTGTTTGTTTTTAGGGTAAATAATTAGTGTTAGTGTTTAGGGTTTTCTTTTAGATTTAAGGTTATGATATTGTTTAGTGTTTGTATTTAGAGTTGGGGTTAGAGTTAAAGTTAGTTTACAGTTTGAGTTTTTTGGTTAAAGTTATTATTTTCAATCACATCTTTATCAGAGTTGTTATTCATAATCATGTTTTTGTTAAAACTATATTATTTTTCAAATAATATTTTAGCTTTTGCTATTTTACTAAAAATTTTGGTCAAGTGTGTTAAAAAGGAAAAAAAATACTCTTATAATGACAGGTTTTTTATCTCAAACTTCTTTCATATACATTTGGATCATTCTCTAGCCAACTTATTTTCTTATTATAATTCAACTCACCAATTGGATGACTTGGCTACAAAAAGTCATATGACAAACAATCTAGATGGACCTAATAAACTATTTTAATTGATTTTTATGGTCTTGATTTTATTGTAAAAAAAAGTATCATAATATCTTAATTAACTCAAGCTAACTTTGGACCTTATATAACTCAAATTCATACTCATTAATATAATCAAAATTAAACTTGATAAAAGCTTCCAACAAGCCTACTGTACCGCTCAAATCAAACTTATACGTGGGCCGATCTGATTTAGATTAATGAACCATCAAGGAGATTGGACCAAACCCATCATCATTTACAAATCAAGGCTAGTTAAAACTATTCCACGCCAAAAACTCATCATGACTAAATGAAACACAAGCTATATTCCAAGGAAAAAATACAATCTTTATTGAATAGTCTCCTCATCAAACCCAAACATAAAATTGAAAGCCCTTTGTAAAACATTCATTGCTGAACCATATCAATTATTATTCGTACACTAAAATGCACTTTACTTTTAGAATAATTCACATATTTCTAGATTAAAACAAAATTTACCATCCATGACAAAGTTCACCTATGAAGATCAATGTATTTTATTATTGGTTTCCTGGTATTGTCTAATTAAAGACCTAGGTACATGTATAACACCCCTTTATTTAGAACACATTTATAACCAAATACTTATCATATAGAAATGAAAAATTAGGGTTTTTTTTTTCTCATATTAAGAAATTATTTGTCTTGTTTCTTTTAAATTCCATCATATTAAAGACTTATTAATTTCTTTCCGTAGAGGTATGGGTGACATACTTGTAGTTAGTGTCTCTTTTTGCTTGGGCTTTACGTCCCTCTTGTATAAGAAAAAAGGAAAGAAAAGAAAAGAAAACACGTCTTAATGGAAGAATAATGTTACTATTTTTTACATCATATAAAAGGTAGTATTTTTAAGATTAGGATGTATGTTTTCATTTATTGATGAACTACCTATAATTCTTAGCATATTTATTACACGTATTGATGTGATTAAATGGAAAACTTTTATCAAAACATATAATTAAAATAAAGCATCACTCATTATTGATAGGATTTGTCTCTGATTTTTTTTTTGAAATTTTAAATCTACTCAACTTGTGAATTTTTGTAGCAAGTTTTCTCACAATTCACTCTCTCAGTTTTTTTTCACGGAAAAAATAAATCCCAAATAATCTAGTTTAATACATGAAATTTAAAATTTATTTTTGCTATTCATATGTAAAACCTCTACTGATTACAAGTAGTAATGTCTAAGGAAACAAAAAGGGTTTCTAATCATCTATTCATACAACACATTATGTAACAGTTTAGCATTCATTATAACACAATAAAAATCTTTCATAGTACTTGTACAAACATTAAATAACAATTTAACAATCCATTATATCACAATAGTAGACCCTTTGTGATATCCGTACAAACATTCCATAACAGTTTAGTACTAGCTATAACACAATAAAAGGCCCTTCGTAATAAATTCACTTCGGGGAATTAATGTTATGCTAGAAGGGGTGGAAGCCACCTACATGTTCCTCTCGTGAGGTGTCATTGTCTAGTCACAGGTTCGATCCCAGTCGCACCACCTAACACATCAATGATCACAAATCAACATATTTGCATTTGATAATCACATAACTCGTCATCATACATATTCCAAAAATTTACATGTTCATATTCATGTGTTCCACATATTACACAATCATACAATGGAATCATTACAAGCATTTACGTCATTTCTGACATGGAAGTCTCTCGCAGAAAATTGTTAGTGAAAGTTGATTCGCTGGTGATGCAGAATTCAACAACGAAACTGATTCACTGGTGACCTAGGATTCGACAACAAAAACTGATTTGTCGGTGATAAAGAATTCAACAGCGAAAACTGATCGCTGGTGGCACAACATTTGGTAGCGAAAACTGATTTGCTGACGACTCAGAAATCCAGTCCTATGACTGGCGCAAAAATTATCAGCGCATATAGGCCATTGTTGACTCACAAATCGTTGATGAGAACTGAGTCGCTACCGACCTAGAAATCATCAATGAAATCTTGTTCTATGGCTGACGCTGAAATTGTAAGTGCACATGTCCTACTGTTAACATAGAAATCATTGACGAAAATTGAGTCGCTACCAACTCAAAAATCATCAATGTAACCCAGTTCTACGGTTGACATTGAAATTGTCAGCGCACATATCCTACTGCAAACATAGAAATCATTGATAAAATCTGAGTCACTGCCAACTCAGAAATCATCAACGCAAACTAAGTCATTGCCAGCTCAGAAATCATCACCGCAAACTAAGTCGTTGTCGATTCAAAATCGTCAGCAACAAGGTGAGTCATTTTTTGTTTTGCCTTCTCTCAAGCTACACATAAGGTTTACGCTACATGTTTTTCCTTACACATATTCCAACCTAGCCGAGTGTAATCATCACCAACCACACTCCAATCATCATACATCATTACGCAACACAAAAACAACATCCCTGTAAGTACATTTACCAAGGTTTCTCCCAAGTCATCACTTCTAAGACCGACAACTAGCATTGCTATAACCATACATTCTTACATTCAAAATTGTATCATGGTAATGCACCTACACAACTAACACAATTATTCAACACATAAGGGTTCTATTTCCAATTCATCTCATGTCATTCTAACTATGTTCATCATGCATAGTTTCCTTCATGACTCATTCCCTCCCCTTGGTCGAAACTTTGCTACCCATTACTCCCTAGTTTGTACATGCAATTTCATTATATTTTATCATAAGTTTACTCACAATAACATTTCTCAATGCATACCCATTCCCATGATTCATAAACATGTTCATTCATTATACAACAAAACCAAAGCATTAGATCATGATGTAATTTTCATTTCAGCTCCAGCGTGATTCTAAGGCTTACTAACAATACAATTTTGCACGTAACATCAATCCAACACATTTTCAAATAACTTCATCAACCATATATGCAGAATTTATGTTATTAATATAAGTATAATCACAACAATCATGCCGCAACCTCATTCTCATTCATTTGAACCATATTCATGCAAGTTCATTAATCTCATAATAAATCAAAGCATTAACATTAACATAGGTTCTGTTTCAACTCAAATATCATTCTAAGGGTTCAACAAGATCATAATTTTGCACATTCTTACATTTTATTTTCACACAACTCTTCACTCATGCATGATAAATCCATACATTATCATGAACATGAATTTTTTACCGCAGCTCATGCATGTTTCCATGAGTTAAACAAGGTCACAAATTTAAGGTTTTATCATTTCATTTCATCCTTTTCCATTATTTTCTTTGGCCGCCCCTTAATCTAGGTTTTGTTCATCATGTTCATCCATTTCTTTCTATTAACGTTTCTGGAATATGTCCCTCATCCAGCCCCCATTCTCCTTAATCTTTCTATCTAGTCCTCTCAAGTAATAGGTGTAAGAACCCTAGCCAAACCCTTGCGGTTTTCTTCTCCTTTCTGTCTTGAAATTCCAAGAAGAAAGTAATGAGGTGGTGTTCTTTCCTTGCCTCATGATTTTAGGTTATCCTAGGTAGGTTTCTTATATAGTTCTTCTTCTTCTTCCTCTCCACTTTTGGTTTTTCTTCCTTCCTTCTCCAGCTGCACCAGTCGACCTCCTTCATTCCCCTTCCTTCCATGGTTTTGGCCATTTATGTTTTTCCTTAACTCTCTTATTTCCTCTAATGTTCAAGAGGGGTACATACAACTGAGTTTATGGGTTTCTCTTTGGAAAAGAGAGAGAAGGTTTGCTGCATGCAGCTGATCGATTTTTAGGAAGAGGGATTGTTATAGCCAAGGCTGCTGGCCGACTATTTTTTGGGAAGAGGAAGGGTCACCTTCTTTTCCCCCTTGCATTTATACCCCTCACTTAGTTTCTTCTTAAATCCATACTTGAGGGAGTGATTTGTGTTTTACACCTTTTAGATCCTTAATTCTACACAATTTTTACTCTATAAAGGTATTTTTTTTGTTTTAAGTGTTTTACTCTCCTTTGTTTATTTCTCTATTATGT
The DNA here is from genome assembly GCF_951802175.1 of Populus nigra. Lineage (NCBI taxonomy): Eukaryota > Viridiplantae > Streptophyta > Magnoliopsida > Malpighiales > Salicaceae > Populus > Populus nigra. The sequence goes on along the minus strand of NC_084864.1, from coordinate 7,325,323 downwards.
CTTTGTTTCTAGCATCAAAAGAAGGGACAATAAATTGCTAGAACTTTGCCAGCTCATCAAAATATTTACAAAATTACAATTGATGAATTTTATGTTATTTACAATCTAATTGTTAATAGTTTTAAAATATCTTCCCAAACTCGGATTGCCCTAAAATTATAATTGAATGTAGGACTATATGTTATGAGGTTCCTCGTAAAATTTCAGTCTAATCTAATGGTCGGATTCAGTGTTATGCTCAATAGGGTAAAACTAGATAATAAGTGATTTTTTTATTATTTTATTTTATTTTATTTTTCACTAAAAATCCAACTTTTCTCGTTTTTTTTTTATTTTTTAACTATTCATTTTAATCACTCATTTTTCAGGGTTTCACATTCTCTGCTCCTAATAAAATTTCATCCATGAAATTTAAATTTCTTACTTATTTCAACGAATAAGTTTGGATATTTCCTCTTTATTTCTGACTCTCTTTCCCATGTTTTCTTCTTCCATTTGTGAATTTCTCCATAAAAGTTTGACCAAGGCAACCTTCTTATTTCTTACCTCTTTTCACTCCTATCAAGTATCTTTACTGTTTTTATTTCTAAGGTCAAGTCCTCCTTGACTTCTCTTAGAATCTATGGCAAAAGTCTTCTAGGATCTATTTCTACCTTTCAAAGTAAAGATACATGAAATACATTGTGTATCTTTGATAGATGTAGGGGCAACATCAATCTATAAGCAAATGGTCCGATTCTCTCCACCACTTTAGATGGACCAATAAATCCAGGTGCTAATTTGTCTTTCATTCCTAAACGAATGATATTTTTCCATAGGGCAACCTTCAAGTATACTTGATCTCCAACTTCAAATTCCAACGATCTTCTTCTATTGTCTACATAGCTTTTTTATCTATCTTGGGCCCCTTTCATTCTATCTTTAATCATTCTCAATTTTTCTATACTCGCCTGCACCAATTCAGACCCTAACAATTTTCTTTCTCCTACTTCCTCCCACTATAGTGGTATATGATACTTTCTTCCATATAAGGCTTCATATGGCGCCATCTCAATTGTCGCTTGATTGTTGTTGTTGTAAGTAAATTCAACCAATGATAAGTGATCTTCCTATTGTCCCCCAAACTCTAAGATACACGATCTTAATAAATCTTCTAACACTTGTATCGTTCTCTCTGACTGTCCATCCGTCTGTGGGTGGAAAGTTGTGCTTAAATTTAGTTCAGTCCCTAAAGCTTGTTGTAAACTAGGCCATAAACTTGATGTAAATCGAGGATCCTGATCTGACACTATGGATATTGGAACTCCATGAAGCCGAAACTATCATTTTCATTGGTAAAAATAGGGAAGACTTGGTCAATCTATCGACAATCACCCAGACTGCATCATTTCCCTTTTTACTGTTTGAAAGTCTGGACACAAAATCCATAGTAATATTTTCCCATTTCCATTTTGGAATTGGGAGGGGTTGTAGTTCTCCTGTGGGTCTCTTATGCTTCATTTTAACTTGCTGACAAATAACATACTTGGCCACAAATTCAGCTATCTCCTTTTTCATCCTTAGCCACCAATAATATTCTTTTAAATCTATGAACATTTTTGTGCTCCTCGGATGCATTGTGAGCCATGATTCATGGGCTTCCCTTAATGTAACACCCTACCTTCCATGACACATTAAGTATTTAATTTTTCACGGGTAATATTTCCCGGGTCATGACTTAATTTATTTGTTTTCTTTCATATAATTTTTTTTCTCATTTTTGTCTTTTTTTTCCTGGTATTTTTCAAGTTTCCATTTTTTAAAATAATAAACTTTTCTGTCCAAATTTCTCGACCCAATATCATTCCTCTAAGGTAAAGATAAATTTGACATGCTCAGTGTAATATTTAATCCATTATCCTTGTAGGTTTACATTTATATCAAAATATTTACACCAGTGTGTACATAAAAATAATTTTCCCGAACAATATAAAAAATCCAATACTACCCCCGTTAAGGTAAATATTCAATTTACTATATTGGATAAATATTTATTTCCCATTCCGTGTAGATTTATTTAGGGGTTTCACACTTAAAATGTTTTCTTTCAAGTCTTTATCCTCTGGTACGTAAACCCATTTCTGTACAGCTAGGATTCCATCTTCCCTTAACTAAAATGGGGTCTCTTGTTTTAGCTTTATCTCACCCTTTATCTTCTCCGCTCTTGCATCGTTCTTCTGAGCTTCTAGGATCTTATCCCATAGCATTGGTTGGGATACCATTTGAGCTAGTAAAGATCCATTAAGTCCCACACCCATTCGTGTCCTTAATTCCCCAACTCTATCAATTCTTTTACATTATTTATTATCATCCCACCAATCACTGCTTTGTTCTTTCTGCTTAGGGCATCTGCTACAATATTTGCCTTCCCCGGGTGATAAGTAATAACATAGTCATAATCCTTTATCAATTCTATCCACATTTTTTACCTCATATTTAATTCCTTTTAGGACATCAAGTACTTCAAAATCTTATGATTTGTAAAAATTTATACTTGGGCTCCATACAAGTAATGTCTCCATATTCTTAATGCAAAGACTACTGTTGCCAACTCTAAATCATGCACCAATTAGTTTACTTCATGAGTTTTTAATTATCTTGAAACATAAGCAATTACCTTCCCATTTTGCATTAACACACCTCCCATGTAAACACCCAACAAATAAAAGGTAAAGTCAGAAATGACTCCACCGTCGTTGTCGATTTATAAATCGACAGCGATAGAGTTTTCTTTGATGATTTTTGAGTTGACAGTGAATCAGTTTTCATTGATAATTTCTGAGTCAACAGGGGCTGTATGCGCCGACGAATCCATGTGTCAACTGTGGAAGTAGTTTCATTGATGATTTTTAAGTCGACAGTGATTTAGTTTTCGTTGATGATTTCTAAGTCAACATGGGCCGTGTGCGTTGACGAATCCATGCGTCAGTTGTGGAAGCAGTTTCATTGATGATTTCTGAATCGGTAATGACTCAGCTTTCATTGATGATTTTTGAGTCAATAGGGGCTGCGTGCGTTGACGAATCAATGTGTCAGCCATGGAAGCAGTTTTGTTGATGTTCTGAATCGGCAGCGGGATAGTTTTCATTGACAATTTCTAAGTCGGCAGCGACTTAGTTTTCGTTGATGATTTTTGAGTCAACGATGGGTGTGTGCGCTAACGAATCCATGCGTTTTGTAAAACCCGGTAAAAAATTTAGTCTTTGGCTGACCAATATTAAAAAGAATTAAAAGATATAAATTGGCTAGCCTTAGAGAAAATTATGGAGAAGGAGGGCTGGCCTATCCTAGGGGAGAATTGGAATAAAAACCAGCCCAAGATAACCCAAAAGAGGGATATGAACAACCTTGTCCAGCACTCAAACACCCCACCTCATTTATGAGAGGTATAAATACAAGGGGAAGAGAAGGTGACCCTTCCTCTTCCTCAAAAATAGTCGGCCAACAGCCTTGATTGTAGCAATCGCTCTTCCCAAAAACCAGCTAGCTATATGCAGCAGACCTTCTCCCTCTTTTCCAAAGAGAAACCCCTTAAACCCAGTTGCATATACCCCTCTTGAACATTAGAGAAGATAGGGGAGTTAAAGAAAAACATAAATGGTCAAAACCATGGAAGGAAGGGGACTGAAGGAGGCCGTCTGATGGAGCTGGAGAAAGACGGAAGAAAAACTAATAGTCTGAAAGAAGAAGAAGAACCACATACGAAACCTGCCTAGGACAACCTAATATCATGAGGTAAGGAAAGAACAACACCTCATTACTTTCTTCTTGGAATTTCAGGACAGAAAAGAGAAGAAAACCGCAAGGGTTTGGCTAGGGTTCTTACACCTATTACTTGAGAGGACTAGATAGAAAGATTAAGGAGAATGGGAGCTGGATGGGGGACTTATTCCAGAAACGTTAACAAAAAGAAATGGATGAACATGATGAACAAAACCTAGATTAAGGGTCGGCCAAGGGAAATAATGGAAAAGGATGAAATGAAATTATAAAATCTAAAATTTTTAACCTTTTTTTAACTCATGGAAACATGCATGAGCTGAGGTAAAAAAAATTCATGTTCATGATAATGTATGGATTTATCATGCATGAGTGAAGAGTTATGTAAAAATAAAATCTAAGAATGTGCAGAATTATGATCTTGTTGAACCCTAAGAATGATATTTGAGGTGAAACAGAATCTATGTTAATGTTAATACTTTGATTTTATTATGAGATTAATGAACTTGTATGAATATTGTTCAAGTGAATGAGAATGAGGTTGTGCCATTATTGTTATGATTATACTTATGTTAATGACATAAATTCTGCATATATGGTGCATGAAGTTATGTGAAAATGTGTTGGATTGATGTTAAGTGAAAAATTGTATTGTTAGTAAGCCTTAAAATCATGCTGGAGTTGAAATGAAAATTACATTATGATCTAATGCTTAGGTTTTGTTGTATAATGAATGAACATGTATGTTTATGAATCATGGGAATGGGTATGCATTAAGAAATGTTATTGTGAGTAAACTTATGATAAAATATGATGAAATTGCATGTACAAACTAGAGAGTAATGGGTAACAAAGTTTCGACCAAGGAGAGGGAATGAGTCATGAAGGAAACTATACATGATGAACATAGTTAGAATGACATGAGATGAATTGGAAATAGAACCCTTATGTGTTGAATAATTGTATTAGTTGTATAGGTGCATTACCATAATACAATTATGAACGTAAGAATGTATAGTTGTAGTAATGGTAGGTGCCGGTCTTGGAAGTGATGATTTGGGAGAAACCTTGGTAAATGTACTTACAAAGATGTTGTTTTTGTCTTACATAATGATGTAGGATGATTGGAATGTGGTTGGTGATGATTATACTCGGATAGGTTGGAATATGTGTAAGGGAAAACGCATAGCGTAAACCTTAGCGTAACATAGGGAGAAGGCAAAACCAGAAATGACTCACCTTGTCACTGACAATTTCTAAATCAACAAAGACTTAGTTTGCGTTGATGATTTCTAAGTCGATAGCAACTCAGTTTTTGTCAATGATTTTTGTGTTTATAGTAGGATATGTGCGCTAATGATTTCAGCGTCAACCATATAACTGGGTTGTGTTGACAATTTTTGAGTTGACAACGACTCAATTTTCATCAACGATTTTTGTATTAATAGTAGGAGATGTGCGCTTATGATTTTAATGTCAGCTGTAAAACCAAATTTCTTTGATGATTTCTTGGTCAGTAATGACTCAATTGTCGTCAATGATTTATGAGTCAGCAGTAGCCTATATGCGCTGATGATTTCAACGCCAGCCATAAGACTAGATTGCGTTGATGATTTCTTAGTCGTTAGAGAATCAATTTTCACTGTTGAATCCTATGCCACCAGTGAATCAATTTTGCTGTCGAATTCTGTGTCACCAGTTGTAAACACCAAAGAAAAGTAAATTAAAGCTGGAAATGACTCCACCACCGTTGTTGATTTCTGAATCGGCAGTGACACTGTAAAATCCAACAAAAATTAGTGTTGGATCGGCCTATCCTAGGGGAAAATTGGAATAGTAACCAATCCAAGATAACCTAAAAAAGGGATAAAAACAGCCTTGGTCTAGTGTGCCCAAACACCTCATCACACTTATAGGGGCTATAAATACAAGGAGAGAGAAAAGGTGACTCTTTCTCTCCCCAGAAATAGTTGCAGCCATTGCTGCAATTGAACCTCTCTGCCCCCAAGAAAAACCAACCAGACCACCTGCATGCAAACTCTCTTAGTGAAGAGTGAGTAAGAGAGTTGAGAAGAAGAGAGAAGGTGACCCTTCTTTTCCCAAAACCAACCCCGACAGCTGCAACAGACCCTTCCCTCTGTCTAGAGAAAAACACATAATCTAGTTGCATGCATTCCTCTTGAACCCTATAGAGGAAAAAAGAGTTAATAAGTGTTGAACATGGTTGAAACCAGAGGGTGTGTAACAGTCAGCTGGTACAGCTAAAGAAAGAGGGAAGGAAAACCAAAACCAGAGAGAAAGAAGAAGAAAAAAAAACATGAGTGGAAGGGGGAGAAAAAATTGTCAAATTCCTTCCTAAAACCACTACAAATAGTAAGGTATGAACCAAATCTTCTCTTCAGTTGTTCTTGAGCCTTGGAACCGAAAGGGAGAAGAAAAACCATGAGGGATTGGTTAGGATTTTATACTAGCTGCTAGGGAAAAGAAACTAAACTAAAAAGAAAGACAATAAAAGGGCTGAATGAGAGACCTATAACCAGAATAGACAATATGAGGGGATCAATGGTTTTGCATATGCAAATCTAGTTATTGGCTGGCAATAATGGTGGCTGGACAGACTAGGAGTTTAGGTGGCTAAATGCTTGAGGGATGACCTTGCTAAAAACAGAATCATACACGTAATTGTGATGTAATTTCTATAATAAATCTTTGACAAAATTCTATGGAAATGTGTTAATGTATAAATGTAATGTTGGAACTGAAATGCATGTGTTCATGCTTGAAATTGTGTGATTCTGCTGGGTTCTAAGAACAAATGTAATGCTGCAACAGAAATGCATGTGTTCATGCTTGAAATTTAGTGATTCTTTTAGGTTCTAAGAACAAAGGTAATACTGGAACTGAAAAGCAATGTTCCTTGTTGAAATTGTGTTCTCTACAGCGAACTATTGTTCGCTGCTGAAATTGTGTTGTCCGTAACGAACTAGCATTCGCTGCTAAAATTATGTCATCTGTAGTGAATCAATGTTCGTTGTTGAAATTGTGTTGTCCACAATGAATCAATGTTCACTGCCGAATTGTCTACAGCGAAATAACGTTCGCTGCTGAAATTATGTAATCTGTAGTGAATCAGGGTTCATTGCTGAAATTGTGTTGTCTTCAGCAAAATAGCATTCGCTGTCAAAATTGTGTTGTCTGCAGTGAATCAGTGTTCACTTTGAATTGTGTTGTCTCCAGCAAATCCGTTTTCACTGTCGAATTGTGTTGTCCGTAGTGAATTAGTGGTCGCTGCCGAATTGTGGTGTCTATAGTGAATCAGTTTTTGCTGTTATATTAGGGTGTCGCCAATGAATCAATTTGCTAACGATTCTGTGTTTCAGCAAGTCAGTCCGCTGATGAATCTGCATCATTAGTAAACCAGATTGCACTAACTAACTTCTGCAGCAGAGTTACATATTTGAATGGGTCCAATTATTAAAATGATTGCATTATGTGGTTGTAATATGTGGAACACTTGAATATGAACTTGTGTATGCTTGAGACATGCATGGTGAAGAGTTGTGCAATTACTTAATACAAATGTATTGATTTATGGCCATCGATGTTTTAGGTGGTGCGACTGGGATCAAACCTTCGTCAGGACAAGGATACCCCATATGTGGAACAGGTAGGTGGCTTCCACCTTTTTCTTGTATGATGTTAATGTTTTGAAATGATTTACTTATGGATGATATATTATTGAATCCTTGATGAATGATGAAACAATGATAAAATGTTTGATTGAATTCTTGAAAAATGTTGAAATGATGATGAAAATGTTAATGTTCTAAAATGACTTGTTTAAGGAGGATATATTATTGCGTTGCGATGAATATTAAACCGACTATGAGATGTTAATTGAACTGTTATGAAATCTGGTTGATGACGAATGTCAAACAAAGTATGGAATGTTGATTGTGATTGATATTAGCTTCGGCTAATGGCATCCGAGATGGATGATTGGGTTGTGAATGTTGATTAGCTTTGGCTAATGGCATTCAAGATGGATGACCGGGTTGTGCTTGATGATTAACTTCGGTTAATGGCATCCGAGATGGATGACCGGGTTGTGATTGTTGATTAGCTTTGACTAATAGCATCCAATTGTGCTTGATGATTAGCTTCGGCTAATGGCATTCGAAATGGATGACCGGGTTGTGATTGGTGATTAGTTTTGGTTAATGGCATTCGAGACAGATGACCGAGTTTAGATATTGCGATTAGCTACGGTTAAAAGCATCTAAGGAGGATGACCAAGTTATAGCGAAGTAATTAACCCCGACCTGTCTTGTGGACTGTTCAACAAGATTATAGATTATCTTCCCTCCCTTTGTCTCCTCTGCGCGTTTCAAGGGCTACGTCTCATAGTTCTTCGCCTGTCTTGCATGACCTCCTGTCTCCTAATATAGCCCCCACCCCTCCTAGAACAACGATGGTCTTTGCAGATGTCGCTGGTTCCTTCTATGGGGTTAGGGTTTTGCCGAAAGGTCGAAAGTCGAATGCGCAGAGTAAACCATCTACTGCACCACCACTCTCCTCCCCTGTCTCTTGTGGACGAGATGATAGGTCTTCTAGTAGTATCAGACCTTAACGTCCTTCATATGACCACTCTGCTGGCTCTAATCCTCTCGGTTTATTCTCAAGTAATGGAAAACCTAACCCGAGACCGAGTGCAGACTCTTCCATTCCTCTAGTTTTTGGGCATGGTCTCCCCCCTGTTCGTCCTTCTGGAGTTACTCCTTCAGTAGGCGCTGCTTCTTCTCCTTCTTTGAAGACCGGTAACACTCCCTTTAGAAGCCACCAGAGAGTCTCCCCTAGTAACCCACTAGGTACTTCGAACTTGCAATCTCCCTCACTAGTGTAGTTTACTAACTATGTATCTTCAACATCTTGTCATTTACACGACACTGATCTTGGTGACCACAAAGAAATATGGCGGTTCTGTTTAATTGGTCATTTTGCTGGGAAATTCCCTGGATTTTCAACCGTGACTAAATTCATTAGCAGTTCCTAGAAACACAAAAATCTTTTACTATGCATGACTCTGGTTGGCTAATTTTTGCTTTCTCTTCGGAACTGGAAATGCTTGAGGTTTTTGGTGGACGTCCCTACTTTGTGTTTGGCTGACCGCTTATTCTGAAGATCATGCCAAAGTTTTTTTATTTTGCAGCCTCTGACGTGATGCATATGCCAATCTGGGTAAGATTTCCTAACTTACCTCTTCAATGTGGTCTTCAATTTACCTTTCAAAGCTAGCTAATATGCTTGGGAAGCCCATTTAATGTGATGCTCCCACTGCCTCCATGACTCGGCTTTCATATGCTAGAGTTCTTATAGAGATTGATATGCTTACCGACTTGCCTGCCTCTATCAATTTAGTCCTACCCAATGGTTCATCCTTAACTTAGCAAGTTATGTATGAAGCCCTACCTCATTTCTGTAAAAAAATGTAGTGTTCTTGGGCATACTGCTTCCACTTGCAACAAAAGGATTGGTCACAAGCGTAAAAAGCACTATCATGAAGCTCCTGTTCACTCTAGCTATTCCAGTCCTTCTGCTGATACTGCTACGATTGAGAAACAACAACCATATAGTGAAAGGCCTCATGATGACCCATCCATTGATCCAATGACTACTGAAGTTGCAATGTTTTTGGAAGAAAGGCCCGTATCCTCTAGGCGCAAGAGAACCAAACTCGCATAAACAGGGCACTCTGGTGCTAAACAACCTGCTTACCTAAATGTTGTTCATATCTCTGATGCTCATACTACAAATGCGGCGCCTCCTAAAAGGCAATATTTCACTCGTAGGAGAGTGGCTATGAACATTGACATTGGCCAGCCGGGGACTAAGAACCCTATTGTCGTTGATTTCATGCATCGAAGAAGCTCTGTTGACTCTGCTGCTTCCTCTTCTCTTGGATCTCCTCTTTTGGTTTCATTATATTTGTAAGGGAGCTTGTTCCCTCTATTTTCTCATTATGTATTTTATACTGGATTTGTTGTGCTGTTCTTAATCCTAGATGATTAAGTCCCTACTTCCCTTTGTTGTGGTTTTGGATCTTTTTCTTGTTGCTTGTTAGGCTTGATCTGGGCTTGTTGTCTGTTTTCTTTGTAAGCTCTTCCTACTGCGTTGGGATTAGTCTGCTACTTTTGTGCAGGTACTTTACTTGCTTGCTTTTGGATATTTTTATTTACTTCCCTTTGGCCTTGTGCTAGGGTTGCCTGTTACTGGGTTTCCTTTGTGCAGGGTTCCTGCTTGTCTTCTCCTGGTTGTTGGCTTCGCATATCATTGCTGGTTGAGTTGAGAGTTTGTTAGTTATGCTGGTGTATTGTTATCTGATGCTCAATTCCTGGCTGTTATAGTTAAGGCTGGCTTGTTGCTTGGCTAGGCGATGGCTTTGTTGGTGCCTATTTTATTAGGGTGTTATTTCCTAGAAGTTCATTGCTAGCTGTTAGGTGGTATGCAGATCTGCTGGTCGGATAGCTTGTTCTCTCAGGTTGTCCTAACTGTCTCGCTTGGTTTGCTGGAGTTGAAAGACTCCATACTTGTCTTCTTTTTGCAATGGAATGTTGGCTGCTGGTGTTCTTTGCCTTTGGTTGTTGTTCTGATGAATGGTTGCTGCTTAATGCAGTGTTGGTTTGTTAGTGATTTTGCTGTCATTTCTGCAGGTCTTCTGCTAATTGTTCTATTTTTGAAAGGCCTCTTGGGGTTGGCCTTAGTTGTTGTGGTTGCAGATTTAGTTGTTGGTTGCCTAATTGGTTTGTTGCTGATCACATTCTTGGATGCTGGAGTTTAACCAATGGTTGTTGGCCGCCTGCTTGTAGATTTTGTTGCTTGCTGGTTTTGTTATTTGTTCAGGGAGCATGTTCCCTTTTTGGTTTGTTCAAGGGAGCTTATTCCCTTCGTTCACTTGTATGTACATGCTTATATATTCTGACTTGCTGGTTTCTAGCTTTGTTTCACTTTTGATCTATACAATTTCTTACATTTGATATAAAAAAAATTAACCCCGATCGATAGTTAAACTTTGACCCCACCACTTCTAAGGAGAGGTTGGGGCATATGAATGAGGATAATACATCTACCAAAATAATGTGGATTGTATAATGCATATGAGAAGTGAATGGAAGAATGTTTGTACGAGTATTACGAAGGGTCTATCATTATGTTATTATGAATGCTAATCTATTTTGGAATGTTCATAGGAGTATTATGAAGGATCTACTATTGTGTTATAAGGAATGCTAAATTGATACAAAACATTTGTACGAGTATTATGAATGATTTACTATTGAGATATAATGAGTGTTAAATTGTTATAGAATGTTGAATGAGTATTATGATTACCTTTGGCTACTGACATCCTAAAGGGATGGCTGGGATGAATTGGTAATTAGTTTCGGCTAATGGCATCCTAGATGGATGGTCGGGTTGCATTGATGATTAGCTTCGACTAATGGTATCCTAAGGGGATGGCTGGGATGAATTGATGATTAGCCTCGACTAATGGCATCTGCGATGGATAACCGGGTTATGGTTGATGATTAGTTTCGGCTAATGGCATCCTAAGATGATGGTCAAGATGAATTGATGATTAGTTTCGGCTAATGGCATCCTGATGGATGGTCGGGTTGCATTGATGATTAGCTTTGGTTAATGGCATCCTAAACAGATGACCAAGATGATTTAATGATTAATTTCGGCTAATGACATCCTAGATGATTAACTTTGGCTATGGATGGTCGGGTTGAATATGATGTTTAGCTTTGGCTAATGACATCCTAGATGGATGGTCGAGTTGATTGTGATGATTGACTTGGGCTAATGGTATCCATAAGAGATGACAAGTTTGATTTTGTGATTAGTTTTAGTTAATGGCATCCGAGACGGATGACTGAGTTTGGATGTTGTGATTAGCTATGACTAAAAACATTCAAGGTAGATGACTAGGTTAAAGTGAAGTAATTAAACTCGACCGATGTTTAAACTTCGGCCTCACAACTCCTATGGAGAGGTGGGGGCATATAAGTGAGAATAAAACACTTAACAAAATAATAAGGATTGTACAATGCATATGAGAAGTAAGAAAATGAATGTATCCATTTTAAGTTGATAGCAAAAGGTAACAATAATATTACTTCTAGTTGTTTATTATCATGTTTAGATTATTTACAATTCTTGTATCCATGTTGTTTTTGTAACAGGGACATCACACAATCAAGGTGCGTAGGAAAGCCCGTTCCACGTGTTCACATATTTTGAAATGTGTTACGTAATAGTATGATTTAGGTGTTATGTATTTGATAAGAACGAACGAACCAGTTGAATATTTGTCATTCGACACTTTTGTAAAGACTTTTATCGAATATTGAAATGGAAAACAGATGTGAAAGTACGATCATGTAAACATGATGTGATGAATATATGTATATGATATTCTCTTTTATGATAACGTTGTATTGTGAAATCACATGATTATTGATTGCACTACATTAAGAGATGAATTTCAATTTGGTTTATATGGCTAGAAAGCTAAGACATGGACCTAAAACATTCATGGGAGTGAAAGACTCAATTATACTGTTTGGAAGTCCAAATCTTAGCAACAACGGAGAAGTCAAAATCTGTCCTGCAGTCCAAACATTGTTCAGTGTTCAGCCCATATCTCAAGTTTTAGAAGTCTAATTACCCTGATTCTATTTTTATTGGAAAGCTGAGACAATTTCCTAGAACTTTCATGATAAAAATTTATTCAAATTCTGACCTTATCAATGATGTTTTGTTCAGACAAGAAGATAAGGATTGTTACCAAGTCAAGATGTGGTCACCCACTCAATAATTAGTCATTAAATCAATAGTTTCAAATTTTAGACTATAAAAGGAGGCATTTGCCATGCATTTAGGCATATTGGTTTTCAGATCAAGATCATGTTCTTGCTCTCTCTTTATATTTTTGTAATGCTTAAGTTTTGTTTATATTAATCTCTTGTTTATGCTTTTCATTTCCTTTCCTTTACTTAGTTAACTTATATCTTATTTATGTTCTTATCTTGTTTATTTAGGTTTCTCTTCTTCATTATGTTTAGCTAAGTTTATTATGTCAAAGTGCAAAGGTTACACTAATGGTGTAAGAATAAGTATAGTATAAACTCAACATGGACTTTAAAGTTTGATAATAACATGTTTTATATTTGTTATCTTATTTACTCTTAATACTTTACTTGTTAAATGATTAATCTAGATTTATGTTGTATAACCTTAGTACAACAAATATTTGACACTTTCATAGCTTAAACCGTATGGTATAACTGATACTTGTGCTATGAAAGGAACTTGATTTGTTGTTAATATAAATTATAATCATGAATACTTGACAACATTTACAAGTTTTAGCATTACTCGAATAAGATAACTAATGTAATCATGTTAACAATTTATAATCTGATTGGAACCTCTTTTGTGTGTGGTTTCCAGTTGAGTAATAAGAGTTTATACTATACTTGTTTGAAATACTATTAGTGGATCCTCTAACCTTGACAATTGTTTTTATCATTGTTTAATTATTTTATCAATATCACATCTCAAAGCTCTCTTCAACTTATTATTATTATTATTATAGTTAACCTTCTTGTGGTTCGACCTCGATCTTGCCTGGTTATTTATTACATTTGATGCTCATACACTTGGGAGAAGACATCAATCTTTTGGTCTTGTCAGAATGCATTTATAAATTCATGGAATGATATTGTGAAAAGCATCGAGAACCTAACGATTTATAAAAAAAAATTCCACTGATTTTTTACTATGAAAAAGTCAGGTTGTTACATCTCAGTCCTTAGTTTGATGCATCACTGTATATTATAAATCCTTCTTGTCCTTCAGGTAATGTCAGTATTGGAGCAGTGGTTAGCCTTTTCTTGAGTTCTTGAAAGCTTTGCTCACATTACCTAGACCATTCAAACTCAACTTCCTTTTGATTTAATTTGGTCATTGGAGAAGCAATATTTGAGAAGCCTTCTATAAATCTCATGTAGTACCCGACCAGCCCTAGAAAACTTCAAATCTTAGTCATATTGGTGGATCTCTCCCATTTCAGTATAACTTTAATTTTCCTAGGATCTACAAACATGTCTTCTGCTAAAACTACATGTCCCAAGAAAATTACCTTGTCTAACCAGAAGTCACATTTGCTTAGTTTAGCATACAACTGGTTTTCTTGTAACACTTGCAAAACATTTCTTAAGTGTTGCTTATGATCCGTTAAAGATTTGGAATATACCAAGATATCATCAACAAACATCACTACATATTTACCTAAATAGGATTTAAACACTCAATTCATCAAATCCATGAACATTGCAGGGGCATTAGTCAACCCAAAAGACATCACTAAAAATTCATAATGCCCGTATCAAGTTCTAAAAGTAGTCTTCAATACATCCTACTCCTCTCGGATCTATCTTAAAGAATTCTTGTGCTCCCTTAAGTTGATCAAACAAATCATCTATCCGAGAAAGCAGATACTTATTCTTCACTATAACCTTGTTCAACTGTTTATAGTCTATGCAAAACATAAAGGTACCGTTCTTCTTTTTGACAAACAATACAGGGGCTCCCCAAGGGGAATTACTTGGCCTAATGAATCATTTATCTAGTAACTCTTGTAATTGCACCTTCAATTCAGCTAACTCTAGTGGTGTCATTCTATAGGGAGCTTGGGATGTGGGCATAGTACCAGGTAGTACGTCTATAGAAAATTCTATTTTTTGTCTTGGAGGCAACCCTAACAACTTCTCAGGGAACACATCTGGGTATTCTCTTACTATAAGAATGTCCCTCAACTCCTTACCCTGCTTCTCATTATCTACTACATAAGCTAAATAAGCTAGCTTGACACCCTTTTCTTAACAATTTTCTAACAATCATTGCAGAAATAATACTATCGAAAATTACCCTTCTCTCTCCTTTATATTCTACCTTTTTCCTTTCTGTTACATTAAAAGTCATAATCTTATTATAACAGTCCATGTTAGCATGGTGTTTACCTAACCAATCCATCCCTAAAATTATATCAAAATCTTGGATAGTCAATGGAACTAGATCTACTTGCAAATTTTAACCTCCAATTTGTACATTACACCCCCTATATATTTCATTTATGTCTACTACCATTAACCCTTTTTCTAACATACATTTTGGCATATTTAGTTTATGTATAAATTTTGTTGAACAAAAGAATGAGTCGCTCCTGGATCTAGCAACGCATAAATTTGTTAAGCATTCAAGGTAATCATACTTGCTACCACATTTGAGGCAGCTCGTACGTCCTCCTGGGTTATATGATATATTGTTCCTTGGGTTTTGTTCCCTGTGCTCCTACCCCTTCCTCTATTTGCACTGACCCCAGATTGTGTATGTTGCATTGGTTCCTTTTTAGAGACATCCACAGTTATTGATTGTTGTTGACTTCGAGCTTGTCCCCTATTTAGGTTGTTTCGATGATAATGCCCATTTTCCCTATATAAGTGACACCCTTCAGTAACATATATGCACTCCTTCCAATGATGCCCCTCTTGTCTACAAACGAAACAACGCCCTGGGTCACCCTATAATCTCCTGGGTGGAATTGATTACACACTTCACAGTGAGGACAGTTTAAAGTTTCTTGTCTCATAATTCCTGTTGAACTTCCCCTTCTAACTAGCCCCTGCCAGGCTCCACCATTTAATTGTCCATTCCTTTGAACTTGAAAGAACCTGCTAGTATTTCCTCTGAAAAACTAATTTCTGGATAATCCTTCCCCACTTTGTTTTGAAAGAGGTGGCCTAGAAAACTGAGTAGCAGTCTCTTTTCTCTTTCTTACTACTATCTGTCTTTAACCAGTCATGTTATGTTGGTCTACTTTCAACACCACCTCTAGAGCTTGAGTAGCCTTTACCAATTCTCTCAAAGTCTTTGGTTGATGAGTGATTAACCCCTTCTTCAATTTCTAGGTCAATCCCTCTTTAAATCTCCCAATTATGTGATGCTCAATGGGAATCAACACGGAGGCAAATATAGAAAGGCTTTGGAACTGTCTTTCATACCCCATAATTGTCATGTCTAGTTGTTTCAAATTCAAAAACTCTTTCTCCTTATTCCATCAATATCTTGTTGAGTAGTATCGGATCTTAAACTTATGTTTAAAATTAGCCTAAGAAAGCACCTCTCTCTTATTCTCCTTTCCTTTACTCTAGCCCACCAAGTTTGGGCCCCATCAGATAACTGTTGAGCTGCACAATTCATTTGCATATCTTCAAGCACTAGTATATGAAAAAAGGACTCATCCACTTTTCAAAGCCATCATCCTAAGATTTATGTGTCCTCCTCTCCTAAGTAGGGTATACATCCCATTTCTCTCATACTTTTTACTAAATAGACTAAAGTTTAAACTCTTTCCGTGTTCACTTCACCTATAACTCCTATCATTCTAGCCACCACAACCCTCACTATCTGTTCTATAGAAGCAGGATCCATAAACTGTATAGGTGCCCCCAATGGCATTGTAGGCTAAGGTGTATGAACCTACTCAACTAGTTGTGGGCTTTGCACTCGTGACACTTCTAGCATTGATGTTGTCGTTGAAGTACTTTGTGATCCCACAAACTCTCAATGCCTTTCCTGCTCCCCAAGATTTTGGGATGCAGTATCCTCTAGGGGGTCACTCCTTTTAGCCTCATTATTATTTTGTCCCCTTTCTGGAACAAGGTCAATCTGATCCCTAGCTCTAGCTCCAACTCGAGTACGTGTCATTCTATATGAAAGATTCGGGTTCTATATTAGTAAGCCTTGCTTTCTCTTCACATGCACATCAAATTACAACCCGTATTATTCTAGCTACCGAAAATTCAACAAAGTCTCCTCTGTAAATTGACCTTCCCAAGTGTCGACATCAACCAAAAAGATAATTTATCATACATAATTATGTTCCAACCATCTTGGATCTTCTTCAACATAATCTAATTTCTCTTCACTTCATCCACTTCGACTTGTACCTTCTCCATTTTCCATTGTAATAATAGTGTCATATATATATTTTCTCCATATATGATGTCATTAAAACAAAGCATATTATAAAGTTATCTACATGCATCCTAAAAACATTTTAATGCATACACAAAAAAGATTTAATTATCTAAATAGTGGTTTATGACTTTACATTAATTACAAGCCCAAAAGATAACTTCAAATCCTAGTGAACTAGAATATTACATAAACCAGATACCAAAATATACCTAGTAAATAACTACCCATAAAAGAAGAAAATCAAGGTTGTCCTGTAGTATGAGAAGGACTTGCAACAATGCAATGTAATTTATTTATTAATACCAAGTTAACTTATTTATACATATATAGTTTACACTTTTTTGAACACCATAATCTCTAATAAATTATCTCTAAACATATCATACAATTTTAGTTACTTTTAGATGACTTCTCCATTACCAAGCTTCATAGTTTGCTTGTAAAGTTTACTCCTCTTGCCATCTTGATCCCCATCTTAATGAAAACCACGTAATCACACAAATAATACAGGTCTTTCTGAATTTCTGATCAAGTTCATTACCACTTTAGCCATCTCATACATAGATGATTAAGTTATATAATCACACTTTAGTTTCCGTTCTTACATATGACTAAGTCAATTTCTGCATCAAATTTCCGTAGTTCTTTTCTTCATAAATAACTAAGTCATCTGACCATACCACCTTAGCCCTGCCTCTGCGAATAGCTAAGTCAAACACTATTCACCTTAGCTTTCCAATACTTTGAAAACTAAGTCAAAATCAAAATATTTATCTCTTTAATTTCTCACCATTTAGACAACTAAATCATAAACATTATTTTTTATATTAATTAATTTTTTTCATTGAATAATTTTCATTCTTCACCACATATTCTCATAATTCTCTTACATTCATGACACAATTCTATTTCACTAATTATCAAGCGTACAAAACAAAGACAACTCATTCACATATAAAAAAAGAAAGAACAACTACAATAACTTGACATAGTTAAGGAGCGAAACACGTACTTGTAGCTCCAGGTGTTCGAGCTCGCTCCGCTGAAGTTCTAGCCACAAATGTTCCTCCAAGTTATGTTTTTCCTCCCTTTCAATCTTTCTTCTTTGCCATGACTTACAATCCTTTTTTCTCCTTTCTCCCTCGCTTAGTTTCTTCTTAAATCCATCCTTCAGGGAGTGATTTGTGTTTTACACATTTTAGATCCTTAATTCTACACAATTTCTACTCTCTCTTGAGGTTTTTTTTTGTTTTAAGTGCTTTACTCTCCTTCTTTTCTCTCCCTTTTTTGTCTCTCTATTATGTCTTTGTTTCTGGCATCAAAAAAAGGGAGAATAAATTTCTGGAACTTTGCCAGCTCATCAAAATATTCACAAAATTACCATTGATGAATTTTATGTTATTTATTATCAAAATGTTAACAGTTTTAAAATATCTTCGTGAACTTAAATTGCCCTAAAATTATAATTGAATGTAGGAATATATGTTATGAGATTCCTCATACAATTTCAGTCCAATTTAACGGTCGGATTAAGCATTATGCTCAATAGCGTAAAACTAGTCAATAGATGCTTTTATTTTATTTTATTTTTTACCAAAAATCCAACTTTTCTCCTTTTTTTTATTATTTAATTATTCATTTTAATCACTCATTTTTCAGGGTTTCACATAGTAAGTATGTAGAGTTCAAAAAAGATGATCTGGTATGGGTGCATCTCGACAAGAGAAGATTTCCACAAGGTAAGTTTATTAAGTTCAAACCTAGAGTCGATGGTACATTTAAGGTTATGAAGTGGATTGTTGAAAATGCTTACAAGATTGAGCTACCTGCATATCTAAATATTTCAAACACTTTTAATGTGGTTGACTTAGGTCTTTACTATGGTGATGATAATATATATGACCTGAGGACAATTTTTTTTCAAACTGGTTAACATTATATAAGAGTGTCTCTTAATGGTTCTTTTGATGTTGGGCTACTTGAATTTAGGTTGGCAATACAAATAAGCAAAGTTCTTGCTGTTGTTTATGGTTAGCCCATAGGCAACTTTAAGCTCAAATTTGCATGTCTTTGTTGCATAGAAAAATAATCTTATCCTGCATGATTTTCAAATTTAGAATATGATTTTTCTAGATTACTCAACCATGCATGCATTGAAGTTTTCTATAATAAATTATATATTTTTTTAATTTTTAAGCTTTTAAAGTGTTTATGTGTGTTTCTTATAAATAAAAAAACATGTGATAATTATTATTTACCTAGTTTTCTGCTAAAGTTATTTATTTGGATCTCAATTATGTTTTTTTAGTGTTTTTCTAAACTTGAAGGGTTATTTCAAATATATAATATTGAATCAAACCAAATATTAAAATCTTTTAGTATAATTTGAATTGAAAAATTTTTTACTTGGCTTTTTTGGCAATCTATATTTTTTTTTTCTATGAGTAGAGACTTGACTTTGTATCTCTAAAGTGATAGTAATTTGTATCTTTAAAGTAGTGAGTTAATTTATATAGTAAGTTAATTTGAGAATAGTGAGTTAATCATGACCGTATCTCTACGAGACCCTGTAATGCTAAAAAAAAACTATCGTTTATGAGTAACATGTTACATTTTCATATTCATACCATACCATCCCGGTATCAAAAACTCCCAGCTCTGATACCCGACCTTAACGGTGTTCTACACTTCTACTGGAGTAGAGAGCGTGCAGCTTTTATTTTTGAATAATTAGTGCTGTCTAAGACACGGCAGCATTAAAGTCTGCCATGTATACTGGCTGCGTGACTTCAGAACGTCCTATAAAATCAAAATTGATAGGATTTTAACACAATTATAACATTCAGTGGTCTACAATATTACACGTTTAACTTGAATCCTCGTCTATTGGAAGGGATGCGCTTGCATTAAGTTTTACGAGAATTCTTAACTGAGAACAAGTTATTGCAGCAGCACCGTTCTTTAAAAAAAAAAAAAAAAATTCTAAATAATTTTTTTATATATTCATTTTTTTTATATGCTGATATTTATTTAAAAAATTATATATTATTTTGATATTTTTCTAAATAAAAAATACTTTGCCAAATAACTATTAGCCAATCACTACCAAAATATACATGGTTAAACAGACCGATACCTGCAACAAGATGGCTATACAATTGCTAACAACTACCAAATTCAAGCAAACACTAATCTGCAAATTCACCATTTCAACGACACATGACCAGAACTTTACATGTCAAATTAGAACACTAGTTAATGATGTGGTAGGCTCGGTCTCTTTTCCACCATCTCATAATGGAGAACGAAATTTTCCTGCATCAACATCAATTTTACCACTGGGGATCAGAAATCAATTAAGCCAGCAAACATGGAGCTAGAAAGGATTCTAAACATATAAACTAATTCCGAACGAGTCAAAACCTTGAGCTTTATCTCAAATGTATTTGGTTCGAAACAATGGTAAGACCCTCTCTCATATGCGCTCGTTTTAACAAGTGGCTCTGTGTTGGGTACTCTTTTTAACCAACGCCGTTGCTCCTTGTGGTACAACCAGCCTCTTTCATAACTGACAATAGTAATGATGCCACCAATAGTTAAATATTATTTAATTAGTAAAACTGCAGGTATTCAAAATCCTGAATGGTTTTTTTCGCCGAGCATGGGATGGGTTCATCCAAAGCAGGAAACTCAAGGAAATCAGTCAGGAAAAGTTTACATAGATATGAAACAAATACAACATTCGATTCATCAGGAATAGAGCTTACAGTATGTTGGCAGCATGTAGTTGAGCTTCATCTTTTGGCATGTTGAAATACAACAGGATGAAGAAAGGCAAGTGTTAAAACTTGAATGACAAGAAAAGAAAGCAGAAAAAATCCACTGAACTACTGCACCTGTAAAATGCATAAAGCAATGTTTCTGCTGAGAATTTTGAAAAGTAATGATGCTGCAAGACCCAAAAGAAGAGCAGTCAAATACGGGACTAAGGGGTTAAAATTAAATAGCAAAAGGAAAAAAAAGACAACAGTAATCTCACATCCAGTGGAGGTGGTGGCTTAGCATAATAGCATTTTGGAACATTGAACTCAAAATCACCCTTAGCAGGCTCTTCAGACCATGGGGAGCCAAAAGTCTTGTGAAGATTTTCTGTTGAATTCAAATTCAATCCAAGCGTGGTCAAATCAATCCCAAGTGCCAGGGAGGTCAGATCAGGATCACTCATCCTTATAACCCTTAACAAGCCAAGTAACCTAAATGGATCAGGCGCAGATTGTGCTGCCTGCATGGATTTTATGCCCTGATCTCTAAATGGTTGATTGACAGCCGACATTTGTTGTAGTCGAAACTGGGAATGGCTTGGGTGTTGATACTGCTGGATGAGCTGGTCGTATGATCCAACACTAGATACTGTATTTGGCAAATTTAAAGGTCTCAGACCAAGTCCAGGTGGTCCACTGGTCTAAAACACAGATGAAATGGATAGTTTAAGAGAAATAATTTCTTAATAGGGAAAATGAATAGCCATAGATAAGTAAAATAAAAATGATAGCTATTGCACCACCCCAAAATTAAGAAATGAAAACATACAGTAGTGTGGTTACCACCAGTGGCAAATATGAGTCCAAGAAAATTTTCTTTTGGGTTAGCTACAAAAGTACCATACCTTTAGGGCCCATTGTTGATGTCACCCTTCACCAATGACATCTATTAATTTAATTCTCAAAATTACCTAATGTTTTCAATTTTACGCTTCCCTCCATTAACAATCCAAATCCATTAATAGGATACATTAAACATCCACATGGCAAAGATCAATCATGTTCAACAATTAAAATAATAATAAGAAAAATTCAATTTCAACTCGAAATTTTGGAAAACTCAAATGTGTCTGAATTACAGATTTCAATTTTTATTTTATTTTAATGCTTTACTATTAATTTTGTTTATTTCAAAATTTATAACTTAAAAAATCATTAACTTCTGGAGTTGTCATGTGGTTATTTAATGGATTCCATTAACTGACTTGAAAGAAGAGTGTATGGAAGGAGAGAATTGAAAATGTAAGGATTGTTAAGGGTAAAATTGATGGGTTCAACAGATACAGGGAAACATTAATAAAAACCTTATAGGTGAGGTAACCCCTTTTTTTTTAAATTGTAACCAAGCAAGGACTTGCAATTGACTACTTTCATGAGATATATGAACCACATTCACTTGTGGAGGTGGAGCCCTCTAAAGGGCATAGCAGAAAACCATTAATAGCACTAAACTTTCACACCTGTGGGTGATAGGCCGAATGCGAAGAAGGAAATATTTCTGAATCATGTAGATCTTGATTGTTTATAGATGCAAAAGAGATGCTACTACTGACAGCAGGGGAGTGTTGCTGTTGCTGTTGCTGTTGCTGTTGCTGCTGCTGCTGAGGACAATATGATGAGTAAGTGTCTCCTAAGTTGAACCCAGCAGATCTTCCAATCTGCAGAGTGCAGCAATGAGGTGTCAGAGTACAATGGATAGCATTTTGCTATTGCTAAATTTCAATTTCACATAAGAGACTCACAGAGAAGTGCTGAGATTGCATCCTTGAGATAGTATTATCATGCAGTTGTTCTTTCTGATGCATATCCATTGTATAATCAGCATTACCACCTGAATCACATCCAGAATCATGGTCAAAACATGTGAAAAATGCATTACCAATTGGAGGGAAAAAATAAGGTCATCTATTATACACGTGGAGTCTTCTTTTTTTTCCTAGCATGGCACAAAATCACAAACAAACAACTAAAAAGAAAATCCAGGAGACAGGACATTAAAAACATTATAGATCTGATCACAAAAATATTAGTTAAGCACGCACTAGCAAAACATTTATTGTAATTTACACAGGGGCATCATCTCCTGATTCAAAGGTGTACCATGGAAATGAGCATACATGTGAAAATTAAGGTGTACCATGGAACAGTAACAACCAATGTCCTCCTCTAGGGAGATTACAGTACTGATGAACTTCTATTCCCACCAACCAGAAGACAAATGTGTTTGCATTATACAGCACGTAAGGAGTTTGCTTGAATGAGTTTGGAACCTTTAAATCCTGGTAAAGCTGGAAAATCTTCATTCTGAATGCTGAACTCTTGGCTTTGTTGAACAATGGGACTAACTCCTATACCAGGTTTTCGTAGTGAACCTGCAAATATTTCCCTTGTATTTTTCACCTATTACAGGTGAAAGCAGAGAAACAGAAATAACCATAAACGAAATTGCAAAAGTGTGCTTCAATTACCCAATTGACCTTGAGGCCCTCCAGCAGAACTAGGATGACTTGTCAACTGAGGGAAATCATTGTTAATGTCAAAAGGGGAAATGTCATTGGAGTTCACATCATTCAACATTCCCATTCCCATAGAGCTGAGATTTTTCACACCCGGTACATGGCTTTGGGAAAGAGGACCAACAGCAGTATGGTATGAATTTCCTAACATAGGAATTACCTGTGGATTTCCTGAATCCACAAAATGTCATTCACACAGGCAAATATAGGCAGTGAACAGTAAAATTATTTTTTTGGGATATCAAACCAAGTGGTTGAATCATAAATAAACTAAGCATCAACTAGATTCAGCCATGTTCTTTTACATTTGGAAAGACTCACGAGTGTGAATCCTCCATAAAATCTAAAAGATAATAACAATTTTTTTTCAAGAGAGCAAGAATGAACTTTGAAAGGCCTAAATCCCAAACTAGTAGGGGTCAGCTATATGGATCCTTTTGCATCATCAATGCGATCATAAACAGAGAAAAAGAGGGCAGCAAGCCTGCAACCCCAAGCACATTTAACTTTGCAGTTCTGTTAGTGCTTGTAAAAAATTACAGACAATAACAAAACAAGTTAAAACCAAAGCACCACTTTAAAAAAAAAAAACTCAAAGTGGGCATCAATACAGTTTCAAGCTAGCAACGCCAAATGGCAAGGATATTTTATCACAATCAACCAAGGCACCAGTAAATTGTATGTTCAACAGAAGCACTGATAAGTTTCTTCCTTGCACACAAACCTTGTGGAAGCACACCACCCATTAATCTATTTTGTCCTTGCACACTTAAACTGCTAGATCCACTATTTGCAGTTAAATTCAGACGAGATGCAAGACCAGGGACAGATAGTCCCTATTTGTTGATCCACCTGTGCTTAAGCTTCTCCCAATGTTCCCACTAGATACCATGGTCCCTCCAGGACTCGTAATCCTTGGACCTGTATTACCCAGAATTTGGGATACCCCCAAACCTGGAACAGCATTCCGGTTACCTATTCCAGCAGAGGCTGGGAGAATTCCAGGTATAGAACCACCAATTCCATTTGTGTTACTACCATATCCCAGATTTCCTACAACGCTTATACCTCCTCTATTTGTAACCCCTGAATGTCCATGGGAACTACCATGTGACAACTGCACAGTGCAAACATTAAAAAAAAATCAGGAAAGTGGGCAGAAGTTAAAGACCGTCAAGAAAACACGATACACATGCTAGATTAAAAACAATTCACAAATACCTGAGAGAGACCAACAGGAAGATTATTGGATGCAAACCTTCCACCGGAGAGACTTCCAGTTGGTTGTTGAACCCCACCCGAAGGAATGTTGTTCACTGTGGAGTTTCTTGATGCAAGTGTTCCTGGCATGCTGGGTACATTAAAGCTCCCATGAATATTATGCAGCCCTTGAAAAGTTCCTGCAGTGCAAAAAAAAAAAACCCTTACAATCACATAGAAATCTGAAGGAAAACAGGAGAAGACACAATTGAATCTCTGGAAAAATCTACCTACCACTGTGATGAAAAACAGGAGATGCTGCACCAGACTGACCAGAGAAGGATGTAGCAAAAGATCGTCCCGTGGTATCTGGAAGATTTGAAGCTGATCCGTTTAAAGAAGACTGCAATCCAGAATGAGTGAAAAAATTGCGCAAAGGAATAATACAAGGTTAACAATTGGAGAAAAAAATAACCAACTTAAAGAGAGAGAGAAAAAGACAGCTACATGCATGCGAGGGATAATGCATTCAAAACAGAGCATATATATGCAGCACTTTATACCAATAGACTCCCATAACGCATTATGTATCTATCAAGAACAAATCTCAAGTACCATCAAGTAAAGAGCTGCAAAACCAGCTACTCAGTATACTCTAAAACAAAACCCCACCAACACCGTATCAACGACGAACAAGAAAATTCCCAACATACTGAAAATTAAATACTAGTAAGAAAAACAAGGTGAAAGAAAGAGTGAATACATTAAGTAACGCCGACATTTCATAAATGGCAAAAGCTCATGTGAGGAAGGGTTCCTATCCTTGCTGTGATGATTGGTCTTATTATCCTGAAAAAAACGATTCCCAAATTAATAAAAACCCTAGGTTTAACACAGAATCGAAAGCAAATACAGATTAAAGATTTGATTTTCTTTTTCAATATCATAATACAGTAAAAAAAAACTCAGTGGAGAAAAGTAGATAGAAAGATGGAAGCACCAACCAACCAAAAAATGATAGCTGTGATGGGTTGAAATCAGCAGATGCAATTACATAAAAGTAGATAGAGAGATCAGAGATTAGAGAAAAGGATCAAACACGCGAACAAATGAATAATACGAATCTCTTTTCTCTGTTGGCTTCAAAATAAAAGATTGACGGTACTGATTCTTGTCTGACGCTAAAAAAGAGAAACAATAGTAATGGTAAAATGAATCCCTGTACTTGGGACCGGGCACACATTTTTATTATTGTGTTTTAAAAAATTAAAAAAAAATTTTTTGTCAAATAATTTTGATATGTTAATATCAAAAATAATTTTTTAAAATTAAAAAATATTATTTTAATATATTTTAAAAAATTATTATTATTATATTCTTAAACACCTTCTTAATCGAAGATGGTTGTTTTCCTAACAAGTCAAGACTATATATCTAGTTATTAAAATAAAAAACGATGTGTACCTTTTATTTTTAGTTTTTAATTTTGATAAAAAAAACAGAACTATTTTTAAAAAAACCAATTATAAGCAAATGACACATAGGTGGTGGAAAATTCAAATTTAGATTATTTATCCAAAAAAGTAATCTCTAGTCTATGCTCACCTAAAAACATATAAGGAACACTTTTATGATGTCAATAAATCAATAATCAACTCAAAATATCTAAAACTTTATCTAAAAACACAAAATCAACCGAAAACAAATTTCTCTCTTAAACTCCATCTACTTTTTAAGGCAAGATGAAGGGAAAAAAATATCTCAATAGGACTTCTCTCATCGAATAAAAATCGTTGATACCAAGAACAACCTTTTTCCATGACCAGAATATAGTCAACCAATGACTCTCTCTCTTCTTTATTGTTTTTTGGTGAGTTTCTCTTATTCTCTGAAGCATAGGGATTGGAAAAGAGCAAAATAAAGTTTCGGACCAAAGTTGAAGTTAAAAAAAACCATAAGTTTTGTGGGAATAGGTTTTTTGCTTTAATAAGCTTGTCAACCAACCTTGAGCACCTTTCAGGGCCTTGAGGTATGTTTTTATATGTTGATGCAAAAACCTTAAGTTATGTTGAATTGATTGTTTTTTAACCTTTATGCATCAAAAAGCTTATCGGCCAACTTTGGTAATGTTTTAGGGGATCTTGGTATGTTTTTACATGTTTGTATGAAAAACATAGGTTTTGTGAATTTATATTTTTTGCAATTTTGTTCTTTAAAAGGCCTATTGGCCAACTTTAGCCACCTTTTATAGCCCTATGTTATTTTTTGCATATCGGTGCAAAAATCATAAGTTTTGTCAAATTATCACACTTTTAAGCTTCAAAAACCCTACTGGCTAACTTTAAGCATCCATTGTAGCCTCGTGATATGTTTTTACATGTGAGTATGCAGACTATAAGTTTTGTTAAATTGGGTTTTCAGTACCTTTGTGCTTTAAAAAGCCTGATAACCAACTTCAGACACCTTTTAAGACCTCAAATATGTGTTTTGCATATCGGTGAAAAAACCTTGATTTTTATGGAATTGAGTTTTTCATATATTTTATGCTTTAAAAAGCCTACACGCTAACTTTAGGTATTTTTTAGGACCTCAAGTAAGTTTTTGCTTACCAATACAAAAACCATAAGTTTTGTCGACATAGGTTCTTTGCAATTTTAAGCTTTAAAATGCCTATAAGCAAACGTTAGGCACTTTTTGAAGCCTTGTTGTGAGTTTTTTTCATGTTCGTGTGAAATTATAAGTTTTGTGCAAATAGTTTCTTTCATAATTTTATGCTTTAAAAAGCCTACAAGCCAACTAAAGGCACTTTTTAGGGCTTTATGGTAAGTTTTTGCATACCAATATGAAAACCATAAGTTTTGTGTAAATGGGTTTTTTCACACTTTTGTGATTTATTATAAAGCCTACATGCCAACTTTAAGCACATTTTATGACCTCATGATAAATTTTTGCATGACGGTGTGAAAACTATAAGTTTTATGGAATTTGGTTTTTTGCACTTTTATACTTTGAAAAGCCTACAAGCATACTTTAAGAACCTTTTTGAGCCTCACTTGAAGTTTCATTTTAGTGTGAAAACCATAAGTTTAATGCAATTAGGATTTTGATATCAAAATGATGCAAACCTTGTGACCACGTAGTCATGCAACTCATCACGAGATTTATAACGAATCTTGAAAAGTCAAAATAGATCTGATAGAAGAGTGACATAATGAAAACTTGTTTTAAGACACCAACATTATTGGAATAAAAACACTTACCTAAAAATACTAATCGGAAATGAGAAGTATAAGAAACATCCTGTGAAGCTAGTTAATCTTCGATAAGTCAATTTAGTTTGTTAGAAAACCAAAAAATACAAGAATCTTACTAGTTAGAGAAATTGACTTTAGATTTTACTAACATTGTGGGAGGGAACATCTTACTCACTTGTGTTTTATTGATAATTTGATGATTTTTGCCATGCTAAGTTAGGCACGATTTCCTTAATTAAGCATAGCCTTAGCCAATTCTGGCTTTTGTTTGGTTTTTCTCCTACCCATGACAAGAGTAGTATGTTCCTGTGTGGTGTTAAGCCTGATATAAAAACACTGCTTTTTGATGTTCTCGATTACAAGGAAAGGAAGTTGTTGATCAAATACCTTGGTATTCCTCTTATTACTACAATCACATTTCTTGATTATTTGATCCTTATGGACCATATTATGGTTAAGGCTATAGGTTGGATGAATCACACTTTCATATGTGAGTAGACTTCATCTTATCAAATCCATTCTCTTCTCTATTCAAACGTACTAGTTTTCTTTATTCATTCTTCTGAAGATTGTTATTATGAAAGTCTTTTTTTATTAAGATTTTTTTTTATGAAATGGTAGTAATCTTGCTTCGGGTGGTGCTAAATTTGCTTGGGATAAGATTTGCTTACCAAAGGAGTAAGGAGGCTTTGGTGTTAAAAACCATGAGGTTTGGAATCAGGCTGTCATGGTTAAACACTTATGAACTAGATGCACTAGACTGGTTCATTCAATTTGGTAATCTTAGATACATTCATACTTGTTGCGAGGTAGGAATATTTGGGAGGTGATTTGTCATAGGAATTGTTCTTGAAGTTGGAGGAAGATTATTGATCTTTGTAGTCTTGTTCGCAATTTTATATGATATCGTGCAGGGTGATGATTGTTCCACTTCTCTATGGTTTGATAATTGGCATCCTAAGGGTCCCTTGGTGGAGGTTTTTTGGGACAATTATTATTGACTCTGGCTTGCGTCGAGACACAAGGTTGAGTTATATCATTGCTGTTAGGAGTGGAATTGGCCTCCTACTAGTTCTCCTAAATGGTTTAAGCTTATTCGATGTACCCCTGTTTCTTTTCACCCAAATG
This sequence comes from Populus nigra, assembly GCF_951802175.1. Classification (NCBI taxonomy): domain Eukaryota; kingdom Viridiplantae; phylum Streptophyta; class Magnoliopsida; order Malpighiales; family Salicaceae; genus Populus; species Populus nigra. The sequence continues at coordinate 7,296,538 of NC_084864.1, read as the reverse complement.
ATATGAGGCCTGATATTCTGTGTTGGAAGGATGCTCCTAGAGGTATTTTCTTCATTCATAGTGTTTGGAATTCTATTCATTGGTTACAAAATAAAGTGGAGTGATGGGAGCTTATATGACATAAACATACTATCTTATGGGTTACTATTCGTGAGGCCCTTTTGACTCAAGATAAACTTATGTCCTATGGTTTCATTCAGGTTAACCACTGCATTTTATATGGGGGTGGTAGGGAAAATGTTGATAACTTATTTTTTGATTGCTCATTCTCTCATCGTATTTAGTATAAACTTTGTTCTCTCATTCCTTTTAGGCTCGATCTTAGGTCAGTACCATTTCATGGCTCTCGGTAACTTTATTAAATCTTAGATAACCATATTGATGTTAGTCGCTGCAGTTTATTACATTTGAAGGGAGAGAAATGCTCGGCTCCTCTCAAGAATTCAATTGTATATAGAGATATTATTCATTATATTGTTTCTAAAGGTAATATTCTTTGTAATATGAACTTTTTGGATACTAATAAACGACTTCATATTTTGTGGGGATTTTCTTATGATATTTTCATTTCTTATTGATTTATTTCTTGTTTAGGTTTTGAAGGCATATCCTATTAACCTCTCTCTAGGATATGCCCCTGTTTTCTTGTTTATTGCTTTAGGTGAGGTTTTATCCGCCTTTCCAAGATGTGTGGGGTTTGCCCCTTTATTGTTGTTTTGATTCTTTTTGGTTAATATATTTACCTTATTCAAAAAAAAACTTAGTTATGGTATTCAAGAATCCAATCAACCATTTTTTCCCACTCCAAATAAGCCTCGGGATCATTTTTACCTTGGAAATTAGGAATTCTGAGCTTAATAAAATCCAAGTCTCCATCCACATCGTCACCCATGTTAGAAATTATCCCCTCTAGCTGAATTGTCCCCTTTGTCTAAACCTAAAATCCCTTCGGTTTCTACTCTACTAAAAACCACCCCTTAATCCTAAAGTCTCAGCCTCAAAACCTTCATCCCCAAAGTCAACATCATCCTCCCCAAAATCACCAAAATTAGCCTCCGCATGCCTTTCAATGCTATTGTCATAATTCACCCTCCTTTTAGCCCCTATTCCATGTATATCATGATTATTAGAATTAGAGTCATCCTTATATTTTTCAACCTTATCAAGTCTGTCACTCATGTCTCCTAACACAATATGCACATTTGCCAACATATATGTTATGCCTTTAATCTAAAGCTTTAAGTTACCCTCGGGAGGGGTTGGTGGATTGTTCTGCTTTGACATGTTTGTACCTATAAAAATTGGTTAGTGGTGATAAAATATTCTCATATCTCTTGTGTTTCACTCAAATATTAGGCTTGGCACTCTAATATATTTGTTATACCTTTTTTCTCTTATCTCATCTTGTTTTAGCTCTTGCAAAATTAAAATCAACACCAAATAAAACCACTTAACAATGTAATCCAAATGAATAAATATGACTCCAAAAGAAAGAAAATTACAAAGACAAATAGACATTACAATTACAGTCTCATGAGTAGCAAGCGAATCTGTATGAAATATGGATGACTTAAAGGAAAAAAAAAACATATGTGAAATATATGAAAATAATGTAAATATCACCCGAATATTTTTTTAGCTCTTGCAAAATTGAATTCAACACCAAATAGAACCACTTAACAGTTTAATCCAGATGAATAAATATGACTCAAGAAGAAAGAAAATTACAAAGACAAAATGACACAACGATTACAGGCTCGTGAGTAGCAAACGAATCTATACAAAATATGGATGACTTGAAGACAAAAAAAATAGATGTGAAATATATGAAAATGATGTAAATATCACCCAAATATAATAATAGCATACTAAAACATATGAAATCAACAAAAAAAAACAAGTTTTAAAAGCTGACGCAAAATAGATTCGTTACGACAAGCTTGAACTCGAATTTGAACCCCAAAGTAGCTGATGTTCGAATGACCTCAAAATTAATATATAGTGCGATTAGGACCCCAATAAATATATTATTAATTTTAAGTTAATTCTGAGTTGTTTTAATACACGGTCGCAATGCTAACACGAAACAACCATTTTAATACCTGGATTTGGAACCTAAAGCAAATGATGTCTAAATAACTCCAAATTTAATATATATAATGAGTTAATTCCAAGCTGATTTGATCTAATTTTCTCTTGTTTAGTTTTCTACGGCAGAATCTAAAACTAATCTTTTGAATGACTTTTTTTTTCTTTTATGCTACTGATATGTTAAGAGACAAGTAAAAAATGTAAAAAATGTTTTTTACTAAGAAGATGTTGTTACTTAATTGAAGAAAAGAATATTAGAACACGTTGTGCAAAATAAAAGAAAAAAATAAAATTAATGAAAGGATATAACCTAATTAATGGAGCCAAACTCTAATACCAAATGATGCGAACCCCGTAACCACTTGTTCACATAATCCACACATAAATGATACAACTCTCGGGAAGCCAAGAAATTAAGTTTGGAAGTGTGACACAGAGATTACCTTGAACTTAAGCTCCAGTCTTTATGTTCAAACATCTTTGAGTCTGCAAAACTGATTAGTAGCAAGAAAATATATCCTTACAACTACTGTGTTTCACACAATTCCAGGTTTTTCACTCGATTATCCTCACTACACCTTTTACCTTTTGGCTCACCTTCCTGCAGTACGATTCTTTTGCAACTAAAAATCAACGAACCAAAGTCAATGATTCTTGTAACACAATCAAATATATATATAAAGTGACTCATGAATCAATAAGATATTGAAAAGAAGCAAAAGAAAACTATAATAATGATATCACGAATAACAAGATGAGTTCGTATGAAATATGGACGATGCAAAGATTCAAAATAAAACAGAAGCAAAAGGTAATGAAAACACTAGTTTAACTCCTAAATAACCCAAATATATGAGAAATAAATTGAATAGGTTGAAACAAATAGTAGTAAACATGTTTTGGTAACTTGACACAAATCTGACTCATTACATGCTTGTAAGCACCCAAATTAAAACCTAGAACAAACAATATTGGAACAACTTCAAATTTGATATTTAATACCCTTATACCCAATGAACAATAGATTTTATTTTATAGATCGTTAACTTATGCCTAGATATCGAAAACCCTTGTGTGATCAATTTGCGGTAGAATTTAACCTAGAATCAGAACCCTAGTCAAATGATATAAAAAAGAGCCCAAATTTAATATATAATTCTATCTCACTTCAAATAACTAGTATATCAATTTTGTAGTGATTTCAAGATAGTTTGATTTGGTTTCTTTATTTTTTATATTTTTGTAGCAGAATTGAAATACTATAAGAAATTTAATGAATATAAACGGAATTGCTGATGATTTTTTTTCATCGGTATTTTGCGGTGATATTTACTAATCAAATTATTTTCCTCACTAAAATCATCAGCATATACCGACAGAAACATTCCATCGGTATATACCGAGGGACTCACAGACGAAATATAAAGAATTTGAAAAGACAAAGCAATGCGATGACGTGGAAGTTTTTGTGGATGATTTTACCGATGGAATTATAGTGGAATCCAAACTGAGATGTCCGTATAGTGACGTGTCTAATACACCAACATAATCATTCTGTCGGTAATTCCATCAGTAATATTTAATATAAAACCTGGTCATCGACCCTCCCTTCCTATATTTCTCCTTCTTTTTCCCCTGTATCTAAACAAAACCCCCTCACTACAAACAACCAGCCCCCCAAACATCCCCCCTCATCTCAACACAACTTATTCTTCTTTAACTTTTCTAGTCACATCATTCGTGTTCTGATTTATTGTGAATTTTTCATTTTTAGTAAATAAATCTATCTTTTTTTTAATTTTAATACAATTTTAAAATGTCAATTTTATTACTAAATGTTTTTTTAGTATATGTATTTTGTTTGGGTGTTTACTTGTTTTATTGTTTTTTTCTCAAACATACTTATAGTATGGATTTATAATTTTATACTTGTTATGGTTTGTTTTAGATTTTGTAAAATTATATTTGTTTATAAATTGTTGACACTTATGTCGAATTACCGACTTAGGTGTGTTGTGATTAAATAAATAATGGCTTGTTTAACAGGTCTTTTTTAATTTTTGTCAATTTTATTGCCGAGTTGTAATTTTCATAAATTAATGTGTATAAATTAGTTGTATGTAGATAATTGATAATGAATATTTAAGAGAAGTTGAAAGTAAGTCGGGATAATCTTGAGCTAAATCAATATTTTTGCAAATTTATTTACTTAACATAGTTAATTACCAATATTTTTGCAAATTTATTTACTTAACGTAGTTAATTAATACATGTTGTCATCATGATTTTATAGAGGTTTGATAGAAGTCTTGAATGATTATTCCTGGATGTATTGAGATTCACCCTAAGGATTGCAGAGGATGGATTATTGTAATGGGGTTTAGAGTTTTAATAATTTCGCAACATCTATTCCAAGAAATATTAGTGGAGCCAGTATTAGGTGTCCATGTAGGAGGTGTAAAAATAAAAAGTTTATTCATTTAAATGTTGTAACAATGCATTTTCTACACAAAAAGTTCAAGAAGGATTACTTGTGTTGGTATGCATATGGAGAATTCATAACGAGAGCATGGTAGAAAGGATGGTTGAGTCAACTTCTAATGCTAGCAACATGCATGGAGTTGTAAATGACAACAATAAACCTTATAGGAATATGGTTATGGATGCAATGAAAATGACTCAAGGTAATGCTAGTCAATGTATAATTATAGAAGAAGAACCTAATGTAGATGCGACCAAGTTTTTTGATCTTTTGAAAGATTCTAATGAACCATTATGGAATGGCTGCACAAATTATAGTAAATTATCGGTCGTTGCATAGGTGTTTACCATCAAGTCGGATTATGGGTTGAGTTAGGCTAGTTATGACAGAATTATCGAATGAGCGAGAAGCATTTTACCTAAAGGGAACAAATTGAAAGAGAACTTCTATACTGTTAAGTCCATGATGAAACCCCTTTGGTTGCATCATGAAACTCCTCGGTTTAACATACCAGAAAATTGACATGTGTCCAAACTTTTGCATGCTGTACTACCTTGAAAATGCTGAGCTGACCAAGTGTATGACATATGGGCATTCCTGTTATAAACCTAGAACTGGCATGAGAAAGACTCTTATAGCATATAAAAAACTTAGATACTTCCCAATCACACTTAGATTACAAAGGTTATTCATGTCACCAAAGACTATTGAGCACATGACATGACACAACATCAATCACATGATGTAGTGGATGGAGTGATGGTGCATCCTTCTGACGATGAAGCATGGAAACACGTTAACAATGTGCATCCTCACTTTTCAGTTGAATTAAGGAATGTACGTCTTGGATTGTATACAAATAGATTCAATCCATTCGGGTTATTTGCTGCTCTTTATTCTTGTTGGCTGGTTAAATTCATGGTTTACAACTTGCTACCGGGTATGTATATGAGGCCAGAGTTCATGTTTTTATCTATGGTCATACTCGGTCTTAACAGTTCGGGCCAAAATATAGATGTTTGTCTTCAACCGTTGATTGATAAGTTGACGCAGTTGTGGTCCTCCAAGACTTTAATTTATGATGTATTGAGAAAACAAAATTTTCTTATGAGGGTAGCTTTGATGTGGTCTATCAATGATTTTTTAGTTTATGAAATGGTTTCTAGTTGAAGCATGCATGTAAAACTAGCATGTCCATACTGCATGGAAAACAACAAGGCATTTACGTTAACAAACGGGGGTAAAATATCTTTTTTTATTGCCACCGACATTTCTTACCAATAGATCACAAGTATAGAAATAACATAAAGGATTTTTTATTGGCAAGAGTTGAAAAGGATGTTGCACCACCACGTCTTTTTGGTGAAGAATTGCATGACGTGATGTTAGAGTATGGTGACATTGTGTTTGGTTTCCAATCCGGTAAGCAGAAGTTTCTTGATTTTGGTTTGACTCACAATTGGGAGAATGAAGTATTTTCAGGGGGCTTCCTTATTGGAAGACCAATCTTCTATGCCATAACCTTGACGTCATGCACATAGAAAAGAATGTGTTTGAGAACATTTTTGTAAACATAAAAAAGTAAATTAAAGCCAGAAATGGCTCCACCATCGCCTTCAATTTCTGATAAAAGAGTTAATGAGTGCTAAACATGGCTAAAACTATGATAAAAGAGAGTGTGTAACAGGCCAGCTGGTACAACTAGAGAATGAGGGAAGGAAAACCAAAACCAGAGAGGAAGAAGAAGTAGAAAAACATGAGCAAAAGGGGGAGAAAAACTTGTTAAATTCCTTTCTAAAACTACTGAAAATAGTAAGGTATGAACAAAATCATCTCTTCACCCGTTCTTGAGCCTTGGAATCGAAGGGGTGAAGAAAAAATCATGAGGGATTGGCTAGGGGTGGATGAAGGACCTATAACCAGAATAGACAGTATGGGGGGATGGATGAATTTGCAAATTCAAATCTAGTTAGTTGGTCGGCCATAATGGTGGCTGGAAATGTAAACCCCGAGGAATAAAAAGGGTTGCTTAGATTGCAAACTAACTACATGAGAAATGAAAGTGAAGAAATTCATGCATATGGTTAAATAAAAACGGGAATTCATAAATTTTTGGATATAAGTTTCTGGACGAAATATTTCGAGACATTATAAGTCAACCCGAAAATGTTGAGGATTGGATTAAATTAAAGAAAATAAACTAAACTAAAAGTTGTGGGGTGAAATTGCAAGAAATGAAAAGAGGAATAACTTAATTATAAGAAAAAAGAAAGATGTGGGGGCCTAAATGCAAACAAGAAAAATTATAGAGCAAAAATACTCATCTTCTTACCAAAAACAAATCTGCAACTATCGTGAAGAAAGTAAGAGAGGGAGTTTTTGGTATCTGTTTTTACAAATCAAGAGAGAAACACCAAATTTCAAGAACCCATCCAAGATTAAGAGTTATAGATAGACTAAACACTGGCGGGCAAGGGATCAACAAGAAAAATTGAACAAGAAAAGAAGAGGGGAGGGTCGGCTGTCATTAGAAATAAAAGGAGGGATCAAGACCTTGATTCGTACCAGGTAAGATATTCTAAACATGGTTTTATGAGTCGTTTTAAAGTCAATTATAAATTGATGTCTGGATGTTAAATTATATATTTGAGTTCTATAACTCTAGATATAGTTAAAAATTTGAGGAGAGGTCAAACAGTAACAATTCAAAAATGAGATAGTAACAGTTGGACAGTAACAGTCCAAATGTTTGTTGATGAGAAATTTTGACTATCTTAGAGATAGAACTGGGTTCTCCTTTATTCAAAGAACTTGTAGCCTCATGTCTTAGCTTTTCAACGAGACTAATCTTGCATAAATCAGAGTTCTATAACTCCAGATATAGTTAAAAATTTAAGGAGAGGTCAGACAGTAACAGTTCAAAAATGAAAAAGTAATAGTCCAAATGTTTGTTGATGAGCAATTTTGATTATCTTAGAGGTAGAATTAGGTTCTCCTTTATTCAGAGAACTTGTAGCCTCGTGTCTTAGCTTTCCAATGAGACTAATCTCGCTTGAATCAGAGTTTTATAACTCCAAATATAGTTAAAAATATGAGAAAAGATCAGATAGTAACAGTTCAAAAACGAGACAGTAACAGTCCAAATGTTTGTTGATGAGCAATTTTGACTATCTTAGAGGCAGAATTGGGTTCTCCTTTATTCAAAGAACTTGTATCCTCATGTCTTAGCTTTTCAACGAGACTAATCTTGCATAAATCAGAGTTCTATAACTCCAGATATAGTTAAAAATTTGAGGAGAGGTCAGACAGTAACAATTCAAAAATGAAAAAGTAATAGTCCAAATGTTTGTTGATGAGTAATTTTGACTGTCTTAGAGGCAGAACTAGGTTCTCCTTTATGCAGAGAACTTGTAGCCTCATGTCTTAGCTTTCCAACGAGACTAATCTCGCTTGAATCGGAGTTCTATAACTCCAGATATAGTTAAAAATATGGGGAGAGGTCAGACAGTAACAGTTCAAAAATGAGACAATAACAGTTGGACAATAATAGTCCAAATATAAAGAAAGGAATGATAATTGGGGTTGGACAAAGAACAATAATATTAATGGGTGAAAAGAGAAAAACATAAAATATTAAAAAATGACTGAAAGAAAGACTTATTGGTTGTTGATATGGTTATTATAAAATATATCATTGAGTGAGGAAAATTTATGAGATGAACCTGTGATTTGCAGGAGGGACCATAAACGTGGTGCAACAACAACAACAACAGCAGGGGAGCACGAGTAGAGCTTCTATTGTAGGTAGGTGATCCGCACCAATACTTTCTAGTTAAATTCTATAATTTAATATGTTATTAATGTGAGATGTGAATTACCGAACATTGGATATTAGGAGAAAGGAGGAAAGTTTGTGTAGTGATGCTGATATTTTGGATAGTATTCTAAATGTATGTGTATTCAAGGTGAACAGTTGTTGTGTGAATTGGCAAGTGAGACTGTCACATAGAAGAAGAAACCGAGTGGAAGACAACAGCTTAGTGAGGGCATCTGTATATTGATCTTTGCTAGATACAAATTGAACATGAAGTTGATCACGAACAAAGTGAAAGTCAATTTCAATATGTTTTGTGCGGGCATGAAAGAGAGGATTACTGGTCAAGTATGTAACGCCGATGTTGTCACACCAAAGAATGGGAGGATGGACAAGTTGTACATGAAGGTTTGTTAGCAAGGATTGCATCCATTGAATTTTAGCAGCAGCATTGGCAAGAGCTTTGTATTCTGCTTCAGTACTACCGTGTGCAACAATTTGTTGCTGTTTGCACCCCCACGAAATTAAATTTTGCCAAGATAAACATAAAAGGCACCAACTGAGCGTCTATCATCACGATCAGATGCCCAATCCACATCGTTGAAGCAAAGAAGTTTGACAATAGTACTTGATTGAATTAACAATGCATGAGAGATTTTGTTTTTTAAATAGCGCAAAATATGTTTTACAGTTGTCCAATGTGGTTCAAGCGGATTATGCATATATTTGCTAACCTTGTGAATTGCAAAGCCAACATTAGGCATAGTAAAAGAGAGGTATTGCAGCCCGCCAACAATGTTGCGATATAGATAGGGTCAACAAAAGGTATTCCATCAGATTTTGATAAATAACTAGGAGGTGGACATGGGTGTCAAGCATGGCTTTGCTTTGTCCATCTTGGTGCGGGTAAGAAGATCCAGAATGTAATGGCGTTGGGATAAATGCAAGCCACTGGTGTCTCTGATTGCTTAAATTCCTAAAAAGAACGTTAAGTCACCAATGTCTTTCACTGCAAACTTGTTCTGCAATAACTGAATCACATGGTTAATAGATTGCATGTCAGCCCCAGCCAAAATTATGTCATCGACATAAATGAGAAGATAAATGAGTGCGGAGCCTTGGTGATAAATATATAGAGAGTGATTAGCCTGACTGCTCATGAAGCCAATGGCCTGCAGTTGATCAGTCAACCGAGAGAACCATGCTCTCGGTGCCTGACGAAGACCATACAGAGATCTCTGTAACTTGCAGACATGGTGAGGCAATTATGGATGAATGAAGCCGGGAGGTTGAGTTATAAATACATCTTCGTGAAGAAGGCCATGTAAGAAGGCATTTTGCACATCTATTTGACGAAGATACCAACCATGAGAAACTGCAAGAGACAACACCAAACGGATAGTAGGTGGTTTAACCACTGAACTGAATGTTTCACCAAAATCAACACCCTCTTGTTGATGAAAACCTTTGGCTACTAGACGTGCCTTGAAACATTCAATGTTACCATCAGCTTTGCTTTTGACGTTGTAAACCCATTTGCAGCCAACTAGATTGGCATTCGGTGGTTTGGGAACAAGAGTCCAGGTTCCATTTGCTAACAGTGCATCAAATTCTTTGTTTATAGCCTCACGCCAATGGTGGTGTTTGACTGCAGTTGAATATCAAGTGGGTTCTCTATTTTGTGGGTGGAGTGTGGTCATAAGGGCTTTGGGAATGGGATAGCGAATGTGGTGATCAGATAGGATTTTTGGTTTGTGGATGTTATTCTTACTTATTGTGATCATGGGATAAGTGGTGTGAACCGGCTGCTGAGGTGGAGAAGGTGATAGAGCTGGATTGGTATTATTCTGCAGATGAGATGGAGTATGATTGCTGGCAGGGGAGGTAAAATTATCATGAAGATAAGTTGAAGGGATGGATGGTGAGATCATATGTAGCTGGCTTGGTGCAGGAGGCTGAGTAATTGTACCTGCAGAAATAAGAGCACTAGAGGATGACAGTTGAAGATTTGGTGGGAGAACAACAGGATCAGATTTGGGTGTGAGTGAAGCAGATGTAGGTACTATATAAGGATAAATAGACTCATAAAAAATGACATGACGAGAGATGAAAATTTTTCCAGTTGTGACATCTAAACATTTGTAGCCTTGATGACCAATACTATACCCAATAATTATGCAACTTTTTGATTGAAAATCCATTTTATGTCTATTATAGGGGCGTAAATAAGGCTAACAAACGCAACCAAAGGCACGCAAAAAATGATAATCAGGTTTACGATTATGGACCTTTTCATAAGGAGAATAATTTTGTAAAGCTGGAGTTGGCAATCTATTAATAATATAAACATCAGTCAAGAAGGCATCTTTCCAAAATTTTTACAGTAATTTTGAATGAGCAAGTAAAGATAAACCTACTTCAATAATTTGACGGTGAATTCTTTCAATTGCACCAGCTTGTTGATGGGTATAGGGACAGGTTATTCGATGATTAATGCCTTGACTGTGTAAATATTTATTGAGGCTATGAAATTCCCTACCCCAATCTAATTGCAGAGCTTTTATTTTGTATCAAATTGGCGTTCTATAGCAGTTTGAAAGTTAATAAAAGTATGATATGCATCGGATTTGAGTTTTAAGGGAAATAACCATAAATATTTTGTTGCATCATCGAGAAAACTGATGTAGTAACGAGCACCAGTGGTGGATAAAACAGGAGCAGGGCCTCAAACATCAAAATATATTAATTCCAAAGGTTTCAAAACAGAAACATGAACATGTTTAAAGGGCGTAGCATGGCTTTTAGCCAACTGACATTCAGAACAAATGGAAGTAAGTTTATTACGAGGAGCTATTGATGACTGAAAAAGAAGCATGACCGAGACGGCGGTGCCAAAGCTGAGCATACACATGAATACTAGATAGACCTTGAGGTTAAAGATGAGCTAAAGATGCAGAGAAGGTGTAAAGATCGTTACTGAGTGGACCTCGATGCAGGATGTTCCTCAAGTAATGCTTCACAACGAAGAAAGAAGCATGAAACTCGAAGAAAACATTATTGTCTAGACAAAAACAATGAACAGATAGAAGATTTTTGTTTATTTCAGGAACACAAAGAATTTTTTTAAGCATAAAGGATTTAGAAGGAGAAGAGAAAGTGGAATTGCCACTGTGAAGGATTTCCAAACCTGCACCATTAGCCACCTGAATATGATCTTGGCTGTTGTCATCATCATTAAACACGTGAATGTTGTTGGCATTATTGGTTAAATGATGGGTGGCTCCAGTATCAGGATACCATTCATTATCAGCAGTGTGGTAACGTGCAACAACCATGGCTTGAGGCTAGTTTCTATTATGGCACTGATCCTGATAAGAAAGATCAAACCGGTGATAGCACTGTCTAGCAGAATGACCTGGTTTAAAACATACCTGACATGTAACATAGGTAGATGAACCATGGTTACGGGAGTTGAAACATGAACGACGACCTCTGCCATGGTAAAAATCAGTTGCACGATTTGGGTTATGAAAGTTTGCATGGATAGGAGAAGAGGATGAGGGGTGGTGTAGAGGATGCTTTGTAGCCACATTAACTAAAGAAGTGGCTTGAAATGGCTGGTTGTTATGATTAATACGGGACTCACTTATAAAAAAAAGTGAGTAGAGTTCCTCAAGAGTGACAAAATCTAAACGAGAGGTGATGATAGAAGCTAAAGAATCATATTCCTGGCCAAGTCCTACAAGCACGTAGGTGATGATATCATCAGCTGTGAGAGGTTGGCCAGCAAGAGCAAGTTTGTTAGCCAGGCGTTTAATGGAGAGAAAATATTCATTAGCAGATAGAGAACCCTTGCGAATATTGGCTAGTTGAGTGCGAATTTGGACAGCTTTGGCACGTGAAATGGAAGAAAAGGTGCACTCTAAGGCAAGCCAAATCTCACGGGATGTTGTATAAGACATGATTTGAGTGAGAACGTCTTCAGTGAGGGAGACATTTATGGTGGCAAGAATGATAGAATCCTGACGAAGCCATTGAAAATACTGGGGATTTGGGATTTTGATACCAACACCTGTGCTGGGATGAAGAGCATCAATTTCTTATAGGGGAATGGGGATTGTATCATCAAGGTAACCAAAAACACCATGCCCTCTGAAGTAAGGCAGTGTTTGAGCCATCCAAACAAGATAATTGGAGGACTTGAGTTTGATGCTTATAGTAAAAGAGACTGGAGAGGGATGGGATAGAGAGAAGGGGATCAGTAGAATTATTTGAGGTGGAAGATGAGGAAGTCATTGTGAATCAATAGTAAATAGACATTGGTCTTTTTAGAGGCTCCAATACCATATAGAAATAAAGAATTAAACGTGGACTAAAGAGAAAGATTAAAGAACTATTGTATTAATTCTTCTGCAGTGCTTCATCTTCATTCTCGTTGTCTTTAAATAGACTTTAAGTTTTACAGAGTTTTACAGTAATGCAACAATTATCATGTTAGTTAGCCTGGGCATGATATACATTTGAATTTGAAAGGCTGGAGCAACTGACTTGGTTAATAGGAGGTAAAGTAGAGTAGGAGTAGCAGAAGAAGGAAAGAAGAAGAAGATGGAAGAAGGAAAGACGATGTGAAGGAATACACAGAGATGGTATGAGGAAAGAATCACCGAAAGAAAAGGGATCAGTTCAATGTTATTTCATGCCTGCCTCTATTGCAATAGAATGCCATATATATATACAATCGTACCTAACAACCAGCTCGTGCCTTCTTTTCTTTTCATGTGACTTATAACAGATTTATAACCGAAATATAAACTCTATAAACGCACTGGTTTTTGACTAAATGACTTACTCTAAAACACACTGTTTACTCAATTATTTCCCTTAATTTGAATTTCTTCCCTTTTAAACCTAGTAGTTAGTTGTTGTCTTGCAACAATTGCCCCCTTCAAATGGACCTTGTCCTCAAGGTTGAATTGTGGAAAACGCAAGGCTAACTCTTCAGCAAATTCCCAAGTTGCTTCTGCGGGAGTAAGACCTGCTCAGTGAACAAGGAGTTGGGTGGCGGCCTGAAGATTCCTTTTGACCATGCAGCGGTCCAAAACAGCTTGTGGAAGGAGGAGAGGTTCAGAGGGCAGAACAGGCAATGTGGTGTGCACCTCCCGATTTCCTACCTTTTTCAACAAGGATACGTGAAACACAGGGTGGATGGATGCAGCGGTGGGTAACTTCAATTTATAGGTCACGATACCAATTCTTGCTAAAACTTCATAGGGACCGTAGTATTTTGAAGCTAACTTTTGAGATTGTCTGTTGGCTAGTGTCTTCTGTCTGTATGGTTGTAGCTTGAGGTAAACTAGATCGCTAATAGCAAATTTTCTTTCACTTCTGTGTTTGTTTGCAAGTTGAACCATTTTGTGCCTAGCATCATGTAGGTTTTTCTTGACTGCATGTAGAATTCATTCCCTTTTGCATAAGAAATTATCCACAGCGTCTACAGGTGAGTCTTTGGGACAGTAGGGAATGTGTAAAGGGGGAGGATAACCGTAAAGAATTTCATAGGGAGTGGATTTGGTGGCAGTATAATAGTTGGTGTTGTACCACCATTCAGCTAAGGGCAGCCACTTAACCCACTGTGTTGGGGAAGAACCTGTCATGCAACGCAGGTAATTTTCAAGGCACTTATTGACCACCTCTGTCTGTCCATCGGATTAGGGGTGGTAGGCTGTGGAATGGCATAACTTCACTCCCTGTCTAGCAAATCGCTCCTTCCAGAAAAGACTAAGGAAGACAGTGTCCCTGTCACTAACAATGGTGGCTGGAAACCCATGTAATTTGTAGATGTTGTCTAGAAACACTCGGGCGACAGAACAGGCAGTATAGGGGTGAGGTATAGCCATGAAGTGGGCATACTTGCTGAACCTGTCCACGACCACAAATATAACTTCCCGCCCTTCAGACTTAGGGAGCCCTTCCACAAAATCCATACTAATATCAATGAAAGGAGTTCTAGGTATAGGGAGGGGTTGTAATAACCCTGGAGTGCGTGTGTTTTCAGACTTGTTTTGTTGGCAAATGGGGCACTCTCTGATGTATTGTCGAACATGCTTTTGCTGGCCCTTCCAATAAAAACCATTAGCTACCCGTTTTGTTGTAACAATAGTGCCTGAATGGCCACCTGAAGCTAAGTCATGGTATAGAGAAATGATTTTAGTTTGAAGAGGGTCATGTTGGCCGACCACCAGCTTACCCTTCCTGCATAAGAGTTGATTAACCCATGAGTAGTGGGGATGAGAGTGGGGATTAGAGGTGAGTTCGTGGATGAGAGTTTGCACCTCCTTATCAATTTGCCAAGAGTGCTTAATCTCGTCCAAGAGTGTAGTCGAAAGAGAAGAAACTGCGAGGGTACTTAAAGTTCCACAGGACACCCTTGAGAGTGCATCAGCAACCATATTATCCTTCCCTCTCTTGAACTCAATCTCATAGTCGAACCCTAGGAGCTTGGCTAGCCACACATGTTATGATGGGCAAGTCACCTTCTATTCCAACAGATATTTGAGGCTAAGATGATCAGTACGTATAATGAAATGTCTGCCCCACAAGTAGTGACGCCATTTAGTAACTGCAAGTAGTATAGCAAGGAGTTCCCTTTTATAGGTTGAAAGTGCTTGCTGTTTAATCCCAAATGATTTGCTAATGAAGGCAATCGGATGGCCTTCTTGCACGAGGACTGCCCCCATTCCTCTACTGCTAGCATCTGTCTCGATGATGAATTGTTTAGCCAAATCTAGTAATACAAGTACTAGAGGCTAAGTCATCACGTGTTTCAGTTGGTTGAAAGCTGATGTGGCTTCTTCATTCCATCTGTAGGCATCCTTTTTCAACAATTGGGTTAAGGGTTTGCAAATGATACCATAACCCCTGACAAACCTCCTGTAGTATCCCGTGAGACCCAAAAAACCCCGAAGTTGTTTAATGTTGCCTGGAAGAGGCCAATCAAGGATGGCTGATTAGTACTTAAAAGTGCATTTTTATCAAGGTTTTATATCATCATTTTGCACTTAAAGTATCAATAACTCCTCAACTAAAGCATGTTTTATAATAACATATCTAATTATATAAGATACCTTTAATTTATGGTAAATGTTCATCTTAAATGCAGGTCTATCACATAAATGAAAGAATTGATTGATGGGTTGAAGTACTGAAATTGAAAGGACAAAGAGATGGCCAAACTTAGAAAAGAGATGCTGGTGCAGTCCAAACTGGAACACTGTTCGGTAATTGGGTCATATCTGGAGCTGTAGATCTTGGATTTAGGTCCATTTTATATGGATGGAAAGATAAGACATAGGCCTACAACTTTTATGTGGAGCCCAAGATTTAAAAAGGCCGTTTTCAAGTCCAAATTGTAGCAACAACAAAGAAGTCCGAATCTGTCCTGCAGCCCAGACACTATTCAGTGTTCAGCCCATATCTCAAGTTCTAGAAGTCCAAATGATCTCAAATTTTTACCCTGGAAAGATGAGACAATTTCCTAGAACTTTCATGATTCAAGTTTGTTCAAATTATGACTTCATCAATGACGTTTTTGGCAGACAAGAAGATAAGAATTGTCACCAAGTCAAGATGTGGCCACCCACTCATCAATTAGTCAACAAATCAATAGTTCCGAATTTTGGCCTATAAAAGGAGGCATTTGCCATGTATTTAGGCATTTTGGTTTTCAGATCAAGATCATGCTCTTGCTTTCTCTCTTTATATTTTGTAATGCTTAAGTTTTGCTTATATTAATCTCTTGCTTATGCTTTTCATTTCCTTTCCTTGTTTGTTTATGTTTCTTTCTTTCATTATGCGTAGCTAATTTAATTATGTCAAGGTGAAAAGGGTACACTAATGGTGTAAGAATAAGTATAATATAAACTTAACATGGACCTTAATGTTGGATACTAACATGCTTTGTATTTGTTATTTTGTTCACTTTTAATACTTTGCTTGCTAAATGGTTAATCTAGATTTATGTTGTATAACACTTGGTACAACAAATACTTGGCACTTTCATAGCCCATACTGTATGGTATAACCGACACCTGAGCTATGAAAGGAACTTGATTTGTTGTTAACATAAGTTATAATCATGAATGCCTGAAAACATTTACAAGTATTAGCATTATTCGAATAAGATAACTAATGTAATCATGTTAACAATTTATAATCTGATTGGAACCTCCTTTGTGTGTGGTTTCCAATTGAATAATAAGAGTTTATACTATACTTGTTTGATGTACCATTAATGGATCCTCTAACCTTGACATTTGTTGTTATCATTGTTTAATCCTTACATCAATATCACATCTCAAAGCTCTATTTAAACTTATTATTATTGCTTTTGTTGTTATTATTGTTATCTATAATTTATACAATTAACCTCCCTGTGGTTCGACCCCGGTCTTGCCGGGTTATTTATTACTTCGACACTCCTGCACTTGGGAGAAGACATCAATCTTTTGGTCGTGTCAAGTTTTTGGCGCCGTTGCCGGGGAGGTAAATTCTTGTACAAATTATAGTATTTACTTTATTTTCTCTTTTCTCTTTTCTTGTATCTAACTTTGTTTCTTTTGTTTTGTTTCTCTTTCTTTTGTTTTCTTCTTCCTTTTATTCTCTTCTTACACGTGCATGAGAGTGTGGTCACGTACATTAAGTGGTAGACTTTGTAAGGTATCCTCATCATTTTCAGAAAATATGGCTGAAGAAGATAACCAATCGCTTCATAATGAGAATAATGAGAATATTCGGGTTAGAACTCTTAGAGATCACATGAATCCCACAAGAACAAGTGCACCCTCATGCATAGTTTTTCCTCCTGATGCATCTCATTTTAATTTTAAGACAGGCATTATTCAACTTTTACCATCTTTTCATGGCTTAGATTTAGAAAATCCATACTTGCATTTAAGGGAATTTGAGGAGGTTTGCAACACGTATAATGACTCAAATTGTAGCATGAACACCATTAGATTGAAGCTTTTTCCTTTTTCATTAAAAGATAAAGCTAAAACATGGCTACAAAATTTGAGACCTGGATCCATTCGTTCTTGGGATGAAATGCAACAACAATTTTAAAGAAGTTTTTTCCATCCCACAGAACAAACTCTTTCAAAAGACAAATCATTACTTTCTCTCCAAAACCAGGAGAAACATTTTATCAATGTTGGGATAGGTATCGAGACTTACTTAATACTTGCCCCCATCATGGTTTTGAAACATGGAGATTAGTTTCACATTTTTATGAAGGGTTAACTCCTAGAGATAGGCAAATGGTTGAATTGATGTGCAATGGAACTTTTGAGGATAAAGACCCTAATGAAGCAATGGAATACCTAGACTTGCTAGCTGAAAATGCGCAAAATTGGGACACCACAGGTACTTATGAGGCACCAAGTAAAACCCAACCTCATACATCTAGTGGAGGTATGTACAACCTTAGGGAAGATCATGACCTCCAAGCCAAGTTTGCATCTTTAGCTAGAAAGGTTGAGGTACTAGAATTAAAAAAGAGTGGTCAATTAAAATCTGTTCAAGACATTGCATGCCAAATCTGTGCAACCAACGAACATTCAACCAATGACTGTCCAACCTTGCCTTCTTTTAAAGAATGTCTCCATGAACAAGCCCATGCATTAAACAGTTTTCAAAGGCCCAATCATAACCCATATTCGCAAACATATAACCCTGGTTGGAGAAATCATCCAAATTTCAGTTGGAAGAGTGAGAACAATAATGCTCAAACTTCACAGCCATCGTTTCAAGCACATCATAATTTCCAAAATTCTCATGGATATGCACCTCCTTATGCTCCCCCTCCTAGAAGAAATCTTGAGGAAACATTGCATGCATTTATGGAAAAGCAAGAGGCAATTAACACTCAACTTGCTCAAAGCATGACAGATTTTAAAGATACTCTTGCAAAATTGACATCTGCTCTCAGTTTCCAAGAGAAAGGTAAGTTTCCATCTCAACCACAACAAAATCCCAAGGGGCAATACAATGCGAATGCAAGTAGTTCGGGAAGCCAACACATGGATCACGTAAAATCAGTCATCACTCTTCGCAGTGGTAAGGTTATTGAAAAACCCATTTTTGAACCTTATGAGAATGATGATGAATCAGTCTCTGAGGGTAAGGAAGAGGTTGAATCTGATCATTGCAAAGAAAAGACTAATTCTCCGCCTGCACTTCCATTTCCTCATGCCATGACTAAACAAAGGAAAGTCAATCACAACTCTGAAATCTTTGAAACTTTCAAACAGGTAAGGATCAATATACCTTTGCTGGATGCTATCAAACAGGTTCCTTCTTATGCTAAATTTTTGAAAGATCTGTGCACTGTGAAGAGAAAACTGAATGTGAAAAAGAAAGCCTTTTTAGCCGAACAAGTAAGTGCCATTCTTCAGAACAATAATGCTTTGAAATATAAAGACCCTGGTTGTCCTACAATTTCTTGCTTTATTGGAGAACATAAAATTGAAAGAGCCTTACTTGATCTTGGAGCTAGTGTGAATTTACTTCCATATTCAGTTTTTCAAAGTCTCAATCTAGGTGAGTTAAAACCAACTTCTGTAACTCTTTTACTTGCCGATAGATCTGTAAAAGTGCCTAGAGGAATAGTTGAAGATGTGTTAGTACAAGTCGATAAGTTCATTTATCCTGTGGATTTTATTGTCTTGGACACACAACCTGTTGAAGCATGCAATTCATTTCCTGTTATTTTAGGACGTCCATTTCTTGCAACTTCTAATGCATTGATTAATTGTAGGAATGGACTGATGAAGCTATCATTTGGGAACATGACATTGGAGATGAATATTTTCAACATTTGCAAGCAACCTCGAGATGATAATGATTTACAAGAAGTAGATTTTATTGAAGAATTGGTTTATGATCAATTTGAATCTACTTTGAGTAATACTGAGTTTGATGAATTTGAAGATTTGCAAATGACTTATTCTCAGGAAGAAATCACGGATGAAAAAGGCATTGAAAATGTTGATGCGGATCTTTTGTCAAGAGTGACAACAGATTCGATATCTGACATCACACCAACCGATGATTACTTTCCTGACAAATCCTTACTTTCTCTTAGTTCAATGCCTAGGTTTGCTAAAAATATCAATTTCCTTGCCTCAGGAGACTTGCCAACTCATTGGAGTACCAAAGACAAAGGTAAGTTTTTGAACGAAGTGAAGAAATTTTATTGGGATGACCCTAACTTATTTAAACATTGTCCTGATCAAATATTTCAAAGATGCATTGCGGACAATGAGGTAAGTAGTGTCATTAAATTTTGTCATTCTGAAATGTGTGGGAGTCATTTCTCATAAAAAAAGACCATTGCGAAAATCTTTCAAAATGGATTTTATTGGCCCACCATGTTCAAAGACACACATGCATTCTGCAAAACTTGTGAAAATTGTCAAAAAGTTGATACTGGTCAAAAAGTTTTGCTTTATAATTCTCGACTCCATTTATTTCCTGGAAAGTTAAGATCAAGATGGAGCGGTCTATTTATTGAGAAACATGTGTATCCTTACGGGGCCTTTGATATTGAGAATCCAAAGAATGACAATGCTTCTAAGAGAAATGGACATCGTTTGAAAACTTACTTTGATAATTTTCCTAGTGAAAATGAATCCATTGGTTTGAATGATCCTGTAGATAAAGGCTGATTATTTTGTTTTTCTCACATTGTTGGTGTGACTCTTGTTTTGCTAGTCTCTCATCCCGGTCAAATGGCGGATAACGGTACTCCGTGACTTAAGTCGGTTCTTTCAGTTTCCCATAATAGCTGATATCTGTATATATTTGTGCAATTCCTTGCTCTTTCTCTTTTGTTTGAATCTCTTCTCCAATTCTCATTTCAAAATGGACACCATTCTTGAAAAATTGAAAAAGTACTTTCCCGCTCTGCCTTAGAATGCGATTACAAAAATTTACCGTGCTAGGTGTGCAAGATTGAAGTTGTTAATGAATCATGGAATTCCTGAAGATATTCGCTGGCTGATTGAAGCAAAGGTCCGATTATTAGGTGAGTCCTCCGATTCTTTCATTTCACACATGCCTGGAACAAGTAAAAGCACTTTTGCAAAGAAACGTCGTGCAAAACGACTGAAAGTCTGTCACCGATGTGCCAGATGAACTTGTAATGCAACATGTCGTTCTTTAGGAATGGTATCTATAAACCGTGAAGATAAAATACAATTCATTAAGGATGGCCTGAGTAAGGGGTCTTTAGATAATCTTCTATTAACCCTTGAGACGCATCCTAGTGGAGATGTGCATCGTGCTATTCATGATTTATGGCCCCATTTTCATAAAGAACATGATCGACTTAGTCTTGGGAATCTGACTAAAAAAGACCCTGTTTGCCAGTTTTTAAGAAAACTGGATGGGAAGCCTATCCCCGACCCATAGAGGGCGTTTAAGCCGTTCTTGGACGTAAAACCAAGGGAAGATGTGAGCCACAATCACAACTACGATTTGAGTTTGAGTTTGTAAAAATTTATGTCTTTCAGTTTTATTAATAGCATAATATTTTTTTTTTCTGTTTTGTTATCTCTTATATTTGTTTAAGTGTGTTTCAGGTTTGTCAGTGTTCGTTGTTTCAGGTGATGTCTTCTATACTCTATCTTTCTACCTAAGGACATTGAGGACAATGTCTCGTTTTGGTTGGGGGGAGAGGGTAGTAGTATTTAAAAAAAAAAAAAAACTAACCAACTAACTGTTTTTTTTTAAAAAACCATTTGGCAAAACTGTTATTACTAGGATGGCAGAGTAAGGGGGAATGACTCTTGAGACGCATCTTAGTAAACATTTTCTAATGGTTATTTGCAATATTCATAATAAGGCCTATTAGAATACTTCTTGAAATATTCAGGTTTACAAACTCTCGCATTGTTATCACTTGGTTCTGCTCCTATACTCATTTAACAAATATTCTTAAACCTTCATTTTCACACACACACTTTAACATATGATTGTGGGTTGCACATTGGATTATTACATTATTTATGTTCTTTTGTTAAAGGTAACAACTAAGGGATAGGGATAGTCTATAATTTGCAAAAAGAAAAAAAGAAAAAAAGAAAAAAAAGAAAAAAAAAAGAAAAAAGAAAAAAGAAAAAAAAATGATGATAATAAAAACGTAGATAAGTTTGGTTTCGTAGCCTCCCTAACCTAAGCAATTAAGCCCGAAGGGGTGTTTTAACACCTAATACCCTAAAGTCAACTGACTTGGGAGCTATTGGCCCAAAGCTTGTTACATGGGTTAAGGAGAAAAGCTTAAGGGAATCAAACATTGCACTATCTACGTATCAGTATCTGCAACCCGAGTTACTAAGCTCGTAGGGGTGTCTCAACACCTAATGCCCTAAGATCAACTGGTCTGGGAGTCATTAGCCGAAAGCTCGTTACATGGGTTAAAAATGCATTGTGTTTTAAGTTATATGTATAGATATTAAAAAGAAAAAAAGAAAAAAAGAAAAAAAAAGAGTAAAATAAAATAAAATAAAATAATCCCAACCCAAGGAAGTTAACCTTAAACATTAGAACAAAATATTGTTTTCTTCCAATAAAAGCCCCATCATCTATGTTTCATACATTGAGCACATAACAAGGAAGGTTTATTAATATTTTGTTTAAGAGGTATTGAGCAGATATATAAAATTTAATGAGAGTTTGTTTATCTGGATAGATTAATGGAAGTTGAATGATGAATGCCTTGCCTTGTGAAAATTTGCAAATTGTTTTTCTACTTTAACGCTTTAATTACTAGGGACTAGTAATAAGCTGGTTGGGGGGTGTGATTAGTACTTAAAAGTGCATTTTTATCAAGGTTTTATATCATCATTTTGCACTTAAAGTATCAATAACTCCTTAACTAAAGCATGTTTTATAATAACATATCTAATTATATAAGATACCTTTAATTTATGGTAAATGTTCATCTTAAATGCAGGTCTATCACATAAATGAAAGAATTGATTGATGGGTTGAAGTACTGAAATTGAAAGGACAAAGAGATGGCCAAACTTAGAAAAGAGATGCTGGTGCAGTCCAAACTAGAACACTGTTCGGTAATTGGGTCATATCTGGAGCTGTAGATCTTCGATTTAGGTCCATTTTATATGGATGGAAAGATAAGACATAGGCCTACAACTTTCATGTGGAGCCCAAGATTTAAAAAGGCCGTTTTCAAGTCCAAATTGTAGCAACAACAAAGAAGTCCGAATCTGTCCTGCAGCCCAGACACTATTCAGTGTTCAGCCCATATCTCAAGTTCTAGAAGTCCAAATGATCTCACATTTTTACCCTGGAAAGATGAGACAATTTCCTAGAACTTTCATGATTCAAGTTTGTTCAAATTATGACTTCATCAATGACGTTTTTGGCAGACAAGAAGATAAGAATTGTCACCAAGTCAAGATGTGGCCACCCACTCATCAATTAGTCAACAAATCAATAGTTCCGAATTTTGGCCTATAAAAGGAGGCATTTGCCATGTATTTAGGCATCTTGGTTTTCAGATCAAGATCATGCTCTTGCTTTCTCTCTTTATATTTTGTAATGCTTAAGTTTTGCTTATATTAATCTCTTGCTTATGCTTTTCATTTCATTTCCTTGTTTGTTTATGTTTCTTTCTTTCATTATGCGTAGCTAAGTTAATTATGTCAAGGTGAAAAGGGTACACTAATGGTGTAAGAATAAGTATAATATAAACTTAACATGGACCTTAATGTTGGATACTAACATGCTTTATATTTGTTATCTTGTTCACTTTTAATACTTTGCTTGTTAAATGGTTAATCTAGATTTATGTTGTATAACACTTGGTACAACAAATACTTGGCACTTTCATAGCCCATACTGTATGGTATAACCGACACCTGAGCTATGAAAGGAACTTGATTTGTTGTTAACATAAGTTATAATCATGAATGCCTGAAAACATTTACAAGTATTAGCATTATTCGAATAAGATAACTAATGTAATCATGTTAACAATTTATAATCTGATTGGAACCTCCTTTGTGTGTGGTTTCCAATTGAATAATAAGAGTTTATAGTATACTTGTTTGATGTACCATTAGTGGATCCTCTAACCTTGACATTTGTTGTTATCATTGTTTAATCCTTACATCAATATCACATCTCAAAGCTCTATTTAAACTTATTATTATTGCTTTTGTTGTTATTATTGTTATCTATAATTTATACAATTAACCTCCCTGTGGTTCGACCCCGGTCTTGCCGGGTTATTTATTACTTCGACACTCCTGCACTTGGGAGAAGACATCAATCTTTTGGTCGTGTCAATGGCCTTGATCTTATAGGGATCAGTCGCTACCCCTGCTGCTGATATAACATGGCCGATATATTCAACATGGGTGCTGCAAAAGACACATTTGCTGGACTTGGCATACAAGAGGTTAGTCTGTAGGATCGTGAAGACAGTCCTGAGATGGTCTAGGTGTTCTGTCATGGATTTCCTATAAATAAGAATGTCATAAAAAAAAACAAGAATAAACCTCCTCAGCTAACCCCTAAATAATTCATTCATGAGGCTTTGAAATGTGGCTGGGGCGTTAGTCAAGCCAAAGGGCATGACCAAGAATTCATAGTGCCCATTATGCATCTTAAATGCTATCTTGTAGATGTCTTCAGGAACCATTTTGATCTGGTGGTAACCAGACCTAAGATTAATCTTAGAAAAAATGGAAGCACCCACCAATTCTTCTAGGAGTTCATCTATTAAAGGAATAGGGAACTTATCTTTGATTGTGAGTTTGTTTAATGCCCTATAGTCGATGCATAATCTCCATGACCCATCCTTCTTCTTGACTAGGACGACTGGTGAAGAAAAAGGGCTATGGCTATGTTGAATGGTTCCTGAGCTCAACATTTCTTTAACCATATGTTCCACCACATCCTTTTGTAGACTGGAGTGTCGATAGGGTCTGAGATTGACTAGATTAGAGCCGTCCTTGAGAGGTATATTGTGATCATGGCTGCGAGGTGGAGGCAAGCCTTGTGGTACCTCAAACAGCTCCTTATATTCTTCCTGCAGATTAGTGAAAGCTGTATTTTCAGTAAGGCAAGGTTGTAGCCAAGTGGATGTGGATTTTCCTCCTACTCCTGGCTGTTAATAGAGCGTAGGCTGCATAAATTAATTTCAGAAACCAGACTTGTGCTACATAACAACGCATTAAGTTGCTTCAATCTAACAGTTTCCATGGTCACTGGATCATTTCCCTTGATAAAAACCTCCTAGCCTTGCCACCTAAATGCCATCCATATTTCTTCATAGTTACAAACGATGGTTTTTAATGTAGCCAGCCACTGAATGCCCAAGATTATATCACAATTTTTAAGATCCAAGGTAAAAACATCAGTCACAAAATCAACTCCATGGATAAACCATTGGAAGTTGCTACACACGGAGGTGCAAGTCATAATTCCACCATCAGCTACCTGCACCATTAGAGCCTTAATATTTGTAAGATTACAATGTAATTTGGCTGTGACGTGATTGCTGATGAAATTGTGGGTACTGCCTGAATCCACCAAGATTATTAAAGGCTGTTTTTCGACCCTGCCTATGACCCGTAGTGTGTTGAGACCAGTCACTCCCTCTAAGGCATTGAGGGATATATGGGGGTTATAGGTGTTAAGGTCAAATTCAGTAGCTCCCTCTTCCTTACCACCCTCCCTATTTTCTTCCATAACACATAGGGAATATAGTTTCTTGTGCTGGCATCTGTGCCCAGGTATAAACTTCTCATCACACCAAAAACAAAGGCCCTTAGCTCTCCTCTTGTCTAAGTCTCTGTTTCTGATAGGTCTAGTGGTTCTAGGGGTAGTGTTGGGGTTGTAAAGTGGGTTGTAAGGTGGGGGGTTTGGTAAGATACCTGCGTGTGGTGGTTTAAAGTTGTTATTTGAGGGTCCGGTAGGATTGTTATTGTAACTGAAAGGGTTGGCCGGTTTGTTTTGGTAAGCAAAAGTGGTTGGATGGTAAATTTGTTTGTTAGGATTAGAGCCATAACGTCTACGGGTGAGGGTATTATCCTGCAATCTAGCCAAGGTATATGCTTGCTTCAAGGACTTTGGTTCAAACATTTTGATCATATTCTTGACTTCTACATCCAGCCCTCCTATGAAGAATACCAAAGCATTTTTCTCAGAAATTTCAGATCGATTCCAGAGGATATCAAAATCCTTATGATGTAACCATATTATTCGATAGTTTCACCCATATTTACCTAATGTTTTGTCCATGTTTTATATATAAAATGCCTTGATATTCTTTGTTTTACGTTTTGAAGGTATTTTTGCATGAAAGATGCAAAAAGGAGTAAACTGGAGGTAATTGGCAGATTTGACGTTCAGTCGATGTTTTATGCAGAGCGTGAGTTCTAAAGATCAAAATGAAGTGATTCCAGTGGAACTAAAAAGCTAACATCCATACCTTTCTGGAAAAGTAATGCAAGAAAAATAAAAGGAGAAAGATCATGGAAATCACATCCTGCAAAGTCAAATCTCGCATTCTGCTAGTGTTGACCTTTGGCCATTAAAAATTTAATATCTAAAGCTACAGAAGTCCAATTGATGCAAACTTAATTTTGTTGGATTCCTAATTCAAAGACCTATCCACGCTCCAAATTTCAGCCAAAAAAGATATCATATGAGGGAGATATGATTTTCCAAAGATGACAACTGAATTCTGCCAACAAACAGGTTTCGTGAAGAAACGAGTCCAAATTACATTCCGAAGCATCTAAACCGACATCCAAGTTTTTATATCAGCAATTTAGCTCCTCTAAGTCAGAGTTTGAAGATTTCATGCAAGGCTATTTCTCCTTTTTAGGAAAAATAGTTATTGAAGTACTTAAATGTAAACTGTCAACTTAAGGAATGACTATTTTGTAAAATAGAGACTAGGGTTTCTTAGCATATAAAAAGAAAGAGAGAAGGGGCAGCAGCTAGCAGAAAAGAGGGAGAGCAGAAGGAGGCAGCAGCCAGCAGAGAATAAACATAAATTCTCTCCTCTACAAACCCAAAAATCATGCTCTTTTCATTCTTTAGAAGTAGTTGTTCAATAGTTATGCAAGGCTAAACTCTTTTCTTGGTTGCAAGGACACAACAAACCTTCGGATTTCAAGAACCGTGAGATTTATTCTTCCTTTTATTTTCAGTTTATGTTATGAATGAGTATGATTGTTTTCCTATGCATATTTCCTATGATTGTTGTTGATGATTGCTAGAGCGGACTCTAAGTTATTGTTGTGAACAATCTATTGCTAAGTTTAATATCAAAACCGGAGTTGTGATATATGAACTTGTGAAGCAACTAAGCTTGATAATTGTGGCGGAACTACGTTATTGAACTTAGGGAGAACATTTGAACAAAGTGACACAAGCTGCGGACAACTTGTATGTTAATCTTGATGAAATTATCTAGTTCTTAAGCTACCATTAAATTGAATCATTAGTGCGGACACTTTGATTGTTTGTTGGTTAGGATTAGTTATACGGCGGATCCATTAATTAATCAACGTTAAGAAAAGATAAAATTTCAGAACATAAACTACAATTTTCATTTCAAGGATCGATTCTAATTTTCATTGATGGATGTGTGCTTGCGACCAAGATTTTGTTTTCTTGATAAGTTTTGGTTTTAATTGATTGTGTTTGCTAGTTTAATTGCTGTTATAGTTTAGAAAATCACAAACCAAATGCCTCCAATTACATAACGTACAACATAAAAATCTGACTTGAAACTTCCTCGTGGTATCGACCCCTTGCTTGCTCTATACTATCTTTTGTGTTTGAAGCTAGGGTAATTAATTTGTGCGACCACGACATCGCAACAAATTTTAGCACCGTTGCCGGGGAGGTAATTTTAGTTGATTGTTGTGCTTGTACTGTTATTTTTATTTGCTGTGATTAAAAAAAAAACAGAATTTTTGCTTGCGACGGGACTGTTCACTTGTGGCAGCGGTATTGTTCAAAACAGAGTTTTTGATGGAATTAGGTATTAGTCTTCTTTTTTTCCTGAAGAAAAACGACGTTCTGAACAGGATTAGTGATAAATCACTATTCCCACCCTATTGAGGCCAAATTCTGCTGTTTTCTAGTGTTTTTAGGCATTTTTAGTTTTCTACTGTAGGATTTTCGTACAATTTGCATTGTTTTCGATCTCTTGTGTGGTTGGTTTCTTTTGAGTTTTCTTAATGATTTATGCCAGTAACCCATTCTACTAATCAAAGTCAAGTGCAGTTGGATCTCGAAATAGAAAAAACTTTACGCAGGTTACGAAAGGAAGCTCGCCTCAACACCATGGCTGTTGCACGACAACAAACACTCAAGGAGCTTGCTGCTCCTAATGTAGAAAATCAGCTACTGTGCATAAACATCGACAATAATGTAAACTTTGAGCTCAAATCTGGTTTTATACATTTGCTACCAACATTTAATGGTCTTGCAGGAGAAGATCCTCATACTCATCTCAAGGAGTTCCATATGGTTTGTGTTGGCATGAAACCGATCGGAGTTGATGAAGAACATGTTAAATTGAAAGCATTCCCTTTCTCTTTAAAAGAGGCAGCAAGGGCATGGTTTTTCTCTATTCTCCCATGTTCCATTGGGACATGGAATGCCATGAAGAAGATTTTTCTCGAAAAGTATTTCCCAGCATCTCGAGTTGCCAACATAAGGAAAGAAATATATGGGATTCGACAATCTCATGGAGAGACACTTTCCGAGTATTGGGAAAGATTTGAGTAACTGTGCATTCAATGCCCTCATCATTAAATACCCGATCAACTGCTCATTCAATATTTCAATGAAGGATTGATGCCTACTGACCATAGTATCATTGATGCTGCAAGTGGAGGGGCATTGGTAGATAAGACACCCGAGGCTGCACGCCAATTAATCTCAAACATGGCAGCCAACTCGAAACAATTTGGCACGCATGGAGACTTTGTGAACAAATGAGTAAATAAGGTAAGTATTTCTAACCTTGAAAATAAAGTTAATGATCTTACTTCTCTTGTGCGTTCTTTGGCTTGTGGAAATGTACAGCAGGTGAAAGTTTGTAGCATATGTTCCTTACAAGGACATACCTCAGATATGTGCCCAACAATGCAAGAAGATTACATTGAACAGGTTTATGCAGTTGATGGAGGATTCAACGGACAGTCCCAACATAAATATGATCCCTTTTCCAACACGTACAATCCCGAATGGAGAGATCATCCCAACTTACACTACGGCAACCTATCCCAACAAGGCAATCAAGCCCGACAGTTCCATCCCCATGGATTTTAGCCCTAACAGAATTATCAAGTGACACGACCAAAAGATTGATGTCTTTTCCCAAGTGCAGGAGTGTCGAAGTAATAAATAACCCGGCAAGACCGGGGTCGAACCACAGGGAGGTTAAATGTATAAATTATAGATAACAATAATACAAAAGTAACAATAACAACAACAATAACAACAACAACAAGAATAATGATGATGATAATAATAATAGTGAAGAAGAAGAGGAAGAAGTTGATGAGAACTTTTGAGATGGAAGATTAACGTAGGATTAAACAATGATAACAACAAATGTCAAGGTTAGAGGATCCACTAATGGTATTTCAAACAAGTATATTACAAACTCTTATTATTCAATTGGAAACCACACACAAGGAGGTTCCAATTAGATTATAAATTGTTAACATGATTACATTAGTTATCTTATTCGAATAATGCTAATACTTGTAAATGTTGTCAGGCATCCATGATTATAACTTATGTTAACAACAAATCAAGTTCCTTTCATAGCTTAGGTGTCGGTTATACCATACAGTATGGGCTATGAAAGTGCCAAGTATTTGTTGTACCAAGTGTTATACAACATAAATCTAGATTAACCATTTAACAAGCAAAGTATTAAAAGTGAACAAGATAACAAATATAAAGCATGTTAGTATCCAACATTAAGGTCCATGTTAAGTTTATATTATACTTATTTTTACACCATTAGTGTACCCTTTTCACCTTGACATAATTAACTTAGTTAAACATAATGAAAGAAAGAAACATAAAGAAACAAGGAAAGGAAATGAAAAGCATAAGCAAGAAATTAATATAAGCAAAACTTAAGCATTACAAAATATAAAGAGAGAGCAAGAGCATGATCTTGATCTGAACACTAAGATGCCTAAATACATGGCAAATGCCTCCTTTTATAGGCCAAAATTCGGAACTATTGATTTGTTGACTAATTGATGAGTGGGTGGCCACATCTTGACTTGGTGACAATTCTTATCTTCTTGTCTGCCAAAAACGTCATTGATGACGTCATAATTTGAACAAACTTGAATCATGAAAGTTCTAGGAAATTGTCTCATCTTTCCAGGGTAAAAATTTGAGATCATTTGGACTTCTAGAACTTGAGATATGGGCTGAACACTGAACAGTGTCTGGGCTGCAGGACAGATTCGGACGTCTTTGTTGTTGCTACAATTTGGACTTGAAAACGGCCTTGTTAAATCTTGGGCTCCACATGAAAGTTGTAGGCCTATGTCTTATCTTTCCATCCATATAAAATGGACCTAAATCCAAGATCTACAGCTCCAGATATGACCCAATTACCGAACTGTGTTCCAATTTGGACTGCACCAGCATCTCTTTGGCCATCTTTTTGTCCTTTCAATTTCAGTACTTCAACTCATCAATCAATTCTTTCATTTATGTGATAGGCCTGCATTTAAGATTAACATTTACCATAAATTAAAGGTATCTTATGTAATTAGATATGTTATTATAAAACATGCTTTAGTTAAGGAGTTATTGATACTTCAAGTGCAAAATGATGATATAAAACCTTGATAAAAATGCACTTTTAAGTACTAATCATCAAGCAAGACAACCCCCTCCATTCACAAACTCCAATGTTATGGGGTCGTCATCCAGTGATGATCTTCGTGAGATGATGAAAACTTTGGCTTCTAACACTGTGACCTTGCAACAAAATGTCATGTCTTTTCAACAGGAAACAAGGTTAAGTATTCACAACTTGGAGAAGCAAATGGGGCAAGTAGCTTCAAGTGTGGGGAAATTGAAAGCACAAATGAATGGAAAATTGCCCTCCCAAGCTTTGAATCCAATAAAGAATGTTAGTGCAATGATGTTGCGAAGTGGGAAAGAACTTGAAAGACAAAGGTCGAAACATATTGAGATGGAGGAAGAAGAAGAGATAGAAACCGAATTGAGTACAAAGAAGAAACATCCTTCTCCTTCCCAAACTAAAACAACGACCAACACTCCAAAGGTAACTCCTCACTCAATGAATTCCAGTTTTAAAACAATTCCACCCTTTCCTGTGAGTGCTTCTAGGTCAAAGAAAGAAGACAAAGAAAAAGAGATTTTAGAGGTTTTCAAGAAAGTGGAACTCAACATTCCTTTGCTTGATGCTATCAATTAAATTCCCAAGTATTCCAAATTCTTGAAGGAGTTGTGTACTACCAAGAGAGCTTTCAAACTAAAAGGTCATGAAATGGTAAGTATGGGTGAAGTTGTATCTGCTATTGTTCAAAAGAATATGCCTTTGAAGCAAAAAGACCCAGGTGCGTTTACCATCCCATGTGTTATTGGTAATGCTAGTTTCAAAAGGGCCTTATGTGATTTAGGTGCATCCATTAGTGTTATGCCTAAACATGTTTATGATTCTCTTAGTCTTGAGCCTTTGAATGAAACTAGCATTGTAATATAACTTGCGGATCGTAGTTTTGTTTACCCACTTGGTGTGATAGAAGATGTCCTAGTCAAGATTGATAGTTTGGTCATTCCATGCGACTTTTATATTCTTGATATGGAACATGATTCTTGTGATTCATCAAACAACACTCCTATATTGTTTGGGAGACCATTCTTGAAAACTGCCAATACAAAAATTGATTGTGGTAAGGATACTTTGTCTATGGAGGTAAGAGATGAAAAAATTGAATTTAATTTTCATGATACAATGACATATCCTTCTAGCAATGTTTATTCTAAAACATGTTATGACCAAGTTGATAAGTGTGTGCAGCAAGTTTGTGATTTTGATAGTGAGGATGGATTAAGCGTAGCTTTGAGCTATGACTATGATTTTACCAAGATAGAAGAGATGGACAGGCATATATGTGTTCCCCAAAACATGCATGAATCAGCATTGGCTTTGCAAGCTTTGCAAATTGTTCCCTATGATGCAGGAGTCATTCACCCCATTATGGACAATGAATGGGTGGCGCCTATCCTTTTGGTGCCCAAAAAGATTGGAATTACATTGGAAGAAATTCGAAATGATGCTTACGAGAATGCAAGGATTTACAAAGAAAAGACTAAGAATCTTCATGACCCAATGCTTACAAGAAAGGAGTTTCATGTTGGAGACAAAGTCCTTCTTTATCATTCGCATTTGAAACTTTTTCCTGGAAAATTGCGCTCTTGTTGGATTGAACCCTTTGTTGTTTCTAATATTTTTCCTTATGGTGCAGTTGAAATTATAAGTTTAGAAACCAACAAAGTACTCAAGGTAAATGGGCATCATTTGAAACCTTTCTATGAAGGTTGGAAGGCAAAACTCACCGCTTCTGTAGAGTTAGCTGAACCAATCTATGAAGAATGAGCATGCCACATGTCAAGCCAATGACATAAAACAAAAGTGCTTACTGGGAGGCAACCCAACAAAAAAAAAATCAGATTTGCTTTCTTTTTCCTTATCTTTTATTTTTTCACATTTTAATTTATTTTCTGTCATTCTCTTATGTTCCTTTGCTTTTATTTCAACATTGAGGACAATGTTGTGTTTTAAGTGTGGGGGTATTGGGAGAATTTTAGTTTTCTTTGTTGTTCTTTAAAAAAAAAACAAACAAATTTGTGTTTGATCTTTTTAACTCCCATTGGTTTTTGAGAATATGAGTATTATGTATGAGAATTAATTGAGATAGATGAAGATATAAATCAAATGAAGAAGTATGCATGCAAATTTTAAGGTTTAATTGGTTTAGGGATTGACTTTGAGAATATGCCATGTTGCCTTATAGTGTTATACCAATGCAAGCTTTTAAGCCTTCAACATTATATTCTTTGAGTGTGCATTCTTTCAATGATATGTATCTCTAGAACTTGCTTCATTTCTTATTGAGATTATATTCCATTACAAATATACATGAAGATGGTAAAGGCATTAGGAATTTTAATCACTTGAACCAAAAAGTCAACCTAAAGCATATTATCCTTAGTGAGTCCCTTTTGAGCTTGTTTATCTTTTCTTTACTTTATCCATGTATAAGCTTTACCTTTTTATATGTTTTCCTTTTCCCCTGGCCAAGGATTAGTAGAGCATATACTTATGATATCTCATGGAATTATGGTTGGAAATTATGTGAAAAGAAAGAAGAAGTGATGCTTGATGAAAAGATGGGCAAAGTTGCCAAAGGTAAAAAAAAAAGAGAAAAAAAAGAAAAAGAGAAAAAAAAGAAAGAAAAAAGAAAGAAGTGTTCCTTTATGTTCTTAAGATTTTATGTTGAAAGAGCTTGAAATCAAAAGAAGTTAAGCACTGGTGATTAAAGATGAAAAATTTATGTGCTTTGATGGAATATCTTGTTTGAAATATCATTTTTCAGAATGCTCTACTTTCTTTGGTTTGAACCTTTCCTTTTACTTTCTTTTACCTCACCTTAACCTTAGCCCCATTACAACCGGAAAATAAGACCTTTTGATTCATGTAGTACTTGTAATAAGTTGCTAATGGAGATGAAATTGAAATGCAAACTTATGGTAGAACATACTCTTTGATTGAATTTGAGAGATTTAAACACATAAACCCTAAACACATGAGTGTTGAAGTGTATATCAATGAGAGGACCTATCACTTTAGCATGACATAGATTTCATTTAAATCCCGACGATTGATTGAGTTTTGAAGTTTGCATGTAAATGAATTCATGAGAATTATACTATTTATCCTTCATGATTGTATTCTTGTTTATAATGCATATATTCTTGGACATTGATGGGAGATTAAGAGATTGTTCATAGTTTTTTTTTTCAATTTGATTTTATTTATCCTTTCTCGAGGACGAGCAAGAGCTAAGTGTGGGGGTATTTGATGTAACAATATTATACGATAGTTTCACCCATATTTACCTAATGTTTTGTCCATGTTTTATATATAAAATGCCTTGATATTCTTTGTTTTATGTTTTGAAGGCATTTTTGCATGAAAGATGCAAAAAGGAGTAAACTGGAGGTAATTAGCAGATTTGACGTTCAGTTGATGTTTTATGCAGAGCGTGAGTTCTAGAGATCGAAATGAAGTGATTCCAGTGGAACTAAAAAGCTAACATCCATGCCTTTCTGGAAATGTAATGCAAGAAAAATAAAAGGAGAAAGATCATGGAAATCAAATCTTGCAAAGTCAAATCTCGCATTCTGCCAGTGTTGACCTTTGGCCATTAAAAATTTAATATCTGGAGCTACAGAAGTCCAATTGATGCAAACTTAATTGTTTTGGATTCCTAATTCAAAGACCTATCCACGCTCCAAATTTCAGCCAAAAAAGATGTCATATGAGGGAGATATGATTTTCCAAAAATGACAACTGAATTCTGCCAACAAACAGGTTTCGTGAAGAAACGAGTCCAAATTACATTCCGAAGCATCTAAACCGACATCCAAGTTTTTATATCAGCAATTTAGCTCCTCTAAGTCAGAGTTTGAAGATTGCATGCAAGGCTATTTCTCCTTTTTAGGAAAAATAGTTATTGAAGTACTTAAATGTAAACTGTCAACTTAAGGAATGACTATTTTGTAAAATAGAGACTAGGGTTTCTTAGCATATAAAAAGAAAGAGAGAAGGGGCAGCAGCTAGCAGAAAAGAGGGAGAGCAGAAGGAGGCAGCAGCCAGCAGAGAATAAACATAAATTCTCTCCTCTACAAACCCAAAAATCATGCTCTTTTCATTCTTTAGAAGTAGTTGTTCAATAGTTATGCAAGGCTAAACTCTTTTCTTGGTTGCAAGGACACAACAAACCTTCGGATTTCAAGAACCGTGAGATTTATTCTTCCTTTTATTTTCAGTTTATGTTATGAATGAGTATGATTGTTTTCCTATGCATATTTCCTATGATTGTTGTTGATGATTGCTAGAGCGGACTCTAAGTTATTGTTGTGAACAATCTATTGCTAAGTTTAATATCAAAACCGGAGTTGTGATATATGAACTTGTGAAGCAACTAAGCTTGATAATTGTGGCGGAACTACGTTATTGAACTTAGGGAGAACATTTGAACAAAGTGACACAAGCTGCGGACAACTTGTATGTTAATCTTGATGAAATTATCTAGTTCTTAAGCTACCATTAAATTGAATCATTAGTGCGGACACTTTGATTGTTTGTTGGTTAGGATTAGTTATACGGTAGATCCATTAATTAATCAACGTTAAGAAAAGATAAAATTTCAGAACATAAACTACAATTTTCATTTCAAGGATCGGTTCTAATTTTCATTGCTGGATGTGTGCTTGCGACCAAGATTTTGTTTTCTTGATAAGTTTTGGTTTTAATTGATTGTGTTTGCTAGTTTAATTGCTGCTATAGTTTAGAAAATCACAAACCAAATGCCTCCAATTACATAACGTACAACATAAAAATCTGACTTGAAACTTCCTCGTGGGATCGACCCCTTGCTTGCTCTATACTATCTTTTGTGTTTGAAGCTAGGGTAATTAATTTGTGCGACCGCGACATCGCAACACCTTGATATAGGTTTCTAAGTCATTTTTCTGTTTGAGTTCAATGAGTTCTTCTAAAGGATTCTTGTCTCCCTCGAACCTGCAGCATAGAGACTCTACATATTCTAACCAGGATACTGACTGCCCTCCCAAGCTTCTCATGTAATTTTGGTGCCAACATAAAGCCGTGCCAACATAAAGCCATGCCATCTAGATAATAGGAAGCTAGTTTGAACTTGTCTTGCT
The DNA here is from genome assembly GCF_951802175.1 of Populus nigra. Lineage (NCBI taxonomy): Eukaryota > Viridiplantae > Streptophyta > Magnoliopsida > Malpighiales > Salicaceae > Populus > Populus nigra. The sequence goes on along the minus strand of NC_084864.1, from coordinate 7,261,079 downwards.
CAGCAATTCCTTCCACATCAAAGTACTGATTACACTTATAAATCCATTTAAGGATATCCTCTCCCTCAAAAATAGGAAACTCTCGTTTTGGTCTATGTAAGTGATATTGAGGAGGTGTACCTTCATTAGCCCAGTTGAATTGAGCCGGAGAAGTCCTTGTGGTGGGGAACTGAGGGGCCTGGGGTAAGCTGCACTCCCCTGAAGAGAGCTGGGTCTTCTGCAATGCGGTGTCCACACGAGAAACAAGAGCATTCATAGCTTCTCTAAGTTCTCTGAAACGTATATTAGCATCAGCCCTAGTATCAACAAGTTGTTGTTGGATGTGATCATATGCCTTGGGTTGCTCCAGCAGGGTGGTTTCATCCACCCTCCTAGCATCTTGAGATCTTGTTTCAAGAGGCATTTGAGTCTGAAGATGTGGCTCTGATACCACTTGGAGCAACTGACTTGACTAATAGGAGGTAGAGTAGAGTAGGAGTAGCAGAAGAAGGAAAGAAGAAGAAGATGGAAGAAGGAAAGACGATGGGAAGGAATACACAGAGATGGTATGAGGAAAGAATCACCGAAAGAAAAGGGATCAGTTCAATGTTATTTCATGCCTGCCTCTGTTGCAACAGAATGCCACATATATATATACAATCGTACCTAACAACTAGCTCGTGCCTTCTTTTCTTTTCATGTGACTTATAACAGATTTATAACTGAAATATAAACTCTATAAACACATCGTTTTTTTACTAAATGACTTACTCTAAAACGCACCGTTTACTCAATTATTTCCCTTAATTTGAATTTCCCCCCTTTTAAACCTAGTAGTTAGTTGCTGTCTTGCAACAATGGCTTGTTATCTTATCTTCTGTTGTTAACATTATCTTCTTTATTTCAGGAACCTGCTGCTGTTATTGAAGAGTTCTAGTTGAGCTGTTCTTCTACAATTCCCGTGTGTTCTTCCTTCGATTGAACCCGATGCTCTTTTTTCCTTCTCGGCCATGGCTTACAAACAATGCAACGCAGCCAGCAACATATGAGTCTGTTTCATTGCTTTTTTAAAAATCTCCAGGCTGGATAAAAATAGACTCAGGTTTTGCTTGCTATCTTTATTTTTGTTTTTGCAGGGTTGTGTTTCGTTGTGCTTACATTCTCTTTGGAAGCTGCAAAGACAGTGACATGGTCTTCTTATCGTTGCTCGCAGTCCTGACAAAGTGTAAGGACCTTTTCTCATTACTTTCCATGTTTATTTCTTTTTTTGTTGGCTTTCAGAATCATGGCATTACCAAATTAGAGCATTGGATTAGGAGATATATTGTGTTCTTGGATTAATGTCATGTCCAATGGGTGTCGAAATAGCACACACTAATGGCATGTTTGCCTGCAGCGTGAGAACTGTTGTGCTGCGTCAAGGCTTTTACTCCACTGTTACTTTCGCACCAGTTCTTCCAGTTTAATGTCTTTCCTTTTTTTAAAAATTTGATTTTGATTTTTTAAATTCTTACTGAGACAGGGTAGAATGACACCCTCTTACCTGCAAGGAGCAGAACTTCAACCTTGGTTAGGACTGCTGCAGATTACTTCATCGTTGTGCTTGCAACTGTTTCTTCTCAGGTTAGTTTTTTTCTTTAATTTTTTCGCCATTTGATTCTTATTTTGATGCGCTTTCTGAAAGAGAGTATCATGACAAGCTGTTAATCTACAGCTTGGTTGCTCCTACGCTGCATTAATGTCGATTCCTTTTGCTTTGCTGTGTCATTTGAGATTGTTTCTCCAGTCGAGTTCCTTCATTTTTTTATTTCCCTACTATGTTTTTGCCACTTACTGAGAGAGAACATACTAACATCCTTTGATCTGCTGCTTGAGAACTTCAGCCTTTGGCCAAGACTGCTTCCTTTCTTCCGTTGCTTCATATGCGACTGTTTTTTACAGGTTCGCTTCCAATTTTTTTTACCAACTCAAATGTTTTTCTTTGCTGCGCTGTCTGAAAGAAAGGTGCACCTGAGGAGCTCCTCCACTTGGTCGGGACCCCTACCTCCGCTATGTCTGTTTATCCAAGTTTGTTTCTGTTCTTATCTTCCTGCTCATCTCTTTGGTTTTCATTATTGGGGGGCAGTAATCCAATTCTTTAGCATCCCTTAATTTTCTTTGCTGTCTTCTGACTCTGATTGATTTTCTTCTCCTGCAAATTGGAGTCCCTTTTCCTGGACAGGTCTGCTTGCATTTTTTTTTTCCTGTTTGTTGTCACTCGTCTTTTTCCAGGTTGTTTTGCTTTTTCCCCTGGCTTTGTTGTTCTTTTTTCCTGTTTCTTGGCCGTGTCTTGCGCTTCGATACTTTTTTCCGATCCTTGAAATCTTGAATCTCTTTATTGTTGCCTCTCTTGCTTTGAATTGTTTTACAAGGATTTCAAGGCTTAGAATAAGTTTTCCTACTTATAAAAGTTGAGGGAGCCTTTTTGTTCTTTTCTGGTTGGAATGCATGCTCTCTCGAATGATTATGGTGTGTGAATGCATGCTCTCTCGAATGATTATGGTGTGTGAATGCATGCTCTCTCGAATGATTATGGTGTGTTACAACACTCATAGTTTTAAGTTTTATATGGCCTCAAATGCAAGCTTGGACCGAGAAAGCTTACGTCATGTGAAGCTTTCTTAGGAGGCAGGTGATAGGTTTAGTTAAGTGCTCTAATTAGTTTGGACTGTCTTCACACGATGCACACAAGGTGTTTGACAAGGATTTGAGAGAGAGGCGTTTATTTTCAAGCTGTTCTTTGGATTTTATTATTGCTGTATGTTGAGCTTTTAAGTCCTTTTTTTGGATTCTTGATGCTCTTAAGGAAAGACATGCTAATTAAATGATGTTTGGGTGACTGGTGGATGAAAGAGGTTATGGTAGTGTTGTCTTTATGTTTGTGCATTTCATGTTTTTATGGATTTCGTCCTTGGCTTTTATAGATGCTATTAATTATGTCTAATCAATTATTTCGTCTAAATGATCATGAGAATAATATAAGATTATTTGTATTGAAGAGTTTCTCAATTGCGAGAAGAAGGATTTAGACCCGGAGCAATACCTCAATAAAGGCCAGCAAATCACTTGCTGTGTGACCTCGGAATGTAAGTGCAAATCTTTAAAATTTTCTCTTTAATTCTTTATTTATATTATTTTCCTTCATATTCTGATGGGTATTCATTCATTGTTAATTCGGTTAATTAATGGTGTTTGATCGTAATTTAAATACTGGTATTAGGGGGTTTTGAGGTGTTTACAGATTTTTTTTGGGATATATATGAAGGTGAATGGAATACTAAGCTTTGCTTTGATCAAAGTTCCCAAGAACTTCATGTATTAATCTAGGAGCTAGGAACCTTAGGCAAGATCTTTGCAGCCCAGAGGACTATAGCTTTACTGCCATCATTTCACCTCTTCATGATATGTTGCTTTGCCTGCCTTCCACGACCCATTAGCTTTACACAATTTTGCTCACTGTTTAGTTAACTAATTGTGTTTTTAACATGGTGGAATCTTTCTTTTGTAGGAGAGCGCCTGCCACCAAGCACAACCGTGAAAGATGAGCTGCTAAATTTTTTATTTTCCTTTAGCAGCGAGCAAAAAACTATCTGTTTTTATGTGATCGTTTTTAAATTTTTGCTTCTTGGCTTGAAATCATGGTTGAACCAACTTAAAGCTGCTGTTTTATGTTTATAATGCTTCCTGCAAAAAATGCTCTACTGAATTTTTGTACAAATCTTCAAACGGAACGGGATTGAAGTATATATTAGCTTTGTAAGAGTAAGTTTTCAAAGCCTATTATGTATGAAGTTAGCTTTGTAAGAGTAAGTTTTCAAAGCCTATTATGCATGAAGTATATATTAGCTTTGTAAGAGTAAGTTTTCAAAGCCTATTATGTAGTATAGCTTTGCTTCATTAACAAATCATGAAGAAAAGTTCAAGTAATGCTAAAGTCCCATTGTTTTGGTTAATGTTTTATTTGATGTATGAGATTAAAGTACCTTAGGGATGTAGAAATCTTTGCTAGGAAATTGCATCTCTCTTGATTATAAAGTAATTGATCAATTATTGGTATCTTTCACTAAAGCCAAATAAGCTGCTGGCATGCTTTCCAAAACCTTCGAGTTGCGAGTTGTTCTAAGAGGGTGCTTGGCAGTGTGGTATCGGTTGCTTTTCAAATAATTTTTTATACCGAAATGCATGCCAATGATGTTTTTTTATTTTTTAAAAATCACATCAAAACGATTTAAAACGTACAAACCATATTAAATTTTAACAGAAAAAAATTAAAATTTTTTAGGAATGCAGTGCCGTGTTTCCAAACATGTTCTAAATATACAATGAAATTCCTTATAAATTTCACACAAACATTAATGCAATCTCAATACAACATTGATTTGATGTATCCTCTCTCATATTTGGATAATATAATGATAATAGATGGAATGATAATTGGGGTGTTTTTTTAAAAAATATTTTCTATACAATGAACTTATGTTTTTTAAAGTATGCTTGAATGCTTTCCGATTTCTTCAAGCTCAAAAAAGGAAGAAGAAATGGTAATCCAAAAATTTGAGCTGCAATTAATGTTAACAATCCAAAGATAAATAATAGATTATATGAAATTATAATCCCCTTTTATTAAATAATTTCTAGTCTAAAGAAAATTAATGGATCGTGCATCTTCATGCAATTTAAACATGTATTTAGATTTAAAATAATTGATATTCCTTGATCACTTATAAACTTTTAGGCAAGGTTTCCTGTTAATTGTATAATTTTGATCACCTTTAACATTTTGTTGCTGTGCCTTCCTTTAAAATTCTAGAATTTCGTTAATTTGGTGTTTGTATGAAATATGGTGAAAAACTCAATAAAATTTTCAAAAACACACTAAATTTTGAAAAAAAAAAAAAGGCATGACATCTAGAATGCATTATAGAATTTTCATACCATGCATAATATTCTATCAAAATTGCAGGGTTTGTCTGTGTTTTTATTCTTACCAATAAAATCTGCCATAGTTTTTCCATTGGAGGCTCTGCTCTGATTATCTACTTTAAAATCCACACCATATGCAGAAGATGGATTTGGATTACCCATATATTTTCCATTTCCATTATCCACCCAAGAGTCTCCAAACACGAATAGAGCGGGAATAGAAATATCAGATTTGAAGGGTCCAAGATCAGATGCAACATGGGAGTCATTCACTAGAAGGAAATGACACAAAAGAAAAGAAAATTATGAGGCCCAATTTATAGAATTCATTATTTTCATCATGAAGCTAATCAAATTAATGGGAAACACAACGATAATGAAGCAACAAGTTTCTTATCAGGCTTTGAGCGGAGGATGCTTATTTATATTCCATTTGAAACTGCCACCAGGCGCCTAACTCAATGGTGGAGGCAAAATTAGCTGTGAACCAGCTAGCTGGGAAGTTTGTTTATTTATTTATACTGCTAAAAGAAGAGCAAAATCCAGCCATGCATGCAACAACTGTAGAGATATGCACGCAAGCGTGTTGAGAGAGGATACACACGCACACGGTGTATGTTAATAATTTACAGCTATTTAAAATTTAATGATGGTTATATTACAAACCAACCTTAATTTGGTTAATATTTTCCAGCAATTTCTTTGCTCAAAATAGGCAATAATACTATATGTTTTAATTGCTCCTAGCAGTTCCAATTTTCAAAGGAAATACTAAAAATATTAATGTTATGTTTAAGTTCGCAAAAGCATGATGTTAATTTAGAGCTGGCTAGTCAAATCTATGTGATGCCAATTATAATCGGTAAATGTAGAATAAAAAATACCTGCTTCACGATCACTAAGTGAATCAAGTTTTACAAATAATGTTAATTGACCTCTACTTTCTACATTTATGTCAAAATGTCTCTACCTCGTTAGTCATTTTACAATGAGAATTATATTTAATTGCAACAAAAAAAAAATGGTATTATTTATTCTCGTAATAATATTGAATTATTCTTTGAATAACTATCTTGATGGGACACCGAACCTGAAATATTATTTATGCACGCGAATGATCATAGACGATGGAGAATAGTCCAAACAATTGAGAGATTAAGCTTTAACTTATGTTTTGGATTTAATTTATATGAACTTTTATTTGAGTTTTATTAATTTGGCTTTATTTGTTGGGTTTGATTTAATTATTATTGGGTATTTTATTTAGTGGGCCATAAGCCCAATCGCTTATTCTAGTTAGGGTTTCAGTATTAATACCCTACTTTTCTAAATGTTAAGAGACTTTTGATGATTAATGAAAAATTTGTAGACTTTGCATATCTCAAATCCCCTTTCTTCTCTTCTTTTCTCAGCTTCTTCTCTAAAAGCTTATTTCTTTTTCCCGATTTTAATTCTTTTGTTTGTTATCCCGCATTAAATTTGATATCAGAGCCAGGGTTTTAATTGTTCTTACAATTCCATAATATTCATGATAAACCTTTGATCCGATTTGATCTAAAAAAAAAGTCCTACTATTCTGATTGAAAAAAAAGAGAGGGAAACACTGTTCATCTTCTCCACAGCAAACAGCCGCCAAAATCAAAATTGTCATTGTTCATCATCAAAAACTCACCAAATCTGGAAAACGCCGATTGCAATGTGCATCAATGCCGGTCACACCAAGACCCACAACGACAAATTCTCCTACAGAAGGCCACTCCCCATGCCATCGACAAATCACACCAAATCGTCTGCAGCGGCGCCTCCACAGGACCGCATCAGACCTGTGGCTTCAACAACCAAATCAGCATCACAAACCATCAGACGTAACTATCCACAAAACCCATCACAACCAACATCGATTCGTGGTTCACAGCAGCAAAGGCAAACAGTGCAACAGATCGTCATCTGCCACCGTCCATAGTGTTGTCGCCCTCAGCAGCAACAACATATCCACGCATCAACATGCTCCCGTCCAGCAGCGACACCATAACCCCTTTCATCGCACCGCCGGTCCCAAGCAGAATCACGGAACCAAATTTCTTGCGCCATCGCCGCCAGCAGTGGCAATAGATTACATGAGGTAGGGAAGAAGGAAATAGCAGCTTTCAAGGCAAATTAATTAACTCTTCCACGTCAGTAGATTTCTGCCACATCAGCGCCATGTCATCTCAGCACACCAGCCAGCGCCACGTCATCCAGTGAAGCCTTGTCAGCCAAAGGCTGCTAGTATCTACCATGTCATCCGGCAATTCACCAATATACCACATCAACATCTTGACCACATCAGCTACAGCAGATTCCAGCTTCATCCACCGATCTAGTTAGTGAATCACTCTCCCTTGTGATTTGTTGAAGTTTACTTTTTGGATTTGCAATTTTCATTTAAAGTTATCATTAATATTACTTTTGTGCCAAAAACAATTTCACCTAGCATTTTTAATTGTTAATTTTGTTCATCAACCTTTTTCATCAGTGATAGCTAGTATTTTATTCTATTTGATATTAGGAGTTCTTGCTTGTGACATTGTGTGTTTGATTAATCATTTACACTTAAGAATCTAGCATTACATGCTTACAATTTTATTAGTGTAATTTGTTCTTGATTAATCTCCACATTAAAAAGAAGAAGAAGATATGATTAGCTTTATTTTTTTGTATTGCGACTTCACTTATAAGAACTATTTGTGATCTCAATTTCATTTCTAAGTGAGTGTTGCATGCTTTTGTGTCATAATCATCTAGTGTACAATATTAAGTTTACACTTACCATAGACTCAACCTTTAGTGATATTTTTATGACCAATAAAGGGGCACTACAAATGTAGGTGATCAACATGTTTAAAAGAATTGAACCCCAAGAGAGTTTTCGAATAAGGCACTCAAAGACCAATAAATATCACAAGAATAATTATTATGGACAAGTTCACTCTAAGCACCACCAGTATGACTATCATTTAGGTTACTCTAAACACGATGACTTTGATTAGCGAGTCTTGAGTCCTAACAAAATAGAAGCCCCCACTTTTGACGGTCTTCATGACCCTTGGATATTTGATATGTAGATTCGTGATATTGATCGATTCTTTGAGTGGCATAACTTGTCTAATAATAAGAAAGTTAGATTTGCTAAGATGAAACTCATTAATGAAGCCAAAATTTATTGGAGAGATGTTGAGGATTGTTTAGAGATGAGAGGTAAACCTCCTATAAATGATTGGATCAAAATGAAACAAAAACTTCAGGAGAAGTACCTACCCCAGTCTTATAGGAATAAACTCTTAGACCAATGGAACAATCTAAGATAAAGGAATAAGTTTATCAATGAGTATATAACGTAGTTTAACGATTACATTATTAGATGTGCCATAAGAGAGAATAAAGCCATGACCTTGCGTAGATTTTGTAAAGGCTTAAATGATGATCTTAGAAGAGAAGTTGTATTTCAAGGTGTATCTACCCTTAACCAAGTTTATACCTTAGTTAAAGACTACAAGTTGGTCACAAAGAATCAGTGGAAGTATTGTCAGGACTCTTATAGTATCCCTATTAGGTCCCAATTCAGAAGTAGTGATTCTTTGTTAGATGCTCCACCCCACAGACCTAATCCTAGTAACTCCTAACTTTATAAGAAAGATAAAGGCAAACGAGTTATTAATGAAGTGTCTAGGGTGAGTTCAATGGTTAAGTGTACTAATTGTCTAAGTTTTAGTCATATCTCTTTAGATTGTACCTCTAAACCTTTAGTCATCTAAAAATATAAGGATATAGGTAAAAAGGAATATTGTAGTGTTGAAGTGTATGAGCCTAATCTTGAGGATTTTAGTGACTTAGATGACGAGGATGTGCAAGAAGAGGGATTTAACACAATGAGCCCACATGAGCTTGAGGCTGAGGTTAAGAAAGAGTCTAGTATGTTTGCTTTAATGGTGGAGGAAATTTTAGGGAACTCTTCAATGGAATCGCCTATAGAGATAAGTATGGTCTTAGAAGAGTCTCATGATATTAGTCCTCCTGAATTACCTGATTCCTCATCCCACATGCTTGGTGTCCAGCACATCATAAGTTTAGAGCAACATGTTGAGCTTCTTGACCCCTTACCACATGCACGTTATGAGGAAATGAAAATAATCCTAGTTTACTTGATTATGTCTATACTATATCTGCATAGGTTTCAAACAATGTTTGTCTCATTCCACACCCTCAATCATTTAGTGTTCATAGTTACAAACCTGGGAAGCCTATAGAACACCTTCCCATATCTCCTCATGATAGGATGTCTAAATCAGCTGAGTCGTTACCATGTAGGGTTCATAATTTGCATATTGAGATCATGAAACAAATTCAAGCAAGTAATGAACAATACAAATTTTGAGCTGATTTACTTAAGTATCATGATGCACTTAATGTTGGAGATTATTTCATGATACATATTAGACCTGAACGGTGTCCTTTAGAAACCGATCATAAATTGCAAGTAAGTAGTGCTAGACCTTTCAAAGTGTTGCAAATGATTAAATCAAATAATTATGTCATTAAATTGCCATCAAACTTTGATATTAGCTCTACTTTTAACATGAAAGACCTCATTATTTATAAAATACAACCTATCCCTAATGCTCCTTTTGATACCCCTACCTCATTATCCATATCTTTGGCATAAAAGGAACATATAAATGCTATTTTGAATGCACAAGTTGTTTTTACTAGGGATGGTGAACTTCAGCAAATCCTAGTATATGGGCTCGATGACCAGATTCAGACTATACTTGGATTATCAGAGAGACATCACAACAACTTGATGTTTATCTTTGTGAGCGTTATTGGAGTTGCCTTGGCCTGTACTCGATGGGGTCGAGTTCTTCCAACCCCGGGAGAATTGATGGGGACACCGAACCTGAAATATTATTTATGCACGCAAATGATCATAAATGATGGAGGATAGCCCAAACAATTGAGAGATTGGGCTTTAACTTATGTTTTGGGTTTAATTTATATAAACTTTTAGTTGAGTTTTATTAATTTGGCTTTATTTGTTGAGTTTGATTTAATTATTGTTGGGTATTTTATTTAGTGGGCCATAAACTCAATCGCTTATTCTAGTTAGGGTTTTAGTATTAATACCCTACTTTTCTAAATGTTAAGGGACTTTTGATGATTAATGAAAAATTTGCAGACTTTGCATATCTCCAATTCCCTTTCTTCTCTTTCTTTGCTTTCTTTTCTCAGCTTCTTCTCTAAAAGTTTCTTTCTTTTTCCCAGCTTTAATTCTTTTATTTGTTGTCCCGTATCATATCTTAGTTTAAAATTTAAATTATTAAATTGCATAATGTTATATACATAATACGTATAAGCTTAAATGATCATTGAATGATATCAATAATCAGATTATAATGTTTAAAAAGTCTATTGATTAGTACTTAAAAGTGCATTTTTATCAAGGTTTTATATCATCATTTTGCACTTAAAGTATCAATAACTCCTTAACTAAAGCATGTTTTACAATAACATATCTAATTATACAAGATACCTTTAATTTATGGTAAATGTTCATCTTAAATGCAGGCCTATCACAAAAATGAAAGAATTGATTGATGAGTTGAAGTACTGAAATTGAAAGGACAAAGAGATGGCCAAACTTAGAAAAGAGATGCTGGTGCAGTCCAAACTGGAACACTGTTCGGTAATTGGGTCATATCTGGAGCTGTAGATCTTGGATTTAGGTCCATTTTATATGGATGGAAAGATAAGACATAGGCCTACAACTTTCATGTGGAGCCCAAGATTCAAAAAGGCTGTTTTCAAGTCCAAATTGTAGCAACAACAAAGAAGTCCGAATCTGTCCTACAGCCCAGACACTGTTCAGTGTTCAGCGCGTTAACAATTCGCTGCCGAGTGGCATGTTCTGCAGCAAACTTGCGATTCGCTGCCAAAGTGGAGTTGTCTACAGCAAATCGCTGCCGAAGTTGAGTTGGCTGCAGCGAAATTGTGATTCGCTGTTGAAACTGTGGTGCCAGCAACGAAATAGTTTTCGCTGCCGAACTGGCTGCCAGCAGCGAAACAGTTTTCGCTGCTGAATTGGTTGCCTACAGCGAAACAGGTGTCGCTGCCGAATTGGGCAGCCTGCAGCGAACCAGTTCTCGCTTCCGATTTCTACAATAAACATCCTAGGCAGAAATGACTTAAATGCTAGTAACAACTTCATGGTATGATGGTGTAAAATATGGAACACTTGAATGTGAACATATGAACTCTTGAAATAAGTGTGGGGACGAATGTGATTCAAAAATACAAATTGACTGATTTTTGACCATTGATGTTTTAGGTGGTGCGCTCGGGATTGGACCATCGTCAAGACAAGAACAACCCACAGGTGGAGCAGGTAGGTGACTTGCACCTTCCTTTTTCATACGTTGAATAATGAAATACTTTAACATGAATATTACCATATTGTGTTAGAACCGATATTAGATTGTTGGACGCTTAAATGTTGAGAAATGAATGATTAGCTTCGGCTAATGGCATCCGAATGGATGACCGCGACGAATGATTGATTAGCATTGGCTAATGGCATCCGAATGGATGGCCGGGACAAAGAATGATTAGCTTCAGCTAATGGCATCCAAACGGATGACCGGGAAGAACGATTGATTAGCTTTGGCCAATGGCATCCGAAGTGGATGACCGGGGTGAGTGAACGGTTAACCTCAGCAAATGATGCCTTAAGAGGATAGCCGGGTTTAAGATTATGGTTGATTGCCAAAAATTGGTGCATCTATATGTACTACAAGTTGTTTATACCAAGTACATGAAGAAATTATAAATGTTAATGCTTCATTTAACTGCCAGATCATTTAGTTACCATTATTATTATTATTATTAAGTAATTACATTCTCTTAAATGTTTTGTACTGCTGCAGGGACGTCACACCAACGAGACGTCTAGGAAACCCGATACACGGGAACCTACTTTTGCAAGGAATCATGTAGATGCATTCTAAATCACAATGTATTTTGTATGAATCAATGTACTAAATGTTTAACTTTTATTAGATCCTTTTGTTTAAATTTGTAATGGCTATTAGTAGGATAGGAATGCAAACTCATGTCTATGTATGTATATTTTTAATATGAACTTCTAATCATGCAACCATAATATTACGTGTTTATGTAAGATTCACTTTTAAATGACATATTGATTGTATGGATTGTATCTTGATGATGTGAGGGATCAGGTTCACTGACTACCGGCACCATGTGTGTTAGGTATATATATATATATAAAAAAAAAATTACTATTGTTTTGGGCCTGAAAAACCGGGTTGTTACAATGATAGATTGGATTGACCCTATCCCCCTCCTGCCCCCTGCAACCCAAGTCATGGACTCTATTGAGTTTAATAACTTTTTTTATGAACTTCTTTTTTAATTATATAATAAAAATAGATGCTCACAAAATTGAGCATCATCTTAAAAATACACTTATTTGAGACCATTATCCTTAAAAAACAAACAAAAATCAATAATGCAGTCTATTTCCCAACCAATCTAATACTATATGATAAAATAAAAAAATTAAAAAAATTAAAAGACAAAAAAAAGAAAACAACATATCCTATCGATGGGTAAACTCGTCAAACTTGTGAATCGGGTAAGTCAGGCTTGTATACTAAACTTGTGAATTGGGTTATGGACTCCACTAAAATTATAATTTGTTTTTTTTTCAAAACTATTTTTTATTTAACTATATGATAACAAAAATAGATGATTGCAAAATCAAACACCAATTCAATACTGAGATGTTTTTTTTAGATCGCGATAACCTCATAAAAGGCGAAACAAAACCAATTATGAAACTAAATTTTCAATTAACCTAGTATATAAGGATGAAAAAAAAACTAATTTAAAAAAGTTAAACTTGTCAAACCCGCGAACCATGTCAACCAGCCAAACATGTGAATAAGTCCATAAACTTTATAAAATTTAATAACATAACTTTTTTTTAAAACTTTTTTTTTAACTATATGAGAAAAAAATAGATGATAAAAAAAACAAGTTCAATTAATAAAAAGACACACCACCAAACTCATAATTCAGGGCAACCCGCGTTACCCTGACAAACCCATAAATCATGTTAATCTTATAAAAAGGTAAAATAAAAAGAAATAAATGATAAAATCAAACCATCCTAATATTAAAAAATAAAATCCATAAAAAAATTAAAAAATAAATCAAAGCAAAAATTCAAAAAGAAAAAAGAAAGAAAGCAAAACATTGTGGATTACTATTGTCAGTCACATTGCAATGTGTGTGGGTGAACAATGGTTTCCTCACACCCTTTAATTGTTGTTACTTTATAAAGTTTGATAACATGACTTTTTTCTAACACTTTTTTTTTAACTATATGAGAAAAAAATAAACTGTAAAAAAAAAAGTCAAGTTCAATTAAATAAAAGAAAAAAAAAGACAATCCACCAAACTCATAAACCGAAAAAACCTGGGTTATCTTGGCAAACCTGTAAACCACACTAACCTCATATAAAGGCAAAATATAAAAAAGCAAATTACAAAACTAAATTCTCAACGATCTTAATTTTAAAAAATAAAATCAACAAAAAATAGATTTGAAAAAAATCATAACAAAAATTAAAATAAAATAAAATAAAAAAGAAAGCAAAACACTATGGATTACTATTGGAATCCACAGTGCAATGGGGTTATGTGAACAATAGTTTTCCCCTTAATCTTTAATTTTTATTACTTCATAAAGTTTAATAACATGATTTTTCTCTAAAATTATTTTTTTAACAATTTGAGAAAAAATAGACTATAAAAAAAACAATCAAATCCATAAACTAGGGCAACTTGGGTTACCTCGACAAACCCACAAATCACGCTAAACTCATATAAAAGCAAAATAAAAGGAAAACAATTACAAAGCTAAATTCTCAACCATCTTAATATTAAAAAATAAAATCATCAAAAACAATTTTGAAAAAAAAATCATAACAAAAAAAAGGAAAAAAAAACCTTGTGTTCAAGAAGGAAATAAAAATATGGGGAAACACTATAGCAATCCACAATATTTTGTGAGGAAAACTACAATGTTTTCCCTGCATGCTTTAGCTTTTCTTATAATACATATGGTGGCAAGCCAAGTAGAAAAGCCTTTGACTTTGGTAAAGATGAGATTTCCCAACTTCTATTGTCTGACACATCGCAACTACTTTTTTAGTGGCACCTTTCCTACGACTGGGTGCTATAATTCGATTTTTACTCCCTTAAAAAACTAAAGAGTTTGCATCAAAATATTTTATAGATAAAATTTAATAGATTTTTGAAAAAAAAATGATTATTGAAAAAAAAACAATACAATTAGTGATAAAATTAGATGAATAGTGAATTTTCAAGAATTAAGGACTAAGCTAGAGCAAGCACAAAAGGTCAAGAATAATGTTGAGGGATGATTAGGGGTTTAATTGAAAAGAAAAGGGTTAAATTGGCCAAAATAAAAGAATTAAAAGACCAAAGATCAAAATAAATGAGATGGTAAATTTTGAAAGTCTTATTAATTCAATCAAGGGTTTAATTGAAGAAAATAAATTAAAATTTAGAGTCATCTTGACCAAAAAAAAGAATTAAAGGACTAGTGACCAAAATGAAAGAGGTGTTGGAGTTCGGGAGCCTTATTAATTCAATTAAGGGCTTAATTAAAGAAGAAAAAAAAAGAATTTTAGATTCAATTTGACACGAAATTTAAAAAAAAATCAAAGGATCAATGACTAAAATAAAAGTGGTTGATTAGTACTTAAAAGTGCATTTTTATCAAGGTTTTATATCATCATTTTGCACTTGAAGTATCAATAACTCCTTAACTAAAGCATGTTTTATAATAACATATCTAATTATATAAGATACCTTTAATTTATTGTAAATGTTTATCTTAAATGCAGACCTATCACATAAATGAAAGAATTGATTGATGAGTTGAAGTACTGAAATTGAAAGGACAAAGAGATAGCTAAACTTAGAAAAGAGATGTTGGTGCAGTCCAAATTGGAACACTGTTCTATAATTAGGTCATATCTGGAGCTGTAGATCTTGGCTTTAGGTCCATATTATATGGATGGAAAGATAAGACATAGGCCTAAAACTTTCATGTGGAGCCTAAGATTTAACAAGGTCGTTTTCAAGTCTAAATTGTAGCAACAAAAAAGAAGTCTGAATCTGTTCTGCAGTCCAGACACTATTCAGTGTTCAGCCCATATCTCGAGTTTTAGAAGTCCAAATGATCTCAAATTTTTCCCCTGGAAAGATGAGACAATTTCTTAGAACTTTCATGATTGAAGTCTGTTCAAATTATGACGTTATCAATGACGATTTTGGCAGACAAGAAGATAAGAATTGTCACCAAGTCAAGATGTGGCCACCCATTCATTAATTAGTCAACAAATCAATAGTTCTGAATTTTGGCCTATAAAAGGAGGCATTTGCCATGTATTTAGGCATCTTGGTGTTGAGATCAAGATCATGCTCTTGCTTTCTCTTTTTGTATTTTTAATGTTTAAGTTTTGCTTTTATTAATATCTAGTTTATGCCTTTCATTTCCTTTTTTTTACTTAGTTAACTTCTTTCTCATTTATGTTCTTATCTTGTTTATTTATGTTTCTTTCTTTCATTATGTTTAACTAAGTTAATTATGTCAAGGTGAAAAGGGTACACTAATGGTGTAAGAATAAGTATAATATAAACTTAACATGGACCTTAATGTTGGATACTAACATGCTTTATAATTGTTATCTTGTTCACTTTTAATACTTTGCTTGTTAAATGGTTAATCTAGATTTATGTTGTATAACACTTGGTACAAAAAATACTTGGCACTTTCATAGCCCATACTGTATGGTATGACTGACACCTGAGCTATGAAAGGAACTTGATTTGTTGTTAACATAAGTTATAATCATGAATGCCTGACAACATTTACAAGTATTAGCATTATTCGAATAAGATAACTAATATAATCACGTTAACAATTTATAATCTGATTGGAACCTCCTTGTGTGTGGTTTCCAATTGAATAATAAGAGTTTATACTATACTTGTTTGAAATACCATTAGTGGATCCTCTAACCTTGACATTTGTTGTTATCATTGTTTAATCCTTAACATCTTCCATCTCAAAGTTCTTATCAACTTCTTCTTCATCATCTTTATTATTATCATTATTAATAGTATTATTGGTATTATTATTATTATTACTACTACTACTCCTACTATTATTATTATTATTATTATTATTATTGTTATTATTATTATTGTCATTGTTATTGTTGTTACTATTGTTGTTGTATTATTTTTGTTTATAATTTATACATTCAACCTCCTTGTGGTTCGACCCCGGTCTTGCCGGGTTATTTATTACTTCGACACTCCTGCACTTGGGAGAAGACATCAATCTTTTGGTCGTGTCAGTGGTGGTAAAATTTAGGGGTTTTATTGAGTTAATCAGGGGTGTAATTGAAGAAAAATATTGAGATTTAGGATCAATTTGACCAAAAATGCACAAATTGAGAATCCAATGACCAAATTGTAAGACGTGCCAATATTGTGGGACTATTTTGAATACAATCGTAGACTAAATTGAAAGAAATCTTGAAGAAAAAGTCAAAATTGGCTAAAAAAAATTAGAAGTACAAAGACCAAACTAAAAATAATTATAAAAGGATGAAATAAAAAGAGAAGTTTAATGAAATGGTGCATTGCACCGAAGATTGTTTTTTTTTAAATGAAATACATCGAAACAACATCATTTTAACATGCATGAGGGATTGTATTCTTCCCTTCACGCATCCATAATGTGCAATTCTTGTTCCTTTTTCTTCTTTTTGTTTTGTAGGTCTTTGATTGGATTTTAGACAATTATATATATATATCTCTCTCTCTCATGCATTTTATAAATGCCAACAAACACACCCTTCACCTTACTTGTAGTTGTACTCCATTCTTGGTTGAAAAGGCATGTCAAAGTAGCCAACCCAAGCATGTTGTACAAAATATACAAAATTCATGAAGAGTCAAGATTGACCTAAGAAAATCAAGGACAAGATTGTTCCATCTAGAAAAGTTCTAGGACCTCTTTTTGCCTATAAATAGAGAGACATGACAAAAAAAAAAGGGAGAGCTAGTTTAAAAAGAGAAAAAAAATCCAAATTAGAGTGAGAGAGAGAGAAAAAGGTTTGATTTGATAAGGGTTATCTACAGGATTAGAAAGAAGTGGGGAAAAAAAAGAAAAAAAGGGAGAAAATCACCCTAAAACTATAAAAATTAGAATAGGGTAAAAAAAAGAAAGGTTGGATTTTTTTGTCATAAACTGGTTCATTTTGAACCAGAGAGTTTCAGAAGAGAAAGACAAAGAAAATAGGAATAAAAAGAAGGTAAAATAAGATAAAAAGAATCCAAAACTAAAGAGAAAAAACTACCTACAGCTAGAGAGAGAAAAACATAAAAAAACATCTCACCATTGCCACCCACCCACCATTGCTTCTACCACAGACCACCATAACACCTCCACACTAAGCTGGAACCACCATTGAGGTAAGTAATAACCTTTCCTCCTTTTTTTTCTTTCCCTTGGGTTTTTATTCAAAATACTTCTTTATATATGTTTAGTTTTTCTTAGAAAATAAATACATTAATAAAAACTGAAAGTTGTTTTCTTAGGTTTTAGTTGGGTTTAATCTAGATATTATGTCTTTTATTATAAAAAATATTTAAAAAATATAGAGCTAACTAAGTATTTTCGGTTTCTTAGAAAACAATTACATGAAAAAGAAAAACTAAAATTTGTGTTTTTAGGTTTTAGCTGAGTTTAATCTAGATATTATGTCTTTGATCATAAAAATATAAACAAAATATAGGACCAAATATGTGTTTTGGGTTTCTAAGAAAATAAATACAATAATAGAAACTTAAAGTTTAAGTTTTTAGGGTTTAGTTGTGTATTTAGGGTTTATTTAAAATATGAAAAAATATGGGTTAAATATGTGTTTTTTATTAGAAAATAATACAGAAAGGGAAAACTAAAAATATTTGTGTGTTTAGGGTTTAGTTATGATCTAGATTTGGTATGTTTCTTTGATAAAATTACATTTAGCATCATTTGGTTTGGTCCAAATTGCGATTACCCAATATAGTTTAAAAAATTACACTTTACATAATAGATCAATTAAGATTTTGAAATGTAATGAAATGATCAAATTACCTCATATATATTAAAAATAAAAAAGGGAAAAATTCATCTACAACTTAGCAAAACAATCTTCTTCTTTTCAATCCACATCATTGTGAACTATTAGCCAATGCCTCCATCTCTTTTGCCAAAATCTATCCACACCACTAACACTAACAACCCCTTCAGTCTTTTTCTTCTTCAAACCCAAGCTATCGACTCCATGGGAACTAGTTTCCACCCGAACTAGCCACCACCAAAAATCCTGACTCCTTCACCACGTTAACTATTATTAGATCCAATTGAAGTAGAACACCACTAAACAAACCCAGTCTAATAACCATGACCCTTTCTCCTCAAATAACAACAACCCACATAGACAAACATAACACAACCAACCTAATGACCTAAAGAGAGAAAAAACAAAACCAGAAAAAGAAAAAAATAAAACTTCTTGTTTTTAAATCTCTCATTTCAGGTTATTGGTGACACCACTAACATAAAGAAGAAGAAGAGAAGAAGGGTCACCTGATCTAGTGAAAAACGCACCTCCCAAGCCATTAGAGCATTGATCCATGCGCCACCAATTATGGCAATGCATGAACTACACGTATCTATGTTGCCTCCATTGTTACAACTGCCTCTAACAATTCTTGATCAACCCCAGTCACTCTTAAAGGTCAATTTCAAACACCAAATGCATTTTTGAACAACTTTTAATATTTTGTGGTGTGTTTTGTAATTAATAATTTTAGTATGATTTTTTCTGACTTTATTAGAATTGAATGAATATAGGAGAAAGCATCTTATATCACTAAAGCTAATAAAAAAAGGTTGAATATAAGAAGAAGATTAAAGCCCACAACAAGGAGCAGATAATTGGGTTGACTAATTGTTTATTTATTAGACAATGATCATGTTTATGGTTGAATTAATTTGTTTTCTTCTTGAATTTTAAGTTGAAGGACCAAGGAAAAAGAGCAGATAGAGATCAATGATGAAGAGAAAGATAATTAAAAGGAAAGTGAGGAGGTTAATGGTTCTAAATGTTGTTCAATTGTTTGGTTTGTGTTATTGATAGTTTTGGATTGGTATAATTTAGAACTATTTGCAATTTGATGTAGCACGATGACGACGACGAGTAGGATTTAGACCTAGAAAATAGCGTTGTCATGTAGGTTGTGATAATGTGTGAACATTTGATGCTAATGGCTGGGTATTTTTCTTGTTATTTTGTTTTCTTTCAGTTACTCTTTATCTTTTATAGGAAGGATAAGTGTGTTGCTCCCTTTTGTTATTTTGTCATTCTTCTTCCAAGGGAATAAAGTTATTAGTTGTAGAAGGAAGAATGCCACTTGAATCAAAGTTTAATGAATTAGATAAATGTCATCTCTATATTTGATTATTCATTTATTCAATTACATATTTATGCCTTCTACCCTTTTCTAAAGAAAGAATATGATTAAAAAGGGTGAATTTTTGTCTATTTTCCTTTCGTTATTGCAATGTGTTTCAACCTTAGTTTTTTAAAAGGTTTGATGTTTATATCAAAAATAAGGGTGAATGGATGTGGCTTATTAATTTTGTTTGATGCCTATTCTCCTGTGTTTCTTTTACTTTTCGTTTAATGTTGTTTTTCTCATCCTTCTTTTACTTTTGGTTTGATACCTCGGTGTGGTCGTATTTGTTTTGTTCAATTAGATGTATATATTATTGAGTAATGGTGATGATAAATTGATTATTTGTGGCTAAAAATTGTGAATGATTTGGAAAAGATATGATGTTTTTTTTAGTTATGGTAATGAATAAATGGTTGCTTATGGCTGGAAATGATGAATGATTTGGGAATAACATGATGTTTTTTATTTTATTTTATGGAAATGGTAATTATAAGAGTTATCAATGGCTATTTCTTTTCAAAAATTTCCAACAATCATTTAGTGGCATTCTTGTTACTATTTAGCTTTAAAGGCTCTTTAACTATTAAATAAATTATAATGGTAATTCTATAAATAACATGTTTATACTTCTAATATAACATGTTTACACTTCTAATATTTCACATCTCATAACTCAATCACGACCCAATCATCCTAGGTCTCAATCCTACAAACATCATCGTCATCACAACCATAATATTTATAACATACATTAAATAACAAATATCATTATAGAGGAATAAATGAGATAAACATGTATATATGAACACAATCATATGAATTCCAGAGTCAAGATTATATATTCAAGTTTAAACATCAGTTATACAAATTAAGTTATATAAAAGTTGTAAATTAAGTTATATAAAAGTTGTAATATTACAAAATACAAGGATATACTCCCTAGAACCTAGATTACAAAAAGTGAACATAAGTTAGGATTTACTCCTGTCGTGCATGCGATGATCCTAAAACAAAATACATATTATTGAAACATGAATATCACAATAAACATAGCAACATAAATATCTAACAATTAAAAAGGCAAACATGCATTCATATTCTATTGGCTTCTATTTTCTAGTTTCTATTGGAACTCTTTCACATTCAACTGCTAAAAATCGTTTCCTCTTCCATTATCAACCTTCATTCAAGATTTCATAAAATCAACAATGATTATTTTCTCCTAACACATTAGCAATACCAATTTCATCAGTATCATCATCATCTCGTAAGAGTCAATGTATAGCGATCCCTTTACCCGAGATCCTAACATACACTAAATGAATGCTAGCCAATACATGGTGATCCCCTTACTCGGGATCCTAATATACACTAATGTATGTTAGTACAAAACATGGTGATCCCCTTACCCGGGATCTTAACATACACTAAATGTATGCTAGTCAAAACATAGTGATCTCCTTACCCAGGATCCTAACATACACTAAATTTATGCTAGTCCATGCCACATATGACACTTCTTATATTTTCTTTGTCAGCGATAATTTCATGACTTGGCAATTCACACAAGAGCCATTCACATTGAATGCACATACATTTAGAATATTATCCAAAATATCAATATCATTACGCAAACTTTCATCTTTTCACATAATATCCAACATTCACTAATTCACATTTCACATCAATAACATATTAAATCATGGAATTTAACTAAAAATTATAGGTGCAGATCACCTACTTGTAGTAGAAGTGACATGATCAAAGAGTTGATGTCTTATTCCAAGTGCAGGAGTGTCAAAGTAATAAATAACCCGGCAAGACCGGTGTCGAATCACAAGGAGGTGAACTATATAAATTATAAATAATAATAATAACAATAACAACAACAACAACAACAACAACAACGATGATGATGATGATGGGTTAAAGAGGACTTTGAGATGTAAGATAAATGTGAAGATTAAATAATGATAAAAACAAATGTCAAGGTTAGAGGATCTACTAATAGTATTAGAGATAAGTAAAGTATAAACTCTTTATAAATTATCAACATGATCATATTAATCATCTTATTTACATAACACCATACTTATAAATTTTATCAGGTATTCATGATGCTAACTTATATTGACAACAAATCAAGTTCCTCTCATAACAACGATGTCGGCCGAAAACTATGAAGGATCAAGTATTTGATGTACCAAGTGTTATACAACATAAATCTAGATTAACCATTTAACAAGCAAGGTATTAAGAGTTAATAAGATAAAAATGATAAGACATGTTAATAGCAAACTTTCTTGGATATAAACATTAAAGTCCATGTTGAGTTTATATTATACATATTCTAACACTATTAGTGAAACCTTTTCACCTTGACATAATTAACTTAGCTAGACATTATGAAGAAGAAAAACATAAATAAACAATATAAGAACATAAACATGATATAAGTTAACTAAGTATAGTAAAGGAAATGAAAAGCATGAACAAGAGATTAATGAAAGCAAAACTTAAGCATTACAAACATATAAAGAGCAAGAGCAAGATCTTGATCTGAAGAACCAAGATTCCTAAATGAATGGCAATTGCCTCCTTTTATAGGCTAAAATTTGAAACTATTCATTTGGTAATTGATTATTAATGTAGTGGCCAACTATTGATTTAGTGGACTAGGTGGACAACAACACTCAAGCATTTTGGCTGGATGAAATGACATTGATGCAATTAGAATTTGGCAAAGTATTCCACATGACAGTTGTTGGCAATCATCTTATCTTTCTACCCATAAAATGTTAGAGCATTTGGATCACTAGAGCTCGAGATATGGCTAAACTACTGAGTAGTGCTTCTGGTGGACGTAGTGGATAGCCCTCAAGTTCTTGTTTGGATGAAATGTCATTGCTAACATTAGAATTTAGTAGGTTGTCTTCATGAAAGTTGTTGGAAATTGTCTTATCCTTCCACCCACCAAATTTGACATCAGTTGGCCTTCTAGAACTCCAGCTATGGGTAAAATGTTGAGCAGTGTTCGGGTTGGATTGCAGAATAGATTCTGACTTCTCTTTTATGGCCAAACTTTGAATTTGAAAACTACAGATTTGGGTCTTCCACTATTCATGAACATTTTAGGCCTATTTCATAGCTTTCTATCCATATAAATCAAACTAAAATCCAAGATCTATAGCTCCAGATATGACCCAATAACTGAATAGTGTTCCAATTTGAATTGAATCGGTATCTCCTTTCTAAGCTTAGCCTTTTCTTTGTCCTTTCACTTTCAATAGTTAATCACATCAATCAATCTTTTGAATTGTGAGATATGCCTGCATTTAAAATGAGCATTTACTATAAATTAAACATATCTTATATTATCAGACTTGTTATTATAAAATATGCTCTAGTTAAGGAGTTATTAATACTTCAAGTGCAAAATGATGATATAAAACCTTGATAAAAATGCACTTTTAAGTACTAATCACCCCCCAACCAGCTTATTACTAGTCCCTAGTAATCAAACGTTAAAATAGAAAAATAATTTGCAAGTTCCACAAAGCAAGGCATTTATCATTCAACTTCCATTAATCTATCCAAGTAAACAAACTCTCATTAAATTTATATATATTTGCTCAATACCTCTTAAACAAAATATTAATAAACCTTTTTTTTTATGTGCTCAAATGTATGAAAACATAGATGATGGGGCTTTTATTGGAAGAAAACAATATTTTGTTCTAATGTTTAAGGTTAACTTCTTCGGGTTGGGATTATTATCTTTTTTTTTATATATATATATACATATAACTTAAAACACAATACATCTTTAACCCATGTAACGAGCTGTAGGCTAATGACTCCCAGACCAGTTGGTCTTAGGGCATTAGGTGTTGAGACACTCCTTCGAGCTTAGTAACTCGGGTTGAAGATACTGATATGTAGATAGTGCAATGTTTAATTCCATTAAGCTTTTCTCCTTAACCCATGTAACAAGCATTGGGCCAATATCTCCCAAGTCAGTTGACTTTAGGGTATTAAGTGTTAAAACACCCTTTTAGGCTTAATTGCTTAGATTAGGGAGGCTACGAAACCAAACTTATCTACGTTTTTATTAATGTTTTTTTGTTTTTTGTTTTTTTTTTTGCAAATTATATACTATCCATTTTCCTTAGTTGTTACTTTTAACAAAAGAATATAAATAACGTAATAATCCAATGTGCGACCCATAATCATATGTTAAAGTGTATGTGTGAAAATGAAAGTTTAAGAATACTTGTTAAATTAGTATATAAGCAGAATCAATTGATAATAATGTGAGAGTTTGTAAACCTGAATATTTCAAGAAGTAATATGATAGACCTTGTTAAGAATGTTTACTAAGATGCGTCTCAAGAGTCACTTTAACAAAAGAACTCCTTGACTCTGCCATCTTAGTAACAACTGTTTTGCAAATAGAAAACATAGTTAATTTTTTTTTAAGTATCAATCAACTACTACCCTTGCCCCCCAACCAAAATGAGACATTGTCCTCAATGTCCTAAGGTATAAAGATAGAGTATAGAAGACATCACCTGAAACAACGAACACTGACAAATCTGAAACACTTAAACAAATATAAGAAATAACAAAACAAAATAATATGCTATTAATAAAACTAAAAGACACAAGGTTTCACAAACGAAGGCTCAAATCCAATCTAAGCTTTTTACGGCTTTCCTTAGTTGACCAATGTATGTGACTCATGGAAGGATCAACGATAGGGATGAAAGATTGTAGTTGGTCAATCAATTATTCAGTAGTAGCAGCAGAGATTATGATTTGTTATGCCGAAGATGTTAGAAATTCCTGTTCCACAGCTTGATCAAGAAAAGACAACAATTTATTTTAAAAATCATTAACATTTAACAAACCTATAGGTTTATGGTGAATGTGCAGTTGGGCCTAAGAGGAAATATGAAAGATCTCTTATTTGTTATGCCGAAGATGTTAGAAATTCCTGTTCCACAGCTTGATCAAGAAAAGACAACAATTTATTATAAAAATCATTAACATTTAACAAACCTATAGGTTTATGGTGAATGTGCAGTTGGGCCTAAGAGGAAATATGAAAGATCTCTTCTAATGTGCCCAGAGCACCTAGTAAGGCAATGAAGCCATCAATGTGTTTAAACATTGTATTCAGTCGATTAGACATTGTGGAGACCTGTAGTTCCTCTCCAATTGTTTTTTCCAAGGAGGTCCTCTTTTGCTAAAGCTTTGGGGATGACCCCCAAAACTTGACTACCTCCTAAAAATACAGCTATTGACACCCCTCAAGAACCCAAGGCTGCCTCCTTCATACACTAAATGAATCTTTCTCTCAGCTAATACCTAACCAAGATGATTTGCTGATTCTAAAAACTTGTTTTCTTTCCCAGGATTGGATCCACCAAAAATACAAATATTTCTTATTTGATGACTTGAGGAACCTGTCATTTCTACACACTTCGATATATGTTGAATGCGTGGATTGAGTAGAAATGAAGGGAAGGAAGAGAAGATTTTATACATGAGAAATTGAAAATGCAATCATGCCACCTATGTGTAGGCCAGCTGGAGTCTCTCTCTCTTTTTTTTTTGTTTTTTTAAAAAACATGTGTATGTATAAACAATTGTGATTGTGGCTCACATCTTTCCTTGGTTTTACATCTAAGAATGGCTTAAACGCCCTCTATGGGTCGAGGATATGCTTCCCATCCAGTTTTCTAAAAAACTGGCAAACAGGGTCTTTTTTAGTCAGATTCCCAAGACTATGTTGAGCATGTTCTTTATGAAATTGTGGCCATAAATCATGAATTGCACGATGCATATCTCCACTAGGGTGCGTCTCAAGAGTCAATAGAAGATTATCTAAAGACCCCTTACTTAGGCCATCCTTAATGAACTATATTTTATCTTCACGGTTTACAGATACCATTCCTAAAAAATGACATTTTGCATTACAAGTCCATCTAGCACATCTGTGACAAACTTTCAATCATTTTGCACGATGTTTCTTTGTAAAAGTGCTTTTACCTATTCCAGGCATGTATGAAATGAAAGAATTGGAGGACTCACCTGATAATCAGACCTTTGCTTCAATTAGCTAGTGAATATCTTCAGGAATTCTATGTTTCATTAACAATCTCAATCTTTCACACCTAGCACAATAAATTATTATAATTGCATTCTGAGGCAGAGCGGGAAAATACTTTTTCAATTTTTCAAGAGTGGTGTCCATTTTTTTAGATAAGAAGTGGAAAAGAGATGCAAAGAAGGGAGAAAGAGCAAGGAATTGCACAAATATATACGTAGACATCAATTATCAAGGGAAACTGAAAGAACCGACTTAAGAGTCATGGGGTACCGTTATCCGCCATTTGACTAGGGTGAGAGAAACTAGCAAAACAAAGGTCACACAAAAAAGAAACACAAAAACAATGTGAGAAAAAGAATCAATCTTTATATACAAGAGTACCCAATTTAATAGAGTCATTTTCAATTGAAAAATTATCAAAGTAAACTTTCAAACGATGTCCATTTACCTTGAAAACATTACCATTCTTTGGATTCTCGATATCACAGGCCCCATATGGATACACATGTTTCACAATAAAAGGACCGCTTCATCTTGATCTTAGTTTTCTAGGAAATAAATGGAGTCGAGAATTATAAAGCAAGACTTTTTGACCAACACTGAATGTTTTTGTTAGTATTTTCTTGTCATGAAACTCTTTGATTCTTGCTTTATGAATGCTTGAATTTTCATATGCATCATTTCTTATTTCTTTAAGCTCATTTATTTGTAATTTTCGTAGCTGACTAGCATCATCAAGGTTTGAATTGAAAGCTTTAATAGCCCAATAAGCTTTATGTTCAAGTTCCACAGACAAGTGACAAGGTTTTCCATAGACTAGTCTATAAGGTGACATACCTAATGATGTTTTATAAGCAGTTTGATAAGCCCAAAGTGCATCATTAAGTCTTAAAGACCAGTCTTTCCTATTAGGGTTCACTGTTTTCTCCAAGATCTATTTGATCTCCCCATTAGCAAGTTCTACTTGTCCACTTGTCTGAGGGTGATAAGGAGTGATAATTTTGTGTGTGATTCTATATTTCTTCATTAAAGACTCAAATGACTTGTTGTAGAAATGTGTTCCACCATCACTTATCATGGCTCGAGGAATTCCAAATCGACTCAAGATATTTTCTTTCAAAAACTTTATCACTATTTTGTGATCATTGTTTCGACTTGGAATTGCCTCTATCCATTTTGAAAAATAATCTACTACGACTAATATGTACAAGAAACCAAATAATGGAGGAAATGGACCCATGAAATCTATACCCCAATAGTCAAAGATCTCAATGACAAGAATAGGATTTAAAGGCATCATGTGATGTTTTGAAATAGATCCCAACTTTTGACAATTTTCACAAATCTTGCAGAATGCATGCGTGTCCTTGAACATGATGGGCCAGTAAAATCCACTTTGTAAGATTTTTGCAGTTGTCTTTCTTGATGAGAAATGACCCCACATGCCTTAGAATGACAAAATTTAATGACACTACTTACCTCATTGTCAGGAATACATCTTCGAAATATTTGAATAAATAAGGGTCATCTTACTAAAAGTTCTTCACTTCGTTCAAGAACTTTTTTTTGTCTTGAGTGCTCCAATGAGCTGGCAAATGTCCTGAAACAAAAAAATTAACAATATTAGCAAACCAAGGCATTATAGCAATAGAAAGTAAATATTCATCAGGAAAGTAATCATTGATTTGTGTGATGTCAGATGTGGAATCTATTGTCAATCTTGACAAATGATTCGCGACAACATTTTCGGTGCCTGATTGTGCATCAAAAGTATCATTAAGTCTCTTATTTTACATATGTATTTATTGTTTTTATTTGGGTTTTTTATAATAATTGATGTGCTTTTTAGTAATGAAATTTCTTTTAATGTTTCGATAGGTTTTTGGAGCTTAAATGAATTATTTCAGAAAAATCAACGTCGGAATTCGAAACAAAGAATTGAAGAGAAATTTAGTTGAAGATTGAAGCAAATCTTGGTTCAAATAAGTGCTCCAAATTTGCCCCAAAAATCAATTCTATTCCAATTCTAGAAAAGAATATCATATGATGTATTTCAAGCCCAAACTTACCTTATGTTGTTGAAAACTTCAACCATCAAACACTCAAGGTTTTAATGTCAATCTTAGCTGAAATAATAGGTACATTTGTATCCTTATTTGATTCTTAAATTCAGCCTAAAATCAGCCTAAGCACAATCCATGATCTTACATGTCCACACAACAAATAACATTTGATTTATTTTGGGTAATTCATTAGCCCAAGAGGGCAAGCACATGGATGGAAAGCTGGAGGGGACATTGTCACATTATCTTGGGTCAAAAAGAAGAAAGAGACAGCTCAAAAAGGAGGAAGAAAAACGTGCACCAAAGTGTTCTCCAAGTTGGCCTGATTTGATTTTTCAGAACACCTTTTGGTGTTTTGCCCATAACGTTTGACTCATATTTCCAAATGTGCTATTATTTAGTGATCTGGAAATCTAACAGAATGACCTATACATATGTCTCTAATAGCCATCTCCAAAAGAGGCTTCTAAGAGGGTCGAATTTCTGTCCAAAGTTAGAGTCAGATTTGTGTCCGAATTTTTACTGAAATTGTGTTGTGTTGTTCTTTATAGATTTCGGTTCTTTAGCTTGTAAAACTCATTATTTCAGTTTGATTCAAGTTATTTCATGTTTATTAAAGTGTTATTATATATAATCATGGTTGTATAATCTCCTTCTTGGATCCAAATTAAGGATGATGGTGATTGAGGTGAGTTCTTTAAGATATGAATGAATCTTAATGTTTATCTTCTTATTTTCTTCATAAATGTTTTATTATTGCAAAGAAATTTTAGAAATCATTTAGGTAATGTTATAATCTTGAATTTTTATGCACAAACCTTAGTTTTGGTATAGAGATTGCTTGATTCAATGTCTTACTTAATATGAAAGTACTTGTTCATTCTTAAGCAATAATCAATCTTCATCTTTTTAAACTTTATTGTAATATCTTCCAATCTAATATCACCATCGTTGATATTAGGTGGAGTAATCTTATATATGTTGAAGGAATCACCAATACATCACCATGAAAATTGATTTGGACCAAGATTTACTCTTTCTTGTCATTTAACATCTATTTACACTTTTTTATCTTTGAAAACAAATCCATCAATCAATTTCAACCAAGTTATTGTTAATTTAATTTCTCTTGAGTTTTTTTTGTTACCTAGCTTAATTTCCAGATCTAGCTCTCTGTGAATATGACCTCGATCTTACCGAGTTAATTGCTACATCGGACACTCGTGCACTTGCGAGTTAAAACAAGCTGATCATAAAAAGTGGTCAAGCAATTTTGGTGCCGTTTCCAGGGAGCTAGCAAGCCAAGGTAACAAATTTATATTTGATTATTGGAAAACAAAAAAAAATACATATAAATAAAAAATCAAATGGCTGGTTTTACCGCCTAATAAAAAAAATTTTTGACCTCAACATTTCGGATATTGGACTATGGACTGGACTATTAATTGTTAGGTTTTGGTTGGTTCAACCATTTTTCTTTTATTGTCTATTCTAATTTGTTTCTAATATTTATTGTTTATATTATAAGGTTGGTTTTACCGCCTCTTGTTTATTTTATTTTATTTTGCTGTTATTAATTTTCTTATATTTATTGTATGAAGTGCTTGGCCAGTATTACCGCCTCTTGTTCATTTTATTTTATTTTGTTGTTTTGTTGTGATTATTTTTCTTATATTTATTGTTTGAAGTGCTTGGCCGGTATTACCGCCTTTTTAGTCATGCTCGTTATAATTATCTTTTAATGTTTATTGTTGTTAATGTTGCTTATTAGTTGGAGTGTGAATTTCTTAATTTGTTGTATTTTTATTTTTGTGCTATTACTTTATCTTTTACATTTCATTTACTTTTATTTGCAATCTTCTTTTTTTTTTTCTTTTTTCCCTTTCCTTTCGTATTCATATAATTTTTATATTATTGTTCATTATGGCTAATGTTGAAGATATAGAGGGTGGGAGTGTTCAAGGTAATGGACCTCCACAATTCAATGATCAACCTAATTTTCCAACTCTTAGGGAGTATCTTCATCCAGCTAGACAAAGTACACCTTCGTGTATTATCTTGCCTCTTAACCAACAAGCTTTTAATTTGAAACCGGGCATGATTCAACTTCTTCCCACATTTCACGGTATGGATTCTGAAAATCCATACATACACATTAAGGACTTTGAAGAGGTATGTAATACTTTTATTGATAGAACATGCACCGAGGAAACCATTCGGCTTAAATTGTTCCCATTCTCTCTAAAGGATAAAGCCAAGCTTTGGCTAAACTCCTTGCGTCGTAGGTCTATAGGTACATGGAGAGAAATGCAAGCTGAATTTTTGAAAAAATACTTCCCCACTCATAGGACAGCAGCCTTACAACGTAAAATGATGAATTTTTCTTATAGTCCAAATGAGTCATTTCACCAAGCTTGGGAAAGGTTCAAAGACTTGTTAAATGCATGCCCCCACCATGGTTTTGAGATGTGGAGGTTAGTGAGTTTCTTCTATGACTCTCTTACCGCAGATTTTAAAAAGCTAGTGTCAACCATGTGTAATGGTGAGTTTTATGATAAAAGAACCAAGTGAAGCCTTCGATTTTTTTGATCAATTGGCTGAAAACACAGCAATGGGAGACTTCTCTCCTAATTCATGTTGAGTCTAGAAACACCATTTCTCATTCAAGTGGGAAGTTCCAATTGAAAGAGACTAATGACCTCAATGCTAGATTAGCCTCATTGACTAGGAAAGTAGAGTCTCTTGAGATTAAAAAAGTGCATGTCATGAGTGAACAATAAGAGAAAAACTGTGTTGTTTGTGAGAGCAAAGGGTATAGGACAACTAAGTGTCCTACCATTCTAGCCTTCAAGGAAGTGCTATATGGCCAAACTTCTGATTCAAGTAATGTTAGAAAGCCATTTTCAAACCAAGTAGGCAATCCCTACTCTGAGACCTATAATCCTGGATGGAGGAACCACCCAAATTTTGGATGGAGAAATGAGGGCTCTTCAGTACCTCAAACATTTCAACCTCCACCCTAACCATTTCATGCTCCTACATATAACACGTACCAACCACCTCATAAGAGATCCCTAGAGGATACTCTTTAACAATTCATGCAAACACAAGGAGGAATCAACAACCAAGCTTACAAATTTCAAGACCAGACCAATAGGACCTTAGATGACATTCAAAGTCAACTAACCAAGTTGACTCAATCACTAAGCATTCAAAAGAAGGGAAAGATCCCAACTCAACCAATACTGAATCCTAGAGATATGGTACACATGAGTGAATCCTCATCTAGTGAACCTTCAAACCATGAACAAGTCCAAGCCATCACTACCCTTAGAAGTGGAAAGATTGTTGACAAAGCTATAGGTTTTGGGATTCCTAGAGGTATTGTAGAGGAGGAATCAAAGGAAAGTGAAGAGGAAATCAAAACATAAGTGACAAATAAGAGCTCGAGTGACAAAGAAAGTGTGATAAATGAGAAAGAGATGAGTGAGAAAGGAGATGATTCAAGAAAATTTGGAGTCAAAGTGAGTGATTTAGAATTTGTTCCTAGAGCACCATTTCCACAAAGGTTAGAGAAACCTAAACATGATCTTATGAACTTGGAAATCTATGAATTGTTCATATAAGTGAAAGTTAGCATTCCACT
Source organism: Populus nigra (assembly GCF_951802175.1). Classification (NCBI taxonomy): domain Eukaryota; kingdom Viridiplantae; phylum Streptophyta; class Magnoliopsida; order Malpighiales; family Salicaceae; genus Populus; species Populus nigra. Next base: position 7,229,644 of record NC_084864.1, on the reverse strand, counting down.
CCTTGATGTAATTAAACAAGTCCCATCTTATGCAAAGTTCCTTAAGGACTTATGCACAGTCAAAAGGAGATTGAATGTGAAAGAAAGAGCCTTTCTAACTGAGCATGCTAGTGCCATCATCCAGTTTAAGACCCCTCCCAAATACAAAGATCCTGGTTGTCTTACCATTTCATGCATTATTGGAAATCATAAGATAGACCAAGCTTTGCTGGATTTAGGAGCAAGTGTGAATTTGATACCCTATACACTGTTTACGAACAGTTAGGTTTAGGAGAAATCAAGCCTACTCGAATCACCCTTCAATTAGCTGATAGGTCAATCAAGATTCCCAGGGGTATTGTTGAGGATATGTTGGTCCAAGTAGATAAATTCTACTTTCCTGTTGATTTTGTAGTGTTAGACACCGCACCTATTCAAGGTTCTAATGCTCCCATCCTAGTCATCTTAGGTAGACCTTTCCTAACTACATCCAATGCTTTAATTAACTATAGGAATGGGGTGATGAAATTGTCTTTTGGGAACATGATTGTGGAGATGAACATATTCAATGTCTCCAAACAAATTGGTGAACATGAGGACATTAGAGAGGTAGATTTGATCCAAACAGTTTGTCAAAAACACTTTGAGAGAGAGTGGATTAAGGATCCATTGGAGAGAACTTTAATTCATGATGAAAGATTTTGTTCTTTGGAATGTGTTGATGAGGAAATAAGAGAACTCGAGTCTTATCTAGATCCAATGCCTATTATATCAATAGGTCAATGGACCCCATCGTTTGAGCCTTTGATTTCACCCCAAGTGAAAATTGAGGCATCTCTTGTCCAACCTTATAAACCAGAAAGGAAACCTTTACCGAGTGATCTTAAGTATGCATTTCTAGGGGAAGATGAATCATATCCTATTGTGATTTTATCAAAACTTAGCATAGAGCAGGAGCAAGAACTTTTGAGAGTGGTGAGAAAACACAAGAAAGCAATTGGGTGGACACTTATTGACTTGAAAGGAATTAGCTCTCTTTTATGTACACATAGAATCTATCTTGAAGAAGTGGCTAAATCTGTGAGGCAAATGCAAAGACGATTGAACCCAAACATGAAGGAAGTAGTAAGAGGTGAAGTGCTTAAGCTACTTGATGCAGGTATCATTTACCCCATTGCAAACTCAAAATGGGTTAGTCCAACCCAAGTTCTCCCTAAAAAATCTGGAGTTACGGTAGTGAAGAATGAAAATAATGAGCTAGTACCAACTAGAATCTAAACTGGATGGCGTATGTGCATTGATTATCGTAAGTTGAAAATGGTGACTAGGAAGGACCATTTTCCTCTTCCATTTTTAGACCAAGTGCTTGAAAGAGTAGCTGAAAGAGCTTTCTATTGTTTTTTTTAGAAGACCAAGAAAAAACCATTTTCACTTGTCCTTTTGGTACCTATGCTTATAGAAGAATGTCTTTTGGCTTGTGTAATGCACCATCCACTTTTCAGGTGTATGATGAGTATCTTTAGTGACATGGTGGGAAATTTTTTGGAAGTTTTCATGGATGATTTTTCAGTTTATGGGGATCTTATGAGTTGTGTCTGATGCATTTGGAGAAAGTTCTTGAAAGGTGTGAGGGAGCAATTTTGCACTCAATTGGGAGAAGTGTCATTTTATGGTGACACATGACATTGTCTTAGGTCACATTGTCTCTTAAAAAGGGATAGAGGTAGATAAGTCAAAAGTTAAAGTCATTCAAAAATTACCTACCCCTAGGACTGTGAAAGATGTGAGATCCTTTTTAGGACACGCTAGTTTTTACCGAAGATTCATTCATTCTTTTAGTACCATTGCCAAACCATTATGTAACTTGTTGTCACAAGATGTTCAATTTGATTGGACATCAAAATGTCAAGAAGCTTTTGAAAAGCTTAAAGGGTTGTTGACCACTGCACCAATCATACAAGCTCTTGATTGGTCTTTACCATTTGAACTGATGTGTGATGCTAGTGATTTTGCGGTAGGGGTTGTTTTAGGGCAAAGAGAAGATAAGAAGCCTCATGTCATTTATTATGCTAGCAAGACTTTGAATGATACTCAATTGAATTACACTACAATTGAAAAAGAACTCTTAGCTGTAGTATTTGCATTGGACAAGTTTTGGTCTTATATGGTTGGATCTCTTGTTATTGTTTTCACTGTTCATGCAACATTGAAATACTTGCTCACAAAACAAGATGCCAAGCCTTGTTTGATTCGATGGATTCTCCTACTCCAAGAGTTTAACCTTGAAATTCGAGATAAAAAGGGAGTAGAGAATGTAGTGGCTGATCATTTGTCCTGTCTTTCAAGCTATGAGACCACAATTAATGACTCTCCAATAAATGAATTCTTTGCTGATGAAAATTTATTTTATGCAGGTACTGTTTCCTACATTGGCTCTCCATGGTATGCTGACATAGCAAATTACCTAGCCACAAGTCAGATTCTTTCTCATTGGTCTAAACTTGACAAATAAAAATTCTTGCGCAACGTGCATACTTTTTTTTGGGATGACCCCTACCTATTTAAATATTGCCTTGACCAAATTGTTAGGCAGTGCATCCCTGATCATGAAATTCCAAGTGTCATTAATTTTTGTCATGCATTAGCCTATGGTGGGCATTTCTCTTCCAAGAAAACCACTGCCAAGATCTTGTAGTGTGGTTTTTATTGGCCCACCTTGTTCAAAGATGTCCATGCCTTCTGTGTTGCATGTGACCGATGCCAACGACTAGGTAACCTCACTAGGCGTAACATGATGCCCCTAAACCCTATTCTTGTTTTGGAAATATTTGATTGTTGGGGGATTGATTTCATGGGACCTTTTCCAAATTCATTTGGTTACCAATTCATCCTTGTAGTTGTTGATTATGTGTCTAAATGGGTGGAGGCCATTGCATCTCGAACCAATGACCATCGAGTTGTGGTCAAATTCTTGAAAGAAAATATTTTCTCTCGTTTTGGCATGCCCCGGGCTATGATTAGTGATGGGGGAAAACATTTTTGTAACAAGCCCATTGGGATTTTGATGAGAAAATATGGTGTAATTCACAAGGTCAGTACCTCTTATCACCCACAGACTAGTGGCCAAGCTGAGTTGGCAAATAGGGAGATCAAGAACATTTTAGAGAAAACAGTCAATCCAAACCATAAAGATTGGTCCCTATGACTAGTTGATGCTTTGTGGGCATGTCGCACTGCTTACAAGACCTCTTTAGGAATGTCTCCTTATAGGCTAATTTATGGAAAGCCTTATCATCTCCCTGTTGAGATTGAACACCGTGCATATTGGGCCATCCGGCAATTCAATGACAATGAAAACGAGGTTGGGAAAAATAGAAAGCTTCAATTGGATGAATTAGAGGAACTGAGAAATGATGCATTTGAAAATGCAAAAATTTCAAAACATAAGATGAAAGCTTTGCATGATAAACATATTTTTAGAAACTCCTTTCATGTTAGTCAAAAGGTTCTCTTGTATAATTCACGATTACATCTCTTTCCTGGGAAGTTGAGGACAAAATAGATTGGTCCATTTGTGATTAAATCCATCTCTGAGCATGATGCATTTGAGGTAGAAAATCCTACGAATGGAAATGTTTTCAAAGTAAATTGTCATCGATTGAAACCTTATCTTGAAAACTTAGTGGCTGAAGTTGAGACATTGGATCTTGAAGATCCAAAGTAATGAGTGTTTTTTTTCTTGTTCTTCCAACTCTTGTATTTACTTATTCACGCATTAGGGACAATGTCTTATTTAAGTTGGGGGGTGTGAGGTGGTGTGAGATTCTTTATTTTAAAAAAAAATCGATGTTTTCTTTTAGTTGTGATATGCAGGTTAAAAAAAAATCAAGCAAGAAGTCAGCTCATATCCAATTCAATCAGACATTCATCCTTGGAAAAAAAAGGAGTAACAATTTTCTAATCTTTATACTTTTCTTCTCTTTCTTTTTTTTTCATTGAGGATAATGTAAAACTTAATTTTAGATATTTGATTATGTTGAATGCTTGAGATGACCATGGTTGTTTGAAAAAAGAAAACTTGCATTCATATGTGAATGAGACTTGTTTATGATCAACATTACATTTTTGGATTCATTATTGTGTTGAACATTGCATGCTTTAATTTGGGATAGATATATCTTATAAAGCAAGATATAGCATACTTTTTTTTAAGATTATTGAAGTACATCTTTCTTTGTAAAAGTTGTGTGATTATGCATGAAAGATGAATGTGATGCTTTACTTGTGATCATCCCTTTTGATCTAGTCCTAAACAAGGTTTAAGTAAATAGAGTAATCATTATTACACAAATGTGTACAAAGTTCTATCTACTCCAATGTTTTGAGTTGCTCAGTAACTAGGAGTATTCATCACAAATGTTTATCTTTACGTCAAACGGCAGCCTGAAATATGAGTATGCAAAGCACTTTAAGTTTGTGACTTTGTGAGTAACCGGGTGCATTCATCACAAATGTTTGTATTCGCGTCAAAAGGGAAATGACCACTTAAAGAGAAAGAATAAATAATATCTTCAAAAAAAAAGAGAAAAAAAAAGAAAAAAAAATATACAGATATTTCTCTAGTTTGCTACCTTGTTAGTAGTAGTAAGAAGGGAAGATTACAAGTTGAGTTTTTGCGTGAATCAATTATGTTGGTTGCATGATAAATACAATTGAATTTGAAATTTTGTATGGATGTTTGATTTAGAGAATGTGAGTATGCTTATTTTTCTTTATTTGCTATTGTGGACACTAAGTTAAAGATACCAATGTTTGCATGATAGATCCTTTAAGTGTGATGAGTCGAGTCTAATTATATTATTATTATTCTTTTTATTTCAAAGGTTTCATGTTTTGTTTTACATATGTATTTATTGTTTTTATTTGGGTTTTTTATAATAATTGATGTGCTTTTTAGTAATGAAATTTCTTTTAATGTTTCGATAGGTTTTTGGAGCTTAAATGAATTATTTCAGAAAATTCAACGTCGGAATTCGAAACAAAGAATTGAAGAGAAATTTAGTTGAAGATTGAAGCAAATCTTGGTTCAAATAAGTGCTCCAAATTTGCCCCAAAAATCAATTCTATTCCAATTCTAGAAAAGAATATCATATGATCTATTTCAAGCCCAAACTTGTCTTATGTTGTGTGAAAACTTCAACCATCAAACACTCAAGGTTTTAATGTCAATCTTAGCTGAAATAATAGGTACATTTATATCCTTATTTGATTCTTAAATTCAGCCCCAAATCAGCCTCAAATCAGCCCAAGCTCAATCCATGATCTTACATGTCCACACAACAAATAACATTTGATTTATTTTGGGTAATTCATTGACCCAAGAGGGCACGCACATGGATGGAAAGCTGGAGGGGACATTGTCACATTATCTTGGGTCAAAAAGAAGAAAGAGACAGCTCACAAAGGAGGAAGAAAAACGTGCACCAAAGTGTTCTCTAAGCTGGCCTGATTTGATTTTCCAGAACACCTTTTGGTGTTTTGCCCATAACTTTTGACTCAGATGTCCAAATGCGCTATTATTTAATGATCTGGAAATATAACAGAATGGCCTATAAATATGTCTCTAATAGCCATCTCCAAAATAGTCTTTTAAAAGGGTCGAATTGCTTTCCAAAGTTAGAGTTAGATTTGTGTCCGAATTTTTACTGAAATTGTGTTGTGTTCTTCTTTATTGATTTCGGTTCTTTAGCTTGTAAAACTTATTATTTCAGTTTGATTCAAGTTATTTCATGTTTATTAAAGTGTTATTATATATAATCATGGTTGGATAATCTCCTTCTTGGATCCAAATCAAGGATGATGGTGATTGAGGTGAGTTCTTTAAGATATGAATGAATCTTAATGTTTATCTTCTTATTTTCTTCATGAATGTTTTATTATTGAAAAAAAAATTTAGAAATCATTTAGGTAATGTTATAATCTTGAATTTTTATGCACAAACCTTAGTTTTGGTATAGAGATTGTTTGATTCAATGTCTTACTTAATATGAAAGTACTTGTTCATTCTTAAGCAATAATCAATCTTTATCTTTTTAAACTTCATTGTAATATCTTCCGATGTAATATCACCATCGTTGATATTAGGTTGAGTAATCTTATATATGTTGAAGGAATCACCAATACATCACCATTAAAATTGATTTGAACCAAGACTTACTTTTTCTTGTCATTTAAAATCTATTTACATTTTTTCATCTTTGAAAACAAATCCATCAATCAATTTCAACCAAGTTATTGTTAATTTAATTTCTCTTGAGTTTTTTTTGTTACCTAGCTTAATTTCCAGATCTAGCTCTTTGTGGATATGACCTCGATCTTACCGAGTTAATTGCTACATCGCACACTCGTGCACTTGCGAGTTAAAGCAAGCCGATCATAAAAAGCGGTCAAGCAGTGCCTTTCTTGTCTTTGATTGTGATATCAAATTCTTGAAGTAACAAAATCCATCATACGAATCTAACCTTAGAATCCTTTTTTGAAAGAAGATATTTCAAAGCTGCATGATCACTAATAACAACAACAGGTGAGCCAACAAGATAAGATCTGAACTTGTCACATGCAAATACTACTACAAGTATTTCCTTTTCAGTGGTAGTGTAATTCATTTGAGCACTATTTAAAGTTTTACTTGCATAGTAAATCACATAGGGTTTCTTATCTTTTCTTTGTCCTAAGACAACACCTACGACATAATCACTAACATCACATATTATTTCAAAAGGTAATGACCAATCAAGAGGTTGAATGACAGGAGCAGAAGTAAGCAAGTTTTTAAGTTTAACAAAGGCTTTTTCACAATGTTCAGTCCATTAAAAAACATTCTCCTTTGTTAGAAGGTTACACAATGGCTTAGATATGACACTAAAATCTTTGATGAACTTTCTATAAACACCAGCATATTCTAAGAATGATCTAACATCTTTAACAGATTTTGGTGTTGGCAAGTTAGCAATTAACTCGGTTTTAGATTTGTCAACCTCAATTCCTTTCGATGAAACAATGTGACCAAGTACAATGTCGTTTGTTATCATAAAATGAGATTTTTTCCAATTCAGCACAAGATTTTTCTCTTCACACCTGCTCAAAACCTTTTCTAAGTTAGTCAAACAATCATCAAATGAATCGTCAAAAATAGAAAAATCATCCATAAAAATTTCAAGAAAACATTCAACCATATCACTGAATATGCTAAGCATGCATCTTTGAAATGTGGCTAGTGCATTACATAATCTAAAAAACATCTTTCGATATGCAAAAGTTCCAAATGGACATGTGAAAGTAGTCTTCTTTTGATCTTCCAATGCAATTTCAATTTGGTTGTAACCTAAATAGCCATCTAGGAAACAATAAAATTCATGACCTGCAACTCTTTCTAGGATTTGATCCATGAAAGGTAAAGGGAAATGATCTTTTCTAGTCATTGAATTAAGTTTTCTATAGTCAATGCACATGTGCCAACCAGTAATAGTCCTAGTTGAAATTAACTCATTTTTCTCATTCGTTATCACTGTGACTCTAGACTTCTTGGGTACAATTTGGGTAGGACTTACCTATTTGCTGTCAGAAATAGGATAAATGATTCTATTATCTAAAAGCTTAATGACTTCATTCCTCACTACTTCTTTCATATTAGGATTAAGCCTTCGTTGCATTTCTCTAGAGGGTTTAGCATTTTCCTCCAAATAAATCTTGTGTGTGCAAATCAAAGGACTAATTCCTTTTATGTCAGCTATGGTCCATCCTAATGCTTTTTTATGCATTTTCAGAGTTTGTAATAACTTAACTTCTTGATGTGAATTAAGTTTGGAAGAGATTATTACCAGAAAAGTTTCATTTTCTCCCAAAAATGAGTATTTGAGATTGAATGGTAACGGTTTCAAATCAGGTTTTGGTGGTTGAACACTTGAAGGTATAAACTCAATTGATCGTGGTGGCAATTCTTCAATTTGTGGTTGCACAATTGCGTTTGATTCTTCTTGAAAATAAACCATTTGTAAATTCTCAAATTCATTAAACTCAATTTCACTAGAAATAGTTTCAAATTGATCATGAACTAATTTTTCAATAAAGTTCACTTCCTTTAAATCATTATTATCTCCAGGTTGCTTTCAAATGTTGAAAATATTCATCTCCAATGTCATGTTTCCAAATGATAACTTCATCAGTCCATTCCTCCAATTAATCAATGCATTAGAAGTTGCAAGAAATGGACGTCCTAAAATAACAGGAATTGAATTACATGCTTCAACAGGTTATGTATCCAAGACAATAAAATCCACAGGATAAATGAATTTATCGACTTGTACTAACACATCTTCAACTATTGCTCTAGGCACTTTTACATAACTATCAGCAAGTAAAAGAGTTACAGAAGTTAGTTTTAACTCACCTAGATTAAGACTCTAAAAGACTGAATATGGAAGTAAATTAACACTAGCTCCAAGATCAAGTAAAGCTCTTTCAATTTTATGTTCTCCAATAAAGCAAGAATTATAGGACAACCAGGGTCTTCATATTTCAAAGCATTATTGTTCTGAAAAATGGCACTTACTTGTTCGGCTAAAAAGGCTTTCTTTTTCACATTCAGTTTTCTCTTCACAGTGTACAGATCTTTTAAAAATTTAGCATAAGAAGGTACCTGTTTAATAACATCTAACAAAGGTATATTGATCCTTACCTATTTGAAAGTTTCAAAGATTTCAGAGTTGTGATTGACTTTCTTTTGTTTGGTCATGGCATGAGGAAATGGAAGTGCTAGCGGGGAATCAGTCTTTTCTTTGCAATGTTCAGATTCAACCCTTTCCTTACCCTCAGATATTAACTCATCATCTTTCTCACAAGGTTCAAGAGTGGGTTTTTCAATAACCTTACCACTGCGAATAGTGATGACTGATTTGACTTGATCTATGTGTTGGCTTCCGGAACTACTTGCATTTACATTGTATTGCCCCTTGGGATTTTACTGTGGTTGAGATGGAAACTTACTTTTTTCTTGAAAACTAAGAGTAGATGTGATTTTTTCAAGAGCATCTTTTAGATCTGCCATGGTTTGTGATGCAACCATATTATTCAATAGTTTCACCCACATTTAACTAGTGTTTTGCCTATGTTATATATATATAATGCCTTGATATTCTTTATTTTATGTTTTGAAGGCACTTTTGGATGAAAGATGCAAAAAGAAGTAAATTGGAGATAATTGGCAGATTTGACCTTCAGTCGATGTTTTGTGCAGAGCATGAGCTCTAGAGGTTGAAATGAAGTGATTCTAGTGGCATTAAAAATATAACATCCATACCTTTCTGGACATCTAAGGCAAGAAAATAAAATAAGGAAAAGCATGGAAATCGCAACATTCAAAGTTAAATCTCGCAATCTGCCAGTGTTGACCTTCGGCCATTCCAACTTGAATATCTGTAGCTACAGAAGTCCAATTGATGCAAACTCAATTTTTTTGGATTCATGACTCAAAGGTCTATAAAGGATCCAAATTTCTGCTAAAAATGATTTCATATGAGGGAGATATGAGTTTTCAAAGATGACATCTGAATTCTGCCAACAAACAGGTTTCGTGAAGAAACGAGTCCAAATTATGTTCCGAAGCATCTGAACCGATATCCAAGTTTTTATTTCAGCAATCTAGCTCCTCTAATTCAAAGCTTGAAGATTTCATGGAAGACTATTTCTCCTTTTTAGGAAAATAGTTATTGAAGTACTTAAATGTAAACAGTCTACTTAATGGAGAACTATTTTGTAAAATAGAGACTAGAGTTTCCTATGGTATAAAAAGAATGAGAGAAGAGAAGGGGGGCAACCAACCAAGAGGATAAAAATGCCCCCTTCCTCTAAGAAACCCTAAATTATGCATTCTTCCTTCTTTTTGATTAGTTGTCAAACAAACATGCAAGGCTAAACACTTTTTTTCTTGGTTGCAAGGACATGGAAACCTTCAGATTTCAAGAACCGTGAGATTTATTTTACCTTTTCTTTTCAGTTTATATGATGAATATGTTTGTTCTCCTATGCTTATTTTTCCTATGGTTGTTTATTTTAATTGCTAGAGCGGACTCTAAGTTATTATTGTAGACAATCTATTGCTAAGTTTGATATCAAAACCAGAGTTGTGGTATATGAACTTGTGAAGCAACTCAGTTTAATAATTGTGGTGGATCTACGTTATTAATCTTAGGGAGAACATTCAATCAAATCAAACATAGACTGTGGACAGTTATGTTTTCTTGATTAATCAACTTATCTAGTTCTTAAGGCTGCCATTGAATTAAATTACTATTGCGGACACTGTGGTTGTTTGATGGTTAGGGTTAGTTATACGGCGGATCCGTTAACTAACCAATGTTAAGAAGAGATAAATATTCAGAATATAAATTGATGTTTCGTTTCCATGATCAGTTCTGATTTCTGTAGGTGGATGTGTGCTTGCGACCAATGTTTGTTCTCTTGATAATTTTCTGATTTTATTAAATTTTGTTTGATAGTTTTCTGTTTTCTTTTGCTTTAGCCTAGATAATGTCCAAACCCCCCCAAATTGCATATCATCTAGCATAAAAATCTGACTTGAATCTTCCTCGTGGGATCGATCCCTTTCTTGCTCTATACTATGTTGTGTGCTGTGTTTGAAGCTAGGATAATTAATTTGTGAGACTGCGACATCGCAACAAATTTTGGCGTCGTTGCCGGGGAAGTAATCTTAGTTGATTCTTGTGCTATTATTTTTATTTGCTGTGATTGTTATTTCTTTGTTTTAAAAAAAAAGAATTTTTGCTTGCTGCGGTACTGTTCATTACGGCAGCGGTACTGTTCAAAACAGATTGTTTTGGTGGAATTAGGTATCGGCCTTTTGTTTCCTAAAGGGAAACGACGTTCTAAACAGGACTAGTTATATATTACTAGCCCCACCCTATTGAAGCCAAATTCCATTGTTTTCTAGGGTTTTTAGGCAGTTTTTGTTTTCTACCATAGGATTTTCGTACAATTTGCATTGTTTTCGATCTCTTATGTGGTTGGTTTCTTTTGAGTTTTCTTGATGATTTATGCTAGTAACTCGTTCTACTAATCAAAGTCAAGTGCAATTGGATCTCGAAATAGAAAAAACTTTACGTAGGTTACGAAAGGAAGCTCGCCTTAACACCATGGCTGTTGCACGACAACAAACACTCAAGGAGCTTGCTGCTCCTAATGTGGAAAATCAGCCATTGTGTATAAACATCGAAAATAATGTAAACTTTGAGCTCAAATCTGGTTTTATACATTTGCTACCAACTTTCAATGGTCTTGTAGGAGAAGATCCTCATACTCATCTCAAGGAATTCCATATGGTTTGCGTTGGCATGATACCGAATGGAGTTGACGAAGAACAGGTTAAGTTGAAAGCTTTCCCTTTCTCTTTAAAAGGGGTAGCAAAGGCATGGCTTTTCTCCATTCTCCCAGGTTCAAATTGGAACGTGGAATGGCATGAAGAAGATCTTCCTTGAGAAGTATTTCCCAGCATCTCGAGTTGCCAATATAAGGAAAGAAATATGTGGGATTCAACAATCTTATGGAGAGACATTTTCCGAGTATTGGGAAAGATTTGAGCAACTGTGCATTCAATGCTCTCATCATCAAATACTTGATTAGCTGCTCATTCAATATTTCTATGAAGGATTGATGCCTACTGACTGTAGTATCATTGATGTTGCAAGTGGAGAGGCATTAGTAGATAAGACACCCGAGGTTGCACGCTAATTGATCTCAAACATGGCAGCCAACTCGAAACAGTTTGGCACCCGTGGAGACTTCGCAAATAAACGAGTAAATGAGGTAAGTATTTCTAACCTTGAGAATAAAGTTAATGATCTTACTTCTCTTGTGCGTTCTTTGGCTTGTGGCAATGTATAGCAGGTGAAAGTTTGTAGCATATGCTCCTTACAAGGACATGCTTCAGATATGTGCCCAACAATGCAAGAAGATTACATTGAACAAGCTAATGCAGTTGATGGAGCATTCAATGGACAACCTCAACGTAAGTATGATCCTTTTTCCCACACGTACAATCCTGGATGGAGAGATCATCCCAACCTATGGTATGGGAACTAGCCTCAACAAGGCAATTAAGGCCGACAATTCCATCCCCATGGATCTCAGCCCCAACAGAATTATCAAGCAAGACAACCCCCTCTATTCACAAACTCCAATGTTATGGGGTCATCATCCAATGATGATCTTCGTGAGATGATGAAAACTTTGGCTTCTAATACTGTTTCCTTGTAACAAAATGTCATGTCTTTTCAACAGGAAACAAGGTCAAGTATTCACAACTTGGAGAAATAAATGGGGCAAGTAGCTTCAAGTGTGGGGAAATTGAAAGCACAAATGAATGGAAAATTGCCCTCCCAAGCATTGAATCCGAAAGAGAATGTTAGTGCGATCATGCTGTGAAGTGGGAAAGAACTTGAAGAGGAAAGGTTGAAATAAATTGAGATGGAGGAAGAAGAAGAGATAGAAATTGAATTGAGTACAAAGAAGGAACATCCTCCTCCTCCACCAGCTGAAACAAAGACCAACACTCCAAAGGTAACTCCTCAATCAATGACTTCCAGTTTTAAAACAATTCCACCCTTTCCTGTGAGTTCTTCTAGGTCAAAGAAAGAGGACAAAGAAAAAGAGATTTTAGAGGTTTTCAAGAAAGTAAAACTCAACATTCCTTTGCTTGATGCTATCAAGCAAATTTCGAAGTATGCCAAATTCTTGAAGGAGTTATATACTACCAAGAGAGTTTTCAAACTGAAAGGTCATGAAATGGTAAGTATGGGTGAAGTTGTATCTGTTGTTGTTCAAAAGAATATGCATTTGAAGCAAAAAGACCTAGGTGCGTTTACTATCCTATGTGTTATTGGTAATGCTAGTTTCAAAAGGGCCTTGTGCGATTTAGGTGCATCCATTAGTGTTATGCCCAAACATGTTTATGATTCTCTTAGTCTTGAGCCTTTGAATAAAACTAGCATTGTAATACAACTTGCGGATCGTAGTTTTGTTTACCCACTTGGTGTGATAGAAGATGTCCTAGTCAAGATTGAAGTTTGGTCATTCCATGCGACTTTTATATTCTTGATATGGAACATGATTCATGTGATTCATCAAACAACACTCTTATATTGTTTGGGAGACCATTCTTGAAAACTGTCAATACAAAGATAGATTGTGGTAAGGATACTTTGTCTATGGAAGTAGGAGATGAAAAGATTGAATTTAATTTTCATGATGCAATGAAATATCCTTATAGAAATGTTTATTCTATCACATGCTATGACCAAGTTGATAAGTGTGTGCAACAAGTTTTTGATTTTGATTGTGAGGATGGATTAAGCGTAGCTTTGAGCTATGACTATGATTTTACCAAGATAAAAGAAATGGAGAGGTACACATGTGTTCCTCAAAACGTGCACGAATCAGCATTGGCTTTGCAATCATTGCAAACTGTTCCCCATGGTAATGTCTTTATTGATTTAATACTTTCACATAAAAAGCTTTTGCCATCTATTTTATAGGCACCCGAGTTAGAATTGAAACCTTTTCCCGATAATTTGAAGTATGTATTCATTAGCGACAACAATACACTTCTCGTTATTATAGCAACAGGTTTGACAAATATGCAAGAGGAAAAATTTGTGAAGTTGTTGTGTGATCACAAGACGACCATTGGATGAACTTAAGCTGACATCAAGGGCATTAGTCCCTCAATGTGTATGCATCACATACTATTGGTGGACAATGCGAAACCAATAAGAGAAATGTAAAGGAGGTTGAACCCGCCTATGATGGAGGTAGTGAAAGCTGAAATTTTGAAACTGTTAGATGCAGGAGTCATTTATCCCATCACGGACAGTAAATGGGTGGCGCCAATCCATGTGGTGCCTAAAAAGACCAGAATCACGTTGGTGAAAAACAAAAATGATGAGCTTATTCCTACTTGCATCTCGAGTGGATGGAGAATGTGTGTTGATTACAGAAAGCTAAATCTTGCTACACGCAAAGATCATTTTCCATTACCATTCATGGATCAAATGCTTGAACGCCTATCAGGTAAGTCTTTTTATTGCTTTCTTGATGGATATAGTGGATACAATCAGATTGTTATTAATCCCGAGGATTAAGAAAAGACTATATTTACATGTCCATTTGGTACATATGCATATAGGAGAATGTCCTTTGGTCTCTGTAATGCACCTTGCACCTACAACTTTTCAAACATACATAATGAGTATTTTTTCTAACTATGTTGAAAGAATAATTGAGGTTTTCATGGATGATTTCACGGTGTATAGTGATTCTTTTGATAAATGTCTAGAAAATTTATCTTTGATCTTGAAAAGGTGCATTGAAACTAACCTTGTCTTAAACTATGAAAAGTGTTATTTTATGGTAGAACAAGGAATAGTTCTTGGGCATGTTGTGTCTTCACTTGGATTAGAGGTTGATAAAGCTAAAATAGACATTATTTCATCATTGCCTTACCCCTCCTGAGTGAGGGAAATTCGTTCTTTTCTTGGCCATGCAGGTTTCTATCGACACTTTATCAAAGATTTCTCGAAGATTACAGCACCCTTGTGCAAACTATTAGCCAAAGAAGTGGATTTTATGTTTGATCAAGCATGTAAAGATGCCCATGATGAGCTTAAAAGGCGTGTCACATCTGCCCCTATCATCTAACCACCAAATTGGGATGAGCCTCTTGAGATAATGTGTGATGCAAGTGACTATGCGGTAGGGGCTGTCCTTGGGCAAAGAATAGGGAAGAAGTTGCATGTTATCTCCTATGCTTTCCGCATGTTGGATGGAGCACAATGCAATTACCATACAACTGAAAAGGAACTTTTTGTAGTGGTGTTTGCTCTTTAAAAATTTAGGTCATATCTACTTGGTACAAAAGTCATTGTTTTTACTGATCATGCAGCTTTAAGGTATCTTTTGAAGAAAAAGGAGTCCAAACCAAGATTGATTAGGTGGATCTTGCTTTTACAAGAATTTGATCTTGAGATCAAAGACAAAAAAGGTGCCGAAAATCATGTGGCTGATCACTTGAGTCGACTGAGGACTGAGGATATACAAACTGAAACAATACGAGAGACATTCCCTGATGAGCAGTTGTATGTGTTACATTCCTCTACAAGACCATGGTATGCTAATTTGGTGAACAATTTAGTCACCAAAGAATTCCCTCTAGGTTTGTCTACATCCCAAAAAGACAAGTTACGAGCTGATGCTAAATATTATTTTTGGGATACTCCTTATCTGTGAAAATTTTGTGTGGATCAAGTAGTTAGGAGATGTGTACCACAAGATAAATTTCATTACATTCTTACCTTTTGTCATTCTCATTCTTGTGGTGGGCATTTTGGAGCAAAAAGAACGGCCCACAAGGTACTTGAAAGTGGTTTTTGTTAGCCTTCTATTTTTAAGGATGCATATCATTTTTGCAAATCGTGTGAAAAATGCCAAAAAACAAGTAATATCACTCATAAGAATCAAATGCCTTTAACGAATATTCTTATAAGTGAAATTTTTTATGTTTGGGGTATTGATTTTATGGGTCAATTTCCTTCTTCTTTTGGCAATCTTTATATCCTTCTTGCTATTGATTATGTGTCCAAATGGATTGAAGCGAAAGCCACACGAACTAACGATGCTAAGGTTGTTTTAGATTTTGTCAGGACTCACATATTTGACAAGTTTGGAATCCCTAAAGCTATCATTAGTGATCGTGGCACTCATGCTAAGGTTGTTTTAGATTTTGTCACGACTCACATATTTGACAGGTTTGGAATCCCTAAAGCTATCATTAGTGATCGTGGCACTCATTTTTGCAATCGTTCAATGGAAGCATTGTTACGCAAATATCATGTGACTCATCGGACTTTCACAGCATACCATCCTCAAACAAATGGCCAAGCTGAAATTTCAAATCGAGAAATCAAGTCCATTTTGGAGAAGACAGTGCAACCTAACCGGCGAGATTGGAGTCTACGACTTGGTGATGCATTTTGGGCTTATCGGACTACTTACAAATCACCTATAGGAATGTCACCTTATAGGATGATTTATGGAAAAGCATGTCATCTACCGGTGGAGCTTGAACACAAAGCTTTGTGGGCCATTAAAAAATGTAACATGGATTATGATACTGCTGGGATTGCAAGAAAGTTGCAATTGCAAGAGTTGGAAGAGATTCGAAATGATGCTTATGAGTATGCAAGGATTTACAAAGAAAAGACTAAGAGTCTCCATGACCGAATGATTACAAGAAAAGAGTTTAATGTTGGAGACAAAGTCCTTCTTTATCATTCGCGTTTGAAACTTTTTCCTGGAAAGTTACGCTATCGTTGGATTGGACCATTTGTTGTTTCTAATGTTTTTCCTTATGGTGTAGTTGAAATTGCAAGTTTAGAAACCAACAAAGTACTCAAGGTCAATGGACATCGCTTGAAACCTTTCTATGAAGATTGGATAGCAGAACTCACCGCTTCTGTGGAGTTAGCTGAACCAATATATGAAGAATGAGCATGCAACATGTCGAGCCAATGACATAAAACAAAAGCGCTTACTAGGAGGCAACCCAGCATATAAAGAAAAAAAAAGCAGATTTGCTTTCTTTTTCCTTATCTTTTATTTTTTGCATTTTACTTTATTTTTGTCATTCTCCTATATTCCTTTTATTTTATTTCAACATTGAGGACAATGTTGTGTGGGGGTATTGGGAGAATGTTGGTTTTCTTATTTTGATTTTCTTTGTTGTTCCAAAAAAAAACAAATTTCTATATTTGATCTTTTGAACTCCTATTGGTTTATGAGAATGTGAGTATTATATATGAGAATTAATTGCGATAGATGAAAATATAAATCAAATGAAGGAGTGTGCATGCAAGTTTTAGGTTTAATTGGTTTAGGGATTGACTTTGAGAATATGTTATGTTGACTTTATAATGTTATACCAATGCAAGCTTTTGACCCTTCAACATTATATTCTTTGATTGTGCCTTCTTTCAATGATATGTATCTCTAGAAATTGCTTCATATCTTGTTGAGATTACATTCGCATTACATATATACATGAAGATGATAAAGGCATTATAAATTTTAACCACTTGAGCCAAAAAGCCAGCTTAAAGCATATTATCTTTAGTGAGCTTCTTTTAAGTTTGTTTATCTTTTTCTTTGCTTTATCCATGTATAAGCCTTAACTTTTTATATGTTTTCCTTTTCCCCTGGCCAAGGATTAGTAGAGCATATACTTATGATATCTCATGGAATTATGGTTGGAAATTATGTGAAAAGAAAGAAGAAGAAGTGATGCTCAATGAAAAGATGGGCAAAGTTGCCAAAAGTAAAAAAAGAAAAAAAAAACAAAAGAAAAAGAAAGAAAGAAAGAAAAAATGTTCCTTTATGTTCTTAAGATTTTACATTGAAAAAACTTGAAATCAAAAGAAGTTAAGTATTAGTGATTAAAAATGGAAATTTTATGTGCTTTGATGAAATATCTTGTTTGAAATATCATTTTTCAGAATGCTCTACTTTCTTTGGTTTGAACCTTTTCTTTTACTCTCTTTTACCTCACCTTAACCTTAGCCCCACTACAACAAGAAAATAAGACCTTTTGATTCATGCATTGTTTGTAATATGTTAGTAATAGAGATGAGATTAAAGAGCAAGCTTATGGTAGAACATATTCATTGATTGAATTTGAGAGATTTAAACACATAAACCCTAAACACGTGAGTGTTGGAGTGTATATCAATGAGAGGACCTATCACTTTGGCATGACATAGATTTCATTTAAATCTAGACGATTAATTGAGTTTTGAAGTTTGCACGTAAAAAAATTCATGAAAATTTATACTCTTTATCCTTCTTAATTGTGTTCTGTTTATAATGCATATATTCTTGGATATTGATGGGAGATTAGAAGATTAGTCATAGTTATTGAATTTAATCTAACTTCAATTTAATTTTACCTAACCTTTCTCGAGGACGAGCAAGAGCTAAGTGTGGGGGTATTTGATGCAACCATATTATTCGATAGTTTCACCCACATTTAACTAGTTTTTTGCCTATGTTTTATATATTAAATGCCTTGATATTCTTTGTTTTATATTTTGAAGGCACTTTTAGATGAAAGATGTAAAAAGGAGTATATTGGAGATAATCGGCAAATTTGACCTTCAGTCGATGTTTTGTGCAGAGCGTGAGCTCTAGAGGTTGAAATGAAATGATTCTAGTGGCATTAAAAAGATAACATCGATACCTTTCTGGACATCTAAGGCAAAAAAATAAAATAAGGAAGAGCATGGAAATCGCAGCCTTCAAAGTCAAATCTCGCAATCTGCCATTGTTTACCTTTGGCCGTTCCAACTTGAATATCTAGAGCTACAGAAGTCCAATTGATACAAACTCAATTTTTTTGGATTCATGACTCAAAGGTCTATAAACAATCCAAATTTTAGCCAAAACGATTTCATATGAGGGAGATATGAGTTTTCAAAGATGACATCTGAATTCTGCCAGCAAACAGGTTTCGTGAATAAACGAGTCCAAATTACGTTCTGAAGCATCTAAACCGATATCCAAGTTTTTATTTCAGCAATTTAGCTCCTCTAAGTCAAAGCTTGAAGATTTCATGGAAGACTATTTCTCCTTTTTAGGAAAATAATTATTAAAGTACTTAAATGTAAACAATGGTTGTTTGATGGTTATTTTAGGAAAATTATGTTTTCTTGATTATGTTTAGGAAAATTATGTTTTCTTGATTAATCAACTTATCTAGTTCTTAAGGCTGCCATTAAATTAAATTACTAGTGCGGACACTATAGTTGTTTGATGGTTAGGGTTAGTTATACAGCGGATCCGTTAACTAACCAATGTTAAGAAGAGATAAATATTCAGAATATAAATTAATGTTTCGTTTCCATGATCAGTTCTGATTTCTGTAGGTGGATGTGTGCTTGCGACCAATGTTTGTTCTCTTAATAATTTTCTGATTTTATTAAATTTTGTTTGATAGTTTTCTGTTTTCTTTTACTTTAGCCTAGATAATATCCAAACCCCCTCAAATTGCATATCATCTAGCATAAAAATCTAACTTGAATCTTCCTCGTGGGATTGACCCCTTGCTTGCTCTATACTATCTTATGTGTTGTGTTTGAAGTTAGGGTAATTAATTTGTGCGACCGCGACATCGCAATAGTTTGAGCATTTTGAGTGTTAATTGTCTCCTGCTTTTCAATGAATGCATGCAATGTTTCCTCAAGATTTCTTCTAGGAGGTGGAGTATAAGGAGATGCATATCCATGAGAATTTTGGAAATTATGGTGTGCTTGAAACAATGGCTGTGAAGTTTGTGCATTATTGTTACCACCCTTCCAACTGAAATTTGGGTGATTTCTCCAACCAGCGTTGTATGTTTGTGAGTATGGGTTATAATTGAGCCTTTGAAAACTGTTTAAAACATGGGCTTGTTCATAGAGGCATTCCTTAAAAGAAGGCAAAGTTGGACAGTCATTGGTTGCATGTTCATTCGTTTCACAGATTTGACACACAATGTCTTGAACATATTTTAATTGACCACTCTTTTTAAATTGAAGTGCCTCGACTTTTCTAGCTAAAGATGCAAATTTGGCTTGGAGGTCATGATCTTCCCTAATGTTGTACATACCTCCACTAGATGTATGAGGTTGTGTCTTACCTGGTGCCTCATAAGTACATGTAGTGTCCTAATTTTGAGCATTTTCAGCTAGCAAGTCTAGGTGCTCCATTGCTTCATCAGGGTCTTTATTTTCAAAAGTTTCATTGCACATCAATTCCACCATTTGCTTATCTTTAGGTGTTAACCCTTCATAAAAATATGAAACCAATCTCCATGTTTCAAAACTATGATGAGGGCAAGTATTAAGCAAGTCTCGATACCTATCCCAACATTGGTAAAATGTTTCTCCTGATTTTTGAGTGAAAGTGGTGATTTGTCTTTTGAAAGAGTTTGTTCTGTGAGATGGAAAAAACTTCTTTAAAATTGTTGTTACATTTCATCCCAAGCATGAATAGATCCTGACCTAAGATTTTGTAGCCATGTTTTAACTTTATCTTTTAATGAAAAAGGAAAAACCTTTAATCTGGTGGTGTTCATGCTACAATTTAAGTCATTATTGGTGTTACAGACTTCTTCAAATTCTCTCAAATGCAAGTATGGATTTTCTAGATCTAAGCCATGAAAAGAAGGTAAAAGTTGAATAATGCCTAGCTTAAAATTAAAGTGAGATGCATCAGGAGAGAAAACTATACATGAGGGTGTACTTGTTCTTGTTGGATTCATGTGGTCTCTTAGTGTTCTAACTCGATTATTCTCATTATTCTCATTATGAAGCGATTAATTATCTTCTCCGACCATATTTTCTGAAAATGATGAGGATACCTTACAAAGTCTACCACTTAATGTACATGACCAAACTCTCATGCACGTGTTGGAAGAGAATAAAAGGAAGAAGAAAACAAAAGAAAAAGAAACAAAACAAAAGAAACAAAAGTTAGATACAAGAAAAGTGAAAATAAAATAAATATTATAATTTATACAAGAATTTACCTCCCTGACAACGACGCCAAAAACTTGACATGATCAAAGAGTTGATGTCTTATCCCAAGTGCAAGAGTGTTAAAGTAATAAATAATCCGACAAGACCGAGGTCGAACCACAGGGAGGTGAACTAGATAAATTATAAATAATAATAATAATAAGAATAACAACAACAATGATGATGATGATGATGGGTTAAAGAGGACTTTGAGATGTAAGATAAATGTGAAGATTAAATAATGATAAAAACAAATGTCAAGGTTAGAGGATCCACTAATAGTATTAGAGATAAGTAAAGTATAAACTCTTTATAAATTATCAACATGATCATATTAATCATCTTATTTATGTAACACAATACTTATAAATTTTATCAGGTATTCATGATGCTAACTTATGTTGACAACAAATCAAGTTCCTCTCATAACAACAATGTCGGTCGAAAACTATGAAGGATCAAATATTTAATGTACCAAGTGTTATACAACATAAATCTAGATTAACCATTTAACAAGCAAGGTATTAAGAGTTAATAAGATAAAAATGATAAGACATGTTAATAGTAAACTTTCTTGGATATAAACATTAAAGTCCATGTTGAGTTTATATTATACATATTTTAACACCATTAGTGAAACCTTTTCATCTTGACATAATTAACTTAGGTAGACATTATGAAGAAGAAAAACATAAATAAACAATATAAGAACATAAACATGATCAAGTTAACTAAGTATAGTAAAGGAAATGAAAAGCATGAACAAGAGATTAATGAAAGCAAAACTTAAGCATTACAAACATATAAAGAGAGAGAGCAAGAGCAAGATCTTGATCTAAAGAGCCAAGATTCCTAAATGAATGGCAATTTCCTCCTTTTATGAGCTAAAATTTGAAACTATTCATTTGGTAATTGATTACTGATGTAGTGGCCAACTATTGATTTAGTGGACTTGGTGGACAACAACACTCAAGCATTTTGGCTGGATGAAATGTCATTGATGCAATATGAATTTGGCAAAGTGCTCCTCATGACATTTGTTAGCAATCATCTTATCTTTCCACCCATAAAATTTCAGAGCATTTAGATCACTATAGCTCAAGATATGGCTAAAATACCGAGTAGTGCTTCTGGTGGACGTAGTGGATAACCCTCAAGTTCTTGTCTGGATGAAATGTCATTGCTAACATCATAATTGCAGGAGGTGGTCTTCATGAAAGTTGTTGGAAATTGTCTTATCCTTCCACCCACCAATTTTTATGTCATTTTGCCTTCTAGAACTCCAGTTATGGGTAAAATTATAAGCAGTGTTTGGGTTGGATTACAGAACAGATTCTTACTTCTCTTTTGTGGCCAAACTTTGAATTTGAAAATGGCAAATTTGGGTCTTCCACTATTCATGAACATTATAGGCCTATTTCTTAGCTTTCTATCCATATAAATCAAACTAAAATCCAAGATCTAAAGCTCCAGATATGACCCGATAACTGAACAGTGTTCGAATTTGAATTGAATTTGTATCTCCTTTCTAAGTTTAGCCTTTTCTTTGTCCTTTCACTTTCAATAGTTAATCACATTAATCAATTCTTTGAATTGTGAGATATGCCTGCATCTAAAATGAGCATTTACCATAAATTAAACCTATCTTATATTATCATACTTGTTATTATAAAACATGTTCTAGTTAAGGAGTTATTGATACTTTAAGTGCAAAATGATGATATAAAACCTTGATAAAAATGCACTTTTAAGTACTAATCAAAAAGCTCTACTCGTGCTCCTCTATTGTTGCTACTGCGCCACGCCTATGGTCCCTCCTGGTAATCAAAGACATATCTTATAAATTATCCTCATTCAAGGATACATTTTACAATAACCATATTAAAATCCAATACAGGTCTTTTTTTAATTATTCCTTTCTTTATATTTTATGTTTTCTCATTTCATCCATTAATATCGTCATTCTTCGTCCCACCATAGCTATTATTACAAATTTCTATTTTGCATATGGCTCATTTATTTTGGAAATTAAAATGTAATATCACATGTTCCCCAAAGTGAAAGGATCCAATTTTGACCCTTAACACTTCTAGATAGTCGCTTTAGCAACTTTCTGAATTTGTCAACAGCGGTCGTATTACGACCTCTCCTCAAATTTTTTATTATATCGGGAGTTCTAGGACTCTATTTCAAACAAGGTTGATCTCGTTGGAAAGCTAAGACACATGGCTATAAGTCCTCTAAAGGAGGAGAACCCATTTCTGCCTCCAAGACACTCGAATTTACTCATCAACGAATCAGACCTATTGCCCTATAGGGTTTGTCATGACCCAATCTCGGTTGGTGACCCTTAAATGGAATTCTATAGCTCCAAATTAAGGAAGACTAATTTCCTTAGTTATTCAACATCCAAAACTACAATTCCTGTGAAGGAACATGATCCTAATTACATCATCCTCCTACTCGAATTCTTTCCAAAGTCAGGAGATGAATCTGTCCAGATTTGTCAACTTTTCCATTTCCACACAACATTCACAATTCAACTTTCTCTCTTTTGTCTCAACCCTTAACCATATCACATACTATATAAGAATGTCAAAAATATCTTTGAGAGCCAATTTACTCTGTTTATTTAAAGCTTCCCTCTTTTCCTCTTTGTTCTTCATATGGCCAACCACCCCTAACTTAATTACCCATACATTTTTCTTTGATGAATCATCATGATTTCTTACTCCCAATCACATACAATACATGAATTAACTTAATTTTAACAATTAATACATTTCTCCCAATTCAAGTGTAAAAACCCTAATTAAATTTCAACACCAAGGCATCAATTCGTAATTGAATTTGAAATGACTTATAGAACCATGTTTAGAACTCCTTACCTGGTAAGAATCAAGATCTCAATCCTCAACCAGTCAAAAAATTTCAACTCCCCTTTTTCTAATAACAGTCGCCCTTCCCTTCTCTCTCTACCTTCAAATTTTTTTGTTAATCCCTTACCCACAAGTGTTTATTATACCTACAAACTCTTAATCTTGGATGGGTTCTTGGGATTTTTGGTGTTTCTCTCTTGATTTGGCAAGAACAAAATTAAAAACTCACTCCCTTCCTCTTGATAGTTGTTGCCGGTTTTGATGAGCAAGGAAGGGGGTGTTTATACCTCATAATTTCTCTTATTTGCACTTAGGCCCCATTTCCTTTAAGTGTAATTTCCCCCCACATCTCTTCTTCTTATAATTAAGTTATGCCTCTTTTCATTTCTTATAATTTCACCCCTCAACTTTTTAATTTAGTTCATTTTCTTTAATTTAATCTAACCCTCACTATTTCCAAGTTAAATTTATAACATCTCAAAATATTTCATTCGGAAATTATGTCCGAAAATTTTTGAATTCGTATTTTATTTAAATCTGTAGATAAATTTCTTTGCTTTTATTTTCTATTTATTTAGTTTTCAATTTACGCAAACACTTATTTTCCTAGGGTTTATAATGGTAGCCCCATCCAGCCTTACATACACAAAGAAAAAACATGACCCTCTCTCTGCCAAACCAACTCATTATCAGCATACCCACGACAAGTATAGGCCATAACTGCAATTGCATCACGATCAGTATAGAATCCATCACCGCCTCCTCCTCTCATCATCAGTCATAACAGCGCAACCGCTTCCCCTTCCTTCTCCCTTCACTGTGGTAGCGTTGTTAGCCTCCCTATATCCACAACAACTCTCATTTGCAGATAATAGAGAGGAGTAGATATGAAAATAGAAGAATATAAGTTACAATAGAGAAAGAGAGAGGCAGATCTAAGAAAAAAAATTAAAACTGACAGATTTGTTTGTGTGGTTTTTTGGTCTTGTAGGTGGCGGTAGTTCTTACCTCCAACACAAGAAGAAAGAAGAGAAGAAATAACTCATGATCCACTGGTTTTCTTGTCTTTACCGCCGATGGCATGTGGGCTCACGGGCCACTAGTGATGGTGGTTCGTGAGACCCACACGTTGCCACTATTCCAGCAACTCAGAAACTTCCCAACACGTTCCTGAATTCCTAGCAATTTCTCCATATTGATTTGTGAATTTTCATAAATATTTAATGTGTTTGGATTATTTTGAATTTTGGTGATTTGTAAATTGATAATTATGGGTGTGTATGAATAAAATATAGTAAAAAAGAGAGTATGTGTTTATTTTCTTTTTATTGCTTTTTTTATTTTGTGTTCAATGAATGACAAAAAAAAAGGAAAGATAAAAAGATGAAAATTTTCAATTAATTAAATGTTTTAATTTCATACGACTAAGTCTTTCAAAAATATATATAAAAAATCATATCGTTTAGTATTTCCATATAAAAATTCAAAAGTATGTATTTTCATGTATTTTGGGATTTAATAACTAATTTACTGAATCCATGAGAATTTGGTCAATATTTCAATAACTGATAAAATTTTAATTCATGAGAATTAATGGTTGATATTCTTGTATAGAATGTTGGACCTACAAGTGAGACTGATATTTAAATATCAAGAGTTGATTAGAAAATTCTCAAAGTTATTCTAAATATTCACCAATTTCAATTAGGAGTATTTTCCACCATAATATACAAATTATAGAAAACCTTTTTAAAGAATTTATTTGGGTACGCGAGCCCGTAATAAATTCTTAACATCAGATTTATTCAGATGAATAAATCTCCATCCTAAACCATAGATAGACTACCGGTTAGAAACCCATCAAACCCTCTAAACCACATTAAGACCACACAATGCAGCCTACCTCAGGTATGCTAGTGGTGCTAATACCTTTCCTAGCCACAACCAGTCTCTTACTCTTGGAATCTCTTATAAGACTAGTATACATGGGTTTCCTAGCGACCTTGAACCAAATAACTAGGTGGTGACTCCAACGACCCCCATCCCGACATCGTGCGTCCACGTGTGACACGTTTATTTATAGGGATTAACGTTAAAAAAATATTGATGAGTCTCTTACTATTAAAGACCAAAATCATTTTTTCTTAAAACAAATCCCAAATAAGCATAGAAATAAATCTAGATAATTAATAGCATGCATAGAATAAATTTAAGAGAAAACACAGAAAAAATAATCTTTCGTTTGAAAGGATACAATAAGGGTGATGTAGATCTTTTTTTAGGCATAACTAATCCAATACCTGAATCTTTGAGACCAATGTTAATTTTAAGATTCCTAATTTCCTTAAGTTACTAGGTGGTGACTTCATTATTTTTATTTCCCCCCCTTAATTTTATAGAGACCCGTATTCATCATGGTGTGATAGGCATCATCTCTCAAATCAAATTAGATATGCTAGAATTAATCGCTAAGAGGACCACTTTATCATTGTCTAGGATTTGCAAACTACGATTTCGCCAAGAAATTAGCAATGCATTGAAACACACATAAAGCGAGTTACTGGTTTAACTTAGTGAATTTATTTTATTTAATTATGTAGAAACCCTATTTTTTAAAATTTAAGAGTTTTTTCTAATAATGGTAAAAAAGATGAAAGTGATGAAGAAGAAATTTCTAATGATGCTGAAATGGAGAGTCAATATACTAGAGATGATTTGGGTATTAAAATTGATGTCAATCCAAAGAATTCAAGGAGTTTTGAGTTAAATAATGTTAACAATATTGGTGTTGGTACAAGTAGTAGCATTAATATTCATAATATTGATGTTGGTACTAGTAGTAGTACTAATAAGCCTGTAGATGATAATGATCTTGATGAATATCTTAGGAATAATAAGGAAGATGAAGACAAAGAGGTTGATTTTAGTTTACATGACACATCAATAGATTATTTATTTTAGGTTTGTTCATTGTTAGTTAATAAAAATATATATGGATATGAATAATTGTTTGTAATTTTAAGTTACTTAAACCATGTATAAATTTTTACTTGAACCATGTATTTTAAGGAGCTGAAATTGCTAATTGTTTGCATGAACCATGTATGAAAAAAAAATACTTATGATTTTAATATTTATTTTTATGATACGAGTTTACATTGCATTTTTCATGTCGTGTCAATAAAGTGTTTTTGACAACCATGAAGTGCACCTTAGCCTCTCCTCCTTTTTCTCACAAAACCTCTCCTCTCTCTCTACCATAAACATAAAATAGAAAGAGAAAAAAATACTTCCCAAATAGACTGATGTAAGAAATACACCTTCGAGGTCAAGGTTTGAAGGAATAAGCCTACATAGGGAAGCCTACATAGGAGATACTTTGCATAAGACATTATTTACTAGCAAGGAATTATGAATTTTATATTTTTTAAAGATATGATTAAACATTATAAGGGTTGAAAGTGATCCATACATGATGATGGGTTGAAGTTAATAGCATGGGTAAAAATAGGAAACGAGGTAAAAGACTCATAAAAGGGTAAGGAAATAGAAGGTGAATAAAGACTAAGTAAGGATTATAAGGAAAGAAATGTTTATAAAGGCAAGGATTATGATTGAGATGCATACACATTCCATATATATTATAGGAGATATGGTAATAGAAATATTCTACTGATGATTCTAAAGCATGCTATTTTAATTACTATTGCACTTTAATTGGAAAATGTCATATCAAACTTGTAATTTGTAGGTGCTGTATCCTACTATCAACTGACAAGGGAGTTTTTTACTTGGCTAGTATTTGAGTAAAATTACATTGTATTTAATGTATTCGATATACATGTAATACTTAAGTGTGTCTTCACTAAATGTTATTAGAATGTAAGTAAATATAAACTTGAAAACTCTACATTTGTATAATTGATCTTTAATGTAAACCATGTGTTATGGTTTATAATGTTTTATGAATATTACTATGATACTAAAGTAGTTGATTGGTTGAGAGGCCTAGAGCCTAACGTGTAGACATTGTTGTTGGAATGAATATGAATTCATTTGATTTGAGTTATCCATGTGTTATTAGGTGAAAAGCGAAGAGTTGTTTAGGGATTTGGGTAAAGGAGATTCTGATGAAATTTCAATATGAATTAGAAGATATAAATCATGATTATATGATTTTGTGGTGCAACTTAGCTAAAAAAACAATTACTTTATTTTTTATCGAGTTCAAGACTCAAAGCATCTTTTGATATTATAAAATTTCAAGGTGTTTTATATGCTGACCCCATAACAAATCTATTAAATTTTGTAGCACAATAACATAATAGACAAGAATAAAACCATCAAAGCTCTTAAAAAATGATAATTTATATGCAAATGTTATTCTAACTTTCCTTCACTCTTGCTTATTCTTTTTATTAAATACATAGAAATTATGAGTATTTATATTAAAAAGAAATAGAGAACTAGTCATTAATCTTTATATAGAAGTAGTTGTTGCTAAAAAAAATCTTTTCAAAATGGGCAAAGTCATGCAAGAATTAAACTAGCTCCATTATGGACTCTACTAACCTTATTATGGGCTTGTTTAGGCTTACTTGGCCGTTTCAACATTGCTTGGAAAATTCTTGAATTTTTACAAGTCAACTTTTCTTTTTCGACTCAAACTTGATTTTATTTCTTCATTGTCCATATACACAACTAGGTTCATATTATCCTCATATGTACACATGTTCCTTTTAAGATCTTTTCTAACATGTATAGGTACCAGTATGGTTATCTTCAAACATATTATTCCATTTTATTATTGTTGGGTTTACCGAATATTATACACACAACGGAAACAAATAAAAAAAATTATTCAGCAGTCCCTAGGATCTTATTAGACAGATCTAGAGTTATTGAGAGATTTATTACCTGAATATCTAATCTTCTTTGTTTTTGAATATTTATTCAAAGGCTGGGTTGTTGCAAACCACAAGTTATGATGCGAACCTCATGATTACATGGTCATACAACCCATAATCAAGATTGAGATATGATCCCAGAAATCCAACAAAGCTGTGATAGGAGTGTGATACAATGAAAACTTGCCCCTAGGCACTAGCACTAATGGAATGAAGTTGAATGATGTCACGAAGCTAGTTAATCTTTGACAAGTCAGATTCAATTCATTCAAGAGTTAAAGAATGCAAGAATATCTCTCACACATTAAACTAAAAAGTTTAGAAGTATTATTTATCAAAGGTTTTGTTTCTTCAAAATTTAGGCTTTACATGTGTTTGAATAGTTCTAAGAAATTAAACCTAATGGATCTATCTATGTGGACTAAATTGACAGCTTACAAAAACTAACCCAAAACCTTTACTAGTAAGTCTAAACCTTGATCCAAACAAAGTTTGGATCTTAGCTGAAAATCAAAGTATTAATTAAACTCAAACATAGAAACAATAATGAAAACAACAATTCGGGATAATAGCTTGTTGATACTGTATATAATAGAAAGAAAAACAAGATAAAATATCTTAATTTTTTAGCTTAAATAAATCTTGGCCGAGATCCACCTTCCTAGATACTATAGGATTGTTTAGCCAACTTTTTAAGTCCTTTAAATGCTAGGAAATCTTATCTAAAGAGGAATTTAATTGTTGAAGTCTATTTTCATTGTAGAACTAGGATTTTCCTTTAGAACATAAAAAATAATCTTAGAAATTAATCCCTTTTGTAGTCGTCCATCACTTTTCTTTCTTGATTAAGAGAATCAAATCTTTAACATTAAATAATCTTTCCAACTCTCGGATTCATATCTGACAGCCCCTTTAGTTTCCTTGTATGACTAAGAAACTTCCTTATTTGTTGCTAAATATTCTGCTAAATAATAGGAACAATAATGACTAATTTTTCCTTTCAATTTTAGAAGAATATTTTGTTGATCCGTGTGAGAAAAGGATCCCAAAATTTTAATTAGCTCAAGCCAACTTTAGACCCTACATGACCCAAATCATACTCAATAATATAACCCAAATTAGACATGATACAAGCTCCCAACAAGCCTACTTTGCTGTCCAAATCAAATATATACATGAGTTAACTTGATTTGGTTGAATGAACCATCAAAGAGATTAGACCGAACCTATCATCATGCACAAACTAAGGCTGGCTAAAACTATCCCATGCTAAAAACTCATTATGGTCGAATGGAACACAAGCTAAGTTCAAAGGAAAAACACAATCTTAGCCAAATGGCCTCCCCATCAAACTTAAGCACAAAATCAAAGGCCTTTAATGAGAAATCTATAGTTGAACCGTATCATTCCCTCTCTCTTCAAGAAGATTCATCCTCGAATCTTTAATAAGAATAATGGATGTTTCATAGGCATAGTGTTTAAGCCTTTGGAATTCTCTTATTGCTAACACTTGCCTCCGACAACACTGTATGTATATAGTGGCTGATAAGGATTTCAAATAAGCACGCTTTTTTAACACTTATACACATATTTTTGAATAATAACTACGACTACTCTCTTTTTTTTCATGCTTGTGGAGTTGTTCCTCCTTTTCCATTGAAGCTTGAAGGTCATAGAAGAATCTTTTACACTTATAAACTTCTCATTCAAACACCCCTACCCCATGCCTTAGTTTTTTCTATTCTTGCTCTGGAATCCTCCTTTGTTCCTTCTCCCTTGCTGAATACATGACATCTTTTTTTATATATACCAAAAGATTTAATTTATTTAATGGAACCAATCAAGGTTAGAGTCTTTCACAATGCAATTCTGTAACAACCCGGCTTTTCAAGCCCAAAATAACAGTAATTATATATATATATATATATATATATATATATATATATATATATACTTGACACCCATGGTGCTGGAAATCAGCGAACCTGATCCCTCACATCATCAAAATACTATCCATACAATCAACATTTCATTTAAAAGTGAATCTTACATAAACACATAATATTATGGTTGCATGATTAGAAGTTCATTTTAAAAATATACATACATAGACATGAGTTTGCATTCCTATCCTACTAATAGCCATTACAATTTAAACAAAAGGATCTAATAAAAGTTATACGTTCAGCACATTGATTCATACAAAATACATTATGATTTAGAATGCATCTATATGATTCCTTGCAAAAGTAGGTTCCCGTGTATCAGGTTTCCTAGACATCTCGTTGGTGTGACTTCCCTGCTGTAGTACAAAACATTTAAGAGAATGCAATTACTTAATAATAATAATAATGATAACTAAATGGTCTAGCAGTTAAATGAAGCATTAACATTTATAACTTCTTCATGTACTTGGTATAAACAACTTGCAGTACATATAGATGCATCAATTCTTGCAATCAACCATAATCTTAAACCCGGCTATCCTCTTAAGGCATCATTTGCTGAGGTTAACCGTTCACTCACCCCAGTCATCCACTTCGGATGCCATTAGCCAAAGTTAATCAATCGTTCGTCCCGGTCATCCATTCGGATGCCATTAGTCGAAGCTAATCATTCATTTGTCCCGGCCATCCATTCGGATGCCATTAGCCAAAGCTAATCAATCGTTCGTCCCGGCCATCCATTCAGATGCCATTAGCTGAATCCAATCAATCATTCATCTTGGCCATCCATTCAGATGCCATTAGCCAAAGCTAATTGACACGACCAAAAAATTGATGTCTTTTCCCAAGTGTAGGATTGTCAAAGTAATAAATAACCTGGCAGGACCGGGGTCGAACCACAGGGAGGTTAATTGTATAAATTTTAAGCAACAATGATACAACAACAATAGTAACAACAATAACAATAACAATAATAATAATACTAGTAGTGGTAGTAGTAATACTAATAGTAGTAATAGTAATAGTAATAGTACCAATAATACTATTAATAATGATAATAATAAAGATGATGAAGAAGAAGTTGATGAGAACTTTGAGATGGAAGATTAACGTAAGGATTAAACAATGATAACAACAAATGTCAAGGTTAGAGGATCCACTAAGGGTATTTCAAACAAGTATAGTATAAACTCTTATTATTCAATTGGAAACCACACACAAAGGAGGTTCCAATCAGATTATAAATTGTTAACATGATTACATTAGTTATCTTATTCGAATAATGCTAATACTTGTAAATGTTGTAAGGCATTCATGATTATAACTTATGTTAACAACAAATCAAGTTCCTTTCATAGCTCAGGTGTGGTTATACCATACAATATGGGCTATGAAAGTGCCAAGTATTTGTTGTACCAAGTGTTATACAACATAAATCTAGATTAACCATTTAACAACCAAAGTATTAAAAGTGAACAAGATAACAAATATATAACATGTTAGTATTAAACATTAAGGTCCATGTTAAGTTTATATTATACTTATTCTTACACCATTAGTGTACCCTTTTCACCTTGACATGATTAAGTTAGCTACACATAATGAAAGAAAGAATCAATAAACAAGATAAAACATAAATGAGAAAGAAGTTAACTAAGTAAAGAAAAAGAAATGAAAGGCATAAACAAGAGATTAATATAAACAAAACTTAAGTATTACAAAAGAGAGAGCAAGAGCATGATCTTGATCTGAACACCAAGATGCCTAAATACATGGCAAATGCCTCCTTTTATAGGCCAAAATTCAGAACTATTGATTTGTTGACTAATTGATGAATGGGTGGCCACATCTTGACTTGGTGACAATTCTTATCTTCTTGTCTATCAAAAACATCGTTGATAACGTCATAATTTGAACAGACTTCAACATGAAAGTTCTAGGAAATTGTCTCATCTTTCCAGGGTAAATATTTGAGATCATTTGGACTTCTAGAACTCAAGATATGGGCTGAACACTGAACAATGTCTGGGTTGCAGGACAGATTCAGACTTCTTTGTTGTTGCTACAATTTGGACTTGAAAACGGCCTTGTTAAATCTTGGGCTCTTCATGAAAGTTGTAGGCCTATGTCTTACCTTTCCATCCATATAAAGTAGACCTAAATTTGAGATCTACAACTCCAGATATGACCCGATTACTAAACAATGTTCCAGTTTGGACTGCACCAATATCTCTTTTTTAAGTTTGGCCATCTCTTTGTCCTTTCAATTTCAGTACTTCAACTCATCAATCAATTCTTTCATTTATGTGATAGGCCTGTCTTTAAGATGAACATTTACCATAAATTAAAGGTATCTTATATTATTAGATATGTTATTATAAAACATGCTTTAGTTAAGGAGTTATTGATACTTCAAGTGCAAAATGATGATATAAAACCTTGATTAAAATGCACTTTTAAGTACTAATCACTAATCAGTCGTTTGTCCCGGCCATCCCTTTCAGATGCCATTAGCCAAAGCTAATCAGTCGTTTATCCCGGCCATCCATTCAGATGCCATTAGCCGAAGCTAATCAACCATTTGTCAACATTTAAGCGTTTGACGATCTAATATCTGTTCTAACGCAATATGGTAACATTCATGATAAAGTATTTTATTATTCAACATATAAAAAAAGAAGGTGCAAGTCACCTACCTGCTCCACCTGTGGGTTGTTCTTGTCTTGACGATGGTCCAATCCCGACCGCACCACCTTTCGAATCTAACTAAGTTTGAGGAAGGTTTGACACTATTCTTTCTCTTCTCCTGCTGGTTCTCCTCCTTCTTCTTCCTCTCACGTTTTCCAGCCCTCTTTTTCCTTTCCCTCTAGGTAGCTGTCCACTATTCTCTCAAGGTCTTATCTTTCCCTCACACGTTCGCAAAGCACTCTCTACTGGTTTGGTTTAGGTTTCTGTTGGGAAAGAGGAACGGAAGAACGACGTGCAGCTGCTGGAGACAACTTTTGGAAGAGGATGGATCATCCTCTCTCTCCTCCTTGTATTTATACTCCCAATTAAATGAGGTGGGTTGTTTGGGGTTGGTTTAGATGTGTTCTTATCCTTGTTTTGGTCTATCTAAAACCGGTTTTACCCCTCCCTCCCAGCTCCTTAAGTTAATTATTTTTATTTTTAAAAAAACAAAAACTGCATCACTGCCGATGCAGAAATCGACAGTGAAAACTGCGTCGCTGCCGATTCAAAAATCGACATTGAAAACTGCCTCGCTGCCGATGCAGAAATCGGCAGCCAAAACTGCTTCGCTGCCAATGCAGAAATTGGCAGCAAAAATTGCATCGCTGCCAATGTAGAAATCGGTAGCCAAAACTGCTTCGCTACCGATCCAGAAATCAGCAGTGAAAATTGCTTCGCTGACGATCAAGAAATCGGCAGCCAAAACTGCATCATCAATTTTATTTATCTATATATATATATATATATATATATATATAGATATATATATTTATTTTTTCTTTTGGGTGTTTACAAATTCAGTTATGAATATAGACTCAAAAATGAAAAAAAAATATACTAAAAACAAGCAAAATGGAACTATGAATATGATTTCGTAAGTAGCAATACAAATTCGTACGAATTGTGGAGGAAATGAAGACGCGAAATAAAATAGAAGTGAAAATTAATGAAGACACTTATTTGACTCCTACATAACCCAAATATAATAGAAACAAACTGATTTGGTCAAAACAAATAGTAGAAAAACATATATTGAAACTTAATGCAAATCTAACTTGTTTCGCAATTTTAAATCAACAGAAATGAAATTAAGACCTAACGATATCAGAATGACCTAAAATTCAATATGTAGTATCCTGATACCAAAAAAACTATATATCTCAGTTTATAGGTAATTATGCCTAGTTATAAAAATCATGTATGATCAGTTTGCGATAAAATTAAACTCCGAATTGAAACCTCAAGAAAATAATATTAAAATAAGCTAAAATTTAATATATAGTGTGATTTCACAACTAGTAAGTACTATATGAAATTTAAATTAATCATGAGGTGGTTTGCTTAAGGTTCTCTATAAGTTATGTTTCTACGGCAAAATTGCAACAAGTGTTGAATAACGTCTTTTTTTTACTTTTATACTACTAATATGTTTAGAGACAGTAACAAATCAAAATATTATTTTTTTTACTAGTATGAAAATACTGAAAAAACTTAACGAACACTAGGAAAACAAAATTATTAGAAAGAGATGACTTGTTCTCGGAGCCTAGCTTTGATACCAACTTATGTGAATCCTATGATTATATGGTCACGCAACTCACAATCAAGATTGAGATCTGATCCGGGAAAGCCAACAAAGGTATGATAAGAGTGTGACACAATGGAAATTTGCCCTTAGGCACCAACACTATTGTAATGAAGTCAAATGACGTTATGAAGTTAGTTAATATTTGAGAAGTCAGATTCAGTTCATTCAAGGGCCAAAGAATGCAAGATTATTTCTCACACATTAAATTGAAAAGTTGATAAGTATTATTCATCAAAGGTTTTTTTTTCTTCAAAATTTAGGCTTTATATGTGTTTAAATAGTTTTGAGAAATTAATCCTAATGGATCTACCCTTGTAGGTTAAATTGACCTGCTTACAAAAACTAACTCCAAACCTTTACTAGTAAGTTCAAACCTTGATCCAAACAAGCCTTGTATCTTAATTGCAAGCCAAAGTATTAATTAAGCTCAAACGTAGAAACAATAATTGATGCAAACCCTAGCGGAACTTAATGGAATTCGCGAACCCAAGTACCATTTAATCCAAGTTTAAGAATAAAATTAAGCATATTAGAATTGAAGACTTGCTCTAAGGCAACAAGACTATAAAAGTTGCTTAGATTGCAAACTAACTACATGAGAAATAAAAATGAAGAAATTCATGCATATGGTTAAATAAAAACAGGAATTCAGAAATTTTTGGATATAAGTTTCTGGATGAAATATTTCATGATATTATAAATCAACCTGAAAATGTTGAGGGTTGGATTAAATTAAAGAAAATAAACTAAACTAAAAGTTATGGCGTGCAATTATAAGAAATTAAAAGAGGTATAACTTAATTATAAGAAGGAAAAAAAAGATGTAGGCGCCTAAATGCAAATAAGAAAAATTATAGGGCATAAATACTCCTATTCTCACCAAAATCTGCAGAAATCATAAGGAAAGAAAAGAGTGAGTTTTTGTATTCATTCTTGCAAAATCAAGAGAGAAACACCAAAACTTCAAGAAAACCATCCAAGATTAAGGATTTATAGATGGAATAAACACTTATTGGCAAGTGATTAACAAGGAAATTGAACAAGAAGAGAAGATGGAGGGCTGGCTATCATTAGATAAGAAAGGAGGGAGTTGAAAAAATTTTCAACTGGTTGAAGATCAAAACCTTAATTTGTACCGGGTAAGGTGTTCTAAACATGATCTTATAAGTCATTTCAAATTTGATAATGAATTGATGCCTTGACGTGAATTATAGATTAGGGTTCTTAGACTTGAATTGGGGGAAAAGTATTTGTTGTTAAAATTAAGTTAATTTATGTGTGGTATATGACTGGGGACGTGAAACAATGATAATTTACCTAGAAAATATAGTTTGTGAAAGTTATGTGTGAAGGGAAAGGCTGACGAATATGGACAGACTTGTCTCCTGACTTTTAGTAAAATTTCAAATAGGAGGATGAGGGAATTAGAACTGGGTTCTTCTTAATTCATAAAACTTGTAGCCTCATGTCTAAGCTTTCCAACGAGACTAATCTCACTTGAATCGGAGTTCTATAACTCCAGATATAGTTAAATATATAAGAAAAGGTCAGACAGTAATAGTTCAAAAACAAGACAGTAACAGTCCAAGTGTTTGTTGATGAGAAATTTTGACTATCTTAGAGGCAGAACTCGGTTCTTCTTATTTCATAGAACTTATAGCCTCATGTCTAAGCTTTCCAACGAGACTAATCTCACTTGAATCGAAGTTCTATAACTCTAGATATAGTTAAAAATCTGAGGAGAGGTCAGACTATAACAGTTCAAAAACGAGACAGTAACAGTTGGACAGTAACAGTCCAAGTGTTTGTTGATGAGCAATTTTGACAATCTTAAAGGCAGAACTGGGTTCTTCCTAATTCATAGAACTTGTAGCCTTATGTCTTAGCTTTCCAACGAGACTAATCTCACTTGAATCGGAGTTCTATTACTCCAGATATAGTTAAAAATATAAGGGGATGTCAGACAGTAACAGATCAAAAATGAGACAGTAACAGTTGGATAGTAACAATCCAAGTGTTTGTTGATGAGCAATTTTGACTATATTAGAGGGAGAACTGGGTTCTTCTTCATTCATAAAACTTGTAGCCTCATGTCTAAGATTTCCAATGAGACTAATCTTGCTTGATTCGAAGTTCTATAACTCCAGATATAGTTAAAAATCTGAGGAGAGGTCAGACAGTAACAGTTCAAAAACAAGACAGTAACAGTTGGACAGTAAGACTCTAAGTGTTTATTGATGAGCAATTTTGACTATCCTACAGGCAGAACTAGATTCTTCTTCATGCATAGAACATGTAGCCTAATGTCTAAGCTTTCCAATGAGACTAATCTCGCTTCAATCGGAGTTCTATAGCTCCAGATATAATTAAAAATCTGAGGAGAGGTCAGACAGTAACAATCCAAAAACAAGATAGTAACAGTCCAAGTGTTTGTTGATGAGAAATTTTGACTATCTTAAAGGCAGAAATGGGTTCTTCTTAATTCATAGAACTTGTAGCCTCATGTCTAAGCTTTCCAATGAGACTAATCTCACTTGAATCGGAGTTCTATAACTCTATAAATAGTTAAAAATCTGAGGCGAGGTTCGAC
This sequence comes from Populus nigra, assembly GCF_951802175.1. NCBI lineage: Eukaryota > Viridiplantae > Streptophyta > Magnoliopsida > Malpighiales > Salicaceae > Populus > Populus nigra. The sequence continues at coordinate 7,192,350 of NC_084864.1, read as the reverse complement.
TGTAACAGTTCAAAAATGACACAGTAACAATTGGACAGTAATAGTCCAAGTGTTTGTTGATGAGCAATTTTGACTATCTTAGAGGTAGAACTGGGTTCTTCTTAATCATTGAACTTGTAGCCTGATGTCTTAGCTTTCCAATGAGACTAATCTCGCTGCACTCGGAGTTCTATAACTTTAGATATAGTTAAATATCTGAAGAGAGGTCAGACAACAACAATTCAAAAACGAGACAGTAACAGTTGGACAGTAACATTTGAAGTGTTTGTTGACGAGCAATTTTGACAATCTTAGAGGCAGAACTGGGTTCTTCTTAATCATAGAACTTGTAGTCTCATGTCTTAGCTTTCAAACGAGACTAATCTAGCTTGAATTGGAGTTCTATAGCTCCAGATATAGTTAAAAATCTAAGGAGAGGTTAGATAGTAACAGTTCAAAAACGAGACAGTAACAGTTGGACAATAACAATCCAAGTGTTTGTTGATGAGCAATTTTAGCTATCTTAGAGGCAGAACTGGGTTCTTCTAAATCATAGAACTTGTAGCCTCATGTCTTAGCTTTCAAACGAGACTAATCTCACTTGAATCGGTGATCTATAACTCCAGATATAGTTAAAAATCTAAGTAGAAGTCAAACAGTAACCGTTCAAAAATGAGAAAAGTAACAGTTCAAGTGTTTGTTGATGAGAAATTTTGGCTATCTTAGAGGCACAAGTGGGTTCTTCTTAATTCATAGAACTTGTAGCCTCATGTCTAAGCTTAACAACAAGACTAATCTCACTTGAATCAGAGTTCTTTAACTCCAGATATAATTAAAAATCTGAGGAGAGGTCATACTATAACAGTTTAAAAACTAAACACTAACAGTTGGACAGTAACAGTCCAAGTGTTTGTTGATGAGCAATTTTGACAATCTTAAAGGCAGAACTGGGTTCTTCTTAATTCATAGAACTTGTAGCCTCATGTCTAAACTTTCCAACGAGACTAATCTCACTTGAATCGGAGTTCTTTAACTCTAGATATAGTTAAAAATCTGAGGAGAGGTCAGACTATAATTGTTCAAAAACGAGACAGTAACAGTTGGACAGTAACAGTCCAAGTGTTTGTTGATGAGAAATTTTGACTATCTTAGAGGCAGAACTGGGATCTTCTTAATTTATAGAACTTGGAGCCTCATATCTAAGCTTTCCAACGAGACTAATCTCACTTGAATCGGAGTTTTATAACTACAAATATACTTAAAAATCTGAGGAGAGGTCAGGGAGTAACAGTTCAAAAACGAGACAGTAATAGTTGGATAGTAAGACTCTAAATGTTTGTTAATGAGCAATTTTGAATGCTTATAGGCAGAACTAGGTTCTTCTTAATAATAGAACTTGTAGCCTCATGTCTTAGCTTTCAAAGGAGACTAATCGCATTTGAATCAGAGTTCTATAACTCCAGATATAGTTAAAAATCTGAGGAGAGGTCAGACAGTAACTGTTCAAAAACGAGAAAAGTAACAGTCCAAGTGTTTGTTGATGAGAAATTTTGGCTATCTTTGAGGCAGAAGTGGGTTCTTCTTAATTCATAGAACTTGTAACCTCATGGCTAAGCTTTCCAACGAGACTAATCTCACTTGAATTGGAGTTCTATAACTCCAGATATAGTTAAAAATCTAAAGAGAGGTCAGATTGTAACAGTTCTATAAGGAGACAGTAACAATCCAATTGTTTGTTGATGAGAAATTTTAACTATCTCAGATGCAGAAGTGTGTTCTTCTTAATGCATAGAACTTGTAGCCTCGTGTCTAAGCTTTTCAACGAGACTAATCGCGTTTGAATCAGAGTTCTATAACTCTAGATATAGTTAAAAATCTGAGGAGAGTTCAGACAGTAACATTTCAAAAACGAGACAGTAAACAGTTGGACAGTAACAATCCAAGTGTTTCTTAATGAGCAATTTTCACTATCTTAGAGACAGAACTGGGTTCTTCTTAATCATAGAACTTGTAGCCTCATGTCTTAGCTTTCCACGGAGACTAATCTTCCTTGAATCAGAGTTGTATAGCTCTAGATATAGTTAAAAATTTAAGGAGAGGTTAGACAGTAACAGTTCAAAAACGAGACAGTAACAGTCCAAGTGTTTGTTGATGAGAAATTTTGAGTATCTGAGAGGCAGAAGGGGGTTCTTCTTAATTCATAGAAATTGTAGCCTCATGTCTAAGCTTTCCAACGAGACTAATCTTACTTGTATCGGAGTTTTATAACTTCAGATATAGTTAAAAATCTGAGGAGAGGTCAGAGAGTAACAGTTCAAAACCGAGACAGTAATAGTTGGACAATAAGACTCTAAGTGTTTGTTGATGAGCAATTTTGACTATCTTAGAGGCAGACCTGGGTTCTTCTTAATTCATAAAACTTGTAGCCTCATGTCTAAGCTTTCCAACGAGACTAATATCACTTGAATTAGAGTTCTATAAGTCCAAATATAGTTAGAAATTTAAGTATAAGTCAGACATTAACAGTTCAAAAACGAGACAGTAACAGTTAGACAGTAACATTCCAAGTGTTTGTTGATGAGCAATTTTGATTACTTTCGAGGCAGAACTGGGTTCTTTTAATTATAGAACTTGTAGCATCATGTCTTAGCTTTCAAACTAGACTAATCTCACTTGAATTGGAGTTTTATAACTCTAGATATAGTTAAAAATCTGAGGAGAGGTCAGACAGTAACAGTTAAAAAACGAGATAGTAAGAGTCTAAGTGTTTGTTGATGGGAAATTTTAACTATCTCAAAGTCAGAAGTTCGTTCTTCTTAGTTCATAGAACTTGTAGCCTCCAGATATAATTAAAAATCTAAGGAGATGTCAGACAGTAACTGTTCAAAAACGAGGTAGTAACAGTTGGACAGTAACAGTCCAAGTGTTTGTTGATGAGAAATTTTGTCTATCTTAGAGGCAGAACTGGGATCTTCTTAATTCATAGAACTTGGAGCCTCATATCTAAGCTTTCCAACGAGACTAATCTCATTTGAATCGGAGTTTTATAACTACAGATATAGTTAAAAATCTGAGGAGAGGTTAGAGAGTAACAGTTCAAAAACGAGACAGTAATAGTTGGATAGTAAGACGCTAAATGTTTGTTGATGAGCAATTTTGAATGCTTATAGGCAGAAGTGGGTTCTTCTTATTCATAGAACTTATAGCCTCATGTCTTAGCTTTCATACGAGACTAATCGCGTTTGAATTAGAGTTCTATAACTCCAGATATAGTTAGAAATTTAAGTATAAGTCAGACAGTAACAGTTCAAAATCGAGACAGTAACATTCCAAGTGTTTGTTGATGAGCAATTTTGATTACTTTTGAGGCAGAACTGGGTTCTTTTAATTATAGAACTTGTAGCATCATGTCTTAGCTTTCAAACTAGACTAATCTCACTTGAATTGGAGTTTTGTAACTCTAGATATAGTTAAAAATCTGAGGAGAGGTGAGACAGTAACAGTTAAAAAACGAGATAGTAAGAGTCTAAGTGTTTGTTGATCGGAAATTTTAACTATCTCAAAGTCAGAAGTTCGTTCTTCTTAGTTCATAGAACTTGTAGCCTCCAGATATAATTAAAAATCTAAGGAGATGTCAGACAGTAACTGTTCAAAAACAAGGTAGTAACAGTTGGACAATAACAGTCCAAGTGTTTGTTGATGAGAAATTTTGTCTATCTTAGAGGCAGAACTGGGATCTTCTTAATTCATAGAACTTGGAGCCTCATGTCTAAGCTTTCCAACGAGACTAATCTCATTTGAATCGGAGTTTTATAACTACATATATAGTTAAAAATCTGAGGAGAGGTTAGAGAGTAACAGTTCAAAAACGAGACAGTAATAGTTGGATAGTAAGACGCTAAATGTTTGTTGATGAGCAATTTTGAATGCTTATAGGCAGAAGTGGGTTCTTCTTAATCATAGAACTTATAGCCTCATGTCTTAGCTTTCAAACGAGACTAATCGCGTTTGAATCAGAGTTCTATAACTCCAGATATAGTTAAAAATCTGAGGAGAGGTTAGAGAGTAACAGTTCAAGAACGAGACAGTAACAGTTGGACAATAACAGTCCAAGTGTTTGTTGATGAACAATTTTCACCATCTTAGAGGCAGAACTGGGTTCTTCTTAATCATAGAACTTGTAGCCTCATGTCTTAGCTTTCCAAGTAGACTAATCTCCCTTGAATCAGAGTTCTATAACTCTAGATATACTTAAAAATTTGAGGAGAGGTCAGACAGTAAGAGTTCAAAAACGAGACAGTAACAGTCCAAGTGTTCGTTGATGAGAAATTTGAAGTATCTGAGAGGCAGAAGGGGGTTCTTCTTATTTCATAAAACTTGTAGCCTCATGTCTTAACTTTCCAACAACAATAATCTCATTTGAATCGGAATTCTATAACCCCAGATATAGCTAAAAATCTGAGAAGAGGTCAAACTGTAACAGTTCAAAAACAAGAGAGTAACAATTGGACAATAATAGTCCATGTGTTTGCTGATGAGCAATTTTGAATATCTTAGTGGCAGAACTGGGTTCTTCCTAATTCATAGAACTTGTAGCCTCATGTCTTAGCTTTCCACGAAGAATAATGTCCCTTGAATAAGAGTTCTATAACTCCAGATATGGTTAAAAATTTGAGGAGAAGTTGAATAGTAACAGTTCAAAAACTAGACAGTAACAGTCCAAGTGTTTGTTGATGAGCAATTTTGACAATCTTAAAGGCAGAACTGGGTTCTTCTTAATATAGAACTTGTAGCCTCATGTCTTAGCTTTCCAACGAGACTAATCTCGCTGCAATCGGAGTTTTATAACTTTAGATATAGTTAAAAATATGAGGAGAGGTCAGACAGCAGCAATTCAAAAACAAGACAGTAACAGTTGGATAGTAACATTTCAAGTGTTTGTTGATGAGCAATTTTGATTATGTTAGAGGCAGAACTGGGTTCTTCTTAATCATAGAACTTGTAGCCTCATGTCTTAGCTTTCAAACGAGACTAATCTCGCTTGAATCAGAGTTCTATAACTCCAGATATAGTTAAAAATCTGAGGAGAGGTCAGACAGTAACTGTTCAAAAACGAAAAAAGTAACAGTCCAAGTGTTTGTTGGTAAGAAATTTTGGCTATCTTAGAGGCAGAAGTGGGTTCTTCTTAATTCATAGAACTTGTAACCTCATGGCTAAGCTTTCCAACGAGACTAATCTCACTTGAATCGGAGTTCTATAACTCCAGATATTGTTAAAAATCTGAGGAGAGGTCAGAGAGTAACAGTTCAAAAACGAGACAGTAATAGTTGGACAGTAAGACTCTAAGTGTTTGTTGATGAGCAATTTTGAATACTTAGAGGCAGAAGTGGGTTCTTCTTAATCATAGAACTTGTAGCCTCATGTATTAGCTTTCAAACGAGACTAATCTCCCTTGAATCAGAGTTCTATAACTCCAAATATAATTAAAAATCTAAGAAGAAGTCAGACAGTAACAGTTCAAAAACGAGACAGCAACAGTTGGACAATAACAGTCCAAGTGTTTGTTGATGAACAATTTTCACCATCTTAGAGGCAGAACTGGGTTCTTCTTAATCATAGAACTTGTAGCCTCATGTCTTAGCTTTCTAAGTAGACTAATCTCCCTTGAATCAGAGTTCTATAACTCTAGATATACTTAAAAATTTGAGGAGAGGTCAAACAGTAACAGTTCAAAAACGAGACAGTAACAATCCAAGTGCTTGTTGATGAGAAATTTTAAGTATCTGAGAGGCAGAAGGGGGTTCTTCTTATTTCATAAAACTTGTAGCCTCATGTCTTAACTTTCCAACAACACTAATCTCATTTGAATCGGAATTCTATAACCCCAGATAGAGCTAAAAATCTGAGAAGAGGTCAAACTGTAACAGTTCAAAAACAAGAGAGTAACAGTTGGACAATAATAGTCCATGTGTTTGCTAATGAGCAATTTTGAATATCTTAGTGGCAGAACTGGGTTCTTCCTAATTCATAGAACTTGTAGCCTCATGTCTTAGCTTTCCACGAAGATGAATCTCTCTTGAATCAGAGTTCTATAACTCCAGATATGGTTAAAAATTTGAGGAGAAGTCGAATAGTAACAGTTCAAAAACGAGACAGTAACAGTCCAAGTGTTTGTTGATGAGCAATTTTGACAATCTTAAAGGCAGAACTGGGTTCTTCTTAATATAGAACTTGTAGCCTCATGTCTTAGCTTTCCAACGAGACTAATCTCGCTGCAATCGGAGTTTTATAACTTTAGATATAGTTAAAAATATAAGGAGAGGTCAGACAACAGCAATTCAAAAACAAGACAGTAACTGTTGGATAGTAACATTCCAAGTGTTTGTTGATGAGCAATTTTGAAAGCTTATAGGCAGAACTGGGTTCTTCTTAATCATAGAACTTGTAGCCTCATGTCTTAGCTTTCAAACGAGACTAATCTCCCTTGAATCAGAGTTCTATAACTCCAGATATAGTTAAAAATCTGAGGAGAGGTCAGACAGTATCTATTCAAAAACGAGAAAAGTAACAGTCCAAGTGTTTGTTGATGAGAAATTTTGGCTATCTTAGAGGCAGAAGTGGGTTCTTCTTAACTCATAGACCTTGTAACCTCATGTCTAAGCTTTCCAATGAGACTAATCTCACTTGAATCGGAGTTCTATAACTCCAGATATAGTTAAAAATCTGAAGAGAGGTCAAATTGTAATAGTTCTATAAGGAGACAGTAAGAGTCCAATTGTTTGTTGATGAGAAATTTTAACTATCTCAGATGCAGAAGTGTGTTCTTCTTGATGCATAGAACTTGTAGCCTCATGTCTAAGCTTTTCAACGAGACTAATCTCACTTGAATTGTTGTATAACTCCAGATATAGTTAAAAATCTAAGGAGAGTTCAGACAGTAACAGTTGGACAGTAACAGCCCAAGTGTTTGTTGATGAGCAATTTTGGCTATATTAGAGGGAGAACTGGGTTCTTCTTGATCATAAAACTTGTAGCCTCATGTCTTAGCTTTTCAACGAGACTAATCTCGCTACACTCAGAATTCTATAACTTTAGATATAGTTAAAAATCTGAAGAGAGGTCAGACAACAACAGTTCAAAAACTAGACAGTAACAGTTGGACAGTAACAATCCAAGTGTTTGTTGATGAGCAATTTTGACTATATTAGAGGGAGAACTGGGTTCTTCTTACTCATAAAACTTGTAGCCTCATGTCTAAGCTTTCCAAGGAGACTAATCTCACTTGATTTGAAGTTCTATAACTCCAGATATAGTTAAAAATCTAAGGAGAGGTCAGACAGTAACAGTTCAAAAATGAGACAGTAATAGTTGGACAGTAAGACTCCAAGTGTTTATTCATGAGCAATTTTGACTATCCTACAGCCAGAACTAGATTCTTCTTCAAGCATAGAACATGTAGCCTAATGTCTAAGCTTTCCAATGAGACTAATCTCACTTGAATTGTAGTTCTATAACTCTAGATATAATTAAAAATCTAAGGAGATGTTAGACAGTAACAGTTCAAAAACGAGATAGTAACAGTTGGACAATAACAGTCCAAGCGTTTGTTGATGAGAAATTTTAACTATTTTAAAGGCAGAAGTGGGTTCTTCTTAATTCATAGAACTTGTAGCTTCATGTGTAAGCTTTTCAACGAGACTAATCTCACTTGAATCGGAGTGCTATAACTCCAAATATAGTTAAAAATTTTAGGATAGGTCAGACAGTAACAGTTCAAAAACGAGACAGTAACATTCCAAGTGTTTGTTGATGAACAATTTTGATTACTTTAGAGGCAGAGAACTGGGTTTTTTCTAAATCAGAGAACTTGTAGCCTCATGTCTTAGCTTTCAAACCAGACTAATCTCACTTGAATCGGAGTTCTATAACTCAGGATATAGTTAAAAATCTGAGGAGAGGTCATACAGTAGCAGTTAAAAAACGAGACAGTAATAGTCCAAGTGTTTGTTGATAGAGAAATTTTAACTATCTCAAAGTTAGAAGTTCGTTCTTCTTACTTCATATAACTTGTAGCCTCTAGATATAATTAAAAATCTAAGGAGATGTCAGACAGTAACAGTTCAAAAACGAGATAGTAACAGTTGGACAGTAACAGTCTAAGTGTTTGTTGATGAGAAATTTTGACTATCTCAGAGGCAGAAGTGGGTTCTTCTTAATTCATGGAACTTGTAGCCTCATGTCTAAGCTTTCCAACGAGACTAATCTCACCTGAATTTGAGTTTTATAACTCCAGATAAAGTTAAAAATCTGCAGAGATGTCAGATAGTAACAGTTCAAAAACGAGACAGTAATAGTTGGATAGTAAGACTTTAAGTGTTTGTTGATGAGCAATTTTGACTATCTTAAAGGCAAAACTGGGTTCTTCTTAGTTCATAGAACTTGTAACCTCATGTCTTAGCTTTCAAACGAGACTAATCTCACTTGAATCGGAGTTCTATAACTCCAGATATAATTAAAAATATGAGGAGAGGTCAGACAGCAACAGTTAAAAAACAAGACAATAACAGCCCAAGTGTTTGTTGATGAGCAATTTTTACTATCTTAGAGGCAGAATTGGGGTATTTTTATTCATAGAACTTGTAGCCTCATGTTTAACCTTTCCAACATGACTAATCTTGCTTAAAACTGAGTTCTAAAACTCCAGATATAGTTAAAAATCTGAGGAGAGGTCAGACAGTAACAGTTCAAAAACGAGACAGTAACAGTCCAAGTGTTTGTTGAGGAGCAATTTTGACTATCTTAGAGGCACAAGTGGGTTCTTCTTCATACATAGAACTTGTAGCCTCATGTCTAAGCTTTCCAACGAGACTAATCTCACTTGAATCGGAGTTCTATAACTCCAGATATAGTTAAAACTCTGAAGAGAGGTCAAATTCTAACAGTTCTATAAGGAGACAGTAACAGTCCAATTGTTTGTTGATGAGAAATTTTAACTATCTCAGATGCAGAAGTGTGTTCTTCTTAATTCATAGAACTTGTAGCCTTATGTCTAAGCTTTTCAACGAGACTAATCTCACTTGAATTGGAGTTCTATAACTCCAGATATAATAAAAAATCTGAGGAGATGTCAGACAGTAACAGTTCAAAAACGAGACAAGAACAGTCCAAGTGTTTGTTGATGAGCAATTTCTACTATCTTAGAGGCAGAACTGGGGTATTCTTATTCATAGAACTTGTAGCCTCATGTTTAACCTTTCCAACGAGACTCCTCTCGCTTGAAACGGAGCTCTAAAACTCCAGATATAGTTAAAAATCTGAGGAGAGGTCAGACGGTAACAGTTCAAAAACGAGACAGTAACAGTCCAAATGTTTGTTGATGAGCAATTTTGACTATCTTAGAGGCACAAGTGGGTTCTTCTTCATACATAGAACTTGTAGCCTCATGTCTAAGCTTTCCAACGAGACTAATCTCACTTGAATCGGAGTTCTATAACTCTAGATACAAATTAAAATCTAAAGAGATGTCCGACAGTAACAGTTCAAAAATGAGATAGTAAAAGTTGGACAGTAACAGTCCAAGTCTTTGTTGATGAGAAATTTGGACTATCGTAAAGGCAAAAGTGGATTCTTCTTAATTCATAGAACTTGTAGCCTCATTTCTAAGCTTTCCAACGCGACTAATCTCTCATGAATCGAAGTTCTATAACTCAAGATATTGTTAAAAATTTGAGGAGAAGTGAGACAGTAACAATTCAAAAACAAGACACTAACATTTGGAGAGTAAGACTTCAAGTGTTTGGTGATGAGTAATTTTGATTATCCTACAGGCAGTGCTAGGTTCTTCTTAATTCATAGAACTTGTAGCCTCTTGTCTAAGCTTTCCAACGAGACTAATATCGCTATAATCGGAGTTCTATAACTCCAAATATAGTTAAAAATCTAAGGAGAGGTCAGACAGTAATAGTCCAAGTGTTTGTTGATGAGAAATTTTAACTATCTCACAGGTAGAAGTTCATTCTTCTTAATTCATAGAAATTGTAGCCTAATATCTAAGCTTTCCAACGAGACTAACCTCACTTGAATCTGAGTTTTATAACTCCAGCTATAGTTAAAAATCTGAGGAGAGGCCAGACAATAACAGTTCAAAAACGAGACAGTAATAGTTGGAGAGTAAGACTCTAAGTGTTTGTTGATAAGCAATTTTGACTATCTTAGAGGCAGAACTTGGTTCTTTTTAATCATAGAACTTGTAGACTCATGTATTAGCTTTCAAATGAGACTAATCTTGCTTGAATCGGAGTTCTATAACTCCAGATATAATTAAAAATCTGAGAAGAGGTCAGATAGTAATAGTTTAAAAACTAGACAGTAACAGTTGGACAATAACAATCCAAGAGTTTATTAATGTGCAATTTTGACTATCTTAGAGGCAGAACTGAGTTCTTCTTTTTTTTTTTTTTTTTGATCAAATGTAAGAATATTATAGATCAAAAAGAGCAAGACAAGCTTGCGATACAAGCTGGAAACCAGCAATACAGAAGTCATACAAATCCAGGCAAAGGGAACAGGCTCCCTTGAGCAAACCATAAACAGAATCAACAGGAACAGACTCCCGAACAAGATCCCAAAACCAAAAAGCATGAACATCCCTCATGCAGGGAATATAATAGGAGGCCATGCCCCCACTATGCTGAACCAGTAGCCACCAAACAGCAAACCAGCTCCAAGACAGCAACTGATTTCCAAGTGACAGCTTATAGATCCAGAAGTGAGCCGGCATGAGTCCCCACAGCAGTGATCCAAAATGTGAATCCAGCAGTGAGCCAGCAGCAATCCACTACCTGCAAGCTAATGGCAAGCAGCCAAATCCCAACCAAGGCATACCAGGGCCCTACAAAAGCAGAACAGATTCCAACCGACCCAACCAGCGGGGCCACAAGCATATCTAAATAACAACCTGCCAGGAACAGCAACAAGCAAAGGGACCCCACAGCAGGCATAAACACAACATAGGTATCCAGCATCAATAAGCAACCAATAACATGCAGCCAAGACGCAGATGTTGTCTCCCCCTTGGAGAAACCGCATCAACAAATCAAGCAGGAGAACCACAACAGGGCTCAAACAAAACAAGAAAACCAGACCCACCTAGACAATAACATGCCAAACAATCAGCACCAAGCAAAAATACCCCATAAGAGGGCTTATACACAACATAAAGGCCAATTCTAAGCATCCAAAATGTTAACCAGCAGATCATACAGCCTGCAACCAGCAATCAGGGGAATAAACCCCTGCAATATATGAACACAAAGTGAGTAGCTATGAGGGGGTGCCAGAGCCACTCATGGACAGGACTATGGCCGGGCCCTTGGGTTTGTGTTTCTCAACTGGAATGCCATCAGAAGTGACAACAACACGACTTCTTGTGAGGTATTGCCTCCTTGTAGTCACTGCAGGAGGAGCTGATTCTTCTTCAGTAGAAGATGGAGTGGCACCAGAAACAACTTGCTTTGATCTTTGACTATCAACAGCAACAGCAGTTTTCTTCAGTGCAGGAGGCATTACGACAGGAGTGGCTTCTGCTTCAGCAGTGCACGTATTATCCAGCTTCTGTTTGGAACCAGTCACAACAATCTTTGACCTTTTACTTCCAGAGTGACCTATCACAGGATCAACAACATCAACAGTAGAAGGTTGTGCAGGAGGGACATCACTGGCAGACTGTTGTTTCCCAACATCTTCAGCATCCTCAGAAACAGCAGCTGTATGGGAACGTTTTTTCTGCAGGGAACCTCTGTTGCATGTGTTGGCAGAATGGCCTATAACCCGACACCTTTTGCAGAACTTGGGAAGGGATTCATAGATGACCTGTTGGGAAAGAGGGGTTCCATTGGGCAACACAACCTGAATAGCATTTGGGAGTTCCTGCAACAAATCCACTTCTACCAGTATCCTAGCATAGGAAAGCCTGGACATAGTTGCTGTAGGGATGTCACAGTGGATTGGTTTCCCAATCATGCTGCCAATTTTCGAAAGACACAGGGGAGTCCAGCATCTTAAGGGCAAGTTGGGAAGTTTCACCCAAGTTGGCAGCTTTGTCATGTCATTGGCTTGGAAGTCAAAGAACTCAGGCATGATTTTCAAAATTAGTGGCCGGCCAAAAACAAAGTAGGGGCCAGCACTCAAGGTTTCAAGCATTGCTAATTCTGAAGTAAAAGCAAATATTAACCAACCTGAGTCGTGCATAGTGAAACGGGCTGCATGTGGCCAGTGTTTACTAATGAATTGCAAAAGAGATGCATAACCAGGGTATTTCCCTGCTACATACCCAATTAAACAATATCTCAGCATGGGCATGGCTTCTCCTAGGTCAACCTCATTTAGATGACAGGATACCGATTGAGCAATATCAGGGAAATGGACAAGCGGGGGAGGAGATGGAATTGAGGTACCTGGTGGAACAACTGATGCAGGGCCACTATGAGCTGCCGATGATGGCGTGGCCGGAGCCCTAGAACGAGCATCAGTGGAGGGGCCACCACTAGGAGGCGTAGAAGAGGAGCAAGCTTGACCCGAATTCAGGGGAGAAGATAGAACATGAGAAGAACCTCGGGTCGGGTTACCTGGACCCGATTGAGGAGAGCCATGATGAAACCCAGCTAATCCCTCTGTGGGAGCAAAATGAGATCGGGGATTCTTAGAAGAACCTTCAGTGCAAGCGCTAGGAGAGGCGGAGGGGTTTCGCTGCTTGAATTTGTTCCTGCGCTTTGATGAAACCCTAACTTCACTGGAGGGTGAAACGAAATCAGCAAGGATCGGCTTCCTTCTAGGCGTAGAAGAGGGTGAGGTGACACCGTGGTGAATCGGTGAACGACTACGAGACAAAGCCCTAGGCAGACGAGAAGCTGACCCATGGCAGGGGACCTGAAGGCTGAAATCACCTTGTGTAGTCTTGAAAGACGATGTTTTAGTCTTTGATTTAGTCATTATGGACAGAAGAGAGGCTTCGTGGCAGACCGAGAACTAGAGAAGAAGGCACTGTACAGTGAATTGAGAAAAACGCTCAGCCGGGGACAGCAGTTTCTCTAACTTACAGTTGGGAGCTTCTCTCTCTAGGAAGCTGCACTGAGTTCTTCTTAATCATATCACTTGTAGCCCCATGTCTTAGCTTTCAAACGAGACTAATCATCCAGATATAGTTAAAAATTTGAGAAGAGGTCAGAAAGTAACAGTTCTAATAGTTCAAAAACGAGACAGTAACAGTTGGACAGTAACAATCCAAGTGTTTGTTGATGACCAATTTTGACTATCTTAGAGGCAGAAGTGGGTTCTTCTTAATTCATAGAACTTGTGACTTCATGTCTAAGCTTCCCAACGAGACCAATCTCACTTGAATAGAAGTTCTATAACTCCATATGTATTAAGAATCTGAGGAGAGGTCAGACTGTAACAGTTCAAAAATGAGACAGTAACAGTTGGACAGTAACAATCCAAGTGTTTGTTGATGAGCAATTTTGACTATCTTAGAGGCAGAACTGGGTTCTTCTTAATTCATAGAACTTGTAGCCTCATGTCTTAGCTTCCAAATGAGATAATCTCAGTTGAATCGGAGTTCTATAACTCCAGATATAGTCAAAAATCTGAAGAGAGCTCAGACAGTAAATGTTCAAAAACGAGACACTGACAGTTCAAGTATTTGTTGGTGAGAAATTTTGCCTATCCTAGAGGCAAAAACGGGTTCTTATTAATTCATAGAACTTGTAGTATCATGTCTAAGGTTTCCAACGAAAATAATCTCACATTAATCGGAGTTCTATAACTCCAAATATAGTTAAAAATCTGATGACAAGTCAGACTGTAACAGTTCAAAAACGAGATAATAACAGTTGGACAGTAATATCCAAGTGTTTGTTGATGAGCAATTTTAACTATTTTAGAGGTAGAAGTGGGTTCTTCTTAATTCATAGAACTTGTAGTCTCATGTCTAAGGTTTCCAACGACACTAATCTTGCTTCATTCGGAGTTCCATAACTCCAGAAATAGTTCAAAAACTGAAGAGAGGTCAGACTGTAACAGTTAAAAAACGAGACAGTAATAGTTGGAGAATAACAATCCATGTGTTTGTTGATGACCAATTTTGACTATCTTAGAGGCAGAAGTGGGTTCTTCTTAATTCATAGAACTTGTAGCCTCATGTCTAAGCTTGCCAAGGAGACGAATCTCACTTGAATAGAAGTTCTATAACTCCAGATGTATTAAGAATCTGAGGAGAGGTCAGACTGTAACAGTTCAAAAACGAGACAGTAACAGTTGGACAGTATTATCCAAGTGTTTGTTGATGAGTAATTTTGACTATCTTAGAGGCAGAAGTGGGTTCTTCTTAATTCATAGAACTAGTGGCCTCATGTCTAAGCTTGCCAACGAGACCAATCTCACTTGAATAGAAGTTCTATAACTCCAGATGTATTAAGAATCTGAGGAGACGTCAGACTATAACAGTTCAAAAACGAGAGAGTAACAGTTGGACAGTAATATCCAAGTGGTTGTTGATGAGCAATTGTGACTATCTTAGAGGCAGAAGTGGGTTCTTCTTAATTCATAGAACTTGTAGCCTCATGTCTAAGCTTGCCAACGAGACCAATCTCACTTGAATAGGACTTCTATAACTCTAGATGTATTAAGAATCTGATGAGTGGTCAGACTGTAACAGTTCAAAAACGAGACAGTAACAGTTGGACAGTAACAATCCATGTGTTTGTTGATGAGCAATTTTGACTATCTTAGAGGCAGAACTGGGTTCTTCTTAATTCATAGAACTTGTAGCCTCATGTCTAAGCTTCCCAACGAGACCAATCTCACTTGAATAAGACTTCTATAACTCCAGATGTATTAAGAATCTGAGGAGAGGTCAGACTGTAACAGTTCAAAAACGAGACAGTAACAGTTGGACAGTATTATCCAAGTGTTTGTTGATGAGCAATTTTGACTATCTTAGAGGCAGAAGTGGGTTCTTCTTAATTCATAGAACTAGTGGCCTCATGTCTAAGCTTGCCAACGAGACTAATCTCACTTGAATAGAAGTTCTATAACTCCAAATGTATTAAGAATCTGAGGAGACGTCAGACTATAACAGTTCAAAAACGAGAGAGTAACAGTTGGACAGTAATATCCAAGTGGTTGTTGATGAGCAATTGTGACTATCTTAGAGGCAGAAGTGGGTTCTTCTTAATTCATAGAACTTGTAGCCTCATGTCTAAGCTTGCCAACGAGACCAATCTCACTTGAATAGGACTTCTATAACTCTAGATGTTTTAAGAATCTGATGAGAGGTCAGACAGTAACAGTTCAAAAACGAGATAGTAACAGTTGAACAGTAATATTCAAGTGTTTGTTGATGAGCAATTGTGACTATCTTAGAGGCAGAACTGCGTTCTTCTTAATTCATAGAACTTGTAGCCTCATCTTTAAGCTTCCCAACGAGACTAATCTTGCTTCATTCGGAGTTCTATAACTCCAGATGTATTAAGAATCTGAGGAGAGGTCAGACTATAACAGTTCAAAAACGAGACAGTAACAGTTGGACAGTAACAATCCAAGTGTTTGTTGATGAGCAATTTTGACTATCTTAGAGGCAGAACTGGGTTCTTCTTAATTCATAGAACCTGTAGCCTCATGTCTAAGCTTCCCAATGAAAATAATCTCACTTGAATCGGAGTTCTATATCTCCATATATAGTTAAAAATCTAACGAGAGGTCAAACTGTAACAGTTCAAAAATGAGAGAGTAACAGTTGAACAGTAATATTCAAGTGTTTGTTGATGAGCAATTTTGACTATCTTAGAGGCAGAACTGGGTTCTTCTTAATTCATAGATCTTGTAGCCTCATGTCTAAGTTTTCCAACGAGACTAATCTTGCTTCATTCGGAGTTCCTTAACTCTAGAAATAGTTCAAAATCTGAAGAGAGGTCAGACTATAACAGTTCAAAAACGAGACAGTAACAGTTGGACAGTAACAATCCAAGTGTTTGTTGATGAGCAATTTTGACTCTCTTAGAGGCAGAAGGGGGTTCTTCTTAATTCATAGAACTTGTAGCCTCATGTCTTAGCTTCCAAATGAGACTAATCTCAGTTGAATCGGACTTCTATAACTCCAGATATAGTCAAAAATCTGAGGAGAGCTCAGACAGTAAATGTTCAAAAACGAGACACTAACAGTTCAAGTGTTTGTTGGTGAGAAATTTTGCCTATCATAGAGGCACAAACGGGTTCTTATTAATTCATAGAACTTGTAGGCTCATGTCTAAACTTTCCAACGAAAATAATCTCACTTGAATCGGAGTTCTATATCTCCAGATATAGTTAAAAATCTGACGAGAGGTCAGACTGTAACAGTTCAAAAACGAGATAGTAACAGTTGGACAGTAATATCCAAGTGTTTGTTGATGAGCAATTTTGACTATCTTAGAGGCAGAATTGGGTTCGTCTTAATTCATAGAACTTGTAGCCTCATGTCCAAGCTTCCCAATGAGACTAATCTTGCTTCATTCGGACTTGGATAACTCCAGAAATAGTTCAAAATTTGAAGAGAGGTCAGACTGTAACAGTTCAAAAACTAGATAGTAATAGTTGGACAATAACAATCCATGTGTTTGTTGATGAGCAATTTTGACTATCTTAGAGGCAGAACTGAGTTCTTCTTAATTCACAGAACTTGTAGCCTCATGTCTAAGCTTGCCAACGAGACCAATCTCACTTGAATAGAAGTTCTATAACTCCAGATGTATTAAGAATCTGAGGAGAGGTCAGACTATAACAGTTCAAAAACGGGACAGTAACAGTTGGACAGTAACAATCCATGTGTTTGTTGATTTGCAATTTTTACTATCTTAGAGGCAGAAATAGGTTCTTCTTAATTCATAGAACTTGTAGCCTCATGTCCAAGCTTCCCAATGAGACTAATCTTGCTTCATTCGGAGTTCCTTAACTCCAGAAATAGTTTAAAATCTGAAGAGAGGTCAGACTGTAACACTTCAAAAACTAGACTGTAACAGTTGGACAGTAACAATCCAAGTGTTTGTTGATGAGCAATTTTTACTATCTTAGATGCAGAACTGGGTTCTTCTTAATTCATAGAACTTGTGGCTTCATGTCTAAGCTTGCCAACGAGATTAATCTTGTTTCATTCGGAGTTGCATAACTCCAGAAATAGTTCAAAATTTAAAGAGAGGTCAGACTGTAACAGTTCAAAAACTAGATAGTAACAATTGGACAGTAACAATCCAAGTGTTTGTTGATGAGCAATTTCGACTATCTTAGAGGCAGAACTGGGTTCTTCTTAATTCATAGAACTTGTGGCTTCATGTCTAAGCTTGGCAACGAGACCAATCACACTTGAATAGAAGTTCCATAACTCCAGATTTATTAAGAATCTCAGGAGAGGCCAGACTGTAACAGTTCAAAAACGAGACAGTAACAGTTCAAGTGGTTGTTGATGAGAAATTTTGCCTATCATAGAGGCAAAAACGGGTTCTCATTAATTCATAGAACTTGTAGTCTCATGTCTAAACTTTCCAACGAAAATAATCTCACTTGAATCGGAGTTCTATATCTCCAGATATAGTTAAAAATCTGACGAGAGGTCAGACTGTAACAGTTCAAAAACCAGATAGTAACAGTTCGACAATAATATCCAAGTGTTTGTTGATGAGCAATTTTGACTATCTTAGAGGCAGAATTGGGCTCTTCTTAATTCATAGAAGTTGTAGCCTCATGTCTAAGCTTCCCAACGAGACTAATCTTGCTTCATTCGGAGTTCCTTAACTCCAGAAATAGTTTAAAATCTGAAGAGAGGTCAGACTGTAACACTTCAAAAACTAGACTGTAACAGTTGGACAGTAACATTCCAAGTGTTTGTTGATGAGCAATTTTTACTATCTTAGATGCAGAAGTGGGTTCTTCTTAATTCATAGAACTTGTGGCCTCATGTCTAAGCTTACCAACGAGACCAATCTCACTTGAATAGGAGTTTATAACTCCAGATGTATTAAGAATCTGAGGAGAGGTCAGACTGTAACAGTTCAAAAACGAGACAGTAACAGTTCAAGTGGTTGTTGATGAGAAATTTTGCCTATCATAGAGGCACAAACGGGTTTTCATTAATTCATAGAACTTGTAGCCTCATGTCTAAGCTTCTCAAGGAGACTAATCTTGCTTCATTCGGAGTTGCATAACTCCAGAAATAGTTGAAAATCTGAAGACACGTCAGACTGTAATAGTTCAAAAACTAGACAGTAACAGTTGGACAGTAACAGTCCAAGTGTTTGTTGATGAGCGATTTTGAATATCTTAGACGTAGAACTGGGTTCTTCTTAAAACATAGAACTTGTAGCCTCATATCTTACCTTTCCAATGCCAAAAATTTTGCTTGAATCAGAGTTCTATAACTGCAGATATAGTTAAAATTCTGAGGAGAGGTCAGACAGTAACAGTTCAAAAACAGACAGTAACAGTTGGACAGTAACAATCCAAGTGTTTGTTGATGAGCAATTTTGACTATCTTAGAGGCAGAACTGGGTTCTTCTTAATTCATAGAACTTGTGGCTTCATGTCTAAGCTTGCCAACAAGACTAATCTCACTTGAATAGAAGTTCTATAACCCGAGATGTATTAAGAATCTCAGGAGAGGCCAGACTGTAAGAGTTCAAAAACGAGACAGTAACAGTTCAAGTGTTTGTTAATGAGAAATTTTGCCTATCATAGAGGCATAAACGGGTTCTTATTAATTCATAGAACTTGTAGTCTCATGTCTAAGCTTTCCAACGAAATTAATCCCACTTGAATCGGAGTTCTATATCTCCAGATATAGTTAAAAATCTGACGAGGGCTCATACTGTAACAGTTCAAAAACGAGAGAGTAACAGTTGGACAGTAATATCCAAGTGTTTGTTGATGAGCAATTTTGACTATCTTAGAGGCAGAACTGGGTTCTTCTTAATTCATAGAACATGTAGCCTCATGTCTAAGCTTCCCAATGAGACTAATCTTGCTTCATTCGGAGTTACATAACTCCAGAAATAGTTCAAAATCTGAAGAGACGTCAGACTGTAACAGTTCAAAAACTAGATAGTAACAGTTGGACAGTAACAATCCAAGTGTTTGGTGATGAGCAATTTTGACTATCTTAGAGGCAGAACTGGGTTCTTCTTAATTCATAGAACTTGTAGCGTCATGTCTTAGCTTCCAATTAGGACTAATCTCATTTGAATCGGAGTTCTATTACTCCAGATATAGTTAAAAATCTAAGCAGAGGCCAGACTGTAACAGTTCAAAAACCAGATAGTAACAGTTGGACAATAATATCCAAGTGTTTGTTGATGAGCAATTTTGACTATCTTAGAGGCAGAATTGGGTTCTTCTTAATTCATAGAACTTGTAGCCTCATGTCTAAGCTTCCCAACGAGACTAATCTTGCTTCATTCGGAGTTGCATAACTCCAGAAATAGTTGAAAATCTGAAGAGACGTCAGACTGTAACAGTTCAAAAACTAGATAGTAACAATTGGACAGTAACAATCCAAGTGTTTGGTAATGAGCAATTTTGACTATCTTAGAGGCAGAACTGGGTTCTTCTTAATTCATAGAACTTGTAGCGTCATGTCTTAGCTTCCAAATAGGACTAATCTCATTTGAATCGGAGTTGTATAACTCCAGATATAGTTAAAAATTTAAGGAGAGGCCAGACTGTAACAGTTCAAAAACGAGACAGTAACATTTCAAGTGTTTGTTGATGAGAAATTTTGCTTATCATAGAGGCAAAAACGGGTTCTTATTAATTCATAGAACTTGTAGGCTCATGTCTAAACTTTCCAACGAAAATAATCACACTTGAATCGGAGTTCTATATCTCCAGATATAGTTAAAAATCTGACGAGAGGTCAGACTGTAACAGTTCAAAAACGAGATAGTAACAGTTGGACAGTAATATTCAAGTGTTTGTTGATGAGCAATTTTGACTATCTTAGAGGCAGAATTGGGTTCGTCTTAATTCATAGAACTTGTAGCCTCATGTCCAAGCTTCCCAATGAGACTAATCTTGCTTCATTCGGACTTGGATAACTCCAGAAATAGTTCAAAATTTGAAGAGAGGTCAGACTGTAACAGTTCAAAAACTAGATAGTAATAGTTGGACAATAACAATCCATGTGTTTGTTGATGAGCAATTTTGACTATCTTAGAGGCAGAACTGAGTTCTTCTTAATTCACAGAACTTGTAGCCTCATGTCTAAGCTTGCCAACGAGACCAATCTCACTTGAATAGAAGTTCTATAACTCCAGATGTATTAAGAATCTGAGGAGAGGTCAGACTATAACAGTTCAAAAACGAGACAATAACAGTTGGGCATTAACAATTCAAGTGTTTGTTGATGAGCAATTTTGACTATCTTAGAGGCAGAACTGGGTTCTTCTTAATTCATAGAACTTGTAGCCTCATCTTTAAGCTTCCCAACGAGACTAATCTTGCTTCATTCGGAGTTCTATAACTCCAGATGTATTAAGAATCTGAGGAGAGGTCAGACTGTAACAGTTCAAAAACGAGACAGTAACAGTTGGACAGTATTATCCAAGTGTTTGTTGATGAGTAATTTTGACTATCTTAGAGGCAGAAGTGGGTTCTTCTTAATTCATAGAACTAGTGGCCTCATGTCTAAGCTTGCCAACGAGACCAATCTCACTTGAATAGAAGTTCTATAACTCCAGATGTATTAAGAATCTGAGGAGACGTCAGACTATAACAGTTCAAAAACGAGAGAGTAACAGTTGGACAGTAATATCCAAGTGTTTGTTGATGAGCAATTGTGACTATCTTAGAGGCAGAACTGGGTTCTTCTTAATTCATAGAACTTGTAGCCTCATGTCTTAGCTTTCGAACGACACGAATCTCACTTGAATCAGAGTTGTATAACTTCAGATATAATTAAAAATCTAAGGAGATGTCAGACAGTAACAGTTCAAAAACGAGATAGTAAGAGTTGGACAGTAAGATCCAAGTGTTTGTTGATGAGCAATTTTAATTATCTTAGAGGTAGAAATGGGTTGTTCTTAATTCATAGAACTTGTGGCATCATGTCTAAGCTTGCCAAGGAGACCAATCTCACTTGAATAGAAGTTCTATAACTCCAGATGTATTAAGAATCTTATGAGAGGTCAGACTGTAACAGTTCAAAAACGAGACAGTAACAGTTGGACAGTAAGAATCCATGTGTTTGTTGATGAGCAATTTTGACTATCTTAGATGCAGAAGTGGGTTCTTCTTAATCATAGAACTTGTAGCCTCATGTCTAAGCTTGCCAACGAGACCAATCTCACTTGAATAGGACTTCTATAACTCTAGATGTATTAAGAATCTGAGAAGAAGTTAGACTATAACAGTTCAAAAATGAGAGAGTAACAGTTGAACAGTAATATCCAAGCGTTTGTTGATGAGCAATTGTGACTATCTTAGAGGCAGAAGTGGGTTCTTCTTAATACATAGAACTTGTAGCCTCATGTCTAAGCTTGCCAACGAGACCAATCTCACTTGAATTGGAGTTCTATAACTCCAGATGTATTAAGAATCTAATGAGAGGTCAGACTGTAACAGTTCAAAAACGAGACAGTAATAGTTGGAGAATAACAATCCATGTGTTTGTTGATGAGCAATTTTGACTATCTTAGAGGCAGAAGTGGGTTCTTCTTAATTCATAGAACTAGTGGCCTCATGTCTAAGCTTGCCAACGAGACCAATCTCACTTGAATAGAAGTTCTATAACTCCAGATGTATTAAGAATCTGAGGAGACGTCAGACTATAACAGTTCAAAAACGAGAGAGTAACAGTTGGACAGTAATATCCAAGTGTTTGTTGATGAGCAATTGTGACTATCTTAGAGGCAGAACTGGGTTCTTCTTAATTCATAGAACTTGTAGCCTCATGTCTTAGCTTTCGAACGACACGAATCTCACTTGAATCAGAGTTGTATAACTTCAGATATAATTAAAAATCTAAGGAGATGTCAGACAGTAACAGTTCAAAAACGAGATAGTAAGAGTTGGACAGTAAGATCCAAGTGTTTGTTGATGAGCAATTTTAATTATCTTAGAGGTAGAAATGGGTTGTTCTTAATTCATAGAACTTGTGGCATCATGTCTAAGCTTGCCAAGGAGACCAATCTCACTTGAATAGAAGTTCTATAACTCCAGATGTATTAAGAATCTTATGAGAGGTCAGACTGTAACAGTTCAAAAACGAGACAGTAACAGTTGGACAGTAAGAATCCATGTGTTTGTTGATGAGCAATTTTGACTATCTTAGATGCAGAAGTGGGTTCTTCTTAATCATAGAACTTGTAGCCTCATGTCTAAGCTTGCCAACGAGACCAATCTCACTTGAATAGGACTTCTATAACTCTAGATGTATTAAGAATCTGAGGAGAAGTTAGACTATAACAGTTCAAAAATGAGAGAGTAACAGTTGAACAGTAATATCCAAGCGTTTGTTGATGAGCAATTGTGACTATCTTAGAGGCAGAAGTGGGTTCTTCTTAATACATAGAACTTGTAGCCTCATGTCTAAGCTTGCCAACGAGACCAATCTCACTTGAATAGGAGTTGTATAACTCCAGATGTATTAAGAATCTAATGAGAGGTCAGACTGTAACAGTTCAAAAACGAGACAGTAATAGTTGGAGAATAACAATCCATGTGTTTGTTGATGAGCAATTTTGACTATCTTAGAGGCAGAACTGGGTTCTTCTTAATTCATAGAACTTGTAGCCTCATGTCTAAGCTTGCCAAGGAGACGAATCTCACTTGAATAGAAGTTCTATAACTCCAGATGTATTAAGAATCTGAGGAGAGGTCAGACTGTAACAGTTCAAAAACGAGACAGTAACAGTTGGACAGTATTATCCAAGTGTTTGTTGATGAGTAATTTTGACTATCTTTGAGGCAGAAGTGGGTTCTTCTTAATTCATAGAACTAGTGGCCTCATGTCTAAGCTTGCCAACAAGACCAATCTCACTTGAATAGAAGTTCTATAACTCCAGATGTATTAAGAATCTGAGGAGACGTCAGACTATAACAGTTCAAAAACGAGAGAGTAACAGTTGGACAGTAATATCCAAGTGTTTGTTGATGAGCAATTGTGACTATCTTAGAGGCAGAACTGGGTTCTTCTTAATTCATAGAACTTGTAGCCTCATGTCTTAGCTTTCGAACGACACGAATCTCACTTGAATCAGAGTTGTATAACTTCAGATATAATTAAAAATCTAAGGAGATGTCAGACAGTAACAGTTCAAAAACGAGATAGTAAGAGTTGGACAGTAAGATCCAAGTGTTTGTTGATGAGCAATTTTAATTATCTTAGAGGTAGAAATGGGTTGTTCTTAATTCATAGAACTTGTGGCATCATGTCTAAGCTTGCCAAGGAGACCAATCTCACTTGAATAGAAGTTCTATAACTCCAGATGTATTAAGAATCTTATGAGAGGTCAGACTGTAACAGTTCAAAAACGAGACAGTAACAGTTGGACAGTAAGAATCCATGTGTTTGTTGATGAGCAATTTTGACTATCTTAGATGCAGAAGTGGGTTCTTCTTAATCATAGAACTTGTAGCCTCATGTCTAAGCTTGCCAACGAGACCAATCTCACTTGAATAGGACTTCTATAACTCTAGATGTATTAAGAATCTGAGGAGAAGTTAGACTATAACAGTTCAAAAATGAGAGAGTAACAGTTGAATAGTAATATCCAAGCGTTTGTTGATGAGCAATTGTGACTATCTTAGAGGCAGAAGTGGGTTCTTCTTAATACATAGAACTTGTAGCCTCATGTCTAAGCTTGCCAACGAGACCAATCTCACTTGAATTGGAGTTCTATAACTCCAGATGTATTAAGAATCTAATGAGAGGTCAGACTGTAACAGTTCAAAAACGAGACAGTAATAGTTGGAGAATAACAATCCATGTGTTTGTTGATGAGCAATTTTGACTATCTTAGAGGCAGAACTGGGTTCTTCTTAATTCATAGAAATTGTAGCCTCATGTCTAAGCTTGCCAAGGAGACGAATCTCACTTGAATAGAAGTTCTATAACTCCAGATGTATTAAGAATCTGAGGAGAGGTCAGACTGTAACAGTTCAAAAACGAGACAGTAACAGTTGGACAGTATTATCCAAGTGTTTGTTGATGAGTAATTTTGACTATCTTAGAGGCAGAAGTGGGTTCTTCTTAATTCATAGAACTAGTGGCCTCATGTCTAAGCTTGCCAACGAGACCAATCTCACTTGAATAGAAGTTCTATAACTCCAGATGTATTAAGAATCTGAGGAGACGTCAGACTATAACAGTTCAAAAACGAGAGAGTAACAGTTGAACAGTAATATCCAAGCGTTTGTTGATGAGCAATTGTGACTATCTTAGAGGCAGAAGTGGGTTCTTCTTAATACATAGAACTTGTAGCCTCATGTCTAAGCTTGCCAACGAGACCAATCTCACTTGAATAGGAGTTCTATAACTCCAGATGTATTAAGAATCTAATGAGAGGTCAGACTGTAAGAGTTCAAAAACGAGACAGTAATAGTTGGAGAATAACAATCCATGTGTTTGTTGATGAGCAATTTTGACTATCTTAGAGGCAGAACTGGGTTCTTCTTAATTCATAGAACTTGTAGCCTCATGTCTAAGCTTGCCAAGGAGACGAATCTCACTTGAATAGAAGTTCTATAACTCCAGATGTATTAAGAATCTGAGGAGAGGTCAGACTGTAACAGTTCAAAAACGAGACAGTAACAGTTGGACAGTATTATCCAAGTGTTTGTTGATGAGTAATTTTGACTATCTTAGAGGCAGAAGTGGGTTCTTCTTAATTCATAGAACTAGTGGCCTCATGTCTAAGCTTGCCAACGAGACCAATCTCACTTGAATAGAAGTTCTATAACTCCAGATGTATTAAGAATCTGAGGAGACGTCAGACTATAACAGTTCAAAAACGAGAGAGTAACAGTTGGACAGTAATATCCAAGTGGTTGTTGATGAGCAATTGTGACTATCTTAGAGGCAGAAGTGAGTTCTTCTTAATTCATAGAACTTGTAGCCTCATGTCTAAGCTTGCCAACGAGACCAATCTCACTTGAATAGGACTTCTATAACTCTAGATGTATTAAGAATCTGATGAGTGGTCAGACTGTAACAGTTCAAAAACGAGACAGTAACAGTTGGACAGTAACAATCCATGTGTTTGTTGATGAGCAATTTTGACTATCTTAGAGGCAGAACTGGGTTCTTCTTAATTCATAGAACTTGTAGCCTCATGTCTAAGCTTCCCAACGAGACCAATCTCACTTGAATAAGACTTCTATAACTCCAGATGTATTAAGAATCTGAGGAGAGGTCAGACTGTAACAGTTCAAAAACGAGACAGTAACAGTTGGACAGTATTATCCAAGTGTTTGTTGATGAGCAATTTTGACTATCTTAGAGGCAGAAGTGGGTTCTTCTTAATTCATAGAACTAGTGGCCTCATGTCTAAGCTTGCCAACGAGACTAATCTCACTTGAATAGAAGTTCTATAACTCCAGATGTATTAAGAATCTGAGGAGACGTCAGACTATAACAGTTCAAAAACGAGAGAGTAACAGTTGGACAGTAATATCCAAGTGGTTGTTGATGAGCAATTGTGACTATCTTAGAGGCAGAAGTGGGTTCTTCTTAATTCATAGAACTTGTAGCCTCATGTCTAAGCTTGCCAACGAGACCAATCTCACTTGAATAGGACTTCTATAACTCTAGATGTTTTAAGAATCTGATGAGAGGTCAGACAGTAACAGTTCAAAAACGAGATAGTAACAGTTGAACAGTAATATTCAAGTGTTTGTTGATGAGCAATTGTGACTATCTTAGAGGCAGAACTGCGTTCTTCTTAATTCATAGAACTTGTAGCCTCATCTTTAAGCTTCCCAACGAGACTAATCTTGCTTCATTCAGAGTTCTATAACTCCAGATGTATTAAGAATCTGAGGAGAGGTCAGACTATAACAGTTCAAAAACGAGACAGTAACAGTTGGACAGTAACAATCCAAGTGTTTGTTGATGAGCAATTTTGACTATCTTAGAGGCAGAACTGGGTTCTTCTTAATTCATAGAACCTGTAGCCTCATGTCTAAGCTTCCCAATGAAAATAATCTCACTTGAATCGGAGTTCTATATCTCCATATATAGTTAAAAATCTAACGAGAGGTCAAACTGTAACAGTTCAAAAATGAGAGAGTAACAGTTGAACAGTAATATTCAAGTGTTTGTTGATGAGCAATTTTGACTATCTTAGAGGCAGAACTGGGTTCTTCTTAATTCATAGATCTTGTAGCCTCATGTCTAAGTTTTCCAACGAGACTAATCTTGCTTCATTCGGAGTTCCTTAACTCTAGAAATAGTTCAAAATCTGAAGAGAGGTCAGACTATAACAGTTCAAAAACGAGACAGTAACAGTTGGACAGTAACAATCCAAGTGTTTGTTGATGAGCAATTTTGACTCTCTTAGAGGCAGAAGGGTGTTCTTCTTAATTCATAGAACTTGTAGCCTCATGTCTTAGCTTCCAAATGAGACTAATCTCAGTTGAATCGGACTTCTATAACTCCAGATATAGTCAAAAATCTGAGGAGAGCTCAGACAGTAAATGTTCAAAAACGAGACACTAACAGTTCAAGTGTTTGTTGGTGAGAAATTTTGCCTATCATAGAGGCACAAACGGGTTCTTATTAATTCATAGAACTTGTAGGCTCATGTCTAAACTTTCCAACGAAAATAATCTCACTTGAATCGGAGTTCTATATCTCCAGATATAGTTAAAAATCTGACGAGAGGTCAGACTGTAACAGTTCAAAAACGAGATAGTAACAGTTGGACAGTAATATCCAAGTGTTTGTTGATGAGCAATTTTGACTATCTTAGAGGCAGAATTGGGTTCGTCTTAATTCATAGAACTTGTAGCCTCATGTCCAAGCTTCCCAATGAGACTAATCTTGCTTCATTC
The DNA here is from genome assembly GCF_951802175.1 of Populus nigra. Lineage (NCBI taxonomy): Eukaryota > Viridiplantae > Streptophyta > Magnoliopsida > Malpighiales > Salicaceae > Populus > Populus nigra. The sequence continues at coordinate 7,165,299 of NC_084864.1, read as the reverse complement.
GGACTTGGATAACTCCAGAAATAGTTCAAAATTTGAAGAGAGGTCAGACTGTAACAGTTCAAAAACTAGATAGTAATAGTTGGACAATAACAATCCATGTGTTTGTTGATGAGCAATTTTGACTATCTTAGAGGCAGAACTGAGTTCTTCTTAATTCACAGAACTTGTAGCCTCATGTCTAAGCTTGCCAACGAGACCAATCTCACTTGAATAGAAGTTCTATAACTCCAGATGTATTAAGAATCTGAGGAGAGGTCAGACTATAACAGTTCAAAAACGGGACAGTAACAGTTGGACAGTAACAATCCATGTGTTTGTTGATTTGCAATTTTTACTATCTTAGAGGCAGAAATAGGTTCTTCTTAATTCATAGAACTTGTAGCCTCATGTCTAAGCTTCCCAATGAGACTAATCTTGCTTCATTCGGAGTTCCTTAACTCCAGAAATAGTTTAAAATCTGAAGAGAGGTCAGACTGTAACACTTCAAAAACTAGACTGTAACAGTTGGACAGTAACAATCCAAGTGTTTGTTGATGAGCAATTTTTACTAGCTTAGATGCAGAACTGGGTTCTTCTTAATTCATAGAACTTGTGGCTTCATGTCTAAGCTTGCCAACGAGATTAATCTTGTTTCATTCGGAGTTGCATAACTCCAGAAATAGTTCAAAATTTAAAGAGAGGTCAGACTGTAACAGTTCAAAAACTAGATAGTAACAATTGGACAGTAACAATCCAAGTGTTTGTTGATGAGCAATTTCGACTATCTTAGAGGCAGAACTGGGTTCTTCTTAATTCATAGAACTTGTGGCTTCATGTCTAAGCTTGGCAACGAGACCAATCACACTTGAATAGAAGTTCCATAACTCCAGATTTATTAAGAATCTCAGGAGAGGCCAGACTGTAACAGTTCAAAAACGAGACAGTAACAGTTCAAGTGGTTGTTGATGAGAAATTTTGCCTATCATAGAGGCAAAAACGGGTTCTCATTAATTCATAGAACTTGTAGTCTCATGTCTAAACTTTCCAACGAAAATAATCTCACTTGAATCGGAGTTCTATATCTCCAGATATAGTTAAAAATCTGACGAGAGGTCAGACTGTAACAGTTCAAAAACCAGATAGTAACAGTTCGACAATAATATCCAAGTGTTTGTTGATGAGCAATTTTGACTATCTTAGAGGCAGAATTGGGCTCTTCTTAATTCATAGAAGTTGTAGCCTCATGTCTAAGCTTCCCAACGAGACTAATCTTGCTTCATTCGGAGTTCCTTAACTCCAGAAATAGTTTAAAATCTGAAGAGAGGTCAGACTGTAACACTTCAAAAACTAGACTGTAACAGTTGGACAGTAACATTCCAAGTGTTTATTGATGAGCAATTTTTACTATCTTAGATGCAGAAGTGGGTTCTTCTTAATTCATAGAACTTGTGGCCTCATGTCTAAGCTTGCCAACTAGACCAATCTCTCTTGAATAGGAGTTTATAACTCCAGATGTATTAAGAATCTGAGGAGAGGTCAGACTGTAACAGTTCAAAAACGAGACAGTAACAGTTCAAGTGGTTGTTGATGAGAAATTTTGCCTATCATAGAGGCACAAACGGGTTTTCATTAATTCATAGAACTTGTAGCCTCATGTCTAAGCTTCTCAAGGAGACTAATCTTGCTTCATTCGGAGTTGCATAACTCCAGAAATAGTTGAAAATCTGAAGACACGTCAGACTGTAATAGTTCAAAAACTAGACAGTAACAGTTGGACAGTAACAGTCCAAGTGTTTGTTGATGAGCGATTTTGAATATCTTAGACGTAGAACTGGGTTCTTCTTAAAACATAGAACTTGTAGCCTCATATCTTACCTTTCCAATGCCAAAAATTTTGCTTGAATCAGAGTTCTATAACTCCAGATATAGTTAAAATTTTGAGGAGAGGTCAGACAGTAACAGTTCAAAAACAGACAGTAACAGTTGGACAGTAACAATCCAAGTGTTTGTTGATGAGCAATTTTGACTATCTTAGAGGCAGAACTGGGTTCTTCTTAATTCATAGAACATGTAGCCTCATGTCTAAGCTTCCCAATGAGACTAATCTTGCTTCATTCGGAGTTACATAACTCTAGAAATAGTTCAAAATCTGAAGAGACGTCAGACTGTAACAGTTCAAAAACTAGATAGTAACAGTTGGACAGTAACAATCCAAGTGTTTGGTGATGAGCAATTTTGACTATCTTAGAGGCAGAACTGGGTTCTTCTTAATTCATAGAACTTGTAGCGTCATGTCTTAGCTTCCAAATAGGACTAATCTCATTTGAATCGGAGTTCTATTACTCCAGATATAGTTAAAAATCTAAGCAGAGGCCAGACTGTAACAGTTCAAAAACCAGATAGTAACAGTTGGACAATAATATCCAAGTGTTTGTTGATGAGCAATTTTGACTATCTTAGAGGCAGAATTGGGTTCTTCTTAATTCATAGAACTTGTAGCCTCATGTCTAAGCTTCCCAACGAGACTAATCTTGCTTCATTCGGAGTTGCATAACTCCAGAAATAGTTGAAAATCTGAAGAGACGTCAGACTGTAACAGTTCAAAAACTAGATAGTAACAATTGGACAGTAACAATCCAAGTGTTTGGTAATGAGCAATTTTGACTATCTTAGAGGCAGAACTGGGTTCTTCTTAATTCATAGAACTTGTAGCGTCATGTCTTAGCTTCCAAATAGGACTAATCTCATTTGAATCGGAGTTGTATAACTCCAGATATAGTTAAAAATTTAAGGAGAGGCCAGACTGTAACAGTTCAAAAACGAGACAGTAACAGTTCAAGTGTTTGTTGATGAGAAATTTTGCTTATCATAGAGGCAAAAACGGGTTCTTATTAATTCATAGAACTTGTAGTCTCATGTCTAAACTTTCCATCGAAAATAGTTTCAGTTGAATCGGAGTTCTATTTTTCCAGATATAGTTAAAAATCTGACGAGAGGTCAGACTGTAACAATTCAAAAACTAGATAGTAACAGTTGGACAGTAATATTCAAGTGTTTGTTGATGAGCAATTTTGACTATCTTCGAGGCAGAAGTGGGTGCTTCTTAATCATAGAACTTGTAGCCTCATGTCTAAGCTTCCCAACGAGATTAATCTTGCTTCATTCGGAGTTGCATAACTCCAGAAATAGTTGAAAATCTGAAGACACGTCAGACTGTAACAGTTCAAAAACTAGATAGTAATAGTTGGACAGTAACAATCCAAGTGTTTGGTGATGAGCAATTTTGACTATCTTAGAAGCAGAACTGGGTTCTTCTTAATTCATAGAACTTGTACCATCATGTCTTAGCTTCTAAATAGGACTAATCTCATTCGAATCGGAGTTCTATAACTCCAGATATAGTAAAAAATTTAAGGAGAGGCCAGACTGTAACAGTTCAAAAACGAGACAGTAACAGTTCAAGTGTTTGTTGATGAGAAATTTTGCTTATCATAGATGCAGAACTGGGTTCTTATTAATTCATAGAACTTGTAGCCTCATGTCTAAGCTTCTCAACGAGACTAATCTTGCTTCATTCGGAGTTGCATAACTCCAGAAATAGTTGAAAATCTGAAGACACGTCAGACTGTAACAGTTCAAAAACTAGACAGTAACAGTTGGACAGTAACAATCCAAGTGGTTGTTGATGAGCAATTGTGACTATCTTAGAGGCAGAAGTGGGTTCTTCTTAATTCATAGAACTTGTAGCCTCATGTCTAAGCTTGCCAACGAGACCAATCTCACTTGAATAGGACTTCTATAACTCTAGATGTTTTAAGAATCTGATGAGAGGTCAGACAGTAACAGTTCAAAAACGAGATAGTAACAGTTGAACAGTAATATTCAAGTGTTTGTTGATGAGCAATTGTGACTATCTTAGAGGCAGAACTGCGTTCTTCTTAATTCATAGAACTTGTAGCCTCATCTTTAAGCTTCCCAACGAGACTAATCTTGCTTCATTCGGAGTTCTATAACTCCAGATGTATTAAGAATCTGAGGAGAGGTCAGACTATAACAGTTCAAAAACGAGACAGTAACAGTTGGACAGTAACAATCCAAGTGTTTGTTGATGAGCAATTTTGACTATCTTAGAGGCAGAACTGGGTTCTTCTTAATTCATAGAACCTGTAGCCTCATGTCTAAGCTTCCCAATGAAAATAATCTCACTTGAATCGGAGTTCTATATCTCCATATATAGTTAAAAATCTGACGAGAGGTCAAACTGTAATAGTTCAAAAATGAGAGAGTAACAGTTGAACAGTAATATTCAAGTGTTTGTTGATGAGCAATTTTGACTATCTTAGAGGCAGAACTGGGTTCTTCTTAATCATAGATCTTGTAGCCTCATGTCTAAGTTTTCCAACGAGACTAATCTTGCTTCATTCGGAGTTCCTTAACTCTAGAAATAGTTCAAAATCTGAAGAGAGGTCAGACTATAACAGTTCAAAAACGAGACAGTAACAGTTGGACAGTAACAATCCAAGTGTTTGTTGATGAGCAATTTTGACTCTCTTAGAGGCAGAAGGGGGTTCTTCTTAATTCATAGAACTTGTAGCCTCATGTCTTAGCTTCCAAATGAGACTAATCTCAGTTGAATCGGACTTCTATAACTCCAGATATAGTCAAAAATCTGAGGAGAGCTCAGACAGTAAATGTTCAAAAACGAGACACTAACAGTTCAAGTGTTTGTTGGTGAGAAATTTTGCCTATCATAGAGGCACAAACGGGTTCTTATTAATTCATAGAACTTGTAGGCTCATGTCTAAACTTTCCAACGAAAATAATCTCACTTGAATCGGAGTTCTATATCTCCAGATATAGTTAAAAATCTGACGAGAGGTCAGACTGTAACAGTTCAAAAACGAGATAGTAACAGTTGGACAGTAATATCCAAGTGTTTGTTGATGAGCAATTTTGACTATCTTAGAGGCAGAATTGGGTTCGTCTTAATTCATAGAACTTGTAGCCTCATGTCCAAGCTTCCCAATGAGACTAATCTTGCTTCATTCGGACTTGGATAACTCCAGAAATAGTTCAAAATTTGAAGAGAGGTCAGACTGTAACAGTTCAAAAACTAGATAGTAATAGTTGGACAATAACAATCCATGTGTTTGTTGATGAGCAATTTTGACTATCTTAGAGGCAGAACTGAGTTCTTCTTAATTCACAGAACTTGTAGCCTCATGTCTAAGCTTGCCAACGAGACCAATCTCACTTGAATAGAAGTTCTATAACTCCAGATGTATTAAGAATCTGAGGAGAGGTCAGACTATAACAGTTCAAAAACGGGACAGTAACAGTTGGACAGTAACAATCCATGTGTTTGTTGATTTGCAATTTTTACTATCTTAGAGGCAGAAATAGGTTCTTCTTAATTCATAGAACTTGTAGCCTCATGTCCAAGCTTCCCAATGAGACTAATCTTGCTTCATTCGGAGTTCCTTAACTCCAGAAATAGTTTAAAATCTGAAGAGAGGTCAGACTGTAACACTTCAAAAACTAGACTGTAACAGTTGGACAGTAACAATCCAAGTGTTTGTTGATGAGCAATTTTTACTAGCTTAGATGCAGAACTGGGTTCTTCTTAATTCATAGAACTTGTGGCTTCATGTCTAAGCTTGCCAACGAGATTAATCTTGTTTCATTCGGAGTTGCATAACTCCAGAAATAGTTCAAAATTTAAAGAGAGGTCAGACTGTAACAGTTCAAAAACTAGATAGTAACAATTGGACAGTAACAATCCAAGTGTTTGTTGATGAGCAATTTCGACTATCTTAGAGGCAGAACTGGGTTCTTCTTAATTCATAGAACTTGTGGCTTCATGTCTAAGCTTGGCAACGAGACCAATCACACTTGAATAGAAGTTCCATAACTCCAGATTTATTAAGAATCTCAGGAGAGGCCAGACTGTAACAGTTCAAAAACGAGACAGTAACAGTTCAAGTGGTTGTTGATGAGAAATTTTGCCTATCATAGAGGCAAAAACGGGTTCTCATTAATTCATAGAACTTGTAGTCTCATGTCTAAACTTTCCAACGAAAATAATCTCACTTGAATCGGAGTTCTATATCTCCAGATATAGTTAAAAATCTGACGAGAGGTCAGACTGTAACAGTTCAAAAACGAGATAGTAACAGTTGGACAATAATATCCAAGTGTTTGTTGATGAGCAATTTTGACTATCTTAGAGGCAGAATTGGGCTCTTCTTAATTCATAGAAGTTGTAGCCTCATGTCTAAGCTTCCCAACGAGACTAATCTTGCTTCATTCGGAGTTCCTTAACTCCAGAAATAGTTTAAAATCTGAAGAGAGGTCAGACTGTAACACTTCAAAAACTAGACTGTAACAGTTGGACAGTAACATTCCAAGTGTTTATTGATGAGCAATTTTTACTATCTTAGATGCAGAAGTGGGTTCTTCTTAATTCATAGAACTTGTGGCCTCATGTCTAAGCTTGCCAATGAGACCAATCTCACTTGAATAGGAGTTTATAACTCCAGATGTATTAAGAATCTGAGGAGAGGTCAGACTGTAACAGTTCAAAAACGAGACAGTAACAGTTCAAGTGGTTGTTGATGAGAAATTTTGCCTATCATAGAGGCACAAACGGGTTTTCATTAATTCATAGAACTTGTAGCCTCATGTCTAAGCTTCTCAAGGAGACTAATCTTGCTTCATTCGGAGTTGCATAACTCCAGAAATAGTTGAAAATCTGAAGACACGTCAGACTGTAATAGTTCAAAAACTAGACAGTAACAGTTGGACAGTAACAGTCCAAGTGTTTGTTGATGAGCGATTTTGAATATCTTAGACGTAGAACTGGGTTCTTCTTAAAACATAGAACTTGTAGCCTCATATCTTACCTTTCCAATGCCAAAAATTTTGCTTGAATCAGAGTTCTATAACTCCAGATATAGTTAAAATTTTGAGGAGAGGTCAGACAGTAACAGTTCAAAAACAGACAGTAACAGTTGGACAGTAACAATCCAAGTGTTTGTTGATGAGCAATTTTGACTATCTTAGAGGCAGAACTGGGTTCTTCTTAATTCATAGAACATGTAGCCTCATGTCTAAGCTTCCCAATGAGACTAATCTTGCTTCATTCGGAGTTACATAACTCTAGAAATAGTTCAAAATCTGAAGAGACGTCAGACTGTAACAGTTCAAAAACTAGATAGTAACAGTTGGACAGTAACAATCCAAGTGTTTGGTGATGAGCAATTTTGACTATCTTAGAGGCAGAACTGGGTTCTTCTTAATTCATAGAACTTGTAGCGTCATGTCTTAGCTTCCAAATAGGACTAATCTCATTTGAATCGGAGTTCTATTACTCCAGATATAGTTAAAAATCTAAGCAGAGGCCAGACTGTAACAGTTCAAAAACCAGATAGTAACAGTTGGACAATAATATCCAAGTGTTTGTTGATGAGCAATTTTGACTATCTTAGAGGCAGAATTGGGTTCTTCTTAATTCATAGAACTTGTAGCCTCATGTCTAAGCTTCCCAACGAGACTAATCTTGCTTCATTCGGAGTTGCATAACTCCAGAAATAGTTGAAAATCTGAAGAGACGTCAGACTGTAACAGTTCAAAAACTAGATAGTAACAATTGGACAGTAACAATCCAAGTGTTTGGTAATGAGCAATTTTGACTATCTTAGAGGCAGAACTGGGTTCTTCTTAATTCATAGAACTTGTAGCGTCATGTCTTAGCTTCCAAATAGGACTAATCTCATTTGAATCGGAGTTGTATAACTCCAGATATAGTTAAAAATTTAAGGAGAGGCCAGACTGTAACAGTTCAAAAACGAGACAGTAACAGTTCAAATGTTTGTTGATGAGAAATTTTTCTTATCATAGAGGCAAAAACGGGTTCTTATTAATTCATAGAACTTGTAGTCTCATGTCTAAACTTTCCATCGAAAATAGTTTCAGTTGAATCGGAGTTCTATTTTTCCAGATATAGTTAAAAATCTGACGAGAGGTCAGACTGTAACAATTCAAAAACTAGATAGTAACAGTTGGACAGTAATATTCAAGTGTTTGTTGATGAGCAATTTTGACTATCTTCGAGGCAGAACTAGGTTCTTCTTAATTCATAGAACTTGTGGCTTCATGTCTAAGCTTGCCAACGAGACCAATCTCACTTGAATAGAAGTTCTATAACCCCAGATGTATTAAGAATCTCAAGAGAGGCCAGACTGTAACAGTGCAAAAACGAGACAATAACAGTTCAAGTGTTTGTTGATGAGAAATTTTGCCTATCATAGAGGCAAAAACGGGTTCTTATTAATTCATAGAACTTGTAGTCTCATGTCTAAGCTTTCCAACGAAAATAATCTCACTTGAATCCGAGTTCTATATCTCCAGATATAGTTAAAAATCTGACGAGGGGTCAGACTGTAACAGTTCAAAAACGAGATAGTAATAGTTGGACAGTAATATCCAAGTGTTTGTTGATGAGCAATTTTGACTATCTTAGAGGCAGAACTGGGTTCTTATTAATCATAGAACTTGTAGCCTCATGTCTAAGCTTCCCAACGAGACTAATCTTGCTTCATTCGGAGTTCCATAACTCCAGAAATAGTTCAAAACTTGAAGAGACGTCAGACTGTAACAGTTCAAAAACTAGATAGTAACAGTTGGACAGTAACAATCCAAGTGTTTGTTGATGAGCAATTGTGACTATCTTAGAGGCAGAAGTGGGTTCTTCTTAATTCATAGAACTTGTAGCCTCATGTCTAAGCTTGCCAACGAGACCAATCTCACTTGAATAGAAGTTCTATAACTCCAAATGTATTGAGAATCTGAGGAGAGGCCAGACTATAACAGTTCAAGAACGAGACAGTAACATTTCATGTGGTTGTTGATGAGAAATTTTGCCTATCATAGAGGCAAAAATGGGTTCTCATTAATTCATAGAACTTGTAGTCTCATGTCTAAGCTTTCCAATGAAAATAATCTCACTTGAATCGGAGTTTTATATCTCCAGATGTAGTTAAAAATCTGACGAGGGGTCAGACTGTAACAGTTCAAAAACGAGATAGTAATAGGTGGACAGTAATATCCAAGTGTTTATTGATGAGCAATTTTGACTATCTTAGAGGCAGAACTGGGTTCTTCTTAATTCATAGAACTTGTAGCCTCATGTCTAAGCTTCCCAACGAGACTAATCTTGCTTCATTCGGAGTTCCATAACTCCAGAAATAGTTCAAAATCTGAAGAGATGTCAGACTGTAGCAGTTCAAAAACTAGATAGTAACAGTTGGACAGTAACAATCCAAGTGTTTGGTGATGAGCAATTTTGACTATCTTAGAGGCAGAACTGGGTTCTTCTTAATTCATAGAACTTGTGGCTTCATGTCTAAGCTTGCCAACGAGACCAATCTCACTTGAATAAAAGTTCTATAACCCCAGATGTATTAAGAATCTCAAGAGAGGCCAGACTGTAACAGTTCAAAAACGAGACAGTAACAGTTCAAGTGTTTGTTGATGAGAAATTTTGCCTATCATAGAGGCAAAAACGGGTTCTTATTAATTCATAGAACTTGTAGTCTCATGTCTAAGCTTTGCAATGAAAATAATCTCACTTGAATCGGAGTTTTATATCTCCAGATATAGTTAAAAATCTGACGAGGGGTCAGACTGTAACAGTTCAAAAACGAGATAATAATAGTTGGATAGTAATATCCAAGTGTTTGTTGATGAGCAATTTTGACTATCTTAGAGGCAGAACTGGGTTCTTCTTAATTCATAGAACTTGTAGCCTCATGTCTAAGCTTCCCAACGAGACTAATCTTGCTTCATTCAGAGTTGCATAACTCCAGAAATAGTTCAAAATTTGAAGAGAGGTAAGATTGTAATAGTTCAAAAACTAGATAGTAACAGTTAGACAGTAACAATCCAAGTGTTTGTTAATGAGCAATTTTGACTATCTTAGAGGCAGAACTGGGTTCTTCTTAATTCATAGATGTAACATCCCTCATTTCTAGGATAAAACCACAATCTCATGTCAATAAAAAACAGAGTAGTTAATTTTTTTTTATATATATATACATATTCATGGTCTTCGTATTAACATCTACCAGAATTTTGACAGAGTCCCCCCTATACCGGAAGGTCCCAAGTTACCGACATGTAACCTGTTTACACTTGTAACAGTTCACATCTCATAACTCAATTCCCGACCCAATCATCCTGGGTTTCAATTCCACAATTATACTCGCACCTATCAACCATAATATTTATGATATGCATTATATAACAAAAAATATCATTATGGATGGATAATTTAAATAATATAAATACATAGACATGAAATATGGTTATATAAACTACAACGTTAAATTCATCCAATCAAGTTTAAACATTTCTTATACAAATTAAGTTATACAACCATTTTCATGTTTACAAAATACAAGGGTATACTCCCTAGAACCTAGACTTCAAAAAGGAAACATAAATTAGGATCTACTCCTGTCGTGCATGCGATGATCCTGAAACAAAATACATATTATTGCAAGGTGAATATTTCCATAAATGTAACAATATGAAAATCTAATAATTTCAACAGGGTAACATGCATTCATATTTCATTTACTTCTCCCTTCTAGTTTTTTTTTATTTAAAAAAAATCTCTTCCTTATTCAAACTATTAATAACCGTTCCCTCTGCCACTATCAACCTTCATTCCAGACTTTATAAGATCAACGTGATTACTTTTGCTTATCACATTACCGATACCAATTTCACTGGTATTGTCATCACCACCCCATAGGAGTCGATATAAGGCGATCCCTTTACCCGGAATCCTAACATACATTAAATGTATGCTGGCCATTCTATGGTGATCCCCTTTCCCAGGATCCTAACATACACTGAATGTATGTTAGCCAATACGTGGAGATTCCCCTTACCCGGGATCCTAACATACACTAAATGTATGTTAGTCCATTCGTGACGATCCCATTACCCGGGATCCTAACATACACTAAATGTATGCTAGCCAAAACAGGGTGATCCCCTTACCCGGGACCCTAACATACACTCAATGTATGCTAGACAATACATGGTGATCCCCTTACCCGGGATCCTAACATACACTCAATGTATGCTAGGCAATACATGGTGATCCCCTTACCAAATCACAGGTTTATCTCATAAATTTTCCTCACTCAAGGATATGTTTTATAATGACCATATCAACAACCAATAAGTCTTTTTTTCAGTCATTTCTTAGTACTTTATGTTTTTTCTCATCTCACTCATTATTACTGTCGTTCTTTGTCCAATCCTAGTTATCATTCCTTTCTTTATATTTGGACTTTCACTGTCCAACTGTTACTGTCCATTTTCGAACTGTTACTATCTGACCTCTCCTCAGATTTTTAACTATATCTGGAGTTATAGAACTCTGATTCAAGTGAAATTTATGGCGTTGGAAAGGTAAGACATGAGGCTACAAGTTCTATGTTTTGGGAAGAACATAGTTCTGCATCTAAGATAGTCAAAATCGCTCATTAACAAACGCTTGGACTGTTACTGTCCAACTGTTACTGTCCATTTTCGAACTGTTACTGTCTGACCTCTCCTCAGATTTTTAACTATATCTGGAGTTATAAAACTCCGATTCAAGCGAAATTTGTGGCGTTGGAAAGGTAAGACATGAGGCTACATGTTCTATGTTTTGGGAAGAACCTAGTTCTGCCTCTAAGGTAGTCAAAATCGCTCATTAACAAACGCTTGGACTGTTACTGTCCAACTGTTACTGTCCATTTTCGAACTGTTACTGTCTGACCTCTCCTCAGATTTTTAACTATATCTAGAGTTATAGAACTCCGATTCAAGTGAAATTTATGGCGTTGGAAAGGTAAGACATGAGGCTACAAGTTCTATGTTTTGGGAAGAACCTAGTTCTACCTCTAAGGTAGTCAAAATCGCTCATTAACAAACATCCAAAACTACAATTTCTATGAAGGAAATTGATCCTAATTCCTTCATTCTCCTACCCAAAATCTCTTTGAAGGTCAAGAGACGAAACTGTCCAGATTCATCAACCTTTCCATTTACACACAACACATGAAGTTCTTTACTTTAACAACTCTTACTTTTTCCTCAATTCAAGTCTAAGAACTCAATATATAAATTAACATCCAGGCATCAATTCATAATCGACTTGAAATAACTCATAAGACCAGGTTTAGAATATCTTACCTGATGCGAATCAAGGCTTCGAACCCTCCTTTTCTTTCTAATGACAGCGGACCCTCCCCTCTTCTCTTCTTATTTAATTTTTTTCTTGTTGACCCCTTTCCCACCAGGGTTTATTTTACCTATAACCCTCAATCTGGGATGGGTTCTTGAAATTTTGGTGTTTCTCTCTTAATTTCTAAAAATAGATATAAAAACTCCCTCTTTTCTTTCTTTACGTAGCTGCAGATCTGTTTTTTTTTGTGAGAATAGGAGTATTTATGCTCTATAATTATTCTTATTTGCATTTAGGCCCCATTTTCTTTAAGTGTATTGGTTCTTACCCCCACTTCTTTTTAGTTTAGTTTATTTTCTTTAATTTAATCCAGCCTTGGTTTTTCTTGGGATTTACAATAGAACTTGTGGCTTCATGTCTAAGCTTGCCAACGAGACCAATCTCACTTGAATAGAAGTTCTATAACTCCAGATGTATTAAGAATCTGAGGAGAGGCCAGACTGTAACAGTTCAAAAACGAGACCGTAACAGTTGGACAGTAACAATCCAAGTGTTTGTTGATGAGCAATTTTGATTATTTTAAAGGCAGAACTGGGTTCTTCTTAATTCATAGAACTTGTAGCGTCATGTCTTAGCTTCCAAATGGGACTAATCTCATTTGAATCGTAGTTCTATAACTCTAGAAATAGTTAAAAATCTAAGAAGAGGTCAGACTGTAACAGTTCAAAAACGAGACAGTAACAGTTCAAGTGTTTGTTGATGAGAAATTTAGCCTATTATAGAGGCAAAAACAGGTTCTTATTAGTTCATAGAACTTGTAGTCTCATGTCTAGGCTTTCCAACGAAAATAGTCTCACTTGAATCGGAGTTCTATATCTCCAGATATAGTTAAAAATCTGACGAGAGGTCAGACTGTAACAATTCAAAAACCAGATAGTAACAGTTGGACAGTAATATCCAAGTGTTTGTTGATGAGCAATTTTGACTATCTTAGAGGCAGAACTGGGTTCTTCTTAATTCATAGAACTTGTAGCCTCATGTCTAAGCTTCCCAACAAGATTATTCTTGCTTCATTCGGAGTTGCATAACTCCAGAAATAGTTCAAAAATTGAATAGAGGTCAGACTGTAACAGTTCAAAAACGAGATAGTAACAAGTGGACGGTAATATCCAAGTGTTTGTTGATGAGCAATTTTGACTATCTTAGAGGCAGAACTGGGTTATTCTTAATCATAGAACTTATAGCCTCATGTCTTAGCTTTCGAACGACACTAATCTCACTTGAATCAGAGTTGTAAAACTTCAGATATAATTAAAAATCTAAGGAGATGTCAGACAGTAACAGTTTAAAAACAAGATAGTATCAGTTGGACAGTAGTATCCGAGTGTTTGTTGATGAGCAATTTTGACTATCTTAGAGGCAGAAGTGGGTTCTTCTTAATTCATAGAGCTTGTGGCCTTATGTCTAAGCTTGCCAACGAGACCAATCTCACTTGAATAGGAGTCTATAACTCCAGATGTATTAAGAATCAGAGGAGAGGTCAGACTGTAACAGTTCAAAAACGAGACAGTAACAGTTGGACAGTAACAATCCAAGTGTTTGTTGATGAGCAATTTTGATTATTTTAAAGGCAGAACTGGGTTCTTCTTAATTCATAGAACTTGTAGCGTCATGTCTTAGCTTCCAAATGGGACTAATCTCATTTGAATCGTAGTTCTATAACTCCAGAAATAGTTAAAAATCTAAGAAGAGGCCAGACTGTAACAGTTCAAAAACGAGACAGTAACAGTTCAAGTGTTTGTTGATGAGAAATTTAGCCTATTATAGAGGCAAAAACAGGTTCTTATTAGTTCATAGAACTTGTAGTCTCATGTCTAGGCTTTCCAACGAAAATAGTCTCACTTGAATCGGAGTTCTATTTCTCCAGATATAGTAAAAAATATGACGAGAGGTCAGACTGTAACAATTCAATAACCAGATAGTAACAGTTGGACAGTAATATCCAAGTGTTTATTGATGAGCAATTTTGACTATCTTAGAGGCAGAACTGAGTTCTACTTAATTCATAGAACTTGTAGCCTCATGTCTAAGCTTCCCAACGAGATTATTCTTGCTTCATTCGGAGTTGCATAACTCCAGAAATAGTTCAAAAATTGAAGAGAGGTCAGACTGTAACAGTTCAAAAACGAGATAGTAACAAGTGGACAGTAATATCCAAGTGTTTGTTGATGAGCAATTTTGAATATCTTAGAGGCAGAACTGGGTTCTTCTTAATTCATATAACTTATAGCCTCATGTCTTAGCTTTCGAACGACACTAATCTCACTTGAATCAGAGTTGTAAAACTTCAGATATAATTAAAAATCTAAGGAGATTTCAGAGAGTAACAGTTTAAAAACAAGATAGTATCAGTTGGACAGTAGTATCCAAGTGTTTGTTGATGAGCAATTTTGACTATCTTAGAGGCAGAAGTGGGTTCTTCTTAATTCATAGAACTTGTGGCCTCATGTCTAAGCTTGCCAACGAGACCAATCTCACTTGAATAGGAGTTTATAACTCCAGATGTATTAAGAATCTGAGGAGAGGTCAGACTGTAACAGTTCAAAAACGAGACAGTAACAGTTGGACAGTAACAATCCAAGTGTTTGTTGATGAGCAATTTTGATTATTTTAAAGGCAGAACTGGGTTCTTCTTAATTCATAGAACTTGTAGCGTCATGTCTTAGCTTCCAAATGGGACTAATCTCATTTGAATCGTAGTTCTATAACTCCAGAAATAGTTAAAAATCTAAGAAGAGGCCAGACTGTAACAGTTCAAAAACGAGACAGTAACAGTTCAAGTGTTTGTTGATGAGAAATTTAGCCTATTATAGAGGCAAAAACGGGTTCTCATTAATTCATAGAACATGTAGTCTCATGTCTAACCTTTCCAATGAAAATAATCTCACTTGAATCGGAGTTCTATATCTCCAGATATAGTTAAAAATCTGACGAGAGGTCAGACTGTAACAGTTCAAGAACCAGATAGTAACAGTTGGACAGTAATATCGAAGTGTTTGTTGATGAGCAATTTTGACTATCTTAGAGGCGGAACTGGGTTCTTCTTCATTCATAAAACTTGTAGCCTCATGTCTAAGCTTCCCAACGAGATTATTCTTGCTTCATTCGGAGTTGCATAACTCCAGAAATAGTTCAAAATTTGAAGAGACGTCAGACTGTAACAGTTCAAAAACTAGATAGTAACAGTTGGACAGTAACAATCCAAGTGTTTGGTGATGAGCAATTTTGACTATATTAGAGGCAGAACTGTGTTCTTCTTAATTCATAGAACTTGTAGCCTCATGTCTAAGCTTCCCAACGAGATTATTCTTGCTTCATTCGGAGTTGCATAACTCCAGAAATAGTTCAAAAATTGAAGAGAGGTCAGACTGTAACAGTTCAAAAACGAGATAGTAACAAGTGGACGGTAATATCCAAGTGTTTGTTGATGAGCAATTTTGAATATCTTAGAGGCAGAACTGGGTTCTTCTTAATTCATAGAACTTCTAGCCTCATGTCTTAGCTTTCGAACGACACTAATCTCACTTGAATCAGAGTTGTAAAACTTCAGATATAATTAAAAATCTAAGGAGATTTCAGAGAGTAACAGTTTAAAAACAAGATAGTATCAGTTGGACAGTAGTATCCAAGTGTTTGTTGATGAGCAATTTTGACTATCTTACAGGCAGAAGTGGGTTCTTCTTAATTCATAGAACTTGTGGCCTCATGTCTAAGCTTGCCAACGAGACCAATCTCACTTGAATAGGAGTCTATAACTCCAGATGTATTAAGAATCTGAGGAGAGGTCAGACTGTAACAGTTCAAAAACGAGACAGTAACAGTTGGACAGTAACAATCCAAGTGTTTGTTGATGAGCAATTTTGATTATTTTAAAGGCAGAACTGGGTTCTTCTTAATTCATAGAACTTGTAGCGTCATGTCTTAGCTTCCAAATGGGACTAATCTCATTTCAATCGTAGTTCTATAACTCCAGAAATAGTTAAAAATCTAAGAAGAGGCCAGACTGTAACAGTTCAAAAACGAGACAGTAACAGTTCAAGTGTTTGTTGATGAGAAATTTAGCCTATTATAGAGGCAAAAACGGGTTCTCATTAATTCATAGAACTTGTAGTCTCATGTCTAACCTTTCCAATAAAAATAATCTCACTTGAATCGGAGTTCTATATCTCCAGATATAGTTAAAAATCTGACAAGAGGTCAACTGTAACAGTTCAAGAACCAGATAGTAACAGTTGGACAGTAATATCCAAGTGTTTGTTGATGAGCAATTTTGACTATCTTAGAGGCGGAACTGGGTTCTTCTTAATTCATAGAACTTGTAGCCTCATGTCTAAGCTTCCCAACGAGATTATTCTTGCTTCATTCGGAGTTGCATAACTCCAGAAATAGTTCAAAATTTGAAGAGACGTCAGACTGTAACAGTTCAAAAACTAGATAGTAACAGTTGGACAGTAACAATCCAAGTGTTTGGTGATGAGCAATTTTGACTATATTAGAGGCAGAACTGGGTTCTTCTTAATTCATAGAACTTGTAGCGTCATGTCTTAGCTTCCAAATAGGACTAATCTCATTTGAATCGGAGTTCTATAACTCCAGATATAGTTAAAAATCTAAGGAGAGGCCAGACTGTAACAGTTCAAAAACGAGACAGTAACAGTTCAAGTGTTTGTTGATGAGAAATTTTGCTTATCATAGAGGCAAAAACGGGTTCTTATTACTTCATAGAACTTGTAGTCTCATGTCTAAGCTTTCCAACGAAAATAGTCTCACTTGAATCGGAGTTCTATTTCTCCAGATATAGTAAAAAATCTGACGAGAAGTCAAACTGTAACAGTTCAACAACCAGATAGTAACAGTTGGACAGTAATATCCAAGTGTTTGTTGATGAGCAATTTTGACTATCTTAGAGGCAGAACTGGGTTCTTCTTAATTCATAGAACTTGTAGCCTAATGTCTAAGCTTCCCAACGAGATTATTCTTGCTTCATTCGGAGTTGCATAACTCCAGAAATAGTTCATAATTTGAAGAGAGGTCAGACTGTAACAGTTTAAAAACGAGATAGTAACAAGTGGACAGTTATATCCAAGTGTTTGTTGATGAGCAATTTTGACTATCTTAGAGGCAGAACTGGGTTCTTCTTAATTCATAGAACTTATAGCCTCATGTCTTAGCTTTCGAACGACACTAATCTCACTTGAATCAGAGTTGTAAAACTTCAGATATAATTAAAAATCTAAGGAGATGTCAGACAGTAACAGTTTAAAAACAAGATAGTATCAGTTGGACAGTAGTATCCGAGTGTTTGTTGATGAGCAATTTTGACTATCTTAGAGGCAGAAGTGGGTTCTTCTTAATTCATAGAACTTGTGGCCTCATGTCTAAACTTGCCAACGAGACCAATCTCACTTGAATAGGAGTCTATAACTCCAGATGTATTAAGAATCTGAGGAGAGGTCAGACTGTAACAGTTCAAAAACGAGACAGTAACAGTTGGACAGTAACAATCCAAGTGTTTGTTGATGAGCAATTTTGATTATTTTAAAGGCAGAACTGGGTTCTTCTTAATTCATAGAACTTGTAGCGTCATGTCTTAGCTTCCAAATGCGACTAATCTCATTTGAATCGTAGTTCTATAACTCCAGAAATAGTTAAAAATCTAAGAAGAGGCCAGACTGTAACAGTTCAAAAACGAGACAGTAACAGTTCAAGTGTTTGTTGATGAGAAATTTAGCCTATTATAGAGGCAAAAACAGGTTCTTATTAGTTCATAGAACTTGTAGTCTCATGTCTAGGCTTTCCAACGAAAATAGTCTCACTTGAATCGGATTCTATTTCTCCAGATATAGTAAAAAATCTGACGAGAGGTCAGACTGTAACAGTTCAATAACCAGATAGTAACAGTTGGACAGTAATATCCAAGTGTTTGTTGATGAGCAATTTTGACTATCTTAGAGGCAGAACTGGGTTCTTCTTAATTCATAGAACTTGTAGCCTCATGTCTAAGCTTCCCAACGAGACTATTCTTGCTTCATTCGGAGTTGCATAACTCCAGAAATAGTTCAAAAATTGAAGAGAGGTCAGACTGTAACAGATCAAAAACGAGATAGTAACAAGTGGACAGTAATATCCAAGTGTTTGTTGTTGAGCAATTTTGACTATCTTAGAGGCAGAACTGGGTTCTTCTTAATTCATATAACTTATAGCCTCATGTCTTAGCTTTCGAACGACACTAATCTCACTTGAATCAGAGTTGTAAAACTTCAGATATAATTAAAAATCTAAGGAGATTTCAGAGAGTAACAGTTTAAAAACAAGATAGTATCAGTTGGACAGTAGTATCCAAGTGTTTGTTGATGAGCAATTTTGACTATCTTAGAGGCAGAAGTAGGTTCTTCTTAATTCATAGAACTTGTGGCCTCATGTCTAAGCTTGCCAACGAGGCCAGACTGTAACTCAGTTGAATGAAACTAATCTCATTTGAATCGTAGTTCTATAACTCCAGAAATAGTTAAAAATCTAAGAAGAGGCCAGACTGTAACAGTTCAAAAACGAGACAGTAACAGTTCAAGTGTTTGTTGATGAGAAATTTTGCCTATTATAGAGGCAAAAACGGGTTCTTATTAATTCATAGAACTTGTAGTCTCATGTCTAAGCTTTCCAATGAAAATAGTCTCACTTGAATCGGAGTTCTATTTCTCCAGATATAGTAAAAAATCTAACGAGAGGTCAGACTGTAACAGTTCAAAAACCAGATAGTAACAGTTGGACAGTAATATCCAAGTGTTTGTTGATGAGCAATTTTGACTATCTTAGAGGCAGAACTGGGTTCTTCTTAATTCATAGAACTTGTAGCCTCATGTCTAAGCTTCCCAACGAGATTATTCTTGCTTCATTCGGAGTTGCATAACTCCAGAAATAGTTCAAAATTTGAAGAGAGGTCAGACTGTAACAGTTCAAAAACGAGATAGTAACAAGTGGACAGTAATATCCAAGTGTTTGTTGATGAGCAATTTTGACTATCTTAGAGGCAGAACTGGGTTCTTCTTAATTCATAGAACTTATAGCCTCATGTCTTAGCTTTCGAACGACACTAATCTCACTTGAATCAGAGTTGTAAAACTTCAGATATAATTAAAAATCTAAGGAGATGTCAGACAGTAACAGTTTAAAAACAAGATAGTATCAGTTGGACAGTAGTATCCGAGTGTTTGTTGATGAGCAATTTTGACTATCTTAGAGGCAGAAGTGGGTTCTTCTTAATTCATAGAACTTGTGGCCTCATGTCTAAACTTGCCAACGAGACCAATCCACTTGAATAGGAGTCTATAACTCCAGATGTATTAAGAATATGAGGAGAGGTCAGACTGTAACAGTTCAAAAACAAGACAGTAACAGTTGGACAGTAACAATCCAAGTGTTTGTTGATGAGCAATTTTGATTATTTTAAAGGCAGAACTGGGTTCTTCTTAATTCATAGAACTTGTAGCGTCATGTCTTAGCTTCCAAATGGGACTAATCTCATTTGAATCGTACTTCTATAACTCCATAAATAGTTAAAAATCTAAGAAGAGGCCAGACTGTAACACTTCAAAAACGAGACAGTAACAGTTCAAGTGTTTGTTGATGAGAAATTTTGCCTATTATAGAGGCAAAAACGGGTTCTTATTAATTCATAGAACTTGTAGTCTCATGTCTAAGCTTTCCAATGAAAATAGTCTCACTTGAATCGGAGTTCTATTTCTCCAGATATAGTAAAAAATCTAACGAGAGGTCAGACTGTAACAGTTCAAAAACCAGATAGTAACAGTTGGACAGTAATATCCAAGTGTTTGTTGATGAGCAATTTTGACTATCTTAGAGGCAGAACTGGGTTCTTCTTAATTCGTAGAACTTGTAGCGTCATGTCTTAGCTTCCAAATGGGACTAATCTCATTTGAATCGTACTTCTATAACTCCAGAAATAGTTAAAAATCTAAGAAGAGGCCAGACTGTAACACTTCAAAAACGAGACAGTAACAGTTCAAGTGTTTGTTGATGAGAAATTTTGCCTATTATAGAGGCAAAAACGGGTTCTTATTAATTCATAGAACTTGTAGTCTCATATCTAAGCTTTCCAACGAAAATAGTCTCACTTGAATCGGAGTTCTATTTCTCCAGATATAGTAAAAAATCTGACGAGAGGTCAGACTGTAACAGTTCAAAAACCAGATCGTAACAGTTAGACAGTAATATCCAAGTGTTTGTTGATGAGTAATTTTGACTATCTTAGAGGCAGAAATGGGTTCTTCTTAATTCATAGAACTTGTAGCCTCATGTCTAAGCTTCCCAACGAGACTATTCTTGCTTCATTCGGAGTTGCATAACTCCAGAAATAGTTCAAAATTTGAAGAGAGGTCAGATTGTAACAGTTCAAAAATGAGATAGTAACAAGTGGACAGTAATATCCAAGTGTTTGTTGATGAGCAATTTTGACTATCTTAGAGGCAGAACTGGATTCTTTTTAATTCATAGAACTTCTAGCCTCATGTCTTAGATTTCGAACGACACTAATCTCACTGGAATCAGAGTTGTAAAACTTCAGATATAATTAAAAATCTATGGAGATGTCAGACAGTAACAGTTTTAAAACAAGATAGTAACAGTTGGACAGTAGTATCCAAGTGTTTGTTGATGAGCAATTTTGACTATCTTAGAGGCAGAAGTGGGTTCTTCTTAATTCATAGAACTTGTGGCCTCATGTGTAAGCTTGCCAACGAGACCAATCCACTTGAATAGGAGTCTATAACTCCAGATGTATTAAGAATATAAGAAGAGGTCAGACTGTAACAGTTCAAAAATGAGACAGTAACAGTTGGACAGTAACAATCCAAGTGTTTGTTGATGAGTAATTTTGACTATCTAAAAGGCAGAACTGGGTTCTTCTTAATTCATTGAACTTGTAGCCTAATGTCTAAGCTTCTCAACGAGACTATTCTTGCTTCATTCGGAGTTGCATAACTCCAGAAATAGTTCAAAATATGAAGAGAGGTCAGACTGTAACAGTTCAAAAATGAGATAGTAACAAGTGGACAGTAATATCCAAGTGTTTGTTGATGAGCAATTTTGACTATCTTAGAGGCAGAACTGGGTTCTTCTTAATTCATAGAACTTGTAGCCTCATGTCTAAGCTTCCCAACGAGACTAATCTTGCTTCATTCGGAGTTCCATAACTCCAGAAATAGTTCAAAATCTGAAGAGAGGTCAGACTGTAACCGTTCAAAAACGAGACAGTAATAGCTGGACAGTAACAATCCAAGTGTTTGTTGATGAGCAATTTTGACTATCTTAGAGGCAGAAATGGGTTCTTCTTAATTCATAGAACTTGTAGCCTCATGTCTAAGCTTCCCAACGATACTAATCTTGCTTCATTCGGAGTTCCATAACTCCAGAAATAGTTCAAAATCTGAAGAGAGGTCAGACTGTAACAGTTCAAAAACAAGACAGTAATAGCTGGACAGTAACAATCCAAGTGTTTGTTGATGAGCAATTTTGACTATCTTAGAGGCAGAACTAGGTTCTTCTTAATTCATAGAACCTGTAGCCTCATGTCTAAGCTTCCCAACGAGACTAATCTTGCTTCATTCGGAGTTCCATAACTCCAGAAATAGTTCAAAATCTGAAGAGAGGTCAGACTGTAACAGTTCAAAAACGAGACAGTAACAGTTGGACAGTAACAATCCAACTGTTTGTTGATGAGCAATTTTGAGTATCTTAGAGGCAGAAGTGGGTTCTTCTTAATTCATAGAACTTGTACCCTCATGTCTAAGCTTCCGAACGAGACTAATCTTGCTTCATTCGGAGTTGCATAACTCCAGAAATAGTTCAAAATTTGAAGAGAGGTCAGACTGTAACAGTTCAAAAACGAGATAGTAACAGTAGGACAGTAATATCCAAGTGTTTGTTGATGAGCAATTTTGACTACCTTAGAGGCAGAACTGGGTTCTTCTTAATTCATAAAACTTATAGCCTCATGTCTTAGCTTTCGAACAACACTAATCTCACTTGAATCAGAGTTGTAAAACTTCAGATATAATTAAAAATCTAAAGAGATGTCAGAGAGTAACAGTTTAAAAACAAGATGGTAACAGTTGGACAGTAGTATCCAAGTGTTTCTTGATGAGCAATTTTGACTATCTTAGAGGCAGAAGTGGGTTCTTCTTAATTCATAGAACTTGTGGCCTCATGTCTAAACTTGCCAACGAGACCAATCTCACTTAAATAGGAGCCTATAACTCCAGATGTATTAAGAATATGAGGAGAGGTCAGACTGTAACAGTTCAAAAAGGAGACAGTAACAGCTGGACAGTAACAATCCAAGTGTTTGTTGATGAGCAATTTTGACTATCTTAGAGGCAGAAATAGGTTCTTCTTAATTCATAGAACTTGTAGTCTCATGTCTTAGCTTTCGAACGACACTAATCTCACTTGAATCAGAGTTGTAAAACTTCAGATATAATTAAAAATCTAAAGAGATGTCAGAGAGTAACAGTTTAAAAACAAGATGGTAACAGTTGGACAGTAGTATCCAAGTGTTTCTTGATGAGCAATTTTGACTATCTTAGAGGCAGAAGTGGGTTCTTCTTAATTCATAGAACTTGTGGCCTCATGTCTAAACTTGCCAACGAGACCAATCTCACTTAAATAGGAGCCTATAACTCCAGATGTATTAAGAATATGAGGAGAGGTCAGACTGTAACAGTTCAAAAAGGAGACAGTAACAGCTGGACAGTAACAATCCAAGTGTTTGTTGATGAGCAATTTTGACTATCTTAGAGGCAGAAATGGGTTCTTCTTAATTCATAGAACTTGTAGTCTCATGTCTTAGCTTTCGAACGACACTAATCTCACTTGAATCAGAGTTGTAAAACTTCAGATATAATTAAAAATCTAAAGAGATGTCAGAGAGTAACAGTTTAAAAACAAGATGGTAACAGTTGGACAGTAGTATCCAAGTGTTTCTTGATGAGCAATTTTGACTATCTTAGAGGCAGAAGTGGGTTCTTCTTAATTCATAGAACTTGTGGCCTCATGTCTAAACTTGCCAACGAGACCAATCTCACTTACATAGGAGTCTATAACTCCAGATGTATTAAGAATATGAGGAGAGGTCAGACTGTAACAGTTCAAAAACGAGACAGTAACAGCTGGACAGTAACAATCCAAGTGTTTGTTGATGAGCAATTTTGACTATCTTAGAGGCAGAAATGGGTTCTTCTTAATTCATAGAACTTGTAGTCTCATGTCTAAGCTTCCCAACGACAATAATCTCAATTGAATCGAAGTTCTATATCTACATATATAGTTAAAAATCCAACGAGAGGTCAGACCGTAACAGTTCAAAAACGAGAGAGTAACAGTTGAACAGTAATATCCAAGTGTTTGTTGTTGAGCAATTTTGACTATCTTAGAGGCAGAACTAGGTTCTTCTTAATTAATAGAACCTGTAGCCTCATGTCTAAGCTTCCCAACGAGACTAATCTTGCTTCATTTGGAGTTCCATAACTCCAGAAATAGTTCAAAATCTGAAGAGAGGTCAGACTGTAACAGTTCAAAACCGAGACAGTAATAGTTGGACAGTAACAATCCAACTGTTTGTTGATGAGCAATTTTGACTATCTTAGAGGCAGAAGTGGGTTCTTCTTAATTCATAGAACTTTTAGCCTCAAGTCTTAGCTTCCAAATGAGACTAATCTTAGTTGAATCGGAGTTCTATAACTCCAGATATAGTAAAAAATCTGAGGAGAGCTCAGACAGTAAATGTTCAAAAATGAGACACTAACAGTTCAAGTGTTTGTTGGTTAAAATTTTGCCTATCATAGAGGCAAAAATGGGTTCTTATTAATTCGTAGAACTTGTAGTCTCATGTCTAAGGTTTCCAACGAAAATAATCTCACTTGAATCGGAATTCTTTAACTCCGGATATAGTTAAAATTCTGACGACAAGTCAGACTGTAAGAGTTCAAAAACGAGATAGTAACAGTTGGACAGTAATATCCAAGTGTTTGTTGATGAGCAATTTTGACTATCTTAAAGGCAGAAGGGGGTTCTTCTTAATTCATAGAACTTGTGGCCTCATGTCTAAGCTTGCCAACGAGACCAATCTCACTTGAAAAGGAGTTCTATAACTCTTGATGTATTAAGAATCTGAGGAGAGGTCATACTGTAACAGTTCAAAAACGAGACAGTAACAGTTGGACAGTAACAATCCAAGTGTTTGTTGATGAGCAATTTTGACTATCTTAGAGGCAGAAATGGGTTCTTCTTAATTCATAGAACCTGTAGCCTCATGTCTAAGCTTCCCAACGAGACTAATCTTGCTTCATTCGGAGTTCCATAACTCCAGAAGTAGTTCAAAATCTGAAGAGAGGTCACACTGTAACAGTTCAAAAACGAGACAGTAACAGTTGGACAGTAACAATCCAACTGTTTGTTGATGAGCAATTTTGAGTATCTTAGAGGCAGAACTGGGTTCTTCTTAATTCATAGAACTTGTAGCCTAATGTCTAAGCTTCCGAACGAGACTAATCTTGCTTCATTCGGAGTTGTATAACTCCAGAAATAGTTCAAAATTTGAAGAGAGGTCAGACTGTAACAGTTCAAAAACGAGATAGTAACAGTAGGACACTAATATCCAAGTGTTTGTTGATTAGCAATTTTGACTATCTTAGAGGCAGAACTGGGTTCTTCTTAATTTATAAAACTTATAGCCTCATGTCTTAGCTTTCGAACGACACTAATCTCAGTTGAATCAGAGTTGTAAAACTTCAGATATAGTTAAAAATCTAAAGAGATGTCAGAGAGTAACAGTTTAAAAACAAGATGGTAACAGTTGGACAGTAGTATTCAAGTTTTTCTTGATGAGCAATTTTGACTATCTTAGAGGCAGAAGTGGGTTCTTCTTAATTCATAGAACTTGTGGCCTCATGTCTAAACTTGCCAACGAGACCAATCTCACTTAAATAGGAAGAACTCCATATATAGTTAAGAATCTGAGGAGAGGTCAGCCTGTAACAGTTCAAAAACGAGACAGTAACAGTTGGATAGTAACAATCCAAGTGTTTGTTGATGAACAATTTTGATTATCTTAGAGGCAGAACTGGATTCCGTTTGATTCACAAAACTTGTAGCCTCATGTCAAAGCTTTCCAACGAGACCAATCTCGCTTCAATTGGAGTTCTATAACACCAGATATAGTTAAGAATCTGAGGAGAGATTAGAGTGTAACAGTTCAAAAATGAGACAGTAACCGTTGGACAGTAACAATCTAAGTGTTTGTTGATGAGCAATTTTGACTATCTTAAAGGCAGAACTGAGTTCTTCTTCACCATAGAACTTCTAGCGTCATGTCTAAGCTTTTCAAGGAGACGAATCTCGCTTCAATTAGAGTTATATAACTCCAGATATAGTTAAGAATCTGAGGAGAGATCAGACTGTAATAGTTCAAAAATGATACGGTAACAGTTGGACAGTAACAATTCAAGTGTTTGTTGATGAGCAATTTTGACTATCTTAGAGGCAGTACTGGGTTCTTCTTAATGCATATAACGTGTAGCCTCATGTCTATGATTTCCAAGGAGACGAATCTCTCTTCAATCGGAGTTCCATAACTCCAGATATAGTTAATAATCTGAGGGCAGGTCAGACTGTAACAGTTCAAAAACGAGACAATAACTGTTGGACAATAACAATCCAAGTGTTTGTTGATGAGCAATTTTGACTATCTTAAAGGCAGAACTGAGTTATTCTTCACCATAGAACTTGTATTCTCATGTCTAAGCTTTCCAAGGAGACGAATCTCGCTTCAATTAGAGTTCTATAACTCTAGATATAATTAAGAATATGAGGAGAGATCAGACTGTAACAGTTCAAAAACGAGACAGTAACTGTTGGACAGTTACAATCCAAGTGTATGTTGATGAGCAATTTTGACTATCATAGAGGCAAAACTGGGTTCTTCACCATACAACTTGTAGCCTCATGTCTAAGCTTTCCAACGACATGAATCTCGCTTCAATTGGAGTTCTATAACTCCAGATATAATTAAGAATCTGAGGAGAGATCAGACTATAACAGTTCAAAAACGAGAGAGTAACTGCTGGACAGTAACAATCCAAGTGTTTGTTGATGAGCAATTTTGATTATCTTAGAGGTACAAGTGAATTCTTCTTAATCATAGAACTTGTAGCCTCTTGTGTAAGCTTTCCAACAAGACGAATCTCGCTTCAATCGGAGTTCTATAACTCCAGATATAGTTAATAACCTGAGGAGAGGTCAGACTGTAACAGTTCAATAACGAGACAGTAACAGTTGGAGAGTAACAATCCAAGTGGTTGTTGATGAGCAATTTTGACTATCTTAAAGGCAGAACTGGGTTCTTCTTAATGCATAGAACTTGTAGCCTCATGTCTAATCTTTCCAACAAGACTAATCTCGCTTCAATCGGAGATCTATAACTTCAAATATTGTTAAGAATCTGAGAAGAGGTCGGCCTGTAACAATTCAAAAACGAGACAGTAACAGTTGGACAGTAACAATTCAAGTGCTTGTTGATGAGCAATTTTGACTATCTTAGAGGTAGAACTGGATTCTGTTTGATTCACAGAACTTGTAGCCTCATGTCAAAGCTTTCCAATGAGACCAATCTCGCTTCATTCGGAGTTCTATAACTCCATATATTGTTAAGAATCTGAGGAGAGGTCGTCCTGTAAGAGTTCAAAAACGAGACAGTAACAGTTTAACAGTAACAATCCAAGTGTTTGTTGATGAGCATTTTTTACTATCTTAGAGGCAGAACTGGGTTCTTCTTCATCATAGAACTTGTAGCCTCATCTGAAAGCTTTCCAACGAGACGAATCTCGCTTCAATTGGTTTCTATAACTTCACATATTGTTAAGAATCTGAGAAGAGGTGGGCCTGTAACAGTTCAAAAACGAGACAGTAACAGTTGTACAGTAACAATCTAAGTGTTTGTTGATGAGCAATTTTGACTATCTTAGAGGCAGAATTAGGTTCTTCATCACCATAGAAATTGTAGCCACATGTCAAAACTTTCCAACAAGACCAATCTCGCTTCAATCAGAGTTCTATAACTCCAGATATTGTTAAGAATCTGAGGAGAGGTTAGACTATAACAGTTCAATAACAAGACAGTAACAATTCGATAGTAACAATCTAAGTGTTTGTTGATGAGCAATTTTGACTATCATAGAGGCAGAACTGGGTTCTTCTTTACCATAGAACTTGTAGCCTCATGTCTAAGCTTTTCAATGGGACGAATCTCGCTTCAATTTGAGTTCTATAACTCTAGATATAGTTAAGAATCTGAGGAGAGATCAGACTGTAACAGTTCAAAAACGAGACAAGAACAATCCAAGTGCTTGTTGATGAGGAATTTTGACTATCATAGAGGCAGATTAGAGTTCATTTTAATCATAGAACTTGTAGCATCATGTCTAAGCTTTCCAACGATACCAATCTCGCTTCAATCGGAGTACTATAACTCCACATATAGTTAATAATCTGAGGAGAGGTCAGGCTGTAACAGTTCAAGAACGAGACAGTAACAGTTCGACAGTAACAATCCAAGTGTTTGTTGATGAGCAATTTTGACTATCTTAGAGGTACAACTGAGTTCTTTTTAATCATAGAACTTGTAGCCTCATGTTTAAGGTTTCCAACAAGATAACTTTCGCTTCAATCAGAGTTCTATAACTCCAGATATAGTTAATAATCTAGGGAGAGGTCAGACTGTAACAGTTCAATAACGAGACAGTAACAGTGGGACAGTAACAATCCTAGTGTTTGTTGATGGGCAATTTTGACTATCTTAGAGGCAGAACTGGGTTCTTCTAAATCATAGAACTTGTAGCGTCATGTCTAAGCTTTCCAACGAGACTAATCTCGCTTCAATCGGAGTTCTATAACTCTAAATATTGTTAAGAATCTGAGAAGAGTTGGGCCCAGTTCAAAAACGAGACAGTAACAGTTGGACAGTAACAATCCAAGTGTTTGTTGATGAGCAATTTTGACTATCTTAGAGGCAACACTGGATTCTTCTTGATTCATATAACTTGTAGCCTCATCTCAAAGCTTTCAAACAAGACCAATCTCGCTTCAATCGGATTCTATAACTCCAAATATTGTTAAGAATCTCAGGACAGGTCAGCTTGTAACAGTTCAAAAACGAGACAGTAATAGTTGGATAGCTACAATCCAAGTGCTTGTTGATGTGGAATTTTGACTATCATAGAGGCAGAACTGGGTTCTTTTTGATTCACAGAACTTGTAGCCTCATGTTAATGCTTTCCAACGAAACCAATCTCGCGTCAATTAGAGTTTTATAACTCCATATATTGTTAAGAATCTGAAGAGAGGTCAGCCTATAACAGTTCAAAAACGAGACAGTAACAGTTGGATAGTAACAATTCAGGTGCTATAACTCCAGATATTGTTAAGAATCTGAGACAAGGTCAGCCTGTAACAGCTCAAAAACGAGACAGTAACAGTTGGACAGTAACAATCCAACTGTTTGTTGATGAGAAATTTTTACCATCTTAGAGGCAAAACTAGGTTCTTATTAATTCATAAAACTTGTAGCCTCTTGTCAAAATTTTCCAACAGGACCAATCTCGCTTCAATCGGAGCACTATAGCTCCATGTATTGTTAAGAATATGAGGAAAGGTCAGCCTGTAACAGTTCAAAAACGAGATAGTAATAGTTGGACAGTTACAATCCAAGTGCTTGTTGATGAGGAATTTTGACTATCATAGAGGCAGAATTGGGTTCTTCTTAATCATAGAACTTGTAGCCTCATGTCAAAGCTTTCCAACGAGACCAATCTCCCTTCAATTGGAATTCTATAACTCCAGATATAGTTAACAATCCGAGGAAAGGTTAAACTGTAACAGTTCAAAAGAAAGACAGTAACAGTTGGACAGTAACAATCCAAGTGTTTGTTGATGAGGGATTTTAAATATCGTAGAGGCAGAACTGGGTTCTTCTTGATTCATAGAACTTGTAGCCTCATGTCAATGCTTTCCAAAGAGACCAATCTCGCTTCAATCTAAGTTTTATAACTCCAGATATTGTTAAGAATCTTAGAAGAGGTCAGCATGTAACAGTTCAAAAATGAGACAGTTACAATTGGACAGTAACAATCCAAGTGTTTGTTGATGAGCATTTTTTACTATCTTAGAGGTAGAACTAGGTTCTTCTTGATACATAGAACTTGTAGCCTCTTGTCAAAGCTTTCCAACAAGACCACTCTCGCTTCAATCGGAGTACTATAACTCCCGATATTGTTAAGAATATGAGGAGAGGTCAGCATGTAACAGTTAGAAAACGAGACAGTAATAGTTGGACAGTAACAATCCAAGTGCTTGTTGATGTGGAATTTTGACTATCACAGAGGCAGAACTGGGTTCTTCTTAATCATAGAACTTGTACCCTCATGTCTATAATTCCAACGAGACTAATCTCGCTTCAAACGGAGTTCTATAACTCCAGATATAGTTAAGAATCGGAGGAGAAATCAGACTGTAACAGTTAAAAAACGATACGGTAACAGTTGGACAGTAACAATCCAAGTATTTGTTGATGATAAATTTTTTCCATCTTAGAGACAGAACTAGGATCATCTTGATGCAAAGAACTTGTAGCCTCTTGCCAAAGCTTTCCAACAAGACCAATCTCGCTTCAATCGGAGTACTATAACTCCATATATTGTTAAGAATATGAGGAAAGGTCAGCCTTTAACAGTTCAAAAATGAGATAGTAACAATCCAAGTGCTTGTTGATGTGGAATTTTGACTATCTTAGAGGCAGAATTGGGTTCTTCTTAATTATAGAACGTGTAGCCTCATGTCTAAGCTTTCCATCGAGACTAATCTCGCTTCAATCGGTGTTCTATAACTCAAGATATAGTTAAGAATCTGAGGAGAGATCAGACTGTAACAGTTCAAAAACGATACGGTAACAGTTGGACAGTAACAATCCAAGTATTTGTTGATGATAAATTTTTTCCATCTTAGAGACAGAACTAGGATCATCTTGATGCAAAGAACTTGTAGCCTCATGTCAATGCTTTCCAAAGAGACCAATCTCGCTTCAATCTAAGTTTTATAACTCCAGATATTGGTAAGAATCTTAGAAGAGGTCAGCCTGTAACAGTTCAAAAATGAGACAGTTACAATTGGACAGTAACAATCCAAGTGTTTGTTGATGAGCATTTTTTACTATCTTAGAGGCAGAACTAGGTTCTTCTTGATACATAGAACTTGTAGCCTCTTGTCAAAGCTTTCCAACCAGACCAATCTCCCTTCAATCGGAGTACTATAACTCCAGATATTGTTAAGAATATGAGGACAGGTCAGCCTATAACACTTCAAAAACGAGAGAGTAACAGTTGGACAGTAACAATTCAAGTGCTTGTTGATGAGGAATTTTGACTATCTTAGAGGCAGAACTGGGTTCTTTTTAATCATAGAACGTGTACCCTCATGTCTAAGCTTTCCAACGAGACTAAACTCACTTCAATCGGTGTTCTATAACTCCAGGTATAGTTAAGAATCTGAGGAGAGATTAGATTGTAACAGTTCAATAACGAGAAAGTAATAGTTCGACAGTAACAATCCAAGTGTTTGTTGATGAGGAATTTTAAATATCTTAGAGGCAAAACTGGGTTCTTCTTAATCATAGAACTTGTAGCCTCATGTCAAAGCTTTCCAACGAGACCAATCTCCCTTCAATTGGAATTCTATAACTCCAGATATAGTTATCAATTCGAGGAGAGGTTAAACTGCAACATTTCAAAAACGAGACAGTAACAGTTGGACAGTAACAATCCAAGTGTTTGTTGGTGAGGAATTCTGACTAACTTAGAGGCAGAACTGGGTTCTTCATCATATATAGAATTTGTAGCCTCATGTCTAAGCTTTCCAATGAGACTAATCTCGCTTTAATCGGAGTTCTATAACTCCAGATATAGTTAATAATATGAGGAGAGGTCAGACTGTAACAGTTAAAAAACGAGACAGTAACAGGTGGACACTAACAATCAAAGTGTTTGTTGATGAGCAATTTTGACTATCTTAGAGGCAAAACTGGATTTTTCTTGATTCATAAAACTTGTAGCCTCATGTCAAAGCTTTCCAACGAGACCAATCTCACTTCAATCGGAGTTCTATAACTCCCGATATTGTTAAGAATATGAGGAGAGGTCAGCTTGTAACAGTTAAAAAATGAGACAGTAACAGTTGG
Organism: Populus nigra; assembly: GCF_951802175.1. Taxonomy (NCBI): domain Eukaryota; kingdom Viridiplantae; phylum Streptophyta; class Magnoliopsida; order Malpighiales; family Salicaceae; genus Populus; species Populus nigra. Next base: position 7,133,719 of record NC_084864.1, on the reverse strand, counting down.
ACTGTAACTATCCAAGTGCTTGTTGATGATGAATTTTGACTATCACAGAGGCAGAACTGGGTTTTTCTTAATCATAGAACTTGTAGCCTCATACCAAAGCTTTCCAACGAGACCAATCTCCCTTCAATTGGAATTCTATAACTCCAGATATAGTTAACAATCCAAGTAGAGGTTAAACTGTAACAGTTCAAAAATGAGACAGTAACAGTTGGACAGTAATAATCCAAGTGCTTGTTGGTGAGGAATTCTGACTATCTTAGAGGTAGAACTGGGTTCTTCTTCATGCATAGAACTTGTAGCCTCATGTCTAAGCTTTCCAACGAGACTAATCTTGCTTCAATCGGAGTTCTATAACTCTAGATATAGTTAAGAATCTGAGGAGAGATCAGACATAAACAGTTCAAAAACGATACGGTAACAGTTGGACAGTAACAATCCAAGTGTTTGTTGATGAGCAATTTTGATTATCTTAGAGGCAAAACTGGATTCTTCTTGATTCATAGAAATTGTAGCCTCATGTCAAAGCTTTCCAACAAGACCAATTTAGCTTCAATCAGAATTTTATAACTCCAGATATTGTTAAGAATCTGAGGACAAATTAGACTGTAACAGTTCAAAAATGAGACAGTAACAGTTCGACAGTAAATATCGTAGAGGCAGAACTGGGTTCTTCTTGATTTATAGAACTTGTAGCCTCATGTCAAAGCTTTCCTACGAGATCAATCTCGCTTCAATCAGAGTTTTATAACCCCAAATATTGTTAAGAGTCTTAGAAGAGGTCAGCCTGTAAGAGTTCAAAAATGAGACAGTAACAGTTGGACAGTAACAATCCAAGTGTTTGTTGATGAGAAATTTTTTCCATCTTAGAGGCAGAACTAGGATCTTCTTGATTCATAGAACTTGTAGCCTCTTGCCAAAGCTTTCCAACAAGACCAATCTCCCTTCAATCGGAGTACTATAACTCCAGATATTGTTAAGAATATGAGGAAAGGTCAGCCTGTAACAGTTAAAAAACAAGACAGTAACAGTTGGACAGTAACAATCCAAGTGTTTCTTGATGAGAAATTTTGAATATCTTAGAGGCAGAACTGGTTATTCACCATAGAACTTGTAGCCTCATGTCTAAGCTTTCCAATGAGACTAATCTCGCTTCAATCGGAGTTCTATAACTCCAGATATAGTTAATAATCTGAGGAGAGGTCAGACTGTAACGGTTCAAAAACGAGACAGTAACAGGTGGACACTAGCAATCAAAGTGTTTGTTGATGAGCAATTTTGACTATCTCAGAGGCAAAACTGGATTCTTCTTGATTCATAGAACTTGTAGCCTCATGTCAAAGCTTTCCAACGAGACCAATCTCGCTTCAATCAGAGTTTTATAACTCCAGATATTGTTAAGAATCTGAGCAGAGGTTAGCGTGGAACAGTTCAAAAACGAGACAGTGACAATTGGACAGTAACAATCCAAGTGTTTGTTGATGAGCATTTTTTACTATCTTAGAGGCAGAACTAGGTTCTTCTTGATTCATAAAACTTGTAGTCTCTTGTCAAAGCTTTCCAACAAGACCAATCTCGTTTCAATCGGAGTGCTATAACTCCTGATATTGTTAAGAATATGTGGAGAGGTCAGCCTGTAACAGTTCAAAAATGAGACAATAATAGTTGGACAATAACAATCCAAGTGTTTGTTGATGAGGAATTTTAAATATTGTAGAGGCAGAACTGGGTTCTTTTTAATTATAGAACTTGTACCCTCATGTCTAAGCTTTCCAACGATACTAATCTCGCTTCAATCGGAGTTCTATAACTCCAGATATTGTTAAGAATCTTAGAAGAGGTCAGCCTGTAACTGTTCAAAAACGAGACACTGACAATTGAACAATAACGATCCAAGTGTTTGTTGATGAGCATTTTTTACTATTTTAGAGGCAGAACTAGGTTCTTCTTGACATATAGAGCTTGTAGCCTCGTCAAAGCTTTCCAACGAGACCAATCTCGCTTCAATCGGAGAACTATAACTTCCGATATTGTTAAGAATATGAGGACAGGTCAGCAAGTAACAGTTCAAAAACGAGACAGTAACAGATGGACTGTAACAATCCAAGTGCTTGTTGATGAGGATTTTTAACTATCATAGAGGCAGAACTGGGTTCTGCTTAATCATAGAACTTGTAGCCTCATGTCAAAGCTTTCCAACGAGACCAATCTCCCTTCAATTGGAATTCTATAACTCCAGATATAGTTAACAATCCGATGAGAGGTTAAACTGTAATAGTTCAAAAACGAGACAGTAACAGTTGGACAGTAACAATCCAAGTGTTTGTTGGTGAGGAATTCTGACTATCTTAGAGGCAGAACTGGGTTCTTCTTCATGCATAGAACTTGTAGCCTCATGTCTAAGCTTTCCAACGAGACTAATCTCGCTTCAATCGGAGTTCTATAACTCCAGATATAGTTAAGAATCTGAGGAGAGATCAGACATTAACATCTCAAAAACGATACGGTAACAGTTGGACAGTAACAATCCAAGTGTTTGTTGATGAGCAATTTTGATTATCTTAGAAGTGAAACTGGATTCTTCTTGATTCATAGAACTTGTAGCCTCATGTCAAAGCTTTCAAACAAGATCAATCTCGCTTCAATTGTAGTTCTATAACTCCAGATATAGTTAAGAATCCGAGGAAAGGTCAAATTGTAACAGTTCAAAAACGAGATAGTTATAATTGGATAGTAACAATCCAAGTGTTTGTTGATGAGCATTTTTTACTATTTTAGAGGCAGAACTAGGTTCTTCTTGACATATAGAGCTTGTAGCCTCTTGTCAAAGCTTTCTAACGAGACCAATCTCGCTTCAATCGGAGAACTATATCTCCCGATATTGTTAAGAATATGATTAGAGGTCAGCCTGTAACAGTTCAAAAACGAGACATTAACAGTTGGACTGTTCAATCCAAATGCTTGTTGATGATGAATTTTAAATATCTTACAGGCAAAACTGGGTTCTTCTTGATTCATAGAAATTGTAGCCTCATGTCAATGCTTTCTAAAGAGACCAATCTCGCTTCAATCTAAGTTTTATAACTCCAGATATTGTTAAGAATCTTAGAAGAGGTCAGCCTGTAACTGTTCAAAAACGAGACAGTGACAATTGGACAGTAACTTTCCAAGTGTTTGTTGATGAGCATTTTTTATTATCTTAGAGGCAGAATTAGGTTCTTCTTGACTCATAAAACTTGTAGCATCTTGTCAAAGCTTTCCAACAAGACCAATCTCGCTTCAATCGGAGTTCTATAACTCCTGATATTGTTAAGAATATGAGGAGAGGTCAGCCTGTAACAGTTCAAAAACGAGACAGTAACAGTTGGACTGTAACAATCCAAGTGCTTGTTGATGAGCAATTTTGACTATCATAGAGGTAGAACTGGCTTCTTCTCAATCATAGAACTTGTAGCCTCATGTCTAAGATTTCGAACGAGACTAATCTCGCTTCAATCGGAGTTCTATAACTCCAGATATAGTTAAGAATCCTAGGACAGATCAAACTGTAACAGTTCAAAAACGAGATAGTAACAATTGGACAGTAACAATCCAAGTGTTTGTTGATGAGCAACTTTTACTATCTGAGAGGCAGAACTAGGTTCTTCTTGATTCATAGAACTTGTAGCCTCTTGTCAAAGCTTTCCAACAAGACCAATCTCGCTCTAGTCAGAGTATTACAACTCTAGATATTGTTAAGAATATGGGGAGAGGTCAGCCTGTAACAGTTTAAAAACGAGACATTAACAATCTAAGTGCTTGTTGATGAGGAATTCTGACTATCTTAAAACTAGGTTCTTCTTGATCATAAAACTTGTAGCCTCATGTCAAAGCTTTCCAACAAGACTAATCTCGCTTCAATCGGAGTACTATAACTTTAGATATTGTTAAGAATATGAGGAGAGGTCAGCCTATAACAGTTCAAAAACGAGACAGTAACAATCCAAGTGTTTGTTGATGAGGAATTTTAAATATCTTAAAGGCAGAACTAGGTTCTTCTTGATTCATATAACTTGTAGCCTCATGTCAAGGCTTTCCAACGAGACCAATATCGCTTCAATTAGAGTTCTATAACTCCAGATATAGTTAAGAATCGGAGGAGAGATTGGACTATAACAGTTCAAAAACGATACGGTAACAGTTGGCATTAACAATCCAGGTGTTTGTTGATGAACAATTTTGATTATCTTAGAGGCAAAACTGGATTCTTCTTGATTCATACAACTTGTAGCCTCATGTCAAAGCTTTCAAACAAGACCAATCTCGCTTCAATTGTAGTTCTATAACTCCAGATATAGTTAAGAATCCGAGGAGAGGTCAAACTGTAACAGTTCAAAAACGAGACAATAACAGTTGGACAGTAACAATTCAAGTGTTTGTTGATGAGGAATTTTAAATATCTTAAAGGCAAAACTGGGTTCTTCTTGATTCATAGAACTTGTAGCCTTATGTCAAGGCTTTCCAACAAGACCAATATCGCTTCAATCAGAGTTCTATAACTTCAGATATAGTTAAGAATCTAAGGAGAGATCAGACTATAACAGTTCAAAAACGAGACAGTAACAGTTGGACAGTAACAATCCAAGTGTTTGTTGATGAACAATTTTGACTATCTTAGAGGCAGAACTGGTTATTCACCATAGAACTTGTAGCCTCATGTCTAAACTTTCCAATGAGACTAATCTCGCTTCAATCGGAGTTCTATAACTCCAGATATAGTTAATAATCTGAGGAGAGGTCAGACTGTAACAGTTCAAAAATGAGACAGTAACAGGTGGACAATAACAATCAAAGTGTTTGTTGATGAGCAATTTTGACTATCTTAGAGGCAAAACTGGATTCTTCTTCACTCATAGAACTTGTAGCCTCATGTCAAAGCTTTCCAACGAGACAAATCTCGCTTCAATCGGAGTTCTATAACTCCAAATATTGTTAAGAATCTGAGGTGAGGTCAGCTTGTAACAGTTCAAAAATGAGACAGTAACAGTTGGACAGTAACAATCCAAGTGTTTGTTGATGAGGAATTTGAAATATCTTAAAGGCAAAACTGGGTTCTTCTTGACTCACAGAACTTGTAGCCTCATGTCAATGCTTTCCAACGAGACCAATCTCGCTTCAATCAGAGTTTTATAACTCCAAATATTGTTAAGAATCTGAGGTGAGGTCAGCCTGTAAAAGATCAAAAACGAGACAGTAACAGTTGGGCAGTAACAATCAAAGTGTTTGTTGATGAAAAATTTTGACTATCTTAGAGGCACAACTGGATTCTTCTTGATCCATAGAACTTGTAGCCTCATGTCAAAGCTTTCCAACGAGACAAATCTCGCTTCAATCGGAGTTCTATAACTCCAAATATTGTTAAGAATCTGAGGTGAGGTCAGCTTGTAACAGTTCAAAAATGAGACAGTAACAGTTGGACAGTAACAATCCAAGTGTTTGTTGATGAGGAATTTTAAATATCTTAAAGGCAGAACTAGGTTCTTCTTGATTCATATAACTTGTAGCCTCATGTCAAGGCTTTCCAACGAGACCAATATCGCTTCAATTAGAGTTCTATAACTCCAGATATAGTTAAGAATCGGAGGAGAGATTGGACTATAACAGTTCAAAAACGATACGGTAACAGTTGGCATTAACAATCCAGGTGTTTGTTGATGAACAATTTTGATTATCTTAGAGGCAAAACTGGATTCTTCTTGATTCATACAACTTGTAGCCTCATGTCAAAGCTTTCAAACAAGACCAATCTCGCTTCAATTGTAGTTCTATAACTCCAGATATAGTTAAGAATCCGAGGAGAGGTCAAACTGTAACAGTTCAAAAACGAGACAATAACAGTTGGACAGTAACAATTCAAGTGTTTGTTGATGAGGAATTTTAAATATCTTAAAGGCAAAACTGGGTTCTTCTTGATTCATAGAACTTGTAGCCTTATGTCAAGGCTTTCCAACAAGACCAATATCGCTTCAATCAGAGTTCTATAACTTCAGATATAGTTAAGAATCTAAGGAGAGATCAGACTATAACAGTTCAAAAACGAGACAGTAACAGTTGGACAGTAACAATCCAAGTGTTTGTTGATGAACAATTTTGACTATCTTAGAGGCAGAACTGGTTATTCACCATAGAACTTGTAGCCTCATGTCTAAACTTTCCAATGAGACTAATCTCGCTTCAATCGGAGTTCTATAACTCCAGATATAGTTAATAATCTGAGGAGAGGTCAGACTGTAACAGTTCAAAAATGAGACAGTAACAGGTGGACAATAACAATCAAAGTGTTTGTTGATGAGCAATTTTGACTATCTTAGAGGCAAAACTGGATTCTTCTTCACTCATAGAACTTGTAGCCTCATGTCAAAGCTTTCCAACGAGACAAATCTCGCTTCAATCGGAGTTCTATAACTCCAAATATTGTTAAGAATCTGAGGTGAGGTCAGCTTGTAACAGTTCAAAAATGAGACAGTAACAGTTGGACAGTAACAATCCAAGTGTTTGTTGATGAGGAATTTGAAATATCTTAAAGGCAAAACTGGGTTCTTCTTGACTCACAGAACTTGTAGCCTCATGTCAATGCTTTCCAACGAGACCAATCTCGCTTCAATCAGAGTTTTATAACTCCAAATATTGTTAAGAATCTGAGGTGAGGTCAGCCTGTAAAAGATCAAAAACGAGACAGTAACAGTTGGGCAGTAACAATCAAAGTGTTTGTTGATGAAAAATTTTGACTATCTTAGAGGCACAACTGGATTCTTCTTGATCCATAGAACTTGTAGCCTCATGTCAAGGCTTTCCAACGAGACCAATATCGCTTCAATCAGATTTCTATAACTCCAGATATAGTTAAGAATCCAAGGAGAGATCAGACTATAACAGTTCAAAAATAAGACAGGAACAGTTGGACAGTAACAATCCAAGTGTTTGCTGATGAGCAATTTTAACTATCTTAGAGGCAGAACTGTATTCTTCTTGATGCATAGAACTTGTAGCCTCTTGTTAAAGCTTTCTAACGAGTCCAATCTCCCTTCAATCGGAGTACTATAACTCCAGATATTGTAAAGAATATGAGGAGAGGTCAGCATGTAACAATAAAAAAACGAGACAGTAACAGTTGGATAGTACCAATCCAACTGCTTGTTGATGAGGAATTTTGACTATGATAGATGCAGAACTGGGTTCTTCTCAATCATAGAACTTCTAGCCTCTTGTCAAAGCTTTCCAACGAGTCCAATCTCGCTTCAATCGGAGTACTATAACTACAGATATTGTTAAGAATCTGAGGAGAGATCAGAATATAACAGTTCAAAAACAAGACAGTAACAGTTGGACAGTAACAATCCAAGTATTTATTGATGAGCAATTTTGATTCTCTTAGAGGGAGAACTGGGTTCTTCTTCAATCATAGAACTTGTAGCCTCATGTCAAAGCTTTCAAACGAGACCAATCTCGCTTCAATTGTAGTTTATAACTCTAGATATAGTTAAGAATCCGAGGAGAGGTCACACTGTAACAGTTCAAAAACGAGACAGTAACAATCCAAGTGTTTGTTGATGAGGAATTCTGACTATCTTAGAGGCTTAACTAAGTTCTTCTTAATGCATAGAACTTGTAGCCTCATGTTTAAGCTTTCTAACGAGACTAATCTTGCTTCAATCGGAGTTCTATAACTCCAGATATAGTTTAGAATCCGAGGACAGATCAAACTGTAACAGTTCAAAAACGAGACAGTAACAGTTGGACAGTAACAATCCAAGTGTTTGTTGATGAGGAATTTTAAATATCTTAGAGGCTGAACTTGGTTCTTCTTAATTCATAGAACTTGTAGCCTCATGTCAAGGCTTTCCAACGAGACCAATATCGCTTCAATCAGAGTTCTATAACTCTAGATATAGTTAAGAATCTGAGGAGAGATCGGACTATAACAGTTCAAAAACGAGACAGTAACAGTTGGACAGTAACAATCCAAGTGTTTGTTGATGAGCAATTTTGACTATCTTTAGAGGCAGCACTGGATTCTTCTTGATTCATAGAACTTGTAGCCTCATATCAAAGCTTTCAAACAAGACCAATCTCGCTTTAATCGGATTCTATAACTCCAAATATTGTTAAGAATCTGAGGACAGGTCAGCCTGTAACAGTTCAAAAACAAGACAGTAATAGTTGGACAGCTACAATCCAAGTGCTTGTTGATGTGAAATTTTGATTATCATGGAGGCAGAACTATGTTCTTCTTAATCATAGAACTGTTGCGTCATGTTTAAGCTTTCCAACAAGACTAATCTCGCTTCAATCGGAGTTCTATAACTCCAGATATAGTTAAGAATCTAAGGAGAGATCAAACTGTAACAGTTCAAAAACGAGACAGTAACAATCCAAGTGTTTGTTGATGAGCAATTTTGACTATCTTAGAGGCAGAACTGGATTCTTCTTGATTCATAGAACTTGTAGCCTCTTGTCAAAGCTTTCCAACGAGTCTAATCTCGCTTCAATCGGAGTACTATAACTACAGATATTGTTAAGAATATGAAGAGAGGTCAGCCTGTAACAGTTCAAAAATGAGACAGTAATAGTTAGACAGTAACAATCTAAGTGCTTGTTGAGGAGGAATTTTGACTATCATAGAGGCAGAACTGGGTTCTTTTTAATCATAGAACTTGTAGCCTCATGTCAAAGCTTTCCAACGAGACCAATCTCGTTTCAATTCGAGTTTTATAACTCCAAATATTGTTACGAATCTGAGGAGGGGTCAGCCTGTAACAGTTCAAAAACGAGACAGTAACAGTTGGACAGTAACAATCCAAGTGTTTGTTGATGAGCAATTTTTACTATCTTAGAGGCAGTATTGGGTTCTTCTTAATTCATAGAACTTGTAGCCTCATTTCAAAGCTTACCAACGAGACCAATCTCGCTTCAATCAGAGTTTTATAACTCCAGAAATTGTTAGGAATCTGAGAAGAGGTCTGCCTGTAACAGTTCAAAAAGGAGACAGTAACAGTTGGACAGTAACAATCTAACTGTTTGTTGATGATATATTTTTACCATTTTAGAGGCAGAACTAGGTTCTTGTTGATTCAAAGAACTTGTAGCCTCTTGTTAAAGCTTTCCAACAAGACCAATCTCGCTTCGATCGGAGTACTATAACTCTAGATATTGTTAAGAATCTGAGCAGAGGTCAGCCTGTAAGAGTTTAAAAACTAGGCAGTAACAATCCAAGTGTTTGTTGATGAGCAATTTTGACTATCATAGAGGCAGAACTGGGTTCTTCTTCATCATAGAACTTGTACCCTCATGTTTAAGCTTTCCAACGAAGCTAATCTCGCTTCAATCGGAGTTCTATAACTTCAGATATAGTTAAGAATCCGAGGACAGATTAGACTGTAACAGTTCAAAAATTAGACAATAACAGTTGGACAGTAAAAATCTAAGTGTTTGTTGATGAGGAATTTTAAATATCTTAAAGGGAGAATTGGGTTCTTCTTGATTCATAGTACTTGTAGCCTCATGTCAATGCTTTCCAAAAAGACCAATCTCGCTTCAATCCAAGTTTTATAACTCCAGATATTGTTAAGAATCTTAGAAGAGGTCAGCCTGTAACAGTTTAAAAACGAGATAGTGACAATTGGACAGTAACAATCCAAGTGTTTGTTGATGAGCATTTTTTACTATCTTAGAGACAGAACTAGGTTCTTCTTGATTCGTAGAACTTGTAGCCTCTTGTCAAAGCTTTCCAACAAAACCAACCTCGCTTCATTCAGAGTACTATAACTCCCGATATTGTTAAGAATATGAGGATAGGTCAGCCTGTAATAGTTCAAAAACGAGACAGTAACAGTTGGACAGTAACAATCCAAGTTCTTGTTGATGAGGAATTTTGACTATTATAGAGGCAGAACTGGGTTTTTTTTTTTTATCAAATGTAAGTATTGTATAGATCAAAAAGAGCAAGACAAGCTTGCAGTACAAGCTGGAAACGAGCAATACAAAAGGACGTACAAATCCAAGCAAAGGGAACAGACTCCCTTGAATAAACCATAGTAAGATCAACGGGAACAGACTCCCTTGAAATAGGGTACAAGATCCCATATACAAATAGCATGAACATCCCTTATGTAGGGAACAAAATTAAAAAGCCTTGAGGACCATGCCCCCACTAAGCCGAACCAGAAGCCACCAAATAGCAAACCAGCGCCAAGACAGCCTGGACCAACTGATTTCCAAGCAACAGCACCAAAGGGAACAGATTCCCTAGAGCCAGCAGCAAGCGTGGACCACTAACTTCAAACCAATTGCATGTACCAAAGCCCCACAACAGGGCACACCAGGACCAGCATGAGACCCCACAACACCAACAGAGTTTAACCAACCCAACCAACTGGGTCATAAGCACATCTGTACAACAACCTGCCAAGTAATAGCAGCAAGTAATAGGACCCCACAACAGGGCTTATACACAACTCAAAACGTAGCCAGCTAGCAACCAGCCCAGGAGAGCTAGAAGCCAGCAACAATAGACCCAGCAAGCAAATTATCTCACCAAGGCAGCAGGAAGACCAACGCAACCGTCATGCAGAATAGAACATAAAGCTATCACAACCACAGACCCAAGAAGGGCTCCCAGAAGAGAATAGGCTTCCCGAAACAAAGCAATAAGAGCTGAGGGAATAGTCTTCTACAGCAAACATAGAGCAAGAAACAAGAACTGGGTTCTTCTTAATCATAGAACTTGTAGCCTCATGTAAAAGCTTTCCAACGAGACCAATCTCCCTTCAATTGGAATTCTATAACTTCAGATATAGTTAAGAATCCGAGGAAAGGTCAAACTGTAACAGTTCAAAAACGAGACAGTAACAATTGGACAGTAACAATCCAAGTGTTTATTGATGAGCCATTTCTACTATCTTAAAGGCAAAACTGGATTCTTCTTGATTCATAGAACTTGTATCCTCATGTCAAAGCTTTCAAACAAGACCAATCTCGCTTTAATTGTAGTTCTATAACTCCAGATATAGTTAAGAATCCGAGGAGAGGTCAAACTGTAACAGTTCAAAAACGAGACAGTAACAATCCAAGTGTTTGTTGATGAGGAATTCTGACTATCTTAGAGGCTTAACTAAGTTATTCTTAATGCATAGAACTTGTAGCCTCATGTTTAAGCTTTCTAACGAGACTAATCTTGCATCAATCGGAGTTCTATAACTACAGATATAGTTAAGAATCCGAGGACAGATTAGACTGTAACAGTTCAAAAACGAGACAGAAACAGTTGGGCAGTAACAATCTAAGTGTTTGATGATGAGGAATTTTAAATATCTTAGAGCCAGAACTGAGTTCTTCTTAATTCATAGAACTTGTAGCCTCATGTCAAAGCTTTCCAACGAGACCAATCTCGCTTCAATTCGAATTCTATAACTCCAGATATAGTTAAGAATCCGAGGAGAGGTCAAACTGTAACAGTTCAAAAATGAGACAGTAATAGTTGGATAGTAACAATCCAAGTGTTTGTTTATGAGGAATTCTGACTATCTTAGAGGCAGAACTGGGTTCTTCTTAATGCATAGAACTTGTAGCCTCATGTCTAATCTTTCCAACGAGACTAATCTCGCATCAATCGGAGTTCTATAAGTCTAGATATAGTTAAGAATCTGAGAAGAGGTCAGCCTGTAATAGTTCAGAAACGAGACAGTAACAGTTGGACAGTAACAATCCAAGTGCTTGTTGATGAGGAATTTTAACTATCATAGAGGCAGAACTAGGTTCTTATTAATCATAGAACTTGTAGCCTCATGTCAAAGCTTTCCAACGAGACCAATCTCGCTTCAATTGGAATTCTATAACTCCAGATAAAGTTAAGAATCCGAGGAAAGGTCAAACTGTAACAATTCAAAAATGAGACAGTAACAGTTGGACAGTAACAATCCAAGTGTTTGTTGATGAGCAATTTTTTCTATCTTAGAGGCAAAACTGGATTCTTCTTGATCATAGAACTTGTAGCCTCATGTCAAAGCTTTTAAACAAGATCAATCTCGCTTCAATTGTAGTTCTATAACTCCAGATATAGTTAAGAATCCGAGGAGAGGTCAAACTGCAACAGTTCAAAAACGAGACAGTACCAGTTGGACAATAACAATCCAAGTGTTTGTTGATGAGGAATTCTGACTATATTAGAGGCAGAACTGGGTTCTTCTTAATGCATAGAACTTGTAGCCTCATGTCTAAGCTTTCGAACGATACTAATCTCGCTTCATTACGAGTTCTATAACTTCATATATAGTTAAGAATATGAGGAGAGGTCAGCTTGTAACAGTTCAAAAACGAGACAGTAAGAATTGGACAGTAACAATCCAAGTGCTTGTTGATCAGGAATTATGACTATCATAAAGGCAGAACTAGGTTTTTCTTAATTATAGAACTTGTAGCCTCATGTGTAAGCTTTCCAACGAGACCAATATCTCTTCAATTGGAGTTCTATAACTCCTGATATAGTTAAGAATTTGAGGAGAGGTCAGACTGTAACAGTTCAAAAACGAGACAGTAACAGTTGGACAGTAATATTCAAGTGTTTGTTGATGAGGAATTCTGATTATCTTAGAGGCAGAACTGGGTTCTTCTTAATGCATAGAACTTGTAGCCTCATGTCTAAGCTTTCCAACGAGATTAATCTCGCATCAATCGGAGTTCTATAACTCCAGATATAGTTAAGAATCTGAGAAGAGGTCACACTGTAACAGTTCAAAAACGAGACAGTAATAATTGGACAGTAATAATCAAAGTGGTTGTTGATGAGGAATTCTGATTATCTTAGAGGCAGAACTGGGTTCTTCTTAATGCATAGAACTTGTAGCCTAATGTCTAAGCTTTCCAACGAGATTAATCTCGCATCAATCAGAGTTTTATAACTCCAATTGAAGAGATATTGGTCTGAGAAAAGGTCAGCCTGTAAGAGTTCAAAAACGAGACAGTAACAGTTGGACAATAACAATCTAAGTGTTTCTTGATGAGCAATTTTTACTATATTAGAGGCAGAACGAGGTTCCTCTTGATTCATAGAACTTGTAGCCTCTTGTCAAAGTTTTCAAACAAGACCAATCTCGCTTCAATCGGAGTACTATAACTCCAGATATTGTTAAGAATATGAGGAGAGGTTAGCCTGTAAGAGTTCAAAAACGAGACAGTAACAATCCAAGTGCTTGTTGATGAGGAATTTTGACTATCATAGAGGCAGAAATGGGTTCTTCTTCATCATAGAACTTGTAGCCTCATGTCTAAACTTTCCAACGAGACCAATCTCGCTTCAATCGGAGTACTATAACTACAGATATTGTTAAGAATCTGAGGAGAGATCAGAATATAACAGTTCAAAAACAAGACAGTAACAGTTGGACAGTAACAATCCAAGTATTTATTGATGAGCAATTTTGATTCTCTTAGAGGGAGAACTGGGTTCTTCTTCAATCATAGAACTTGTAGCCTCATGTCAAAGCTTTCAAACAAGACCAATCTCGCTTCAATTGTAGTTTATAACTCTAGATATAGTTAAGAATCCGAGGAGAGGTCACACTGTAACAGTTCAAAAATGGACAGTAACAGTCTAAGTGTTTGTTGATCAGCGATTTTGACTATCTTAGACGTAGAACTGGGTTCTTCTCAAAACATAAATCTTGTAGCCTCATGTCTTACCTTTCCAACGCCATAAATTTTTCTTGAATTGGAGTTCTATAACTCCAGATGTAGATAAAAATCTGAGGAGAGGTCAGATAGTAACAGTTCAAAAACGGACAGTCACAGTTGGTGACTAACAGTGGAAGTGTTTGTTGATGAGCGATTTTGACTATCTTAGACGTAAAAATAGGTTCTTCTTAAAACATAGAACTTGTAGCCTCATGTATTACCTTTCCAACGCCACAAATTTCACTTGAATTGGAGTTCTATAACTCTAAATATAGTTAAAAATTTAAGTAGACGTCAAACAATAACACTTCAAAACGGGACAGTAATAGTTAGACAGTGACAGTTCGAGTGTTTGTTGATGAGAGATTTTGACTATCTTAGAGGTAGAACTGAGTTCTTCTCAAACATAGAAATTGTAGCCTCATGTCGTACCTTTCCAACGCCATAAATTTCCCTTGAATTGGAGTTCCATTACTCCAGATATAGTTAAGAATCTGAGGAGAGGTCAGACAGTAACACTTAAAAAACGGACAGTAACAGTTGGACAGTAACATTCTAAATGTTTGTTAGTGAGTGATTGTAACGATTTAGAGGTAGAACTAGGTTTTTCTCAAAACATAGAACTTGTAGCCTCATGTCTTACCTTTCCAACGCCATCAATTTCGCTTGAATTGGAGTTCCATAACTCCATATATAGTTAAAAATATGAGGAGATGTCAGACAGTAACAGTTCAAAAACGAACAGTAAGAGTTGGACAGTAATAGTACAAGTGTTTGTTGATGAGTGATTTTGAGTATTTAGACGTAGAACTGGGTTCTTCTCTAGAACTTGTAGCCTTATGTATTAACTTTTCAAAGCCATAAATTTCATTTGAATTGGAGTTCTATAACTCCAGATATAGTTAAAAATCTGAGGAGAGGTCAGACAGCAACAGTTCAAAAACAGACAGTAACAGTGCAAGTGTTTGTTGACGAGCGATTTTAACTATCTTAGAGGTAGAACTGGGTTTTTCTCAAACATAGAACTTGTAGCCTCATGTCTTACCTTTCCAACACCATGAATTTCGATTGAATCAGAGTTCTATAATTCCTGATATAGTTAAAAATCTGAGGAGAGCTCAGACATTAACAGTTCAAAAACGGACAATAACAGTTGGACAGTAACATTCTGAGTGTTTGTTGATGAGCGATTTTGACTATCTTAGAGGTATAACTGGGTTCTTCTCAAACATAGAACTTGTACCCTCATGTCTTACCTTTTCAACGTAAAAAATTTCGCTTGAATCAGAGTTCTATAACTCCAGATATAGTAAAAAATCTGAGGAGTGGTCAAACAATAACAGTTCAAAAAGTGACAGTAACAGTTGGACAGTAACAGTCCAAGTGTTTGTTGATGAGCGATTTTGAATATCTTAGACGTAGAACTGGGTTCTTCTTAAAACATAGAAATTGTAGCCTCATATCTTACCTTTCCAATGCCAAAAATTTTGCTTGAATCAGAGTTCTATAACTCCAGATATAGTTAAAATTCTGAGGAGAGGTCACACAGTAACAGTTGGACAATAACAATCCATGTGTTTGTTGATGAGCAATTTTGACTATCTTAGAGGCAGAACTGGGTTCTTCTTAATTCATACAACTTGTAGCCTCATGTCTAAGCTTGCCAACGAGACCAATCTCACTTGAATAGAAGTTCTATAACTCCAGATGTATTAAGAATATGAGGAGAGGTCAGACAGTAACAGTTCAAAAACGAACAGTAAGAGTTGGACAGTAATAGTACAAGTGTTTGTTGATGAGTGATTTTGACTATTTAGACGTAGAACTGGGTTCTTCTCTAGAACTTGTAGCCTTATGTATGAACTTTTCAACGCCATAAATTTCATTTGAATTGGAGTTCTATAACTCCAGATATAGTTAAAAATCTGAGGAGAGGTCAGACAGCAACAATTCAAAAACAGACAGTAACAGTGCAAGTGTTTGTTGACGAGCGATTTTAACTATCTTAGAGGTAGAACTGGGTTCTTCTCAAACATAGAACTTGTAGCCTCATGTCTTACCTTTCCAACACCATGAATTTCGATTGAATCAGAGTTCTATAATTCCTGATATAGTTAAAAACCTGAGGAGAGCTCAGACATTAACAATTCAAAAACGGACAATAACAGTTAGACAGTAACATTCCGATTGTTTGTTGATGAGCGATTTTGACTATCTTAGAGGTATAACTGGGTTCTTCTCAAACATAGAACTTGTACCCTCATGTCTTACCTTTTCAACGTAAAAAGTTTCGCTTGAATCAGAGTTCTATAACTCCAGATATAGTAAAAAATCTGAGGAGTGGTCAGACAATAACAGTTCAAAAATTGACAGTAACAGTTGGACAGTAACAGTCCCAGTGTTTGTTGATGAGCGATTTTGAATATCTTAGACGTAGAACTGGGTTCTTCTTAAAACATGAAAATTGTAGCCTCATATCTTACCTTTCCAATGCCAAAAATTTTGCTTGAATCAGAGTTCTATAACTCCAGATATAGTTAAAATTTTGAGGAGAGGTCAGACAGTAACAGTTCAAAAACAGACAGTAACAGTTGGACAATAACAATCCATGTGTTTGTTGATGAGCAATTTTGACTATCTTAGAGGCAGAACTGGGTTCTTCTTAATTCATACAACTTGTAGCCTCATGTCTAAGCTTGCCAACGAGACCAATCTCACTTGAATAGAAGTTCTATAACTCCAGATGTATTAAGAATATGAGGAGAGGTCAGACAGTAACAGTTCAAAAACGAACAGTAAGAGTTGGACAGTAATAGTACAAGTGTTTGTTGATGAGTGATTTTGACTATTTAGACGTAGAACTGGGTTCTTCTCTAAAACTTGTAGCCTTATGTATTAACTTTTCAACGCCATAAATTTCATTTGAATTGGAGTTCTATAACTCCAGATATAGTTAAAAATCTGAGGAGAGGTTAGACAGCAACAGTTCAAAAACAGACAGTAACAGTGCAAGTGTTTGTTGACGAGCGATTTTAACTATCTTAGAGGTAGAACTGGGTTCTTCTCAAACATAGAACTTGTAGCCTCATGTCTTACCTTTCCAACACCATGAATTTCGATTGAATCAGAGTTCTATAATTCCTGATATAGTTAAAAACCTGAGGAGAGCTCAGACATTAACAGTTCAAAAACGGACAATAACAGTTGGACAGTAACATTCCGAGTGTTTGTTGATGAGCGATTTTGACTATCTTAGAGGTAGAACTGGGTTCTTCTCAAACATAGAACTTGTACCCTTATGTCTTACCTTTTCAACGTAAAAAATTTCGCTTGAATCAGAGTTCTATAACTCCAGATATAGTAAAAAATCTGAGGAGTGGTCAGACAATAACAGTTCAAAAATTGACAGTAACAGTTGGACAGTAACAGTCCAAGTGTTTGTTGATGAGCGATTTTGAATATCTTAGACGTAGAACTGGGTTCTTCTTAAAACATAGAACTTGTAGCCTCATATCTTACCTTTCCAATGCCAAAAATTTTGCTTGAATCAGAGTTCTATAACTCCAGATATAGTTAAAATTCTGAGGAGAGGTCAGACAGTAACAGTTCAAAAACAGACAGTAACAGTTGGACAATAACAATCCATGTGTTTGTTGATGAGCGATTTTTACTATCTTAGACGTAGAACTCAGTTCTTCTTAAAACATAGAACTTGTACTCTCATGTCTTACCTTTCCAATGCCAAAAATTTTGCTTGAATCAGAGTTTTATAATTCCAGATATAGTTAAAATTCTGAGGAGAGGTCAGACAATAACAGTTCAAAAACAGATAGTAACAGTCCAAGTGTTTGTTGATGAGCGATTCAGTAACAGTTCAAAAACGGACGATAACAGTCCAAGTGTTTGTTGATGAGCGATTTTGACTATCTTAGACGTAGAACTGGGTTCTTCTTAAAACATAGAACTTGTACCCTCATGTCTTACCTTTCCAATGCCAAAAATTTTGCTTGAATCAGAGTTCTATAACTCCAAATATAGTTAAAATTCTGAGGAGAGGTCAGACAATAACAGTTCAAAAACGGATAGTAACAGTCCAAGTGTTTGTTGATGAGCGATTCAGTAACAGTTAAAAAACGGACGATAACAGTCCAAGTGTTTGTTGATGAGCGATTTTGACTATTTTAGACGTAGAACTGGGTTTTTCTTAAAATATAGAACTTGTACCCTCTTGTCTTACCTTTCCAACGCCAATAAATTTTGCTTGAATTGGTGTTCTATAACTCCAAATATAGTTAAAAATCTGAGGAGAGGTCAGATAGTAACAGTTCAAAAATGGACAGTAACAGTTGTACAGTAACAGTCCGAGTGTTTGTTGATCAGCGATTTTGACTATATTAGAGGTAGTACAGGGTTCTTCTCAAAACATAGAACTTGTAGCCTCATGTATTACCATTCCAACGCCATAAATTTCGCTTGGATTGGAGTTCCATAACTCCAGATATAGTTAAAAATTTGAGGAGAGGTCAGATAGTAACAGTTCAAAAAGAGACAGTAACAGTTGTACAGTAACAGTCCGAGTGTTTGTTGATGAGCGATTTTGACTATATTAGAGGTAGTGCTGGGTTCCTCTCAAAACATAGAACTTATAGCCTCATGTATTACCATTCCAACGCCATAAATTTCGCTTGAATTGGAGTTCCATAACATCAGATATAGTTAAAAATCTAAGGAGAGGTCAGACAGTAATGGTTCAAAAACGGACAGTAACAGTCCAAGTATTTGTTGATGAGGGATTTTGACTATTTAAAGGTAGAACTGGGTCCTTCTCAAACATAGAACTTGTAGCCTCATGTATTACCTTTCCAACGCCATAAATTTCGCTTCAATTGGAGTTCCATAACTCCAGATATAGTTAAAAATCTGAAGAGAGGTCAGACAGTAACAATTCAAAAAGGGACAGTAACAGTTGGAGAGTAACAGTCTGAGTGTTTGTTGATGAGCGATTATGACTATATTAGAGGTAGTACTAGGTTCCTCTCAATACATAGAACTTGTAGCCTCATGTATTACCTTTCCAACGCCATAAATTTCGCTTGAATTGGAGTTCTATAACTCCAAATATAGTTAAGAATCTGAGGAGAAGTCAGACAGTAACACTTAAAAAATGGACAGTAACAGTTGGACAGTAACAGTCCAAGTGTTTGTTGATGAGTGATTTTAACGATTTAGAGGTAGAACTGAGTTCTTCTCAAAACATAGAACTTGTAGCCTCATGTCTTATCTTTCCAAATTCATAAATTTTGCTTTAATCGTAGTTCTATAACTCCATATACAGTTAAAAATCTGAGGAGAGGTCAGAAAGTAACAGTTCAAAAATGGACAGTAACAGTTGGATAGTAACAATCCAAGTGTTTGTTGATGAGCGATTTTGATTATATTAGAGGTCGTACAGGGTTCTTCTCAAAACATAGAACTTGTAGCCTCATGTATTACCTTTTCAACGCCATAAATTTTGCTTGAATTGGAGTTCCATAACTCCAAATATAGTTAAGAATCTGAGGAGAAGTCAGACAGTAACACTTAAAAAATGGACAGTAACAGTTGGACAGTAACAGTCCAAGTGTTTGTTGATGAGTGATTTTAACGATTTAGAGGTAGAACTGGGTTCTTCTCAAAACATAGCACTTGTAGCCTCATGTATTACCTTTCCAATGCCAAAAATTTTGCTTGAATTGGAGTTCTATACTCCAGATATAGTTAAAAATCTGAGGAGAGGTCAAACAGTAACAGTTCAAAAACGGACAGTAACAGTCCAAGTGTTTGTTGATGAGCGATTTTGACTATCTTAGAGGTAGAACTGGGTTCTTATCAAAACATAGAACTTATAGCTTCATATCCTACCTTTCCAACGCCACAAATATTTCTTGAATCGGAATTCTATAACTCCAGATATAGTTAAACATCTGAGGAGAGGTCAGATAGTAACAATTCAAAAATGAACAGTAACAGTTGGATAGTAACAGTTCGAGTGTTTGTTGATGAGCGATTTTGACTATCTTAGAGGTAGAACTGGGTTCTTCTAAAATATAGAACTTGTAGCCTCATCTCTTACCTTTCCAACGCCATAAATTTTGCATTAATCGGAGATCTATAACTCTAGATATAGTTAAAAATCTGAGGAGAGGTCCGACAGTAACAGTTCAAAAAATGACAGTAACAGTTGGATAGTAACAGTCCGAGTGTTTGTTGATGAGCGATTTTGACTATCTTAGAGGTAGAACTAGGTTCTTCTAAAATATAGAACTTGTAGCCTCATCTCTTACATTTCCAACGCCATAAATTTTGCATTAATCGGAGATCTATAACTCTAGATATAGTTAAAAATCTGAGGAGAGGTCCGACAGTAACAGTTCAAAAAATGACAGTAACAGTTGGATAGTAACAGTCTGAGTGTTTGTTGATGAGCGATTTTGACTATCTTAGAGGTAGAACTAGGTTCTTCCCAAACATAGAACTTGTAGCCTCATGTCTTACCTTTCCAACGCCATACATTTTGCTTGAACCTGAGTTCCATAAGTCCAGATATAGTTAAAAATCTGAGTACAGGTCAGAGAGTAACAGTTCAAAAACGGACAGTAACAGTTGGACAGTAACAATGCAAGTGTTTATTGATGAGTGATTTTGACTATCTTAGAGGTAGAACTGGGTCGTCTCAAACATAGCACTTGTAGCGTTATGTCTTACCTTTCCAACGCAAAATTTTTTGCTTGAATCGGAGTTCAATAACTCCAGATATAGTTAAACATCTAAGGAGAGGTCAGATAGTAACAATTCAAAAATGAACAGTAACAGTTGGACAGTAACAGTCCGAGTGTTTGTTGATGAGCGATTTTGACTATCTTAGAGGTAGAACTGGGTTCTTCTAAAATATAAAACTTGTAGCCTCATGTCTTACCTTTCCAACGCCATAAATTTTGCATGAATCGGAGGTCTATAACTCCAGATATAGTTAAAAATCTGAGGAGAGGTCAAACAGTAACAGTTCAAAAACGGACAGTAACAGTCCAAGTGTTTGTTGATGAGCGATTTTGACTATCTTAGAGGTAGAACTGGGTTCTTATCAAAACATAGAACTTATAGCTTCATATCCTACCTTTCCAACCCCATAAATGTTTCTTGAATTGGAGTTCTATAACTCCAGATATAGTTAAACATCTGAGGAGAGGTCAGATAGTAACAATTCAAAAATGGACAGTAACAGTTGGACAGTAACGGTCCGAGTGTTTGTTGATGAGCGATTTTGACTATCTTAGAGGTAGAACTGGGTTCTTATCAAAACATAGAACTTATAGCTTCATATCCTACCTTTCCAACCCCATAAATGTTTCTTGAATTGGAGTTCTATAACTCTAGATATAGTTAAAAATCTGAGGAGAGGTCCGACAGTAACAGTTCAAAAAATGACAGTAACAGTTGGATAGTAACAGTCCGAGTGTTTGTTGATGAGCGATTTTGACTATCTTAGAGGTAGAACTAGGTTCTTCCCAAACATAGAACTTGTAGCCTCATGTCTTACCTTTCCAACGCCATAAATTTTGCATGAATCGGAGTTCTATAACTCTAGATATAATTAAAAATCTGAGGAGAGGTCAGACAGTAACAGTTCAAAAATGGACAGTAATAGTTGGACAGTAACAGTCCAAGTGTTTATTGATGAGCGATTTTGACTATCTTAGAAGTAGAACTGGGTTCTTCTCAAAACATAGAACTTGTAGCCTCATGTCTTCCCTTTCCAACACCACAAATTTTGCTTGAATCAGAGTTCCCTAACTCCATATATAGTTAAAAATTTGAGGAGAGCTCAGACAGTAACAGTCTCAGTGTTTGTTGATGAGTGATTTTGACTATCCTAGAGGTAGAACTGGGTTCTTCTCATACAAAGAACTTGTAGCCTCATGTCTTACCTTTCCAACGCCATAAATTTTGCTTGAATCGTAGTTCTATTACTCCAGATATAGTTAAACATCTGAGGAGAGGTCAGAGAGTAACAATTCAAAAATGGACAGTAAGAGTTGGATAGTAACAGTCCAAGTGTTTATTGATGAGCGATTTTGACTATCTTAGAAGTAGAACTTGTAGCCTCATGTCTTACCTTTCCAACGCCATAAATTTCACTTGAATCGGAGTTCTATAACTCAAGATATAGTTAAAAATTTGAGGAGAGGTCAGACAGTAACAGTCCAAGTGTTTGTTGATGAGTGATTTGGACTATTTATAGGTAGAACTGGGTTCTTTTATAAACATAAAACTTGTAGCCTCGTGTCTTCCGTTTCCAACACCATAAATTTTGCTTGAATCAGAGTTCCATAACTCCAGATATAGTTAAAAATCTGAGGAGAGCTCAGACAGTAACAATCCGAGTGTTTGTTGATGAGCGATTTTGACTATCCTAGATGTAGAACTGGGTTCTTCTTAAACATAGAACTTGTAGCCTTATGTCTTACCTTTCCAACGCCATAAAGTTTGCTTAAATCGGAGTTCGATAACTCCAGATATAGTTAAACATCTAAGGAGAGGTCAGATAGTAACAATTCAAAAACGGACAGTAACAGTTGGACAGTAACAGTCCGAGTGTTTGTTGATGAGCGATTTTGATTATATTAGAGGTAGAACTAGGTTCTTCTTAATAGAACTTGTAGCCTCATGTCTTACCTTTCCAAAGCCATAAATTTCACTTGAATCGGAGTTCTATAACTCAAGATATAGTTAAAAATATGAGGAGAGGTCAGACAGTAACAGTTCAAAAACGGACAGTAACAGTCCAAGTGTTTGTTGATGAGTGATTTTGACTATTTAAAGGTAGAACTGGGTTCTTTTATAAACATAAAACTTGTAGCCTCAAGTCTTCCCTTTCTAACACCACAAATTTTGCTTGAATCAGAGTTCCATAACTCTAGATATAGTTAAAAATCTGAGGAGAGCTCAGACAGTAACAGTCCGAGTGTTTGTTGATGAGCGATTTTGACTATCCTAGATGTAGAACTGGGTTCTTCTCAAACATAGAACTTGTAGCCTCATGTCTTACCTTTCTAACACCATAAATTTTGCGTGAATCGGAGTTCTATAACTCTAGATACAGTTAAACATCTGAGGAGAGGTCAGAGAGTAAGAATTCAAAAAGGGACAGTAACAGTTGGAGAGTAACAGTCTGAGTGTTTGTTGATGAGTGATTTTGACATTATTAGAGGTACAACTGGGTTCTTCTCAAAACATAGAACTTGTAGCCCCATGTTTTACCTTTCTTACGCCAGAAATGTCGGTTGAATCGGTGTTCTATAACTCCAGATATAGTTAAAAATATGAGGAGAGGTCAGATAGTAACAATTCAAAAATGGACAGTAACAGTTGGACAGTAACAGTCCAAGTGTTTGTTGATGAGCGATTTTGACTATCTTAGAGGTAGAATTGGGTTCTTCTTAATAGAACTTGTAGCATCATGTCTTAGCTTTCCAACGCCATAAATTTCACTTGAATCGGAGTTCTATAACTCAAGATATAGTTAAAAATCTGAGGAGAGGTCAGATAGTAACAGTTCAAAAACGGACAGTAACAGTCCAAGTGTTTGTTGATGAGTGATTTTGTCTATTTAGAGGTAGAACTGGGTTCTTCTATAAACATAAAAATTTTAGCCTCATGTCTTCCGTTTTCAACACCACAAATTTTGCTTGAATCAGAGTTCCATAACTCTAGATATAGTTAAAAATCTGAGGAGAGCTCAGACAGTAACAGTCCGAGTGTTTGTTGATGAGCGATTTTGACTATCCTAGATGTAGAACTGGGTTCTTCTCAAACATAGAACTTGTAGCCTCATGTCTTACCTTTCTAACACCATAAATTTTGCGTGAATCGGAGTTCTATAACTCTAGATACAGTTAAACATCTGAGGAGAGGTCAGAGAGTAAGAATTCAAAAAGGGACAGTAACAGTTGGAGAGTAACAGTCTGAGTGTTTGTTGATGAGTGATTTTGACATTATTAGAGGTACAACTGGGTTCTTCTCAAAACATAGAACTTGTAGCCCCATGTTTTACCTTTCTTACGCCAGAAATGTCGGTTGAATCGGTGTTCTATAACTCCAGATATAGTTAAAAATATGAGGAGAGGTCAGATAGTAACAATTCAAAAATGGACAGTAACAGTTGGACAGTAACAGTCCAAGTGTTTGTTGATGAGCGATTTTGACTATCTTAGAGGTAGAATTGGGTTCTTCTTAATAGAACTTGTAGCCTCATGTCTTAGCTTTCCAACGCCATAAATTTCACTTGAATCGGAGTTCTATAACTCAAGATATAGTTAAAAATCTGAGGAGAGGTCAGATAGTAACAGTTCAAAAACGGACAGTAACAGTCCAAGTGTTTGTTAATGAGTGATTTTGTCTATTTAGAGGTAGAACTGGGTTCTTCTATAAACATAAAAATTTTAGCCTCATGTCTTCCGTTTTCAACACCATAAATTTTGCTTGAATCAGAGTTCCATAACTCCAGATATAGTTAAAAATCTGAGGAGAGCTCAGATAGTAACAGTCCGAGTGTTTGTTGATGAGCGATTTTGACTATCCTAGATGTAGAACTGGGTTTTTCTCAAAACATAGAACTTGTAGCCTCATGTTTTACCTTTCCTACACAAGCAATTTCGGTTGAATCGGTGTTCTATAACTCCAGATATAGTTAAAAATCTGAGGAGAGGTCAAATAGTAACAATTCAAAAAGGGATAGTAACAGTTGGACAGTAACAGTCCGAGTGTTTGTTGATGAGGGATTTTGAATATATTAGAGGTTGAACTGGGTTCTTCTCAAAACATAGAACTTGTAGCCTCATGTATTAACTTTCCAACGCCATAAATTTCATTTGAATTGGAGTTCTATAACTTCAGATATAGTTAAAAATCTGAGGAGAGGTCAGATAGTAACAGTTCAAAAAGGGACAGTAACAGTCCGAGTGTTTGTTGATGAGCGATTATGACTATATTAGAGCTAGTACTGGGTTCCTCTCAAAACATAGAACTTGTAGCCTCATGTATTACCTTTCCAATGCCATAAATTTTGCTTGAATTGGAGTTCCATAACTCCAAATATAGTTAAGAATCTCAGGAGAAGTTAGAGAGTAACACTTAAAAAATGGTCAGTAACAGTTGGACAGTAACAGTCCAAGTGTTTGTTGATAAGTGATTTTAACGATTTAGAGATAGAACTAGGTTCTTCTCAAAACATAGAACTTTTAGCCTCATGTCTTACATTTCCAACTCCATAAATTTTGTTTTAATCGTAGTTCTATAACTCCATATACAGTTAAAAATCTAAGGAGAGGTCAGAAAGTAACAGTTCAAAAATGGACAGTAACAGTTGGACAGTAACAGTCCAAGTGTTTGTTAATGAGCGATTTTGACTATATTAGAGGTCGTACTCGGTTCTTCTCAAAACATAGAACTTGTAGCCTCATGTATTACCTTTCCAACGCCAAAAATATTGCTTGAATCAGAGTTCTATAACTCCAGATATAGTTAAAAATCTGAGAAGAGGTCAAACAGTAACAATTCAAAAACAGACAGTAACAGTCCAAGTGTTTGTTGATGAGCGATTTTGACTACATTAGAGGTAGAACTGGCTTCTTATCAAAACATAGAACTTGTAGCATCATGTCTTACCTTTCCAACACCATAAATTTTGCTTAAATCAGAGTTCTATATCTCCAGATATAGTTAAAAACCTAAGGAGAGGTCAGACTTTAACAGTTCAAAAAAGGACAGTAACATTCTAAGTGTTTGTTGATCAGCGATTTTGACTAACTTAGAGGTACAACTGGGTTCTTCTCAAAACATAGAACTTGTAGCCTCATGTCCTACCTTTCCAACGCCATAAATGTTTCTTGAATCGGAGTTCTATAACTCCAGATATAGTTAAACATCTGAGGAGAGGTCAGATAGTAACAATTCAAAAATGGACAGTAACAGTTGGAGAGTAACAGTTCGAGTGTTTGTTGATGAGCAATTTTGACTATGTTAGAGGTAGAACTGGATTCTTCTCAAATATAGAACTTGTAGCCTCATGTCTTACCTTTCCAACGCCATAAATTTTGCATGAATCGGAGTTCTATAACTCTAGATATAGTTAAAAATCTGAGGAGAGGTCAGACAATAACAGTTCAAAAATGGACAGTAATAGTTGGACAGTAACAGTCCAAGTGTTTATTGATGAGCGATTTTGACTATCTTAGAAGTAGAACTGGGTTCTTCTCAAATATAGAACTTGTAGCCTCATGTCTTCCCTTTCCAACGCCATAAATTTCCATTGAATCGGAGTTCTATAACTCTAGATATAGTTAAAAATCTGAGGAGAGGTCAGATAGTAACAGTTCAAAAACGGACAGTAACAGTCCAAGTGTTTGTTGATGAGCGATTTTGACTATCTTAGAAGTAGAACTGAGTTCTTCTCAAAACATAGAACTTGTAGCCTTATGTCTTGCCTTTCGAACGCAATAAATTTTGCTTGAATCAGAATTCTATAACTCTAGATATAGTAAAAAATCTGAGGAGAAGTCAGATAGTAACAGTTCAAAAATGGACAGTAACAGTTGGACAGTAACAGTCCAAGTGTTTATTGATGAGTCATTTTGACTATTTAGAGGTAGAAATGGGTTCTTCTCAAAACATAGAACTTGTAGCCTCATGTCTTCCCTTTCCAACACCACAAATTTTGCTTGAATCAGAGTTCCCTAACTCCATATATAGTTAAAAATTTGAGGAGAGCTCAGACAGTAACAGTCCCAGTGTTTGTTGATGAGTGATTTTGACTATCCTAGAGGTAGAACTGGGTTCTTCTCACATAAAGAACTTGTAGCCTCATGTCTTACCTTTCCAACGCCATAAATTTTGCTTGAATCGTAGTTCTATTACTCCAGATATAGTTAAACATCTGAGGAGAGGTCAGAGAGTAACAATTCAAAAGTGGACAGTAACAGTTGGACAGTAACAGTCCGAGTGTTTGTTGATGAGCGATTTTGATTATATTGGAAGTAGAACTGGGTTCTTCTCAAAATGTAGAACTTGTAGCCTCATGTCTTACCTTTCCAACGCCATAAATTTCACTTGAATTGGAGTTCCATAAGTCCAGATATAGTTAAAAATACGAGGAGAGGTAAGACAATAACAGTTCAAAAACGGACATTAACAGTTGGACAGTAACAGTCCAAGTGTTTGTTGATAAGTGATTTTGACTATCTTAAAGGTAGAAGTGGGTTCTTCTCAAACATAGACTTTGTAGCCTCATGTCTTCCCTTTCCAACGCCATAAATTTTGCTTGAATCGAAGTTCTATAACTCCATATATAGTTAAACATCTTAGGAGAAGTCAGATAGTAACAATTCAAAAATGGACAGTAACAGTTGGACAGTAACAATCCGAATGTTTGTTGATGAGCGATTTTGACTATCTTAGAGGTAAAACTAGGTTCTTCTCAAATATAGAACTTGTAGCCTCATGTTTTACCTTTCCAACGCCATAAATTTTGCGTGAATCGGAGTTCTATAACTCCAGATATAGTTAAACATCTGAGGAGAGGTCAGATAGTAACAATTCAAAAAGGAACAGTAACAGTTGGACAGTAACAATCCGAGTGTTTTTTATGAGTGATTTTGACTGTATTAGAGCTTGAACTGGGTTCTTCTCAAAACATAGAACTTGTAGCCTCATGTCTTACCTTTCTAACGCCATAAATTTCACTTGAATCGGAGTTCCATAAGTCCAGATATAGTTAAAAATCTGAGGAGAGGTCAGACAGTAACAGTTCAAAAACGGACAGTAACAGTTGGACAGTAACACTCCGAGTGTTTGTTAATGAGTGATTTTGACTATATATGAGGTAGAAGTGGGTTCTTCTCAAACATAGACCTTGTAGCCTCATGTCTTCCCTTTCCAACACCATAAATTTTGCTTGAATCGGAGTTCTATAACTCCATATATAGTTAAACATCTTAGGAGAAGTCGGATAGTAACAATTCAAAAGTGGACAGTAACAGTTGGACAGTAACAGTCCGAGTGTTTGTTGATGAGCAATTTTGACTATCTTAGAGGTAAAACTGGGTTCTTCTCAAAACATAGAACTTGTAACCTTATGTCTTGCCTTTCCAACGCCATAAATTTTGCTTGAATCAGAGTTCTATAACTCTAGATATAGTTAAAAATCTAAGGAGAGGTCAGATAGTAACAGTTCAAAAATGGACAGTAACAGTCCAAGTGTTTGTTCATGAGCGATTTTGATTATTTAGAGGTAGAACTGGGTTCTTCTCAAAACATAGAGCTTGTAGCCTCATGTCTTACCTTTCCAACACCATAAATTTGTCTTGAATCGGAGTTCTATAACTCGAGATATAGTTAAAAATCTGAGGAGATGTTAGAGAGTAACAGTTCAAAAATGGAAAGTAACAGTTGGACAGTAACAGTGCAAAAATGGAAAGTAACAGTCCGAGTGTTTGTTTATGAGTGATTTTAACTATATTAGAGGTTGAACTGGGTTCTTCTCAAAATATAGAACTTGTAGCCTCATGTTTTACCTTTCCAACGCCAGAAATTTCATTTGAATCGGAGTTCTATAACTCCAGATATAGTTAAAAATCTGAGGAGAGGTTATATAGTAACAGTTCAAAAATGGACAGTAACAGTTGGAGAGTAATTGTCCGAGTGTTTGTTGATGAGCGATTTTGACTATATTAGATGTAGAAGTGGGTTCTTCTCAAACATAGATCTTGTAGCCTCATGTTTTACCTTACCAATGCCAGAAATTTCGTTTGAATCGGAGTTCTATAACTCCAGATATAGTTAAAAATTTGAGAAGAGGTCAGATAGTAACAGTTCAAAAACTAACAGTAACAGTCCAAGTGTTTGTTCATGAGCGATTTTGACTATCTTAGAGGCAGAACTAGGTTCTTCTCAAAACATAGAACTTGTAGCCTCATGTCTTACCTTTCCAACACCATAAATTTCACTTGAATTGGAGTTCTATAACTTCAGATATAGTTAAAAATCAGAGGAGAGATCACATAGTAATAGTTGGACAGTAACAGTCTGAGTGTTTGTTGATGAGTGATTTTGGCTATATTAGAGGTAGAACTGGGTTCTTCTCAAAGCATAGAACTTGTAGATTCATGTTTTACCTTTCCAACGCCAGAAATTTAGTTTGAATCGGAGATCTATAACTCCAAATATAGTTAAACTTCTGAGGAGAGGTCAGATAGTAACAATTCAAAAAGTTGGACAGTAACAGTCCGAGTGTGTTTTGATGAGTGATTTTGACTATATTAGAGGTTGAACTGCGTTCCTCTCAAAATATAGAACTTGTAGCCTCATGTTTTACCTTTCCAACGCTAGAAATTTCTTTTGAATTGGAGTTCTATAACTCCAGATATAGTTAAAAATCTGAGGAGAGGTCAGATTGTAACAGTTCAAAAATGGACAGTAATAGTTGGATAGTAACAGTCTGAGTGGTTGTTGATGAGCGATTTTGATTATATTAGAGGTAGAACTGGGTTCTTTTCAAAACATTGAGCTTGTAGCCTGATGTCTTACCTTTCCAACGCCATAAATTTCACTTGAATCGGAGTTCTATAACTCCAGATATAGTTAAAAATCTTAGGAGAGGTCAGACAGTAATAGTTCAAAAACGGACAGTAACAGTCCAAGTGTTTATTGATGAGGGATTTTGACTGTTTAGAGGTAGAAATGGGTTCTTCTCAAAACATAGAACTTGTAGCCTCATGTCTTACCTTTCCAACGCCATAAATTTGTCTTGAATCGGAGTTCTATAACTCCAGATATAGTTAAAAATATGAGGAGATGTCAAATAGTAACATTTCAAAAATGGAAAGTAACAGTTGGACAGTGACAGTGCAAGTGTTTGTTGATGAGTGATTTTGACTATCTTAAAGGTAGAAGTGGGTTCTTCTCAAATATAGAACTTGTAGCCTCATGTCTTACCTTTCCAACGCCATAAATTTTGCGTGAATCGGAGTTCTATAACTCCAGATATAGTTAAACATCTGAGGAGAGGTCAGATAGTAACAATTCAAAAAGGGACAGTAACAGTTGGACAGTAACAGTCCGAGTGTTTGTTTATGAGTGATTTTGACTATATTAGAGGTTGAACTGGGTTCTTCTCAAAACATAGAACTTGTAGCCTCATGTTTTACCTTTCCAACGCCGAAAATTTCATTTGAATCGGTGTTCTATAACTCCAGATATAGTTAAAAATCTGAGGAGAGGTCAGACAGTAACAATTCAAAAACGGACAGTAACAGTTGGACAGTAACAGTCCGAGTGTTTGTTAATGAGTGATTTTGACTATATTAGAGGTAGAAGTGGGTTCTTCTCAAATATAGACCTTTTAGCCTCATGTTTTACCTTTCCAACGCCAGAAATTTTGTTTCAATCGGAGTTCTATAACT
The DNA here is from genome assembly GCF_951802175.1 of Populus nigra. Classification (NCBI taxonomy): domain Eukaryota; kingdom Viridiplantae; phylum Streptophyta; class Magnoliopsida; order Malpighiales; family Salicaceae; genus Populus; species Populus nigra. Next base: position 7,103,522 of record NC_084864.1, on the reverse strand, counting down.
CAAGATATAGTTAAAAATCTGAGGAGAGGTCATATAGTAACAGTTCAAAAATGGACAGTAAGAGTTGGACAGTAACTGTCCGAGTGTTTGTTGATGAGCGATTTTGATTATATTAGAGGTCGAACTACATTCTTCTCAAAACATAGAACTTGTAGCCTTATGTTTTATCTTTCCAACGCCAAAAATTGCGTTTGAATCGGAGTTCTATAACTCCAGATATAGTTAAAAATTTGAGGAGAGGTCATAGAGTAACAGATCAAAAATGGACAGTAACAGTTGGACAGTAACAGTCCGAGTGTTTGTTGATGAGCGATTTTGCTTATATTTGAGGTAGAACTGGGTTCTTTTCAAAACATTAAACTTGTAGCCTCATGTCTTACCTTTCCAACACCATAAATTTCACTTGAATCGGAGTTCTATAACTCCAGATATAGTTAAAAATCTGAGGAGAGGTTAGACAGTAATAGTTCAAAAACGGACAGTAACAGTCCAAGTGTTTATTGATGAGGGATTTTGACTGTTTAGAGATAGAAATGGGTTCTTCTCAAAACATAGAACTTGTAGCCTCATGTCTTACCTTTCCAACGCCATTAATTTGTCTTGAATCGGAGTTCTATAACTCCAGATATAGTTAAAAATCTAAGGAGATGTCAAATAGTAACAGTTCAAAAATGGAAAGTAACAGTTGGACAGTAACAGTGCAAGTGTTTGTTGATGAGTGATTTTGACTATCTTAAAGGTAGAAGTGGGTTCTTCTCAAATATAGAACTTGTAGCCTCATGTCTTACCTTTCCAACGCCATAAATTTTGCATGAATCGGAGTTCTATAACTCCAGGTATAGTCAAACATCTGAGGAGAGGTCAGATAGTAACAATTCAAAAAGGGACAGTAACAGTTGGACAGTAACAGTCCGAGTGTTTGTTTATGAGTGATTTTATCTATATTAGAGGTTGAACTGGGTTCTTCTAAATACATAGAACTTGTAGCCTCATGTTTTACCTTTCCAACGCCAGAAATTTCATTTGAATCGGTGTTCTATAACTCAAGATATAGTTAAAAATCTGAGGAGAGGTAAGACAGTAACAGTTCAAAAACAGACAGTAACAGTTGGACAGTAACAGTCCGAGTGTTTGTTAATGAGTGATTTTAACTATATTAGAGGTAGAAGTGGGTTCTTCTCAAACATAGACCTTGTAGCCTCATGTTTTCCCTTTCCAAAGCCATAAATTTTGCTTGAATCGGAGTTCTATAACTCCATATATAGTTAAACATCTTAGGAGAAGTCAGATAGTAACAATTCAAAAATGGACAGTAACAGTTGGACAGTAACAGTCCGAGTGTTTGTTGATGAGCGATTTTAACTATCTTAAAGGTAGAACTGGGTTTTTCTCAAATATAGAACTTGTAGCCTCATGTCTTCCCTTTCCAACGCCATAAATTTCACTTGAATCGGAGTTCTATAACTCTAGATATAGTTAAAAATCTGAGGAGAGGTCAGACAGTAACAGTTCAAAAACAGACAGTAACAGTCCAAGTGTTTGTTGATGAGCGATTTTGATTATCTTAGAAGTAGAACTGGGTTCTTCTCAAAACGTAGAACTTGTAGCCTTATGTCTTGCCTTTCTAACGCCATAAATTTTGCTTGAATCAGAGTTCTATAACTCTAGATATAGTTAAAAATCTGAGGAGAAGTCAGATAGTAACAGTTCAAAAATGGACAGTAACTGTTGGACAGTAACAGTTCAAGTGTTTATTGATGAGTGATTTCTTCTTCTTCTGCATCTTTATTATTATCATTATTAATAGTATTATTGCTATTATTATTATTATTATTACTACTACTATTACTACTACTACTATTAGTATTACTATTGTTATTATTATTATTATTGTTGTTGTTGTTGTTGTTGTTACTATTGTTGTAGTATTATTGTTGCCTATAATTTATACAAGTAACCTCCCAGTGGTTCGACCCCGGTCTTGCCGGGTTATTTATTACTTCGATACTCCTGCACTTGGGAAAAGACATCAATCTTTTGGTCGTGTCAAGTTTTTGGCACCGTTGCCGGGGAGGTAAATTCTTGTACAAATCATAGTATTTATTTTATTTTCTCTTTTCATTTTTCTTGTATCTAACTTTGTTTCATTTGTTTTGTTTCTTTTTCTATTGTTTTTCTTTTCTTACCTTTATTCTCTTCTTACACGTGCATGAGAGTGTGGTCACGTACATTAAGTGGTAGACTTTGTAGGGTATCCTCATCATTTTCAGAAAATATAGCTGAAGAAGATAACCAATCGCTTCATAATAAGAATAATGAGAATATTCGGGTTAGAACTCTTAGAGACCACATGAATCCCACAAGAACAAGTGCACCCTCATGCATAGTTTTTCCTCCTGATGCATCTCATTTTAATTTTAAGACAGGCATTATTCAACTTTTACCATCTTTTCATGGCTTAGATTTAGAAAATCCATACTTGCATTTAAGGAAATTTGAGGAGGTTTGCAACACGTATAATGACTCAAATTGTAGCATGAACACCATTAGATTGAAGCTTTTTCCTTTTACATTAAAAGATAAAGCTAAAACATGGTTACAAAATTTGAGACCTGGATCCATTCGTGCTTGGGATGAAATGCAACAACAATTTTTAAAGAAGTTTTTTCCATCCCACAGAACAAACTCTTTCAAAAGACAAATCATTACTTTCTCTCAAAAACCAGGAGAAACATTTTACCAATGTTGGGATAGGTATCGAGACTTGCTTAATACTTGCCCCCATCATGGTTTTCAAACATGGAGATTAGTTTCACATTTTTATGAACGGTTAACTCCTAGAGATAGGCAAATGGTTGAATTGATGTGCAATGGAACTTTTGAGGATAAAGACCCTAATGAAGCAATGGAGTACTTAGATTTGCTAACTGAAAATGCACAAAATTAGGACACCATAGGTACTTATGAGGCACCAAGTAAAACCCAACCTCATACATCTAGTGGGGGTATGTACAACCTTAGGGAAGATCATGACCTCCAAGCCAAGTTTGCATCTTTAGCTAAAAAAGTCGAAGCGCTAGAATTGAAAAAGAGTGATCAATTAAAATCTGTTCAAGACATTGCATGTCAAATCTATGGGACCAACGAACATTCAACCAATGACTGTCCAACCTTACCTTCTTTTAAAAAATGTCTCCATGAACAAGCCCATGCATTAAACAGTTTTCAAAGGCCCACTCATAACCCATATTCGCAAACATATAACCCTGGTTGGAGAAATCATCCAAATTTCAGTTGGAAGAGTGAGAACAATAATGCTCAAACTTCACAGCCATCGTTTCAAGCACACCATAATTTCCAAAATTCTCATGGATATGCACCTCCTTATGCTCCCCCTCCTAGAAGAAATCTTGAGGAAACATTGCATGCATTTATGGAAAAGCAAGAGGCAATTAACACTCAATTTGCTCAAAGCATGACAGATTTTAAAAATACTCTTACAAAGTTCACATCTGCTCTCAGTTTCCAAGAGAAAGGTAAGTTTTCATCTCAACCACAACAAAATCCAAAGGGGCAATACAATGCAAATGCAAGTAGTTCTGGAAGCCAACACGTGGATCAGGTCAAATCAGTCATCACTCTTCGTAGTGGTAAGGTTATTGAAAAACCCATTCTTGAACCTTGTGAGAATGATGATGAGTCAATCTCTGAGGGTAAGGAAGGGGTTGAATCTGATCATTGCAAAGAAAAGACTGATTCTCCGCCAGCACTTCCATGACCAAACAAAGGAAAGTCAATCACGACTCTGAAATCTTTGAAACTTTCAAACAGGTAAGGATCAATATACCTTTGCTGGATGCTATTAAACAGGTTCCTTCTTATGCTAAATTTTTGAAAGATTTGTGCACTGTAAAGAGAAAACTGAATGTGAAAAAGAAAGCCTTTTTAGCCGAACAAGTAAGTGCCATTCTTCAGAACAATAATGCTTTGAAATATAAAGACCCTGGTTGTCCTACAATTTCTTGCTTTATTGAAGAACATAAAATTGAAAAAGCCTTACTTGATCTTGGAGCTAGTGTGAATTTACTTCCATATTCAGTTTTTCAAAGTCTCAATCTAGGTGAGTTAAAACCAACTTTTGTAACACTTTTACTTGCCGATAGATCTGTAAAAGTGCCTAGAGGAATAGTTGAAGATGTGTTAGTACAAGTCAATAAGTTCATTTATCCTGTGGATTTTATTGTCTTGGACACACAACCTGTTGAAGCATGCAATTCATTTCCTGTTATTTTAGGGCGTCCATTTCTTGCAACTTCTAATGCATTGATTAATTGTAGGAATGGACTGATGAAGCTATCTTTTGGAAACATGACATTGGAGATGAATATTTTTAACATTTGCAAGCAACCTGGAGATGATAATGATTTACAAGAAGTAGATCTTATTGAAGAATTAGTTCATGATCAACTTGAATCTACTTTGAGTAATACTGAGTTTGATGAATTTAAAGATTTGCAAATGACTTATTCTCAGGAAGAAATCACGGATGAAAAAGGCATTGAAAATGTTGATGCGAATCTTTTGTCAAGAGTGACAACAGATTCGATATCTGACATCACACCAACCGATGATTACTTTCCTGACAAATCCTTACTTTCTCTTAGTCCAATGCCTTGGTTTGCTAAAAATATCAATTTCCTTGCCTCAGGAGACTTGCCAACTCATTGGAGTACCGAAGACAAAGGTAAGTTTTTGAACGAAGTGAAGAAATTTTATTGGGATGACCCTAACTTATTCAAACATTGTCCTGATCAAATATTTCAAAGATGCATTGCGGACAATGAGGTAAGTAGTGTCATTAAATTTTGTCATTCTGAAGCATGTGGGAGTCATTTCTCGTAAAAAAAGACCATAGCGAAAAACTTTCAAAATGGATTTTATTGGCCCACCATGTTCAAGGACACACATACATTCTGCAAAACTTGTGAAAATTGTCAAAAAGTTGATACTGGTCAAAAAGTTTTGCTTTATAATTCTCGACTCCATTTATTTCCTGGAAAGTTAAGATCAAGATGGAGCGGTCCATTTATTGAGAAACATGTGTATCCTTATGGGGCCTTTGATATTAAGAATCCAAAGAATGACAATGTTTCTAAGAGAAATGAACATCGTTTGAAAACTTACTTTGATAATTTTCCTAGTGAAATTGAATCTATTGGTTTGAATGATCCTGTAGATAAAGGTTGATTATTTTGTTTTTCTCACATTGTTTTTGTGTTTCCTTTTGGTATGACTCTTGTTTTGCTAGTCTCTCATCCCGGTCAAATGGCGGATAACGGTACTCCGTGACTTAAGTCGGTTCTTTCAGTTTCCCATAATAACTGATATCTATATATATTTGTGCAATTCTTTGCTCTTTCTCTCTTCTTTGAATCTCTTCTCCAATTCTCATTTGAAAATGGACACCATTCTTGAAAAATTGAAAAAGTACTTTCCCGCTCTACCTCAGAATGCGATTACAAAAATTTACAATGCTAGGTGTGCAAGATTGAAGTTGTTAATGAATCATGGAATTCCTGAAGATATTCGCTGGCTGATTGAAGCAAAGGTCCGATTATCAGGTGAGTCCTCTAATTCTTTCATTTCACACATGCCTGGAACAGGTAAAAGCACTTTTGCAAAGAAACGTCGTGCAAAACTGATATAACCATATTATTCGATAGTTTCAACCACATCTACCTAATGTTTTGTCCATGTTTTATATATAAAATGCCTTGATATTCTTTGTTTTATGTTTTGAAGGCATTTTTGGATGAAAGATGCAAAAAGGAGTAAATTGGAGGTTATTGGCAGATTTGACGTTCAGTCGATGTTTTATGCAGAGCGTGAGTTCTAGAGATCGAAATGAAGTGATTCCAGTGGAACTAAAACGCTAACACCCATACCTTTCTGGAAATGTAATGCAAGAAAAATAAAAAGAGAAAGATCATGGAAATCACATCCTGCAAAGTCAAATCTCGCATTCTGCCAGTGTTGACCTTTGGCCATTCAAAATTTAATATCTGGAGATACAGAAGTCCAATTGATGCAAACATAATTTTTGTTGATTCCCGACTTACAGACCTATCAACGCTCCAAATTTCAGCCAAAAAAGATGTCATATGAGAGAGATATGATTTTTCAAAGATGACAACTGAATTCTGCCAACAAACAGGTTTCGTGAAGAAACAAGTCCAAATTACATTCCGAAACATCTAAACCGACATCCAAGTTTTTATATCAGCAATTTAGCTCCTCTAAGTCAGAGCTTGAAGATTTCATGCAAGGCTATTTCTCCTTTTAGGAAAAATAGTTATTGAAGTACTTAAATGTAAATTGCCAACTCAAGGAAGGACTATTTTGTAAAATAGAGACTAGGGTTTCTTAGCATATAAAAAGAAAGAGAGAAGGAGGCAATAGCCAGCAGAAAAGGGGGAGAGTAGAAGGAGGCAGCAGCCAGCAGAGAATAATCACAAATTCTCTCCTCTACAAACCCAATAATCATGCTCTTTTCATTCTTGAGAAGTAGTTGTTCAATAGTTATGCAAGGCTAAGCTCTTTTCTTGATTGCAAGGACACAACAAACCTTCGGATTTCAAGAACCGTGAGATTTATTCTTCCTTCTATTTTCAGTTTATGTTATGAATGAGTATGATTGTTTTCCTATGCATATTTCCTATGATTGTTGTTGATGATTGCTAGAGCGGACTCTAAGTTATTGTTGTGAACAATCTATTGCTAAGTTTAATATCAAAACCGGAGTTGTGATATATGAACTTGTGAAGCAACTAAGTTTGATAATTGTGGCGAAACTACGTTATTGAACCTAGGGAGAACATTTGAACAAAATGACACAAGTTGCGGACAGCTTGTATGTTAATCTTGATAAAATTATCTAGTTCTTAAAGCTACCATTAAATTGAATCATTAGTGCGGACACTTTGATTGTTTATTGGTTAGGATTAGTTATACGGCGGATCCGTTAATTAATCAACGTTAAGAAAAGATAAAATTTCAGAACATAAACTGTAATTTTTGTTTCAAGGATCAGTTCTAATTTCCGTTGGTGGATGTGTGCTTGCGACCAAGGTTTGTTTTCTTGATAAGTTTCGGTTTTAATTGATTTTATTTGCTAGTTTATTTGCTGCCATAATTTAGATAATCACAAACCAAATCCCCCCAATTACATAACGTACAACATAAAAATCTGACTTGAAACTTCCTCGTGGGATCGACCCCTTGCTTGCTCTATACTATCTTGTGTGTTTTAAGCTAGGGTAATTAATTTGTGCGACCGCGACATCGCAACAAAAATGACTAAAAGTCTGTCACTGATGTGCCAGATGGACTTGTAATGCCACATGTCATTTTTTAGGAATAGTATCTATAAACCGTGAAGATAAAATACAATTCATTAAGGATGGTCTGAGTAAGGGGTCTTTAGATAATCTTTTGTTGACCCTTGAGACGCATCCTAGTAGAGATGTGCATCGTGCAATTCATGATTTATGGCCCCAATTTCATAAAGAACATGATAGACTTAGTCTTGGGAATCTGACTAAAAAAGACCCTGTTTGCCAGTTTTTAAAAAAACTGGATGGGAAGCCTATCCCCGACCCATAGAGGGCGTTTAAGCCGTTCTTGAACGTAAAACCAAGGGAAGATGTGAGCCACAATCGCAACTACCTGTACATACACATGCTTTTTCAAATAAATAAATAAATAAATAAAGAGAGAGAGAGAGTGTGTGTGTGACTCCAGCTGGCCTATATATAGGTGATATGATTGCATTTTCAATTCCGCATCTATAAAATCTTCTCTTCCTTCCCCTCATTTCTACTCAACCCTTACATTAGACAGATATAGAAGCGTGTAGAAATGGCAGGTTCCTCAAGTTATCATATAAAAAATATTTGTGTTTTCGGTGGATCCAGTCCTGGGAAGGAAATAGCTTTTTTAGAAGCAGCAAATCATCTTGGTCAGGTACTAGCTGAGAAAAAGATTCATTTAGTGTATGGGGGAGGCAGCCTTGGGTTAATGGGGGGTGTGGCAATAGCTGCATTTTTAGGAGGTAGTCAAGTTTTGGGGGTCGTCCCCGAAGCTTTAACAAAAGAGGACATCATTGGAAGAACAATTGGAGAGGAACTACAGGTCTCCACAATGTTTGATCGAATGAATACAATGTTTAACCATGCTGATGCCTTCATTGCCTTACCAGGTGGTCTGGACACATTGGAAGAGATCTTTCATATTTCCTCTTGGGCCCAACTTCACATTCACCATAAACCTATCGGTTTGCTCAATGTTAATGGTTTTTATGACAATTTGTTGTCTTTTCTTGATCAAGCTGTGGAATAGGAATTTCTAACATCTTCGGCACGACAAATCATAATCTCTGCTGCTACTGCTGAACAGTTGATCGACAAACTACAATCTTTCACCCCTGTAATTGATCCTTCCATGAGTCGCATAAATTGGTCAACTACAGAAAGCCGTAAAAAGCTTAGATTGGATTTGACCCTTCGTTTGTGAATCCTTGTGTCTTTTGGTTTTATTTCTAGCATAATATTTTGTTATGTTATTTTTTATATTTGTTTAAGTGTGTTTCAGGTTTGTCATTGTTCGTTGTTTCAGGTGATGTCTTCTATACTCTATCTTTCTACTTTAGGACATTGAGGACAATGTCTCCTTTTGGTTGGGGGGAGAGGGTAGTAGTAATTAAAAAAAAGAAAAAAGAAAAAAAAAACTAACCAACTAACTGTTTTTGTTTTTAAAAACCATTTGGCAAAACTGTTATAACTAGGATGGCAGAGTAAGGGGGAATGACTCTTGAGACGCATCTTAGTAAACATTTTCTAATGGTTATTTGCAATATTCATAACAAGGCCTATTAGAATACTTCTTGAAATATTCAGGTTTACAAACTCTCGCATTGTTATCACTTGGTTCTGCTCATATACTCATTTAACAAATATTCTTAAACCTTCATTTTCACACACACACTTTAACATATGATTGTGGGTTGCACATTGGATTATTACATTATTTATGTTCTTTTGTTAAAGGTAACAACTAAGGGATAGGGATAGTCTATAATTTGCAAAAAAAAAAAACACAAAAAAAACAAAAAAAAAGAAGAAAATGATGATAATAAAAACGTAGATAAGTTTGATTTCGTAGCCTCCCTAACCTAAGCAATTAAGCCTGAAGGGGCGTTTTAACACCTAATACCCTAAAGTCAACTGACTTGGGAGCTATTGGCCCAAAGCTTGTTACATGGGTTAAGGAGAAAAGCTTAAGGGAATCAAACATTGCACTATCTACGTATCAGTATCTGCAACCTGAGTTACTAAGCTCGTAGGGGTGTCTCAACACCTAATGCCCTAAGACCAACTGGTCTGGGAGTCATTAGCCGAAAGCTCGTTACATGGGTTAAAGATGCATTATGTTTTAAGTTATATGTATATATATTAAAAAAAAAGAAAAGAAGAAGAAGAAGAAAAAAGATAATAATCCCAACCCAAGGAAGTTAACCTTAAACATTAGAACAAAATATTGTTTTCTTCCAATAAAAGCCCCATCATCTAAGTTTCATACATTGAGCACATAACAAGGAAGGTTTATTAATATTTTGTTTAAGGGATATTGAGCAGATATATAAAATTTAATGAGTTTGTTTATCTGGATAAATGAACGGAAGTTGAATGATGAATGCCTTGCTTTGTGGAATTTGCAAATTGTTTTTCTATTTTAACGCTTTAATTACCAGGGACTAGTAATAAGCTGGTTGGGGGGTGTGATTAGTACTTAAAAGTGCATTTTTATCAAGGTTTTATATCATCATTTTGCACTTGAAGTATCAATAACTCCTTAACCTAAGCATGTTTTATAATAACATATCTAATTATATAAGATACCTTTAATTTATGGTAAATGTTCATCTTAAATGCAGACCTATCACATAAATGAAAGAATTGATTGATGAGTTGAAGTACTGAGATTGAAAGGACAAAGAGATGGCCAAACTTAGAAAAGAGATGCTGGTGCAGTCCAAACTGGAATACTGTTCGGTAATTGGGTCATATCTCGAGCTGCAGATCTTGGATTTAGGTCCATTTTATATGGATGGAAATATACGACATAGGCCTACAACTTTTATGTGGAGCCCAAGATTTAAAAAGGCTGTTTTCAAGTCTAAATTGTAGCAACAACAAAGAAGTCCGAATCTGTCCTGCAGCCCAGATACTGTTCAGTGTTCAGCCCATATCTCAAGTTCTAGAAGTCCAAATGATCTCAAATTTTTACCCTGGAAAGATGAGACAATTTCCTAGAACTTTCATGATTTACGTTTGTTCAAATTATGACGTCATCAATGACGTTTTTGGCAGACAAGAAGATAAGAATTGTCACCAACTCAAGATGTGGCCACCTACTCATCAATTAGTCAACAAATCAATAGTTCTGAATTTTGGCCTATAAAAGGAGGCAATTGCCATGTATTTAGGCATCTTGGTGTTCAGATCAAGATCATGCTCTTGCTCTCTCTTTTGTAATACTTAAGTTTTATATTAATCTCTTGTTTATGCCTTTCATTTCCTTTTCTTTACTTAGTTAACTTCTTTCTCATTTATGTTCTTATCTTGTTTATTTATGTTTCTTTCTTTCATTATGTCTAGCTAAATTAATTATGTCAAGGTGAAAAGGGTACACTAATGGTGTAAGAATAAGTATAATATAAACTTAACATGGACCTTAATGTTGGATACTAACATGCTTTATATTTGTTATCTTGTTCACTTTTAATACTTTGCTTGTTAAATGGTTAATCTAGATTTATGTTGTATAACACTTGGTATAACAAATACTTGGCACTTTCATAGCCCATACTGTATGGTATAACCGACACCTGAGCTATGAAAGGAACTTGATTTGTTGTTAACATAAGTTATAATCATGAATGCCTGACAACATTTACAAGTATTAGCATTATTCGAATAAGATAACTAATGTAATCATGTTAACAATTTATAATCTGATTGGAACCTCCTTGTGTGTGGTTTCCAATTGAATAATAAGAGTTTATACTATACTTGTTTGAAATACCATTAGTGGATCCTCTAACCTTGACATTTGTTGTTATCATTGTTTAATCCTTACGTTAATCTTTCATCTCAAAGTTCTCATCAATTTCTTCTGCTTCTGCATCTTTATTATTATCATTATTAATAATATTATTGTTGTTATTATTATTATTACTACTACTATTACTACTACTACTATTAGTATTACTATTGTTATTATTATTATTATTGTTGTTGTTGTTGTTACTATTGTTGTAGTATTATTGTTGTCTATAATTTATACAAGTAACCTCCTAGTGGTTCGACCCCGGTCTTGCCGGGTTATTTATTACTTCGACACTCCAGCACTTGGGAAAAGACATCAATCTTTTGGTCGTGTCAGTCAGACAGTAACAGTTCAAAAACGGACAGTAACAGTCTAAGTGTTTGTTAAAGAGCCATTTTGACTATCTTAGAAGTAGAACTGGGTTCTTCTCAAAACATAGAACTTGTAGCCTTATGCCTTGCCTTTCCAACGCCATAAATTTTGCTTGAATCAGAGTTCTATAACTCTAGATATAGTTAAAAATCTGAGGAGAGGTCAGACAGTAACAGTTCAAAAATGGACAGTAACAGTTGGACACTAACAGTCTGAGTGTTTGTTGATGAGCGATTTTGATTATATTGGAGGTAGAACTGGGTTCTTCTCAAAACATAGAACTTGTAGCCTCACGTCTTATCTTTCCAACACCATAAATTTCACTTGAATTAGAGTTCTATAACTCCAAATATAGTTAAAAATATGAGGAGAGGTCAGACAGTAACAGTTCAAAAACGGACAGTAATAATCCAAGTGTTTGTTGATGAGCGATTTTGACTATCTTAGAAGTAGTATTGGGTTCTTCTCAAAACATAGAACTTGTAGCCTCATGTATTACCTTTCCAACGCCAAAAGTTTCGTTTGAATCGAAGTTCTATAACTCCAGATATAGTTAAAAATCTGAGTAGAGGTCAGACAGTAACAGTTCAAAAACGGACAGTAACAGTCCAAGTGTTTGTTGATGAGCGATTTTGACTATCTTAGAGGTAGAACTGGGTTCTTCTCAAAACATAGAACTTGTAGCCTCATGTCTTACCTTTCCAACGCTATAAATTTTCGCTTGAATTGGTGTTCTATAACTTCAGATATAGTTAAAAATCTAAGGAGAGATCAGACAGTAACAGTTGGACAGTAACAGTCTCAGTGTTTGTTGATGAGTGATTTTGACTATCTTAGATGTAGAAGTGGGTTCTTCTCAAAACACAGAACTTGTAGCCTCATGTCTTGCCTTTCCAACGCCATAAATTTCGCTTGAATTAGAGTTCTATAACTCCAGATATAGTTAAAAATCTGAGGAGAGGTTAGATAGTAACAGTTCAAAAATGGACAGTAACAGTTGGACAGTAAGAGTCCTAGTGTTTATTGATGAGCGATTTTGACTATCTTAGAGGTAGAACTAGGTTCTTCTCAAACATAGAACTTGTAGCCTCATGTATTACCTTTCCAACGCCAAAAATTTCGCTTGAATCGAAGTTCTATAACTCCAGATATAGTTAAAAATTTGAGTAGAGGTCAGACAGTAACAGTTCAAAAACGGACAGTAACAGTCCAAGTGTTTGTTGATAAGCGATTTTGACTATCTTAGAGGTAGAACTGGGTTCTTCTCAAAACATAGAACTTGTAGCCTCATGTCTTACCTTTCCAACGCTATAAATTTTTGCTTGAATTGGTGTTCTATAACTTCAGATATAGTTAAAAATCTAAGAAGAGATCAGACAGTAACAGTTGGACAGTAACAGTCTAAGTGTTTATTGATGAGTGATTTTGACTATCTTAGATTTAGAATTGGGTTCTTCTCAAAACATAGAACTTGTAGCCTCATGTCATGCCTTTCCAACGCCATAAATGTCGCTTGAATCAGAGTTCTATAACTCCAGATATAGTTGAAAATCTGAGGAGAGGTTAGATAGTAACAGTTCAAAAATGGACTGTAACAGTTGGACAGTAACAGTCCAAGTGTTTGTTGATGAGTGATTTTAACTATTTAGAGGTAGAACTGGGTTCTTCTCAAAGCATAGAACTTGTAGCCTCATGTCTTACCTTTCCAACACCATAAATTTTGCTTGAATCGAAGTTCTATAACTCGAGATATAGTTAAACATCTGAGGAGAGGTCATATAGTAACAGTTCAAAAATGGACAGTCACAGTTGGACAGTAACTGTCCGAGTGTTTGTTGATGAGCGATTTTGATTATATTAGAGGTAGAACTGCATTCTTCTCAAAACATAGAACTTGCAGCCTCATGTTTTACCTTTCCAACGCCAGAAATTTCGTTTGAATTGGAGTTCTATAACTCCAGATATAGTTAAAAATCTGAGGGGAGAGGTCATATAGTAACAGTTCAAAAATGGACAGTAACAGTTGGACAGTAACAGTCCGAGTGTTTGTTGATGAGCGATTTTGATTATATTCGAGGTAGAACTGGGTTCTTTTCAAAAAATTGAACTTGTAGCCTCATGTCTTACCTTTCCAACGCTATAAATTTCACTTGAATTGGAGTTCTATAACTCCAGATATAGTTAAAAATATGAGGAGAGGTCAGACAGTAACAGTTCAAAAACGGACAGTAACAATTCAAGTGTTTGTTGATGAGTGATTTTGACTATCTTAGAAGTAGTATTGGGTTCTTCTAAAAACATAGAACTTGTAGCCTCATGTATTACCTTTCCAACGCCAAAAATTTCGCTTGAATCGAAGTTCTATAACTCCAGATATAGTTAAAAATATGAGGAGAGGTCAGACAGTAACAGTTCAAAAACGGACAGTAACAATCCAAGTGTTTGTTGATGAGCGATTTTGACTATCTTTGAAGTAGTATTGGGTTCTTCTCAAAACATAGAACTTGTAGCCTCATGTATTACCTTTCCAACGACAAAAATTTCGCTTGAATCGAAGTTCTATAACTCCAGATATAGTTAAAAATCTGAGTAGAGGTCAGACAGTAACAGTTCAAAAACGGACAGTAACAGTCCAAGTGTTTGTTGATGAGCGATTTTGACTATCTTAGAGGTAGAACTGGGTTCTTCTCAAAACATAGAACTTGTAGCCTCATGTCTTACCTTTCCAACGCTATAAATTTTTGCTTGAATTGGAGTTCAATAACTTCAGATATAGTTAAAAATATGAGGAGAGATCAGACAGTAACAGTTGGACAGTAACACTCTAAGTGTTTGTTGATGAGTGATTTTGACTATCTTAGATGTAGAATTGGGTTCTTCTCAAAACATAGAACTTGTAGCCTCATGTCTCACCTTTCTAACACCATAAATGTTGCTTGAATCGGAGTTCTATAACTCCCGATATAGTTTAAAATATGAGGAGAGGTCAGACAGTAATAGTTCAAAAACGGACAGTAACAGTTGGACAGTAACAGTCGAAGTGTTTGTTGATGAGTGATTTTGACTATCTTAGAGGTAGAACTGGGTTCTTCTTAAAACATAAAACTTGAATTAGAGTTCTATAACTGCAGGTATAGTTAAAAATCTAAGGAGAGGTCAGACAGTAACAGTTTAAAAATGGACAGTAACAGTTGGATAGTAACAGTCCAAGTGTTTGTTAATGAGTGATTTTGACTATCTTAGAGGTAGAACTGGGTTCTTCTCAAAACATAGAACTTGTAGCCTCATGTCTTACCTTTCCAATGCCGTAAATGTCGCTTGAGTCGGAGTTCTATAACTCCAGATATAGTTAAAAATCTGAGGAGAGGTCAGACTGTAACAGTTTAAAAACGAGGCAGTAACAGTTGGACAGTGATAGTCCAAATATAAAGAAAGGAATGATAACTAGGATTGGACAAAAAACAGTAATAATGAGTGAAATGAGAAAATTTAAAGTACTAATAAATGATTGAAAGAAAGACTTATTGGTTGTTGATATGGTTATTATAAAACATATCCTTGAGTGAGGAAAATTTATGAGATAAACCTGTGATTTGCAGGAGGGACCACAGGCGTGGTGCAACAGCAGCAGCAGGGGAGCACGAGTAGAGCTTCTATTGCAGGTAGGTGAATCACACCTTAACCTTCTACATAAATTCCATGTTTTAATACATATTACTGATGTGAAATGTGAATTACCGAACATATGTGTACTCAAGGGGAAAGGTTGTTGTGTGAATTGCCAAATGATGAAATTATCACTGATTAATTAAATATAAGAAGTGTGATTGGAGATGTAAACTAGCATAGATGTAGTGTATGTTAAGATCCCGGATAAGGGAATAGCCATGTTTGGACAACATACATTTAGTGTATGTTAGGATCCCAGGTAAGGGGATCGCCATGTTTTGGGCTAGCATACATTAAGTGTATGTTAGGATCCCGGGTAAGGGGATCACCATGTTTTGAGCTAGCATACATTCAGTGTATGTTAGGATCCCGGGTAAGGGGATCGCCATGTTTCAGCGTATGTTAAGACCCCGGGTAAGGGGATCACCATGTTTTCGGCTAGCATACATTCAGTGTATGTTAGGATCCCGGGTAAGGGGATCACCCTACATCGACTCATATGGGATGATGATGATGATACCAGTGAAAGGGGTATCGGAAATAGGTTAAACAAAGATAAACATATTTGATCTTATAAAGTATGGAATGGAGGTTAATAGTGAAAGAGGGAACGGTTATTAATAGTTTGAATAAGGAAGAGATTCTAATGAAAACCAGAAAGGAGAAGGGAACAAAATATGAATGCATGTTACCCTTTTAAAATTGCTTGGTTTCATGTTGTTATTTCTTTTTATGTGATAGTCACCTTTCAATAATATGTATTTTGTTTCAGGAACATCACATGCACGACAGGAATAAATCCTAGCTTATGTTTCCCTTCTTGTAATTTAGGTTATAGGGGCTATACCCTTATATTTTGTAAACATGAAAATGTTTGTATAACTTAATTTGTATAATTAATGTTTAAACTTGATTGAATGAACTTAATCTCTGTAGTTCATGTAACCATCTTTCATGTCTAAGTATTTACTTTTATTTTCATCCATAATGATATTGTGTTATATAATGCATATGATGAATATCGTGGGTAAGAGGTGTGAGAATATTGTGGAAATTGAAACCCAAGATGATTGGGTCAGGATTAAGTTATGAAAAGCGAGTTATTAGAAATGTAAACAGGCTGCATATCAATAACTTGGGACCTCCTAGTATAGGGGGGACTCCGTCGAAGTTTCGATAAATTTTAATATGAAAACCATGAATATATATATAAAGAAAAAAAAATTCTGTTTTCGGTTGACATAAGAGTGTTGTCTTTTTATCTCCAAGTAGGGGGGTGCTACACCTTATGTCTTAGCTTTCCAACTGCACTAATCTCACGTGAATCAGAGTTGTATAACTTCAGATATAATTAAAAATGTAAGGAGATGTCAGACAGTAACAGTTGGAGAGTAACAATCCAAGTGTTTGTTGATTGGCAATTTTAACTATCTTAGAGGTAGAACTAGGTTCTTCTTAATTATAGAACTTGTAGCCTCATGTCTTAGCTTTCAAACGAGACTAATCTCGTTTGAAACGGAGTTCTATAACTCCAAATATAGTTGAAAATCTGAGGAGAGGTCAGACAGTATCACTTCAAAAATGAGACAGTAATAGTCCAAGTGTTTGTTGATGAGAAATTTTGACTATCTTAGAGGCAGGAATGGGTTCTTTTTAACTCATAGAACTTGTAGCCTCATATCTAAGCTTTCCAACGAGGCCAATGTCACTTGAATCAAAGTTCTATAACTCCAGATATAGTTAAGAATCTGAGGAGAGGTGAGACTATAATAGTTCAAAAACGAGACAGTAACAATTGGACAGTAACAATCCAAGTGTTTGTTGATGAGCAATTTTGACTATTTGTTCTTCTTAATCATAGAACTTGTAGCCTCATGTCTTAGCTTTCGAACAAGACTAATCTTGCTTTAATCGGAGTTCTATAACTCCATATATAGTTAAAAATCTGAGGAGAGGTCATACAGTAACAATTTAAAAATGAGACAGTAACACCTGGACAGTAATACTCCTAGTGTTTTTTGATGAGCAAGTTTGACTATCTTAAAGGCAGAACTCGGTTCTTCTTAATTCATAGAACTTGTAGCCTCATGTCTAAGCTTTCCAATGAGACCAATGTCACTTGAATCAGAGTTCTATAACTCCAAATATAGTTAAAAATCTAAGGAGAGGTCAGATAGTAACAGTTCAAAAACGAGACAGTAACAGTCCAAGTGTTTGTTGATGAGAAATTTTGACTATTTTAGAGGTAGAAGTGGGTTCTTCTTAATTCATAGAACTTGTAGCCACATGTCTTAGCTTTCCAACGATACTAATCTCACTTGAATTGGAGTTCTATAACTCCAGATATAATTAAAAATATGATGAGAGGTCATATAGTAACAGTTCAAAAACGAGACAGTAACAGTTGGACAGTAACAATCCAAGTGTTTGTTGATGAGCAATTTTGACTATATTAGAGGGAGAACTGGGTTCTTCTTAATACATAGAATTTGTAGCCTCATGTCTAAGCTTTCCAACGAGACTAATCTCACTTGAATTGGAGTTTTATAACTCTAGATATAGTTAAAAATCTGAGGAGAGGTCAGCTAGTAACAGTTCAAAAACGAGACGCTAACAGTTAAACAGTAACAATCCAAGTGTTTGTTGATGAGCAATTTTGACTATCTTAGAGGCAGAATTGGGTTCTTCTTAATTCATAAAACTTTTAGCCTCATGTCTTAGCTTTCCAACGATACTAATCTCACTTGAATCAGAGTTGTATAACTCCATATATAATTAAAAATCTAAGGAGATATCAGACAGTAACAGTTCAAAAACGAGACAATAACAGTTGGACAGTAACAGTCCAAATGTTTGTTGATGAGCAATTTTGACTATCTTAAAGGCAGAATTGGGTTCTTCTTAATTCATAGAACTTGTAGCCTCATGTCTAAGCTTTCCAACGAGACTAATCTTGCTTCAATTGGAGTTCTATAACTCTAGATATAGTTAAAAATCTAAGGAGAGGTCAGACATTAACTGTTCAAAAATGAGACAACAATAGTTGGACAATAACACGCCAAGTGTTTGTTGATGAGAAATTTTAACTATCTTAAAGGCAAAATTGGGTTATTCTTAATCATAGAACTTGTAGCCTCATGTCTTAGCTTTCAAACGAGACTAATCTCGCTTGAATCGGAGTTCTATAACTCCAGATATAATTAAAAATATGATAAGAGGTCAGACAGTAACAGTTTAAAAACGAGACAGTAATAGTCGAAGTATTTGTTGATGAGAAATTTTAACATTCTTAGAGGCAGAACTGGGTTCTTCTTAATCATAGAACTTGTAGCCTCATGTTTTGGCTTTCGAACGAGACTAATCTCTCTTGAGTTGGAGTTCTATAACTCCAGATATAGTTAAAAATCTGAGGAGAGGTCAGACTCTAACAGTTCAAAAATGAGACAGTAACATTTGGACAATAACAGTCCAAGTGTTTTGACTATCTTGGAGGCAGAACTGGGTTCTCCTTAATCATAAAACTTGTAGCCTCATGTCTTAGCTTTTCAATGAGACTAATCTCGCTTGAATCGGAGTTCTATAACTCCATATATAGTTTAAAATATGAGGATAGGTCAGACTGTAACAGTTAAAAAACGAGACATTAACAGTTGAATAGTAACAGTCCAAATATAAAGAAAGGAATGATAACTGGGGTTGGACAAAAAACGACAATATTAATGGGTGAAATGATAATAACATAAAATATTAAGAAATGACTGAAAGAAAGACTTATTGGTTGTTGATATGGTTATTATAAAACATATCCTTGAGTGAGGAAAATTTATAAGATAAACCTTTGATTTGCAAGAGGGATCACAAGCGTGGTGCAACAGAAGCAGCAAGGGAGCACAAGTAGAGCTTCTATTGTAGGTAGGTGATCTGCACCTATACTTTCGAGTTAAATTCAATATTTCAATATGTTATTGATATGAGATGTGAATTACCGAACGTTGGATATTAGAAGAAAGGAGGAAGAGTTTGTGTAATGATGCCGATATTTTGGATAGTATTCTGAATGTATGTGTATTCAAGGTGAACGATTGTTGTGTGAATTGCCAGGTGATGAAATTATCGTTGACAAAGAAATATGAGAAAAGTGTGATTTGGGGTGTGAACTAGCATACATTTAGTGATTGTTAGGATCTCGGGTAAGGGGATTGCCATGTTTGGACTAACATACATTTAGTTTATGTTAGGATCCCGAATAAAGGGATCAATTATGTATTGGCTAACATATATTTAGTGTATTTTAGGATCCCGGGTAAGGGGATCAAGATGTATTGACTAACATACATTTAGTGTATGTTAGGATTCCAGATAAGGGGATCAATCATGTATTGGCTAGCATACATTTAGTGTATGTTAAGATCCCGGGTAAGGGGATCACCATGTATTGATTAGCATACAATTAGTGTATGTTAGGATCCCGGGTAAGGGGATCACCTTGAATCGACTTCTACGGGGTGATGATGATAACAGTGAAAGTGGTATCGGTAATGTGTTAAACAGAAATAATCATGGGTGGTTTTATGAGATCTTGAATGGAGGTTGATAATGGAAGAGGAAGTGGTTTTTAATTGAAGGAGAAAAGGTCTCCAATGAAAACCAAAAGGGAGAAGCAAATAAAATATGAATGCATGTTTGCCTTTTTAAATTGCTGGATATTTGTATTGCTATATTATTGTGATATTCATATTTCAATAATATGTATTTTGTTTTCAGGATCATCGTATGCATGACAGGAGTACATTCTAGCTTAGGTTCACTTTTTGTAATTTAGGTTTTAGGGAGTGTACCCTTGTATTTGATAATATTACAATTTTTATTTAACTCAATTTGTATAATTGATGTTTAAACTTGAATAGATGAATTTAATTCTGTAGTTTGTATAACTATATTCCATGTATGCATGTTTATGTTTTTATCCATCCATAATGATAATTGTTGTACAATGTATATCATAAACATTGTGGTTGATATGAATGATGATGTTTGTGGGATTGAGACCCAGGATGATTGGGTTGAATTGAGTTAGGAGATGTGATATATTAAAAGTGTAAACAGGTCGTATGTCGATAACTTGGAACCTCCCGGTAAAGGGGAGATTCCGTCGAAATCTCGGTAGACTTTAATACAAATACCATATATATATATATATATATATATATATATATATATATATATATATATATATATATATATATATAAAACTAGTCACTCTGTTTATTAGTTAACATGAGATCGTTGTTTTTTATCCCGGATATGGGGATGTTACAAAACCACCCAATCACAACGCTTATACCTGAAGACAAGCAAAAGAAGTATAAAATCACTAGTAATTTGGTCAGTTTTTTGAAGAGTTGAAGTTCAATCAAGAACTAAGAGAGCTAATATTTTATTTTGCAAAATTCATTTTTCTTAAATATTCCCTACAAAAAGTACTTATACTAAAAAGCTAAGTAACTCTAGTTTTCTTAATAGGTCACACACACATAAACCCAATTTAAATAATACTCATACCAAGTTAAAACTAACCCAAACTAATTAAAAATAAATAACATAAACAAGTTTGAAACTTAACAATGGTTGCCATACAAAACAAAGATAAAATAATAGCTCAACTAATTAAAATAAGACAATGTTGGTTTTTCTCATAATCTACTAGCAACATCAAGCACAACTTCAAATAAATGGTTCTCTCTCATTTTAATGAATTAGAAGGCGTGCTATAAATCATTGGAAAGGTATGGAAGTCTAGTTTCTAGCCTAAACAGAATTGCATCAAAATTCAACTCGTAGCTCTAGTTAGGATCAAAACAGTAGCGAAAGGTCAAATTGTCCGATTTGAGTCTTTTTACCTCAATCTTTATGTAATGGCCTTGGTTCCATCAACAAGTCCTTCTTAAACATGAATCAAATTAATCAAGGATTTCTCTTCATTATTTATTGCCCTCTTGAAGTTCACCTTAGCCTATGTATCCCGAAGAAGCTCATTGATAGCCTTTTTGAACCTTTTAACTCTAAGCCTTCTCATTAGACCTACTAGAACCTCCAATGAATCCTTTCGTGTTACTTGGATCGCATCAATAATAAAAACAACAAGTCTGGACAGTAGCTTGTTGATGCTGCATATAATAAAAAAAAACAAGATAAAATATCTTAATTCCTGTTGCATAACTTTTGGTTGAGATCCACTTTCCTAAATATTCCAGGATTGCTTAGCCAAATTTTAAAGTCCTTTAGATACTAGAAAATCTTATCTGAATAGAAATTTAATTGTTGAAGTCTTCTTTCCTTATAGGACGAGGATTTCCCTTCAGAACTTGGAAAATAATCTTAGAAATTAATTCCCCTTATAGCCATCCATCACTTTCCTTCCTTCACTAGGAGAATCAAATCTTTAGCATTAAATATTCTTTTCAAATCTAGGATTTAGATCTGACAGCCTTTTTAGTTTCCTTGCATGACTAGGAATTCCTTCTTTGTTGCTAAATATTCTCCTAAATAACAAGGACAATAATGAACAAATTTCCTTTTCAATTTTAGAAGAATACTTTGTTAATCCTTGTAAGAAAAGGATCTCAATATTTTAATTAGTCTGAACCAACTTTAGACCCCATGTGGCACAAACTCATACTATTTAATATAAGGGGTTGTAAGTAATGGCAAACAAGAAAAATTAAAGGGGAGTAAAAACATCACCAGGTTAGCTTTTGAAGTTTATTTTAGTGTTGGGTAATGAGTTCTAAGTTGTTTAAACAAGTTTAGGTGGAAACAAATAGATTTAATGCATTGTTCTTAGATTTCTTAAATTATGGTTCTTATGAGAGAATTTGGGGAAAAATGTGAAATTTTTGAAATTGATACATTGTAGATGGGTTGAGAATGATGCAAAATAATGAATGATTGAAGAAAAAAGAATTAGGTGTTATGAAAAACAACATTGCCAGTCATAGTTGAAATAGAGGATGAACATGGAATGTAATAAAGCTTGGGTAATTGTGTGTGATTGTGGTGTGTTGATGCATAAATGATTAAGTTGTATATAGGGATACAATAATATGTGGAAAAGTTAAGTAAATAAATGGTTAATGTCAATGCATGCTAATATGTATAGGTAGAG
Source organism: Populus nigra (assembly GCF_951802175.1). Lineage (NCBI taxonomy): Eukaryota > Viridiplantae > Streptophyta > Magnoliopsida > Malpighiales > Salicaceae > Populus > Populus nigra. The sequence goes on along the minus strand of NC_084864.1, from coordinate 7,081,150 downwards.
AATTTAATGTATTTTAATGCAAAATATTGGGAAGAGTATTAAATTATATGTTCATGAACAAGTTGGTTAATTATGAAGGTATAAGGAATGGTGTGAGGATTTATTTGGATGATCTTATGACATAGTTATTTTGCCATGCTTAGTAAAATCAAATATAAACAAAAAAAAATTAAATTAAGGAGTTATGAATAGAAATAATTGAAGTATGAAAGAGTAAATTAATGAGGATTGAAGGTATTTACTACCCATAATAAAAGATGTATTTTAAGGGAAATTAAGTTAGGAAAATATGTGTTTTTGATAAGAAATACTAATGGAAGAATTAATTAGTATGAACGAAATTAAGGTTGAGATGAGAATTATTGGAATATGTAATTTTGGAATATGTAACGTGACAATAAGATTATATACATGTTTCAATTCTAGATATAAATATTGTAACAAACATACCTTCCTTTTAATTATAGGAGGATCATTTTGGCTAGAACTTTAGAGGAGTGACCTCGAACACCTGAAGCTATAGGTAAGTGTTTTGCTCTTTAACTATGTAAAGTTATTATAGTAGTTCTTTTGTTTTTTTATATGTGATTGGGTTGTCTTTGTTATGTATATTTGATAATTATTAGAATTGAACTATGTCATAGTTGTAAGAGAATTATGAGAACACATGATTAAGAATGAAAAGAATTATTCGATAATGAAATTAATTAATATAAAAGATAATATGTATAACTTAGTTGTCTAAATGGTTAGAAACTAAGGAGATACAAACATTTGATTTTGACATAGTTTCCAAAATAGTTGAAAGCTAAGGTGAATAGTATTTGACTTGGTCATTCGCAGAGGCATGGCTAAAGTGGTATGGACAAATGACTTAGTCATCCGTAAGAACGGAAACTAAGGTGTGGTTATAGAACTTAGTCATCTATGTATGAAATGGTTAAGGTGGTAATGAATTTGATCAGGAATTGAGGAAGACTTGGATTATTTGTGTGATTACTTGGTTTCCATTAAGATGGGGACCAAGTGGCAAGAGGAGAAAACTTTACAAGCAAACTATGAAGCGTGGTAATGGAGAAGTCATGTCAAATTAATTAAAGTTGAAGGATATGTCTAGAGAAAATTTATTAGGGATCATGAGTTAAAAAAAATGTGTAAACTATATATATGTGTAAACAAATTAAATTAGTATTACTAAATAAATTATATTGCATTGTTGGAGGTCCTTCTCATACTACAGGACAACCTTGATTCTCTTCTTTTGTTGGTAGTTATTTACTAGGTATATTTTGGGTATGTGGATTATGTAATATTCTAGTTCACTAGGATTTGAAATTATCTTTTGAACTTGTAATTAATGTTAAGTCATATACCACTTTTTAGATAATTAAATCTCTTTTGTATAGGCATTAAAGAATTTTAGTATGCATGTAGATAACTTTATAGTATGCTTTGTTTTAATGACATCATGTGTGAAGAGAAAAGATATATAACACTACTATTAGAATGAAAAATGGTGAAGGTATAAGTCGAAGTGGATGAAGTGATGAGAAATCAGATTTTGTTGGAGAAGGTCTAGGATAGTTGAATCATAAATATGTAGGATAAATTGTGTTTTAGGTTGATATTGACACTTGGAAAGGTCAATTTACATAGGAGACTCTATTGAATTTTCGGTAGCCAGTATATAATAATAATAATAATAATAATAAGCTTAAAATTATTGTCAGGATAGTTATGGATCAAGGATCATGACATATACATATATATATATATATACACGCAAAAAACAATTCCTAATTTTTCAACGAATATTACATAAATTAAATTGAGAGTGTTACAGTGCAATTAATTTTTCCTTATACATCTACACAAATTTAATGAATATTTGCATAATTAATTTTGATTTTTTAAAAAAACATTCGACAGCACCTCCCCTATACTTGTCGAGTGTATGGATCCCGTTGTGAAGGGACATCACCTCTACGATGTGGTGCCTCAAAGAGACAACATCGTGAGTCAATGCAGGTGCCTCTTCTTGGTTGGCACCTAATGACATGTTGTTGTCATCATCGCTCCTAGAAGAACTAGCTGCGATCATGTGGTCATGACGTGCAATTGACTTACCCTTATCCATCTACACAAATTTGATGAATATTTGCATAATCAATTTTGATTTTAAAAAAATAAATTCAGCAACACCTCCCCTATACTGGAAACTACCACGAATTTTCAATCTTGCAAATATACAACTCATATGCCACAAACCAGTTGATTTTACTTTATTTCTACCAATAATTTTGGATTATTCAATTTTATCTTATTTTCAACGTGATAATGTTTTTAATCCTAAATTGACAAAAAAAATTTGTAATTAAATTTAATCCTATATATTCAATTGACATTTATACTACAAATTTGACAATAACAATTAAAATTCAACAAAACAATAAAACATTATTGCAATGTTGACAAAAAAAATAATACAAAAACAAATATGGGCTTTAGAAATGAAAAATTCTTACCTTAATAGTGTGCTTACTTTCAGAGTTTATCTACGTATGATACAAAAAAAAAACAAAAATGCATTGTTAATAAACCGAAGAAAATACGTCAAAAGATTCACCACATATACCTATTAATTGTGTTGAGAGAAAAAAACTTAATTTCTACTTTGTTTATTACAAATTTAAGGAGAGGATTTGAGAGAGTGAGAGTCATAGTGAGATTGAGAGGAAAAAAACTGAAGTTCTGGTGCTCTCGTTGGGTTTTATACTACGTTTTACCAAGGGTATCACCGACAAACCATTAAATATTATTATTTTAAATTATTCCATTAGTGATTCCCTCGGTAACTTCATCTTGAAATTTTCATTTTGCACTAAAATTTTCAAAAAAACATCCAGATTTTTCGAGGTCCGTCCATGATTCTGTTGGTAAAACTGTAAATAGTATATAGTTAAAGATACATTAATTACCAACGCATTGGAATTCGCTGTCCGTCAATAATTCCCTCGAGAAACCTGCCACTCACTCAATGAACTTTAATTGTCATCATCGACATAAGAAGGGGAACAGTTCCCTTCACCTCTAAAATAGACCGATGGTTTTCAGTCTATCAATATTTCCAACGGTGTTGTGCATAATGAACATTACCAAAGGGAGGAGAACAGTTCCCTTAGCCTTTGGAATACACCGACGGTTTTCAATCCGTCGGTATTTCCATCAGTGTTTTGCATAGTGAACAGTGTCAAGGGGAGGGAAACAGTTCCCTTCGCCTCTGGAATACACCGACGAACGCAAATCGTTGGTATTGCCATCGGTGTTGTGAATGAAGCCAGATTGTATATGTATTCTCTATTTATCCATCCTACAAATACTTAAATTGAAAGCTGCATGCATAACACAATAACACAAGTTCACGTAACAATAATAAAATAAATACTTTTGTATTAAGAATTTCATCAATAACTATGACATTGTAGTTTATGGCATTACACTTTTGTGTTTTAATAGTTAGACATAATTGTCTTCTTTTTCTTCAATTGACTCGTCGTCAACTCCATTGCAATCTTCTATGTTGATATCATTGTTATCATCATCTTCATTGACTTGTGTTTGTCCGTTGAAGTTCAGAAAAACATTCAACTCCTCAACGTCAACATCAATAAAAATATTATTAAAAATGCAAAAAATTGAATTTTCTTCTAAGTCAATCGATGAAGCACTCGATATGGTTCAACCAATTCACTAACTTGAAAGACATCATCTCCCATATTTGAGTCATCGTTTTCATCCTGAACAACCTCGACATGACCCCTAGGTTTGGTTTTCAATACGGATAACCAATCAACTCTTGAACGATCCTTTCTAAAGGAGCGGGTGTATGTGTAATAAACTTGCTGGCAATGCTTGGCGAAAACAAAGACATCATTGACGTTGTGAAGTCTAGCTTTTGAGTTAATTTTGACCAAAATGGGGATCTACTTTGATTCATATGTCAGTGATGTCATACTAATAGCATTTGAATAAAAAGACTCCATTATGCTCGCTATGATATTGCAATTCAATTACATTTTCTAATTTCCCATAATAGTCAACTTCAAACTCAATAGAAGTTAATCCCTTAGCACAAACCTCATTGTTATATGTCTTTCTACTCTACCCATATTCTTTAGTATGAAACATGTATCTATTAACAAAATACTCGTTTTAACACTTCACCTTTCTTTAAGGACTCAGACTTAGTAAAGACAATGTAGCATGATTAGTACTTAAAAGTGCATTTTTATCATGGTTTTATATCGTCATTTTGCATTTAAAGTATCAATAACTCCTTAACTAAATGTTGCGATGTCGCGGTCGCACAAATTAATTACCCTGGCTTTAAACACAACACACAAAGATAGTATAGAGCAAGCAAGGGTCGATCCCACGAGGAAGATTCAAGTCAGATTTTTTATGCTAGATGATATGCAATTTGGGGGGGTTTGGACGTTATCTAGGTTAAAGCAAAAGAAAACAGAAAACTATCTAATGAAATTTAATAAAATCAGAAAATTATCAAGAGAACAAATCTTGGTCACAAGCACACATCCACCTACAGAAACCAGAACTGATCATGGAAACGAAACATCAATTTATATTCTGAATATTTATCTCTTTTTAACATTGGTTAGTTAACGGATCTACTATATAACTAACCCTAACCATCAAACAACCACAGTGTCCGCACTAGTAATTTAATTTAATGGCAGCCTTAAGAACTAGATAAGTTGATTAATCAAGAAAACATAACTGTCCGCAGTTTATGTTTGATTTGATTGAATGTTCTTCCTAAGATTAATAACATAGATTCGCCACAATTATTAAACTTAGTTGCTTCACAAGTTCATATACCACAACTCCGGTTTTGATATCAAACTTAGCAATAGATTGTCTACAATAATAACTTAGAGTCCGCTCTAGCAATTAGAATAAACAATCATAGGAAAAATAAGCATAGGAGAACAAACATATTCATCATATAAACTGAAAAGAAAAGGTAAAATAAATCTCACAGTTCTTGAAATCCGAAGGTTTCCGTGTCCTTGCAACCATTAAAAAGTGTTTAGCCTTGCATGTTTGTTCAACAACTAATAAAAAAGAAGGAAGAACGCATAATTTAGGTTTTCTTAGAGGAAGGGGGCATTTTTCTCTTCTTGGTTGGCTGCCCCCCTTCTCTTCTCTCATTCTTTTTATATCTTAGGAAACCCTAGGTCTCTATTTTACAAAATAGTCCTCCATTAAGTAGATTGTTTACATTTAAGTGCTTCAATAACTATTTTCCTAAAAAAGAAGAAATAGCCTTGCATGAAATCTTCAAGATTTGACTTAGAGGAGCTAAATTGTTGAAATAAAAACTTGCATATCGGTTTAGATGCTTCGGAACGTAATTTGGACTCGTTTCTTCACGAAACCTGTTTGCTGGCAGAATTCAGATGTCATCTTTGAAAACTCATATCTCCCTCATATGACATCGTTTTTAGCTGAAATTTGGAGCGTTTATAGAAATGTGAGTCATGAATCCAAAACAATTGAGTTTTCATCAATTGGATTTCTGTAGCTCCTGATATTCAAGTTGGAATGGACGAAGGTCAACATTGGTAGATTGCGAGATTTGACTTTGAAGGCTGCGATTTCCATGCTCTTCCTTATTTTATTTTCTTGCCTTAGATGTCCAGAAAGGTATGGATGTTAGCTTTTTAATGGAACTAGAATCACTTCATTTGAACCTCTAGAGCTCACGCTCTGCACAAAACATCGACTGAAGGTCAAATCTGTCAATTATCTCCAATTTACTCCTTTTTGCATCTTTCATCCAAAAGTGCCTTCAAAACATAAAACAAAGAATATCAAGGTATTTTATATATAAAACATAGGCAAAACACTAGTTAAATGTGGGTGAAACTATTGAATAATATGGTTGCATCACTAAAGCATGTTTTATAATAACAAGTCTGATACCATAAGATACCTTTAATTTATGGTAAATGTTATCAATGACATTTTTGGCAAACAAGAAGATAAGGATTGTCACCAAGTCAACATGTGGCCACCCACTCAACAATTAGCCAATAAATCAATAGTTCCGAATTTTGGCCTATAAAAAGAGGCATTTGCCATGTATTTAGGCATCTTGGTTTTCAGATCAAGATCATGTGTTGCAGGCTCATTCTTCATAGATTGGTTCATCTAACTCCGCAGAAACGATGAGTTCTGCCATCCAACCTTCATAGAAAGGTTTCAAGCGATGCCCATTGACCTTGAGTACTTTGTTGGTTTCTAAACTTGTAATTTCAATTGTAATCATTCGGTCATGGAGACTCTTAGTCTTTTCTTTGTAAATCCTTGCATTCTCATAAGCATCATTTTGTATTTCTTCCAATGTAATTCCTATCTTTTTAGGCACCAAAAGGATAGGCGCCACCCATTCACTGTCCGTAATGAGGTAAATGACTCCTGCATCATGGAGGACAATTTGCAAAGCTTGCAAATCCAATGTTGAGTCATGCACGTTTCGGGGAACACATACATGCCTCTCTGTTGCGATGTCGCGGTCGCACAAATTAATTACCCTAGCTTCAAACACAACAAACAAGATAGTATAGAGCAAGCAAGGGGTCGATCCCAAGAGGAAGATTCAAGTCAGATTTTTATGCTAGATGATATGTAATTTGGGGGGGGGGTTTGGACGTTATCTAGGCTAAAGCAAAAGAAAACAGAAAACTAGCAAACGAAATTTACTAAAATCAGAAAATTATCAAGAGAACAAACTTTGGTCACAAGCACACATCCACCTACAGAAATCAGAACTGATCATGGAAACAAAACATCAATTTATATTCTGAATATTTATCTCTTCTTAACATTGGTTAGTTAACGGATCTGCCGTATAACTAACCTTAACCATCAAACAACCACAGTGTCCGCACTAGTAATTTAATTCAATGGCAGCCTTAAGAACTAGATAAGTTGATTAATCAAGAAAACATAACTGTCTGCAGTCTATGTTTGATTTGATTGAATGTTCTCCCTAAAATTAATAACGTAGATCTGCCACAATTATTAAACTCAGTTGCTTCACAAGTTCATATACCACAACTCCGGTTTTGATATCAAACTTAGCAATAGATTGTCTACAATAATAACTTAGAGTCCGCTCTAGCAATTAAAATAAACAATCATAGAAAAATAAGCATGGGAGAACAAACATATTCATCATATAAACTGAAAAGAAAAGGTAAAATAAATCTCACAGTTCTTGAAATCCGAAGGTTTCCGTGTCCTTGCAACCAAGAAAAAGTGTTTAGCCTTGCATGTTTGTTGAAAAACTAATCAAAAAGAAGGAAGAATGCATGATTTAGGGTTTCTTAGAGGAAGGGGGCGTTTTTCTCTTCTTGGCTGGCTGCCCCCCTTCTCTTCTCTCATTCTTTTTATATCCTAGGAACCCTAGGTCTCTATTTTACAAAATAGTCCTCCATTAAGTAGACTGTTTACATTTAAGTACTTCAATAACTATTTTCCTAAAAAAAGAGAAATAGCCTTGCATGAAATCTTCAAGCTTTGACTTAGAGGAGCTAAATTGCTGAAATAAAAACTTGGATATCGGTTTAGATGCTTCGGAACGTAATTTGGACTCATTTCTTCACGAAACTTGTTTGCTGGCAGAATTCAGATGTCATCTTTGAAAAATCATATCTCCCTCATATGAAATCATTTTTGGCTGAAATTTGGAGCGTTTATAGACCTTTGATTTGTGAATCCAAAAACATTGAGTTTACATCAATTGGACTTCTGTAGCTCCAGATATTCAAGTTGGAATGGCCGAAGGTCAACACTGGCAGATTGCGAGATTTGATTTTGAAGGCTGCGATTTCCATGCTCTTCCTTATTTTATTTTCTTGCCTTAGATGTCCAGAAAGGTATGGATGTTAGCTTTTTAATGCCACTGGAATCACTTCATTTGCCTCTAGAGCTCACGCTCTGCACAAAACATCGACTGAAAGTCAAATCTGCCAATTATCTCCAATTTACTCTTTTTTGCATCTTTCATCCAAAAGTGCCTTCAAAACATAAAATAAAGAATATCAAGACATTTTATATATAAAACATAGGCAAAACACTAGTTAAATGTGGGTGAAACTATTGAATAATATGGTTGCATCAAATATCCCCACACTTAGCTTTTGCTCGTCCTCGAGAAAGGATAGGTAAAATCAAATTGAAGTTAAATTAAATGAAATCACTATGACTAATCTTCTAATCTCCCATCAATATCCAAGAATATATGCATTATAAACAAGAACACAATTAAGAAGGATAAAGAGTATAAATTTTCATGAATTTATTTACATGCAAACTTCAAAATTCAATTAATCGTTGAGATTTAAATGAAATCTATGTCATGCCAAAGTGATAGGTCCTCTCATTGATATACACTCCAACACTCATGTGTTTAGGGCTTATGTGTTTAAATCTCTCAAATTCTATCAATGAATATGTTCTACCATAAACTTATTCTTCAATCTCATCTCCATTAATAACATATTACAAACACTGCATGAATCAAAAGGTCTTATTTTCTTGTTGTAATGGGGCTAAGGTAAAGGTGAGGTAAAATAGAGTAAAAGAAAAGGTTCAAACCAAAGAAATTAGAGCATTCTGAAAAATAATATTTCAAACAAGATATTCCATCAAAGCACATAAATTTTCCATCTTTAATCACCAATGCTTAACTTCTTTTGATTTCAAGCTTTTTCAATATAAAATGTTAAGAACATAAAGGAACACTTTTTTCTTTTTCTTTTTTTCTTTTTTTTTTTACCTTTGGCAATTTTGCCCATCTTTTCATCAAACATCATTTCTTCTTTCTTTTCACATAATTTCCAACCATAATTCCATGATATATCATAAGTATATGATCTACTAATCCCTGGCCAGGGGAAAAGGAAAACATATAAAAAGTTAAGGCTTATATATGGATAAAGCAAAGAAAAGATAAACAAGCTCAAAAGGGGCTCACTAAGGATATTTGCTTTAGGTTGGCTTTTTGGCTCAAGTGGTTAAAATTCCTAATACCTTTATCATCTTCATGTATATATGTAATATGAATGTAATCTCAACAAGACATGAAGCAAGTTCTAAAGATACATATCATTGAAAGAAGGCACAATCAAAGAATATAATGTTGAAGGCTCAAAAGCTTGCATTGGTATAACACTATAAAGTCAGCATGGCATATTCTCAAAGTCAATCCCTAAACCAATTAAACATTAAAACTTGCATGCACACTCAAAAAAAGTCGAGGCACTAGAATTAAAAAAGAGTGGTCAACTAAAATCTGTTCAAAACATTGTGTGTCAAATTTATGAAACCAATGAACATTCAATCAATGACTGTCCAACTTTGCCTTCTTTTAAGGAATGTCTCCATGAACAAGCCCATGCTTTAAACAGTTTCTAAAGGCCCAATCATAACCCATACTCGCAAACATACAACCCTGGTTGGAGAAATCACCAAAATTTCAATTGGAAGAGTGATAATAATAATGCACAAACTTTACAGCCATCGTTTCAAGCACACCATAATTTCCAAAATTCTCATGGATATGCACCTCCTTACGCTCCACTTCCTAGAAGAAATCTTGAGGAAACATTGCATGCATTCATTAAAAAGCAGGAGACAATCAACACTCAACTTGCTCAAAGCATGACAGATTTTAAAGATACTCTTGCAAAATTGACATCTGCTCTCAGTTTTCAAGAGAAAGGTAAGTTTCCATCTCAACCACAACAAAATCCAAAGGGGCAATACAATGCAAATGCAAGTAGTCCTGGAAGTCAACACATAGATCAAGTTAAATCAGTCACTACTCTTCGCAGTGGTAAGGCTATTGAAAAACTCATTCTTGAACCTTGTGAGAAAGATGATGAGTCAATCTTTGAGGGTAAGGAAGGGGTTGAATTTGAACATTGCAAAGGAAAGACTGATTCCCCGCCAGCACTTCCATTTCCTCATGCCATGACCAAACAAAGGAAAGTCAATCATAACTCTGAAATCTTTAAAACTTTCAAACAGGTAAGGATCAATATACCTTTGTTGGATGTTATTAAACAGGTTCCTTCTTATGCTAAATTTTTGAAAGATCTATGCACTGTGAAGAGAAAACTGAATGTGAAAAAGAAAGCCTTTTTAGCCGAACAAGTAAGTGCCATTCTTCAGAACAATAATGCTTTGAAATATAAAGACCCTGGTTGTCCTACAATTTCATGCTTTATTGGAGAACATAAAATTGAAAGAGTTTTACTTGATCTTGGGGCTAGTGTGAAATTACTTCCATATTCAGTTTTTCAAAGTCTCAATCTAGGTGAGTTAAAACCAACTTCTGTAACTCTTTTAGTTGCCGATAGATCTGTAAAAGTGCCTAGAGGAATAGTTGAAGATGTGTTAGCACAAGTCGATAAATTCATTTACCCTGTGGATTTTATTGTCTTGGACACACAACTTGTTGAAGCATGTAATTCATTTCCTGTTATTTTAGGACGTCCGTTTCTTGTAACTTCTAATGCATGATTAATTGTAGCAATGGATTGATGAAGCTATCATTTGGAAACATGACATTGGAGATGAATATTTTTAACATTTGCAAGCAACCTGAAGATGATAATGATTTACAAGAAGTAGATTTTATTGAGGAATTAGTTTATGATCAACTTGAACCTACTTTGAGTAAAATTGAGTTGGATGAATCTAAAGATTTGCAAATGATTTATTCTCAGGAAGAAATCACAGATGAAAAAGACACCAAAAATGTTGATACGGATCTTTTGTCAAGAGTGACAACAGATTCGACATCCGACATCACACTAATCAATGATTACTTTCCTGATGAATCCTTACTTTCTCTTAGTTCAATGCCTTTGAAAATGGATTTTCTTGCAACAAGAGATTTGCCAACTCACTGGAGTACTGAAGATAAAGGAAAGTCTTTGAATGAAGTGAAGAACTTTTATTGGGATGACCCTATCTTATTCAAATATTGTCCTGATCAAATATTTCAAAGATGTATTCCTGACAATGAGGTAAGTAGTGTCATTAAACTTTGACATTCTGAAGCATGTGGGAATCATTTCTTGTCACAAAAGACAGTTGCGAAAATCTTTTAAATTGGATTTTATTGGTTCACCATGTTTAAGGACACGCATGCATTCTTACAAAGATTATGGAAATTGTCAAAAAGTTGATACTAGTCAAAAAGTTTTGCTTTATAATTCTTGACTCCATATATTTCCTGGAAAGCTAAGATCAAGATGGAGCGGTCCATTTATTGAGAAACATGTGTATCCTTATAGGGCCTTTGATATTGAGAATCCAAAGAATGACAATGTTTCTAAGGTAAATGGACATCGTTTGAAAGCTTACTTTGATAATTTTCCTAGTGAAAATGAATCCATTGGTTTGAATGATCCTGTAGATAAAGGTTGATTATTTTGTTTTTCTCACATTATTTTTGTGTTTCTTTTTGATGTGACTCTTGTTTTGCTAGTCTCTCTCACCCCGGTCAAATGACGGATAACGGTACTCCATGACTCTTAAGAAGGTTCTTTTAGTTTCCCATGATAACTGATATCTGTGTATATATTTGTTCAATTTCTTGTTCCTTCTCTTTGCATTTTTTTTCCACTTCTCATCTAAAAAATGGACACCACTCTTGAAAAATTGAAAAAGTACTTTCCCGCTCTACCTCAGAATGCGATTACAAAAATTTACTAAGCTAGGTGTGCAAGATTGAAGTTGTTAATGAATCATGGAATTCCTGAAGATATTCGCTGGCTGATTGAAGCAAAGGTCCGATTATCAGGTGAGTCCTCCAATTCTTTCATTTCACACATGCCTGGAACAAGTAAAAGCACTTTTGCAAAGAAACATCGTGCAAAACGACTGAAAGTCTGTCACCGATGTGCTAGATGGACTTGTAATGCAGCATGTCATTCTTTAGGAATGGTATATATAAACCGTAAAGATAAAATACAATTCATTAAGGATGGCCTGAGTAAGGGGTCTTTAGATAATCTTCTATTGACCCTTAAGACGCATCCTAGTGGAGATGTGCATCGTGCAATTCATGATTTATGGCCACAATTCCATAAAGAACATGATCGACTTAGTCTTGGGAATCTGACTATAAAAGACCCTGTTTGCTATTTTTTAAGAAAACTGGATGGGAGGCTTATCCCCGACCCATAGAGAGCGTTTAAGCTATTCTTGGACGTAAAACCAAGGGAAGATGTGAGCCATAATCACAACTACCTGTACATACACATGCTTTTTTCAAAATAGAGAGAGAGAGAGAGAGAGAGAGAGAGAGAGATAGACTCCAGCTGGCCTACATATAGGTGGTATGATTGCATTTTAAATTTCTCATCTATAAAATCTTCTCTTCCTTTCCTTCATTTCTACTCAACCCATACATTCAACAAATATATAAGTGTGTAGAAATGGCAGGTTTCTTAAGTCATCACATCAGAAATATTTGTGTTTTCGGTGGATCCAGTCCTGGGAAAGAAAACGAGTTTTTAGAATCAGCAAATCATCTTGGTCAGGTACTAGCTGAGAGAAAGATTCATTTAGTGTCTGGAGGAGGCAGCCTTGGGTTAATGGGGGGTGTGTCAATAGCTGCATTTTTAGGAGGTAGTCAAGTTTTGGGGGTCGTCCCCAAAGCTTTAGCAAAAGGGGACATCATTGGAAAAACAATTGGAGAGGAACTACAGGTCTCCACAATGTCTGATCGATTGAATGCAATGTTTAACCATGCTAACGCCTTCATTGCATTACAAGGTGATCTGGGCACATTAGAAGAGATCTTTCATATTTCCTCTTGCGCCCAACTGCACATTCACCATAAACCTATAGGTTTGTTAAATGTTAAAGGTTTTTATGATAATTTGTTGTCTTTTCTTGATCAAGTTGTGGAATAGGAATTTCTAACATCTTTGGCACGACAAATCATAATCTCTGCTGCTACTGCTGAACAATTGATTGACTAACTATAATCTTTCATCCCTGTAATTGATCCCTCAATGAGTCGAATAAATTGGTCAACTAAGGAAAGCCATAAAAAGCTTAGATTGGATTTGAGCCTTCGTTTGTGAATCCTTGTGTCTTTTGGTTTTATTACTAGCATAGTATTTTGTTATGTTATTTCTTATATTTGTTTAAGTGTGTTTCAGGTTTGTCAGTGTTCGTTGTTTCAGATGATATCTTCTATACTCTATCTTTCTACCTTAAGACATTGAGGACAATGTCTCGTTCTGGTTGGGGGGAGGGTAGTAGTTGACAAAAAAAAACTAACTTACTAACTATTTTTGCTATTATTAAAACCATTTGACAAAACTGTTATTAGGATGGTAGAGTAAGGAGGAATTTTATTGACTCTTGAGACGCATCTTAGTAAATAATCTTATCAAGGTCTATCAGAATACTTCTTGAAATATTCAGGTTTACAAACTCTCGCATTGTTATCACTTGATTGTGCTCATATACTCATTTAACAAGTATTCTTAAACCTTCATTTTCACACACACACTTGATTAGTACTTAAAAGTGTATTTTTATCAAGGTTTTATATCATCATTTTGCACTTGAAGTATCAATAACTCCTTAACTAAAGCATGTTTTATAATAACATATCTAATTATATAAGATACCTTTAATTTATGGTAAATGTTCATCTTAAATGCAGGCCTATCATATAAATGAAAGAATTGATTGATGAGTTGAAGTACTGAAATTGAAAGGACAAAGAGATGGCCAAACTTAGAAAAGAGATGTTGGTAAAACTGGAACACTGTTCGATAATTGGGTCATATCTGGAGCTGTAGATCTTGGATTTAGGTCCATTTTATATGGATGGAAAGATAAGACATAGGCCTACAACTTTCATGTGGAGCCCAAGATTTAACAAGGTTGTTTTCAAGTCCAAATTGTAGTAACAAAGAAGAAGTCCGAATCTGTCCTGCAACCCAGACACTGTTTAGTGTTCAGCCCATATCTCGAGTTCTAGAAGTCCAAATGATCTCAAATTTTTACCCTGGAAAGAGGAGACAATTTCCTATAACTTTCATGATTGAAGTCTGTTCAAATTATGACATTATCAATGATGTTTTTGGCAGACAAGAAGATAAGAATTGTCACCAAGTCAAGATGTGGCCACCCATTCATCAATTAGTCAACAAATCAATAGTTCTGAATTTTGGCTTATAAAAGGAGACATTTGCCATGTATTTAGGCATCTTAGTTTTCAGATCAAGATCATGCTCTTGCTCTCTCTTTATATTTTGTAATGCTTCAGTTTTGCTTATATTAATCTCTTGCTTATGCTTTTCATTTCCTTTCCTTGTTTATTTATGTTTCTTTCTTTCATTATGTTTAGTTAAGTTAATTATGTTAAGGTGAAAAGGGTACACTAATAGTGTAAGAATAAGTATAATATAAACTTAACATGGACCTTAAGGTTGGATACTAACATGCTTTATATTGGCTATCTTGTTCACTTTAATACTTTGCTTGTTAAATGGTTAATCTAGATTTATGTTGTATAACACTTGGTACAACAAATACTTGGCACTTTCATAGCCCATATGACACGACCAAAAGATTGATGTCTTCTTCCAAGTGCAGGAGTGTCGAAGTAATAAATAACCCGGCAAGATCGGGGTCAAACCATAGGGAGGTTAATTGTATAAATTATAGATAACAATAATACAAAAGTAACAATAACAACAACAACAACAATAATAATAGTGTTAATAATAATAGTGAAGAAGAAGAGGAAGAAGTCGATGAGAACTTTGAGATGGAAGATTAACGTAAGGATTAAACAATGATAACAACAAATGTCAAGGTTAGAGGATCCACTAATGGTATTTCAAACAAGTATAGTATAAACTCTTATTATTCAATTGGAAACCACAAACAAGGAGGTTCCAATCGGATTATAAATTGTTAACATGATTACATTAGTTATCTTATTCGAATAATGCTAATACTTGTAAATGTTGTCATGCATTCATGATTATAACTTATGTTAACAACAAATCAAGTTCCTTTCATAGCTCAGGTGTTGGTTATACCATACAGTATGGGCTATGAAAGTGCCAAGTATTTGTTGTACCAAGTGTTATACAACATAAATCTAGATTATCCATTTAACAAGCAAAGTATTAAAAGTGAACAAGATAACAAATATAAAGCATGTTAGTATCCTTTTCACCTTGACATAATTAACTTAGCTAGACATAATGAAAGAAAGAAACATAAATAAACAAGATAAGAACATAAGTAAGATAAAAGTTAACTAAGTAAAGGAAAGGAAATGAAAGGCATAAACTTGATATTAATGAAAGCAAAGCATAAGCAATACAAAGAGAGAAAGCAAGAGCATGATCTTGATATGAACACCAAGATACCTAAATACATGGCAAATGCCTCCTTTTATAGGCCAAAATTTGGAACTATTGATTTGTTGACTAATTGATGAATGGGTGGCCACATCTTGACTTGGGGACAATTCTTATCTTCTTGTCTGCCAAAAACATCATTGATAACGTCATAATTTGAACAGACTTCAATCATGAAAGTTCTAGGAAATTGTCTCATCTTTCCAAGGTAAAAATTTGAGATCATTTAGACTTCTAGAACTCGAGATATGGGCTGAACACTGAACAATGTCTGGGTTGCAGGACAGATTCGGACTTCTTCTTTGTTGCTACAATTTGGACTTGAAAACGGCCTTGTTAAATCTTGGGCTCCACATGAAAGTTGTAGGCCTATGTCTTATCTTTCCATTCATATAAAATGGACCTAAATCCAAGATCTACAGCTCCAGATATGACCCAATTACCGAACTGTGTTCCAGTTTGGACTGCACTAGCATATCTTTGGCCATCTTTTTGTCCTTTCAATTTCAGTACTTCAACTCATCAATCAATTCTTTCATTTATGTGATAGGCCTGCATTTAAGATGAACATTTACCATAAATTAAAGGTATCTTATATAATTAGATATGTTATTATAAAACATGCTTTAGTTAAGGAGTTATTGATACTTCAAGTGCAAAATGATGATATAAAAGCTTGATAAAAATATACTTTTAAGTACTAATCACCATACTGTATGGTATAACCGACACCTGAGCTATGAAAGGAACTTGATTTGTTATTAACATAAGTTATAATCATGAATGCCTGACAACATTTACAAGTATTAGCATTATTTGAATAAGATAACTAATGTAATCATGTTAACAATTTATAATCCAATTGGAACCTCCTTTGTGTGTGGTTTCCAGTTGAGTAATAAAAAGAGTTTATACTATACTTGTTTGAAATACCATTAGTGGATCCTCTAACCTTGACAATTATTTTTATCCTTGTTTAATCCTTACATCAATATCACATCTCAAAGCTCTCTTTAACTTATTGTTGTTGTTGTTGTTGTTGTTGTTGTTGTATTATTGTTGTTTATAATTTATACAATTAACCTCCCTGTGGTTTGACCCCGGTCTTGCCGGGTTATTTATTACTTCGACACTCTGCACTTGGGAGAAGACATCAATCTTTTGGTCGTGTCAAGTTTTTGGCGCCGTTGCCGGGGAGGTAAATTCTTGTACAAATTATAGTATTTATTTTATTTTCTCTTTTTATTTTTCTTGTATCTAACTTTGTTTCTTTTCTTTTGTTTCTTTTTCTATTGTTTTTCTTTTCTTACCTTTATTCTCTTCCTACATGTGCATGAGAGTTTGGTCATGTACATTAAGTGGTAGACTTTGTAGGGTATCCTCATCATTTTCAGAAAATATGGATGAAGAAGATAACCAATCGCTTCATAATGAGAATAATGAGAATATTCGGGTTAGAACACTTAGAGACCACATGAATCCCACAAGAACAAGTGCACCCTCATGCATAGTTTTTCCTCCTGATGCATCTCATTTTAATTTTAAGATAGGCATTATTCAACTTTTACCATCTTTTCATGGCTTAGATTTAGAAAATCCATTCTTGCATTTAACGGAATTTGAGGAGGTTTGCAACACGTATAATGACTCAAATTATAGCATGAACACCATTAGATTGAAGCTTTTTCCTTTTTCATTAAAAGATAAAGCTAAAACATGGCTACAAAATTTGAGACCTGGATCCATTCGTGCTTGGGATGAAATGCAACAACAATTTTTAAAGAAGTTTTTTCCATCTCACAGAACAAACTCTTTCAAAAGACAAATCATTACTTTCTCTCAAAAACCACGATAAACATTTTATCAATGTTGGGATAGGTATCGAGACTTGCTTAATACTTGCCCCCATCATGGTTTTGAAACATGGAGATTAGTTTCACATTTTTACGAAGGATTAACACCTAGAGATAGGCAAATGGTTGAATTGATGTGCAATGGAACTTTTGAGGATAAAGACCCTAATGAAGCAATGGAATACCTAGACTTGCTAGCTGAAAATACGCAAAATTGGGACACTACAGGAACTTATGAGGCACCAAGTAAAACCCAACCTCATACATCTAGTGGAGGTATGTACAACCTTAGGGATGATCATGAGCTCCAAGCCAAGTTTGCGTGTTTAGCTAAAAAAGTCGAAGCACTAGAATTGAAAAAGAGTGTTCAATTAAAATATGTTCAAGACATTGTGTGTCAAATCTGTGAAACCAATGAACATTCAACCAATGACTGTCCAACTTTGCCTTCTTTTAAAGAATGTCTCCATGAACAAGCCCATGCATTAAATAGTTTTCAAAGGCCTAACCATAACCCATATTCGCAAACATATAACCCTGGTTGGAGAAATCATCCAAATTTCAGTTGGAAGAGTGAGAACAATAATGCTCAAACTTCATAGCCACCATTTCAAGCATACCATATTTTCCGAAATTCTCATGGATATGCACCTCCTTATGCTCCCTCTCCTAGAAGAAATCTTGAGGAAACATTGCATGCATTTATGGAAAAGCAAGAGGCAATTAACACTCAACTTGCTCAAAGCATGACAGATTTTAAAGATACTCTTGCAAAGTTCACATCTGCTCTCAGTTTCCAAGAGAAAGGTAAGTTTCCATCTCAACCACAACAAAATCCCAAGGGGCAATACAATGCGAATGCAAGTAGTTCGAGAAGCCAACATATAGATCACGTAAAATCAGTCATCACTCTTCGCAGTGGTAAGGTTATTGAAAAACCCATTCTTGAACCTTGTGAGAATGATGATGAGTCAATCTCTGAGGGTAAGGAAGGGGTTGAATCTGATCATTGCAAAGAAAAGACTGATTCTCCGCCAGCACTTCCATGACCAAACAAAGGAAAGTCAATCACGACTCTGAAATCTTTGAAACTTTCAAACAGGTAAGGATCAATATACCTTTGCTGGATGCTATTAAACAGGTTCCTTCTTATGCTAAATTTTTGAAAGATTTGTGCACTGTAAAGAGAAAACTGAATGTGAAAAAGAAAGCCTTTTTAGCCGAACAAGTAAGTGCCATTCTTCAGAACAATAATGCTTTGAAATATAAAGACCCTGGTTGTCCTACAATTTCTTGCTTTATCGAAGAACATAAAATTGAAAAAGCCTTACTTGATCTTGGAGCTAGTGTGAATTTACTTCCATATTCAGTTTTTCAAAGTCTCAATCTAGGTGAGTTAAAACCAACTTCTGTAACTCTTTTAGTTGGCGATAGATCTGTAAAAGTGCCTAGAGGAATAGTTGAAGATGTGTTAGTACAAGTTGATAAATTCATTTATCCTGTGGATTTTATTATCTTGGACACACAACCTATTGAAACATGTAATTCATTTCCTGTTATTTTAGGGCGCCCATTTCTTGCAACTTCTAATGCATTGATTAATTGTAGGAATGGACTGATGAAGCTATCTTTTGGAAACATGACATTGGAGATGAATATTTTCAACATTTGCAAGCAACCTGGAGATGATAATGATTTACAGGAAGTGGACTTTATTGAAAAATTAGTTCATGATCAATTTCAAACCATTTCCAGTGAAATTGAGATTGATGAATCTGACGAGCAAATGGTCTATTTTCAGGAAGAATCAAAGGCAAGTAATTGGAGACCACAAATTAAGGAATTGCTGTCACGATCAATTGAGCCAATACCTTCAAGTGTTCAACCACCAAAACCTGATTTTAAGCCGTTACCCCTCAATCTCAAATACTCATTTTTGGGAGAAAATGAAACTTTTCCGGTAATAATCTCTTCCAAACTTAATGCACACCAAGAAGGTAAGTTATTACAAACTCTGAAAATGAATAAAAAATGCATTAGGATGGACCATAGCTGACATAAAAGGAATTAGTTTTTTTATTTGCACTCACAGGATTTATTTGGAGGAAAATGTTAAACCCTCTAGAGAAATGCAACGAAGGCTTAATCCTAATATGAAAGAAGTAGTGAAAAATGAAGTCATTAAGCTTCTAGATAATGGAATCATTTATTCTATTTCTGACAGCAAATGGGTAAGTCCTACCCAAGTGGTACCTAAGAAGTCTGGAGTCACTGTGATAACAAATGAAAAAAATGAGTTAATTCCAACTACGACTATTACTGGTTGGCGCATGTGCATTGATTATAGGAAACTTAATTCAATGACTAGAAAAGATCATTTTCCTTTACCTTTCATGGATCAAATTCTAGAAAGAGTTGCAGGTCATGAATTTTATTGTTTCCTAGATGGCTATTCAGGCTACAACCAAATTGAAATTGCATTGGAAGATCAAGAGAAAACTACTTTCACATGTCCATTTGGTACTTTTGCATATCGAAGGATGCCTTTCGGATTATGTAATGCACCAGCCACGTTTTAAAGATGCATGCTTAGTATATTCAGTGATATGTTTGAACGTTTTCTTGAGATTTTTATGGATGATTTTTCTGTTTTTGGTGATTCATTTTATGATTGTTTGACTAACTTAGAAAAGGTTTTGAGCAGGTGTGAAGAGAAGAATCTTGTACTGAATTGGAAAAAATGTCACTTTATGGTAACAGACGGCATTGTACTTGGTCACATTGTTTCATCAAAAGGAATTGAGGTTGACAAATCTAAAATCGAGTTAATTGCTAACTTGCCAACACCAAAATCTATTAAAGATGTTAGATCATTCTTAGGACATGCTGGTTTTTATAGAAGGTTCATCAAAGATTTTAGCATAACATCTAAGCCCTTGAGTAACCTTCTAACAAAGGATAATATCTTTGAATGGACTGAACATTGTGAAGAAGCCTTTGTTAAACTTAAAAACTTGCTTACTTCTGCTCTAGTCATTCAACCTCCTGATTGGTCTTTATCTTTTGAAATAATGTGTGATGCTAATGAATACGCCGTGGGTGCTGTCTTGGGACAAAGAAAAGATAAGAAACCTTATGTGATTTACTATGCAAGTAAAACTTTAAATAGTGCTCAAATGAATTACACCACCACTGAAAAAGAATTACTTGCAGTAGTATTTGCATGTGAAAAATTCAGGTCTTATCTTGTTGGCTCAATTGTTGTTGTTGTTTTTTATCATGCAGCATTGAAATATCTTCTTTCTAAGAAAGATTCTAAGGCTAGATTGGTGTGGTGGATTTTGTTACTTCAAGAATTTGATATCACAATCAAAGACAAGAAAGGCACCGAAAATGTTGTTGCCGATCATTTGTCAAGATTGACAACAGAGTCAAAATCTGACATCACAGCAATCGATGACTACTTTCCTGATGAATCTTTATTTTCTGTCTCTACGATGCCTTGGTTTGCTAATATTATTAATTTTCTTGTTTCAAGACAATTGCCAGCTCATTGGAGTACCCAAGACAAAAGAAAGTTTGTGAACGAAGTGAAGAACTTTTATTGGGATGACCCTTATTTATTCAAATATTGTCCTGATCAAATATTTCAAAAATGCATTCCTGACAATGAGGTAAGTAGTGTCATTAAATTTTGTCATTCTGAGGCATGTGGGGGCCATTTCTCATCAAGAAAGACAACTGCAAAAATCTTACAATGCGGATTTTACTGGCCTACCATGTTCAAGGACTCACATGCATTTTGCAAGATTTGTGAAAATTGTAAAAAGTTGGGATCTATTTCAAAACGTCACATGATGCCTTTAAATCCTATTCTTGTCATTGAGATCTTTGACTGTTGGGGTATTGACACGACCAAAAGATTGATGTCTTCTCTCAAATGCAGGAGTGTCCAAGTAATAAATAACCAGGCAAGACCGGGGTCGAACCACAGGGAGGTTAATTGTATAAATTATAAACAACAATAATACAACAACAACAACAACAATAACAACAATAATAAGTTAAAGAGAGCTTTGAGATGTGATATTGATGTAAGGATTAAACAAGGATAAAAATAATTGTCAAGGTTAAAGGATCCACTAATGGTATTTCAAACAAGTATAGTATAAACTCTTTTTATTACTCAACTAGAAACCACACACAAAGAAGGTTCCAATCGGATTATAAATTGTTAACATGATTACATTAGTTATCTTATTCGAATAATGCTAATACTTGTAAATGTTGTCAGGCATTCATGATTATAACTTATGTTAACAACAAATCAAGTTCCTTTCATAGCTCAGGTATCGGTTATACCATACAGTATGGGCTATGAAAGTGCAAGTATTTGTTGTACCAAGTGTTATACAACATAAATCTAGATTAACCATTTAACAAGCAAAGTATTAAAAGTGAACAAGATAACAAATACAAAGCATGTTAGTATCCAACATTAAGGTCCATGTTAAGTTTATATTATACTTATTCTTACACCATTAGTGTACCCTTTTCACCTTGACATAATTAACTTAGTTAAACATAATGAAAAAAAGAAACATAAATAAACAAGATAAGAACATAAATGAGAAAGAAGTTAACTAAGTAAAGGAAATGAAAGGCATATACTAGATATTAATGAAAGCAAAACTTAAACATTAAAAATACAAAGAGAGAAAGCAATAGCATGATCTTGATCTCAACACCAAGATGCCTAAATACATGGCAAATGCCTTCTTTTATAGGTCAAAATTTGGAACTATTGATTTGTTGACTAATTGATGAGTGGGTGGCCACATCTTGACTTGGTGACAATCCTTATCTTCTTGTCTGCCAAAAACATCATTGATAACGTCAGGATTTGAACAGATTCTCCCATGAATGTTCTAGACAATTGTCTCAGCTTTTCAGGAAAAAAAGGATGAGGTCATTTGGACTTCTAGAACTCGAGAGATGGGCTAAACACTGAACAGTGTCTGGGATGCATGACAGATTCAAACTTCTTCGTTGTTGCTATAATTTGGACTTGAAAACGGCCTTCTTAAATCTTGGGCACCACATGAAAGTTGTAGGCCTATGTCGTATCTTTCCATCCATATAAAATGGACCTAAATCCAAGATCTACAGCTCCAGATATGACCCAATTACCGAATAGTGTTCCAGTTTAGACTACACCAGCATCTCTTTTCTAAGTTTGGCCATCTCTTTGTCCTTTCAATTTCAGTACTTGAACTTATCAATCAATTCTTTCATTTATGTGATAGGCCTGCATTTAAGATGAACATTTACCATAAATTAAAGGTATCTTATATAATTAGATATGTTATTATAAAACATGTTTAGTTAAGGAGTTATTGATCCTTCAAGTGCAAAATGATGATATAAAAACCTTGATAAAAATATACTTTTAAGTACTAATCACACCCCCCAACCAGTTTATTACTAGTCCCTAGTAATTAAAGCGTTAAAATAGAAAAAAATTTGTAAATTCCACAAAGCAAGGCATTCATCATTCAACTTCCATTAATCTATCCAGATAAACAAACTCTCATTAAATTTTATATATTTGCTCAATATCTCTTAAACAAAATATTAATAAACCTTCCTTGTTATGTGGTCAATGTATGAAACATAGATGATGGGGCTTTTATTGGAAGAAAACAATATTTTGTTCTAATGTTTAAGGTTAACTTCCTTGGGTTGGGATTATTTTATTTTATTTTACTCTTTTTTTTTTCTTTTTTTTATATATCTATACATATAATTTAAAACACAATGCATCTTTAACCCATGTAACGAGCTTTCGACTAATGACTCCCAGACCAGTTGATCTTAGGGCATTAGGTGTTGAGACACCCCTACGAGCTTAGTAGCTTGGGTTGCAGATACTGATACATAGATAGTGCAATGTTTGATTCCCTTAAGCTTTTCTCCTTAACCCATGTAACAAGCTTTGGGCCAATAGCTCCCAAGTTAGTTGACTTTAGGGTATTAGGTGTTAAAACACCCCTTCAGGCTTAATTGCTTAGGTTAGGGAGGCTACGAAACCAAACTTATCTATGTTTTTATTATCATCATTTTTTTTTCTCTTTTTTTTCTTGGAAAATTATATACTATCCCTATCCCTTAGTTGTTACCTTTAACAAAAGAACATAAATAATGTAATAATCCAATACACAACCCACAATCATATGTTAAAATGTGTGTGTGAAAATGAAGGTTTAAGAATACTTGTTAAATGAGTATATGAGTAGAATTAAGTAATAACAATGCGAGAGTTTATAAACCTAAATATTTCAAGAAGTATTCTAATAGGCCTTGTTATGAATATTGCAAATAACCATTAGAAAATGTTTACTAAGATGCGTCTCAAGAGTCAATAAAATTCCCCCTTACTCTGCCATCCTAGTAATAACACTTTTGCCAAATGGTTTTTAAAAACAAAAACAGTTAGTTGGTTAGTTTTTTTAAAAAAATACTATTACTCTCACCCCCCCCATCAAAACGAGACATTGTCCTCAATGTCCTAAGGTAGAAAGATAGAGTATAGAGACATCACCTGAAACAACGAACATTGACAAACCTGAAACACACTTAAATAAATATAAGAAATAACAGAATGATGCAATCATATTATTCGATAGTTTCACCACATATACCTAATGTTTTGTCCATGTTTTATTTATAAAATGCCTTGATATTCTTTGTTTTATGTTTTGAAGGCATTTTTGGATGAAAGATGCAAAAAGGAGTAAATTGGAGGTAATTGGCAGATTTGACGTTCAGTCGATGTTTTGTGCAGAGCATGAGTTCTAGAGATCGAAATGAAGTGATTCCAGTGGCACTAAAAATCTAACATCCATACCTTTCTGGAAATGTAATGCAAGAAAAATAAAAGGAGAAAGATCATTGGAATCACATCCTGCAAAGTCAAATCTCGCATTCTGCTAGTGTTGACCTTTGGCCATTCAAAATTTAATATCTGGAGCTACAGAAGTCCAATTGATGCAAACTTAATTTTCTTGGATTCCTAATTCAAAGACCTATCCACGCTCCAAAGTTCAGCGAAAAAGGATGTCATATGAGGGAGATATGATTTTCCAAAGATGACAACTGAATTCTGCCAGCAAACAGGTTTCGGGAAGAAATGAGTCCAAATTACATTCCGAAGCATCTAAACCGACATCCAAGTTTTTATATCAGCAATTTAGCTCCTCTAAGTTAGAGTTTGAAGATTTCATGCAAGGCTATTTCTCCTTTTTAGGAAAAATAGTTATTGAAGTACTTAAATGTAAACTGTCAACTTAAGGAAGGACTATTTTGTAAAATAGAGACTAGGGTTTCTTAGCATATAAAAAGAAAGAGAGAAGGGGCAGCAGCTAGCAGAAAAGAGGGAGAGCAGAAGGAGGCAGCAGCCAGCAGAGAATAAACACAAATTCTCTCCTCTACAAACCCAAAAATCATGCTCTTTTCATTCTTTAGAAGTAGTTGTTCAATAGTTATGCAAGGCTAAGCTCTTTTCTTGGTTGCAAGGACACAACAAACCTTCGGATTTCAAGAACCGTGAGATTTATTCTTCCTTTTATTTTCAGTTTATGTTATGAATAAGTATGATTGTTTTCCTATGCATATTTCCTATGATTGTTGTTGATGATTGCTAGAGCGGACTCTAAGTTATTGTTGTGAACAATCTATTGCTAAGTTTAATATCAAAACCGGAGTTGTGATATATGAACTTGTGAAGCAACTAAGCTTGATAATTGTGGCGGAACTACGTTATTGAACTTAGGGAGAACATTTGAACAAAGTGACATAAGCTGCGGACAGCTTGTATGTTAATCTTGATGAAATTATCTAGTTCTTAAAGCTACCATTAAATTGAATCATTAGTGCGGACACTTTGATTATTTATTGGTTAGGATTAGTTATACGGCGGATCCGTTAATTAATCAACGTTAAGAAAAGATAAAATTTCAGAACATAAACTGCAATTTTCGTTTCAAGGATCAGTTCTAAATTTCCGTTGGTGGATGTGTGCTTGCGACCAAGGTTTGTTTTCTTGATAAGTTTTGGTTTTAATTGATTTTGTTTGCTAGTTTAATTGCTGTCATAGTTTAGATAATCACAAACCAAATCCCTCCAATTACATAACGTACAACATAAAAATCTGACTTGAAACTTCCTCGTGGGATCGACCCCTTGCTTGCTCTATATTATCTTGTATATTTTAAGCTAGGGTAATTAATTTGTGCGATCGCGACATCGCAACACAGAAAAAAATACTATGCTAGAAATAAAACCAAAAGACAAAAGAATTCAAAAACGAAGGCTCAAATCCAATCTAAGCTTTTTACGGCTTTCTGTAGTTGACCAATTTATGCGACTCATGAAAGGATCAATTACAGGGGTGAAAGATTCTAGTTTGTCGATCAATTGTTCAGTAGTAGCAGCAGAGATTATGATTTGTCGTGCCGAAGATGTTAGAAATTCCTGTTCCACAGCTTGATCAGGAAAAGACAACAAATTATCATAAAAACCATTAACATTGAGCAAACCTATAGGTTTATGGTGAATGTGAAGTTGGGCCCAAGAGGAAATATGAAAGATCTCTTCCAATGTGCCCAGACCACTTGGTAAGGCAATGAAGGCATCAGCATGGTTAAACATTGTATTCATTTGATCAATCATTGTGGAGACCTGTAGTTCCTCTCTAATTGTTCTTCCAATGATGTCCCCTTTTGTTAAAGCTTCGGGGACGACCCCCAAAACTTGACTACCTCCTAAAAATGCAGCTATTGCCACACCCCCCATTAACCCAAGGTTGCCTCCCCCATACACTAAATGAATATTTCTCTCAGCTAGTACCTGACTAAGATGATTTGCTGCTTCTAAAAAAGCTATTTCCTTTCCAGGATTGGATCCACCGAAAACACAAATATTTTTTATGTGATAACTTGAGGAACCTGCCATTTCTACACGCTTCTATATCTGTCTAATGTAAGGGTTGAGTAGAAATGAGGGGAAGGAAGAGAAGATTTTATAGATGAGAAATTGAAGATGCAACCATACCACCTATATGTAGGCCAGCTGGAGTCTCACACTGTCTCTCTCTTTATTTATTTATTTATTTATTTTGAAAAAGCATGTGTACGTACAGGTAGTTGTGATTGTGGCTCACATCTTCCCTTGGTTTTACGTCCAAGAACGGCATAAACGCCCTCTATGGGTCGGGGATAGGCTTCCCATCCAGTTTTTTTTAAAACTGGCAAACATAGTCTTTTTTAGTCAGATTCCCAAGACTAAGTCTATCATATTTTTTATGAAAATGAGGCCATAAATCATGAATTGCACGATGCACATCTCCACTAGGATGCGTCTCCAAAGTCAATAGAAGATTATCTAAAGATTCCTTATGTTTTGAAATAAATCCTGACTTTTGATAATTTTCACAAGCTTTGCAAAATGCATGCGTGTCCTTGAACATGGTGGGCCAATAAAATCCATTTTGAAAGATTTTCGCAATGGTCTTTTTTTACGAGAAATGACTCCCACATGCTTCAGAATGACAAAATTTAATGACACTACTTACCTCATTGTCTGCAATGCATCTTTGAAATATTTGATCAAGATAATGTTTGAATAAGTTAGGGTCATCCCAATAAAAGTTTCTCACTTCGTTCAAAAACTTTCCTTTATCTTCGGTACTCCAATGAGTTGGCAAATCTCCTGAGGCAAGGAAATTGATATTTTTAACAAACCAAGGCATTGAACTATGAGAAAGTAAGGATTTGTCAGGAAAGTAATCATCGGTTGGTGTGATGTCAGATATCGAATTTGTTGTCACTCTTGACAAAAGATTCGCATCAACATTTTCAATGCCTTTTTCATCCGTGATTTCTTCCTGAGAATAAGTCATTTGCAAATCTTCAAATTCATCAAACTCAATATTACTCAAAGTAGATTCAAATTGATCATAAACCAATTTTTCAATAAAATCTACTTCTTGTAAATCATTATCATCTCCAGGTTGCTTGCAAATGTTGAAAATATTCATCTCCAATGTCATGTTTCCAAAAGATAGCTTCATCAGTCCATTCCTACAATTAATCAATGCATTAGAAGTTGCAAGAAATGGACGTCCTAAAATAACAGGAAATGAATTACATGCTTCAACAGGTTGTGTGTCCAAGACAATAAAATCCACAGGATAAATGAACTTATCTACTTGTACTAACACATCTTCAACTATTCCTCTAGGCACTTTTATAAATCTATCGGCAGGTAAAAAAGTTACAGAAGTTGGTTTTAACTCACTTAGATTGGATTTGAGCCTTTGTTTGTGAATCCTTGTGTCTTTTGGTTTTATTTCTAGCATAGTATTTTGTTCTGTTATTTCTTATATTTGTTTAAATGTTTTTCAGGTTTGTCAGTGTTCGTTGTTTCAGGTGTGTCTTCTATACTCTATCTTTCTACTTTAGGACATTGAGGACAATGTCTCGTTTTCATTGGGGGGAGAGAGTAGTAGTATTTAAAAAAAAACTAACCAACTAACTGTTTTTTTTTAAAAAAACCATTTGGCAAAATTGTTATTACTAGGATGGCAGAGTAAGGGGGAATTTTATTGACTCTTGAGACGCATCTTAGTAAACATTTTCTAATGGTTCTTTGCAATATTCATAACAAGGCCTATTAGAATACTTCTTGAAATATTCAGGTTTACAAACTCTCGCATTGTTATCACTTAATTCTGCTCATATACTCATTTAACAAGTATTCTTAAACCTTCATTTTCACACACACACTTTAACATATGATTATGGGTTGCGTATTGGATTATTAAATTATTTATGTTTTTTTGTTAAAGGTAACAACTAAGGGATAGGGATACTCTATAATTTGCAAAAAAAAAACAAAAAGAAAACAAAAAGAAAATGATGATAATAAAAACGTAGATAAGTTTGATTTCGTAGCCTCCCTGACCTAAGCAATTAAGTTCGAAGGGGTGTTTTAACACCTAATACCCCAAAGTCAACTGACTTGGGAGCTATTGGCCCAAAGCTTGTTACATGGGTTAAGGAGAAAAGCTTAAGGGAATCAAATATTGCACTATCTACGTATCAGTATCTGCAACCCGAGTTACTAAGCCCGTAGGGGTGTCTCAACACCTAATGCCCTAAGACCAACTGGTCTGGGAGTCATTAGCTGAAAGCTCGTTACATGGGTAAAAGATGCATTGTGTTTTAAGTTATATGTATATATATTAAAAAAAAAACAAGAAGATAGTAATCCCAACCCAAGGAAATTAACCTTAAACATTAAAACAAAATATTGTTTTTCTTCTAATAAAAGCCCCATCATCTATGTTTTCATACATTGAGCACATAAAAAGGAAGGTTTATTAATATTTTGTTTAAGAGGTATTGAGCAGATATATAAATTTAAT
This sequence comes from Populus nigra, assembly GCF_951802175.1. Lineage (NCBI taxonomy): Eukaryota > Viridiplantae > Streptophyta > Magnoliopsida > Malpighiales > Salicaceae > Populus > Populus nigra. The sequence continues at coordinate 7,052,312 of NC_084864.1, read as the reverse complement.
GAGTTTGTTTATCTGGATAGATTAATGGAAGTTGAATGATGAATGCCTTGCTTTGTGGAATTTGCAAATTGTTTTTCTATTTTAACGCTTTAAATACAAGGGACTAGTAATAAGCTGGTTGGGGGGTGAGATTAGTACTTAAAAGTGCATTTTTATCAAGGTTTTATATCATCATTTTGCACTTGAAGTATCAATAACTCCTTAACTAAAGCATGTTTTATAATAACATATCTAATTATATAAGATACCTTTAATTTATGGTAAATGTTCATCTTAAATGCAGTCCTATCACATAAATGAAAGAATTGATTGATGAGTTGAAGTACTGAAATTGAATGGACAAAGAGATGGCCAAACTTAGAAAAGAGATGTTGGTAAAACTGGAACACTGTTCGATAATTGGGTCATATCTGGAGCTGTAGATCTTGGATTTAGGTCCATTTTATATGAATGGAAAGATAAGACATAGGCCTACAACTTTCATGTGGAGCCCAAGATTTAACAAGGCCGTTTTCAAGTCCAAATTATAGCAACAAAGAAGAAGTCTGAATCTGTCCTGCAGCCCAGATACTGTTTAGTGTTCAGCCCATATCTCGAGTTCTAGAAGTCCAAATGATCTCAAATTTTTACCCTGGAAAGATGAGACAATTTCCTAGAACTTTCATGATTGAAGTCTGTTCAAATTATGACGTTATCAATGACGTTTTTGGCAGACAAGAAGATAAGAATTGTCACCAAGTCAAGATGTTTATACTATACTTGTTTGAAATACCATTAGTGGATCCTCTAACCTTGACAATTATTTTTATCCTTGTTTAATCCTTACATCAATATCACATCTCAAAGCTCTCTTTAACTTATTATTGTTGTTGTTGTTGTTGTTGTTGTTGTATTATTGTTGTTTATAATTTATACAATTAACCTCCTTGTGGTTCGACCCCGGTCTTGCCAGGTTATTTATTACTTCGACACTCCTGCACTTCGGAGAAGACATCAATCTTTTGGTCGTGTCAACACTCTAACATATGATTGTGGGTTGCACATTGGATTATTACATTATTTATGTTCTTTTGTTAAAGGTAAAAACTAAGGGAAAAGGATAGTATATAATTTACAAAAAAAAAAAAACAAATTGATAATATTGATGATAATAAAAACATAGATAAGTTTGGTTTCTTAGCCTCCCTAACCTAAGCAATTAAGCCCGAAGGGGTGTTTTAACACCCAATACCCTAAAGTCAACTGACTTGGGAGCTATTGGCCCAAAGCTTGTTACATGGGTTAAGGAGAAAAGCTTAAGGGAATCAAACATTGCACTATCTATGTATCAGTATCTGCAACCCGAGTTACTAAGCTCGTAGGGGTGTCTCAACACCTAATGCCCTAAGACCAACTGGTCTGGGAGTCATTAGCCAAAAGCTCGTTACATGGGTTAAAGATGCATTGTGTTTTAAGTTATATGTATATATATTAAAAAAAAAACAAGAAGATAGTAATCCCAACCCAAGGAAATTAACCTTAAACATTAAAACAAAATATTGTTTTTCTTCCAATAAAAGCCCCATCATCTATGTTTTCATACATTGAGTACATAAAAAGGAAGGTTTATTAATATTTTGTTTAAGAGGTATTGAGCAGATATATAAATTTAATGAGTTTGTTTATCTGGATAGATTAATGGAAGTTGAATGATGAATGTCTTGCTTTGTGGAATTTGCAAATTGTTTTTCTATTTTAACGCTTTAAATACCAGGGACTAGTAATAAGCTGGTTGGGGGGTGTGATTAGTACTTAAAAGTGCATTTTTATCAAGGTTTTATATCATCATTTTGCACTTGAAGTATCAATAACTCCTTAACTAAAGCATGTTTTATAATAACATATCTAATTATATAAGATACCTTTAATTTATGGTAAATGTTCATCTTAAATGCAGGCCTATCATATAAATGAAAGAATTGATTGATGATTTGAAGTACTGAAATTGAAAGGACAAAGAGATGGCCAAACTTAGAAAAGAGATCTTGGTAAAACTGGAACACTGTTCGATAATTGGGTCATATCTGGAGCTGTAGATCTTGGATTTAGGTCCATTTTATATGAATGGAAAGATAAGACATAGGCCTACAACTTTCATGTGGAGCCCAAGATTTAACAAGGCCGTTTTCAAGTCCAAATTATAGCAACAAAGAAGAAGTCTGAATCTGTCCTGCAGCCCAGATACTGTTTAGTGTTCTGCCCATATCTCGAGTTCTAGAAGTCCAAATGATCTCAAATTTTTAACCTGGAAAGATGAGACAATTTCCTAGAACTTTCATGATTGAAGTCTGTTCAAATTATGACGTTATCAATGACGTTTTTGGCAGACAAGAAGATAAGAATTGTCACCAAGTCAAGATGTTTATACTATACTTGTTTGAAATACCATTAGTGGATCCTCTAACCTTGACAATTATTTTTATCCTTGTTTAATCCTTACATCAATATCACATCTCAAAGCTCTCTTTAACTTATTATTGTTGTTGTTGTTGTTGTTGTTGTTGTATTATTGTTGTTTATAATTTATACAATTAACCTCCTTGTGGTTCGACCCCGGTCTTGCCAGGTTATTTATTACTTCGACACTCCTGCACTTCGGAGAAGACATCAATCTTTTGGTCGTGTCAACACTCTAACATATGATTGTGGGTTGCACATTGGATTATTACATTATTTATGTTCTTTTGTTAAAGGTAAAAACTAAGGGAAAAGGATAGTATATAATTTACAAAAAAAAAAAAACAAATTGATAATATTGATGATAATAAAAACATAGATAAGTTTGGTTTCTTAGCCTCCCTAACCTAAGCAATTAAGCCCGAAGGGGTGTTTTAACACCCAATACCCTAAAGTCAACTGACTTGGGAGCTATTGGCCCAAAGCTTGTTACATGGGTTAAGGAGAAAAGCTTAAGGGAATCAAACATTGCACTATCTATGTATCAGTATCTGCAACCCGAGTTACTAAGCTCGTAGGGGTGTCTCAACACCTAATGCCCTAAGACCAACTGGTCTGGGAGTCATTAGCCAAAAGCTCGTTACATGGGTTAAAGATGCATTGTGTTTTAAGTTATATGTATATATATTAAAAAAAAAACAAGAAGATAGTAATCCCAACCCAAGGAAATTAACCTTAAACATTAAAACAAAATATTGTTTTTCTTCCAATAAAAGCCCCATCATCTATGTTTTCATACATTGAGTACATAAAAAGGAAGGTTTATTAATATTTTGTTTAAGAGGTATTGAGCAGATATATAAATTTAATGAGTTTGTTTATCTGGATAGATTAATGGAAGTTGAATGATGAATGTCTTGCTTTGTGGAATTTGCAAATTGTTTTTCTATTTTAACGCTTTAAATACCAGGGACTAGTAATAAGCTGGTTGGGGGGTGTGATTAGTACTTAAAAGTGCATTTTTATCAAGGTTTTATATCATCATTTTGCACTTGAAGTATCAATAACTCCTTAACTAAAGCATGTTTTATAATAACATATCTAATTATATAAGATACCTTTAATTTATGGTAAATGTTCATCTTAAATGCAGGCCTATCATATAAATGAAAGAATTGATTGATGATTTGAAGTACTGAAATTGAAAGGACAAAGAGATGGCCAAACTTAGAAAAGAGATCTTGGTAAAACTGGAACACTGTTCGATAATTGGGTCATATCTGGAGCTGTAGATCTTGGATTTAGGTCCATTTTATATGAATGGAAAGATAAGACATAGGCCTACAACTTTCATGTGGAGCCCAAGATTTAACAAGGCCGTTTTCAAGTCCAAATTATAGCAACAAAGAAGAAGTCTGAATCTGTCCTGCAGCCCAGATACTGTTTAGTGTTCTGCCCATATCTCGAGTTCTAGAAGTCCAAATGATCTCAAATTTTTAACCTGGAAAGATGAGACAATTTCCTAGAACTTTCATGATTGAAGTCTGTTCAAATTATGACGTTATCAATGACGTTTTTGGCAGACAAGAAGATAAGAATTGTCACCAAGTCAAGATGTTTATACTATACTTGTTTGAAATACCATTAGTGGATCCTCTAACCTTGACAATTATTTTTATCCTTGTTTAATCCTTACATCAATATCACATCTCAAAGCTCTCTTTAACTTATTATTGTTGTTGTTGTTGTTGTTGTTGTATTATTGTTGTTTATAATTTATACAATTAACCTCCTTGTGGTTCGACCCCGGTCTTGCCAGGTTATTTATTACTTCGACACTCTTGCACTTGGGAGAAGACATCAATCTTTTGGTCGTGTCAACACTCTAACATATGATTGTGGGTTGCACATTGGATTATTACATTATTTATGTTCTTTTGTTAAAGGTAAAAACTAAGGGAAAAGGATAGTATATAATTTACAAAAAAAAAAAACAAATTGATAATATTGATGATAATAAAAACATAGATAAGTTTGGTTTCTTAGCCTCCTTAACCTAAGCAATTAAGCCCGAAGGGGTGTTTTAACACCCAATACCCTAAAGTCAACTGACTTGGGAGCTATTGGCCCAAAGCTTGTTACATGGGTTAAGGAGAAAAGCTTAAGGGAATCAAACATTGCACTATCTACGTATCAGTATCTGCAACCCGAGTTACTAAGCTCGTAGGGGTGTCTCAACACCTAATGCCCTAAGACCAACTGGTCTGGGAGTCATTAGCCAAAAGCTCGTTACATGGGTTAAAGATACATTGTGTTTTAAGTTATATGTATATATATTAAAAAAAAAGATAATAATCCCAACCCAAGGAAGTTAACCTTAAACATTAAAAAAGAATATTGTTTTCTCCAATAAAAGCCTTATCATCTATGTTTTTATACATTGAGCACATAAAAAGGAAGGTTTATTAATATTTTGTTTAAGAGGTATTGAGCAGATATATAAATTTAATGAGAGTTTGTTTATCTGGATAGATTAATGGAAGTTGAATGATGAATGCCTTGCTTTGTGGAATTTGCAAAAAGAATTTCTATTTTAACGCTTTGATTACTAGGGACTAGTAATAAGCTGGTTGGGGGTGTGATTAGTACTTAAAAGTTCATTTTTATCATGGTTTTATATCGTTATTTTACACTTAAAGTATCAACTACTCCTTAACTAAAGCATGTTTTATAATAATAAGTCTGACACCATAAGATACCTTTAATTTATGGTAAATGTTCATCTTAAATGCAGGCCTATCACATAAATGAAAGGATTGATTGATGAGTTTAAGTACGAAAATTGAAAGGACAAAGAGAGGGCCAAACTTAGAAAAGAGATGCTGGTTAAGTCCAAACTGGAACACTGTTCGGTCATTGGGTCATATCTGGAGTTGTAGATCTTGGATTTAGGTCTGCCTTATATGGATGGAAAGCTAAGACATAGGCCTAAAACTTTCATGGGAGTCCAAGATTTAAAAACGCTGTTTTCAAGTCCAAATTGTAGCAATAATGGAGAAGTCTGAATATGTCCTGCAGCCCAGACACTATTCAATGTTCAGCCCATATCTCGAGTTCTAGAAGTTCAAATGACCTCAAATTGTTATCCTGAAAAGCTGAGATAATTTCCTGGAACTTTCATGATTTAAGTCTGTTCAAATTATGACGTTATCAATGATGTTTTTGGCAGACAAGAAGATGAGGATTGTCACCAAGTCAAGATGTGGCCACCCACTCAACAATTAGCCAACAAATCAATAGTTCTGAATTTTGGCATATAAAATGAGGCATTTGCCATGTATTTAGGCATCTTGGTTTTCAGATCAAGATCATGCTCTTGCTCTCTCTTTATATTTTGTAATGCTTAAGTTTTGCTTATATTAATCTCTTGCTTATGCTTAGCTAAGTTTATTTATGTTTCTCTCTTTCATTATGTTTAGCTAAGTTTATCATGTCAAGGTGAAAAGGTTACACTAATGGTGTAAGAATAAGTATAATATAAAATCAACATGAACCTTAATGTTGGATACTAACATGTTTTATATTTGTTATCTTGTTCACTTTTAATACTTTGCTTGTTAAATGGTTAATCTAGATTTATGTTGTATAACCATTAGTACAACAAATACTTGGCACTTTTATAGCCCAACTGTATGGTATAACCGACACCTATGTTATGAAATGAACTTGATTTGTTGTTAACATAAGTTATAATCATGAATGCCTGACAACATTTACAAATATTAATATTATTCAAATAAGATAATTAATGTAATCATTTTAACAATTTATAATCCGATTGGAACCTCCTTTGTGTGTGGTTTCTAGTTGAGTAATAAAAAGAGTTTATACTATACTTGTTTGAAATACCATTAGTGGATCCTCTAACCTTGACAATTATTTTATCTTTGTTTAATTCTTTCATCAATATCACATCTCAAAGCTCTCTTTAACTTGTTGTTGTTGTTGTTGTTGATGTTGTTGTTGTTATCTATAATTTATATAATTAACCTCCTTGTGCTTCGACCCTGGTCTTACCAGGTTATTGATTACTTCAACACTCCTGCACTTAGAAGAAGACATCAATCTTTTGGTCGTGTCATAGCACTAGCATTCCTTCCTAATTGATAAACCTTATACATCAAGTATAACAATAAACAATAAACGAGAATTCTGTAAGGAAATTGTTGCGATGTCGCTGTCATACAAATTAATTACCCTAGCTTAAATAAACAAGATAGTGTAGAGCAAGTAAGGGGTCGATCCCACGAGGAAGGTTTAGTTCATATTTTTATGTTATAGAATATGCAATTGGGGGGGGGGGATTTTGAGGTTATCTAGGCTATAGTAGAATAAAACAATCAAGATGATGTTATATACATAGTTATGTTGTATGCAGCGAATTAATTTCGCTGTCGAATTAAGTGGTCTGCAGCGAATTAGAATCGTTGCCCAATCAAGTGGTCTGCAGCGAATTAGTTTCGCTACTGATTTGTGTTATTTGCAGCGAAGGAATTTTTGTTGCTGAATTGTGTTGTCAGCAACGAATTGGTTCCGCTGCCAAATGGTGTTGCCTACAGCGAATCAGTTTCATTGTTGAATCGTGTTATCTGTAGCGAATCAGCATTCGCTGTTGAAATTGCGTTGTCTACAACAAATTTATGATTCATTGTCGAAATTGAGTTATTTGCAGCGAATTTGGGATTCACTGTTGAATTGTGTGTTCTGCAGCGAATTTAGGATTCGCTGCCGAAGTTGTATGGTCTGCAATGAATTTGAAATTCACTACCGAAATTTAGTTGTTTGCAATGAATATTAATTCGCTGCCATATTGTGTTTTCTACAGCGAATTTCGGATTCGCTGTCAAAGTTGTATGGTCTACAGCAAATTTCAAATTCGCTGCTGAAATTGAGTTGTTTGTAGCGAATTAACATTCGCTGCTGAATTATGTGTTCTACAGCGAATTTGGGATTCGCTGCCGAAGTTTATGGTTTATAGCAAATTTGAAATTCACTGCCGAAATTGAGTTGTTTGTAGCCAATTAACATTCGCTACCCAATTATGTGTCCTACAGCAAATTTGGGGTTCACTGCTGAAGTTTTATGGTCTGCAGCGAATTTGAAATTTGTTGCTAAAATTGTGTTATTAGCAACGAATTAACATTCGCTACTGAATTATGTGTTCTACAGCAAAATTGGGATTCGCTGTCAAAGTTGTATTGTTTGTAGTGAATTTGTGACTCGCCGCTAGAATTGAGTTATCTGCAGAGAATTAGCATTCGCTGTCGAAAACGTGTTGGCTGTAGTGAAGTAGCATTCGCTATCAAAATTGTGGCACCAGTAGCGAACCAGTTTTCGCTGCCGAACTGTCCGGCCTGCAGCGAACCAGTTTTCGCTGCCGAACTGTCCGACCTGCAGCTAGTCAGTTTTCGCTATCAATTTCTACAATGCCTCCCGGGCAGAATTGACTCAAATGCTTGCAACAATTTCATTGTATGATGGTGTAATATGTGGAACACTTGAATGTGAACATATGGATTCTTGAAATAAGTATGGTGTTGAATGTGATTTAATGATGAAAATATACTGAATTGTGGCATTGATATCTTATGTGAACATATGGAACAGGTAAGTGTTTTTGAAATGATTTACTTATGATGATATATTATTGAATCCTTGATGAATGATGAAACAACAATGAAGTGTCTGATTGAATTCTTGATGATTGTCAAAACGACTATAAAATGTTGATCGAGTTCTTGATGAATGTTGAGATGATGATGAAAATATTAATGTTCTGAAATGACCTGTTTGAGGTGAATATATTATTGCGTTGCGATGAATATTAAACTGACAATGAGATGTTGATTGGGCTATTATGAATTTGGGCTGCTGACAAATGGTTGTATGAGTATTACAAAGGATATATTGTTGTATTTTATTGAATGTAATTATGATGAATGGTTGTGTGAGTATTACGAAGGATCTACTGTTGTATTTTATTGAATGCAATTATGACGAATGGTTGTATGAGTATTACGAAGGATCTACTGTTGTATTTTATTGAATGTAATTATAACGAATGGTTTGCGATGAATATTAAACTGACTATGAGATGTTGATTGGGCTATTATGAATTTAGACTGCAGACGAATGGTTGTATGAGTATTACGAAGGATATGCTGTTGTTTTTTATTGAATGTAATTATGATGAATGGTTGTGTGAGTATTACGAAGGATCTACTGTTGTATTTTATTGAATGCAATTATGACAAATGGTTATATGAGTATTACGAAGGATCTACTATTGTATTTTATTGAATGTAATTATAACAAAATGTTTGCGATGAATATTAAACTGACTATGAGATGTTGATTGGGCTATTATGAATTTGGGCTGCTGACGAATGGTTGTATAAGTATTACGAAGGATATACTGTTGTTTTTTATTGAATGTAATTATGATGAATGGTTGTGTGAGTATTACAAAGGATCTATAGTTGTATTTTATTGAATGCAATTATGACGAATGGTTGTATGAGTATTACGAAGGATCTACTGTTGTATTTTATTAAATGTAATTATGACGAATGGTTAAATGAGTATTACGAAGGATCTCCTGTTGTATTATACTGAACGTTAATTATCATGAATGGTTGCATGAGTATTATGAGGGATCTATTGTTATATTATATTGATCATTAACTGTCATCAATGGTTTGATGAGTAATATAAAGGGTACACTGTTGTGTTATACTGAATGTTAAACTGTTATGGAATGTTTGTTTGTGTATTACAAAGGATATGTTATCGTGTTTACTGAATGTTAAACTATTACGAGACGTCTGTACGAGTATTACGAAGGGTTTACTATTATGTTACAGTGAATGTCAAATTGTTATGAATCGTTTGAATGAGCAATTCAAAGGATATTACCATGTTATAGTGATCTCATAAACCGCCTCTAGAACGTTTGATTGGTTGATGATTAGCTTCGGCTAATGACATCCGAATGGATGACCGGGACAAATGTTTGATTAGCTTTCGAATGGATGATCGGGATAATTAATTGATTAGCTTCGGCTAATGGCATCCTAAGTGGATGATCGAGATAAATGTTGACTAGCTTCGGCTAATGGCATCCGAGATGGATGATCGGGATAATTAATTGATTAGCTTCGGCTAATGGCATCCGAGATGGATGATCGGGATAATTAATTGATTAGCTTCGGCTAATGGCATCCTAAATGGATGATCGAGATAAATGATGATTAGCTTCAGCTAATGACATCCGAATAGATGACCAGGATAATTGATTGATTAGCTTCAGCTAATGGCATCCTAAATGGATGATCGGGATAAATGATGATTAGCTTCGGCTAATGGCATCCGAGATGGATGACCGGGTTGTGATTGTTGATCAGTTTCGGCTAATGGCATCCTAAGTGGATGACCGGGATAAATGTTGATTAGCTTCGGCTAATGGCATCCAAATGGATGACCGGGACAATTGATTGATTAGCTTCAACTAACGACATCTTAAGTGGATGACCAGGATAAATGATGATTAGCTTCGGCTAATGGCATCCTAAGTGGATGATCGGGATAAATGATGATTAGCTTTGGCTAATGACATTTGAGATGGATGACTGGGTTATGATTGTTGATCAGTTTAGGCTAATGGCATCCGAGATGGATGTCTGGGACAAATGTTTGATCAGCTTAGCTAATGGCATTCGAGATGGATGATCGGGTTGTGATTGATGATTAGTTTCGGCTAATGGCATCCATGATGGATGACCGAGTTGTGTTTGATGATTTGCTTTGGCTAATGGCATCCGTGGTGGATGGCTGAATTGATTATATATATAAAAAAATTAGCTTTGGTTAATGGTATCTATAGGAATGACAGGGGTTGATTTCGTGATTAGTTTTTGTTAATGGCATCGGAGACAGATGGCCGAATTTAAATGTTGCAATTAGTTACGGCTATAAATATCCAAGGTGGATAAACAGGTTAAGGTGAAGTATTTAACCCCGATCGATGTTAAACTTTGGCCCCACAACCCCGTGGAGAGGTTAGGCTGTGTGAGTGAGAAAAGTACAGTTAACAAAATAATAAGAGATGTACAATGTATATAAGAAATATAAGAAGGAATCTTCTCGTTCTAAGTTAATAACGAAAAGCAATGACAATGTACTTCTAGATGTTTATTATTATGTTAGATTATTTACAATTCTTGTATCCATGTTATTTTGTAATAGGGACGTCACACAATCAAGGTGCATAGGAAAGCTCGTTCCACATGTTCACATATATTTGAAAGGTGCTATGTAATAGTATAACTTAGCTGTTATGTTGAATATTTGTCATTCGACACTTTTGTAAGGACTTGTAATGGAAATTGTAATAGAGCACGGATGAAGATGTGCGAACATGTAGACATTATGCTATGAATACATTTATGTGGTATTTACTTTTATGAGGATGTTATGTTGTGAAATCACATAAGGATCATATGAAAGAAAGTACTAGTTGTGTAAGATTGTTGATTATAAACTCGTGTTGATAACGAGATTGGAACAGGAATGCAAACACACGAGTATGCCAATATGACGTAATGTAAATGTATGAATATATAAATATAATATTATAGACATGTGTATTGGGTATCTATTGTATGAGAATGTTGTTTTACGAGAACTATATCCCTATGATGCCATGATAAGGAAGGACAATAATTACTAATTCACAAAATGTCATTGCAAGAAGTATCAAAAAAAAATTCCATCGATTTTGGCCTTGAAAAAGCCGGGTCATTACAATTAGGACCAGGTATGACTGTAAATAAAAATATTAACTCCGGCCTCATACACATCCCAAGTGGTAAGTTATAAACCATGAGTATAACTGGCCAACAAGAATAAGAAGCAGCAAATGACCTGAATATATTAAATCTGTCTGAACATAATCTAAGATGCATGTTCTCTGATTCAACTCAAAAGTGAGGATGCACACAATTAAAGTGTTTCTATGCTTCACCATCGAAAGGATGCATCATCACTCCATCCACTGTGTCATGCGATTGACGTCATGTCATGTGCCCAATAGTCTTTGGTGACATGAATAACCTCTACAGTCTAGGTATGATTGGATAGTATCTAAGTTTTTTATATGCTACAAGAGTCTTTCCCTTGCTAGTTTTAAGTTTATAATGGGAATACCCACATGTTCTGCACTTAGTCAACTCGGCATTTTCAAGATAGCACATCATGTAGAAGTTTGGACACATGTCAATTTTCTAATATCCTTGACTGAGGAGTTTTATTATAGACTTAGTAGCATATAATTTCTCTTTTAGCTTATTCCTTTTAGGTAAAATGCCTTTCGCCCATTTGACAATTTTGTCATAACCGACCTCACTCAATCCATATTCCGACTTGATGGCAGACACATATGCAACGGTCGATAATTTACTATGATTTGTGCAGTCATCCCATAATGGTTCATCAGAATCTTTCAAAAGATCAAAAAACCTGGTCACATCTGCATTAGGTTCTTCATCTATGATTGGACATTAACCAGTATGACCCTGATTCATTCTCATCGCATCTTTATCCATAGTCCTATAAGGATTACTATTGTTATTTACAACTTTTTGCATGTTGTTAACACTAAAAGTTGACCCGATCATCCTTTCTACCATGGTCTCGTGAGGGACAAATGGTTCTTTATGTGCATTCCTACACAGGTATTCTTCCATGGATCTTTTGTGTAGAAGATGCATCGTTACAACATCTAGATCAAGAAACTTTTTATTTTTACACCTCTTACATGGACATCTAATATTGCTCGGATTAGATGTTGTGTAATTAATAAAATCCTAAACTCCTTTACAATAATCATCCATGAACGATTGTCCATGACTTCTATTGAACCTACATCAAATGATGATGACAACATGTATTAATTAACTATGTTAACTGAATAAATTTGTAAAAATATTGGTTTAGCTCAAGATTATCTAACCTACTTTAATACTTCTCTTAATTCATTATCAATTATTTACATACATACAAATTTGAACACATTTACGGAAATTACAAAATATAAAATGAACTCGTTAAATAAGTCATTATTTATTTCATCACAACACACTTAAGTCAGTAATTCGACATAAGTTTCAACAATTTACAAACAAATATAATTTTACAAAATCTAAAACAAACCATAACATGTATAAAATTATAAATCCATACAACAAGTTTGTTTGAGAAAAAACAATAAAACAAGTAAACACCCATACAAAATACATGTGGGGGGAGGGGGCTGTTTGTTTTGTTGCAAAGAGGTTTTTTAAGGAAGAAAGAGAAATAAGGGAAGGTCGATGGTCATGTCATATATTAACTATTACCGATGGATTTACCGATATAATTTTTTTGTTTGTCAATCCATCAACAATGTTGTTAATATAAGTGACACGTAATTGTACGGGCTTCCCTGTTTGAATCCAAATGTAATTTTATCGGTAATGGCGTCCGCAAAAACTTACACGTCATCGTACTGTTTGATTTTTAAAAATTTCTTCTATTCCGAATGGGATTATCTCAATATATACCAATGAAATATTTATGTCGGTAAATACTGATGGAGTTAGCGATGAAATAAATTAGTTTGTAAAGATCACCCCAAAATATTGACGGATGTTTCGTCGGCGATTTCGTTTATATTCGTAGATTTTCTAACAGTGAATAATAAAAATAAAAAATAGTAACTAGAATTTTAGTGTTACATCAAGATTTCAGTTATTTCGAGTTTTATTGTCAAGATTTTTTTAATTATAGATATTACTAAATATAGGTGATCAAGATATAAAAAAAAAGATTATAATTTATCATTGTTTACTTTTTACAATTACTATGTATATAAAAAAAATCTTTTAAATAAAATAATACATAAAATAAAATATTTTTTTTCATATAATAGTATTTAAAATCTTGTAATATAAGAGTAATTTTAGCAAGACAAGAAATTTTAATTTTATAATATAAAAATATAAATATTAGTTTCTAATATCCAATATTTTATCACGTTTTTATTTTATTTTATTTAGAGCTTTTCTTTCAAGAGTTTTAGATTATAGATATTGTTGAATAAGTACTAAATACAATTCTTAGATTATTATGTATCATATTTTTATTTTCCCAATCATTATTAATATTTTGAAAAATGACTCTTTTAAGTGGCCATACTCTGAATTTCTATTCATCTCAAAATTCAACTAATTATTAAACTAGATCCTAGTTATTTTTTTTACAAGATAGCATTGATTTATCTTATGTTATTTTTTTACTATTTTAGATAAAATAAATTATACCTTCTAAAAAACTTTACTAATATTAGAAAAACAATTCCTTAGTAAAAAGATGAGATAAGATTTTTATTTGCACCTATATTTTTAATATTTTCCTCAAATTAAATAAAATAAAAATCATTTAAATAAAAGGACTTGTGAAAATATAATGCTAATTATCATGTTAAAAGTTAATAGAATCCTAACTAAATAAAATTTGTATTTATACCAAGCCCCTTAAATATTTTGTTCTATATATAAACTTTATCTGAACAAATATTTTTTTTTTTAAAAAAGTAACTCATAAATGTTTATTGTAATATGGGATTAATTTTAGTATATAAAAAATTTTAAGTTTTTAATATAAAAAGATAAATATAGAATTCCACCTAGATCTATCTCAAGGCACATCTATTTTAGAAGACTTCGAGTCATATTATTTTTTTAAAAATCAATTTTGTATTTTTTTTAAATGTTTTTTTAATAAATGTTTATTTAGTTTAAATCCTAGGTCCGCCCTCAATTTTATTTAGAATGAATCGCTACTCTTTGTTCCAGTTTAATGATGGAGTCGGTTGGAGAATCTAATCTCTAATAATATTATAACCAATGTTATCAATTCTATTAGCGTTCTAATTTTTTAATTGAAATAATATATTTTGATTTTGGAATAATTTTACATGTTGTTTTGAGGTTGTGAAATTCAAATTTAAATCTAGAATAACTTAAAATTATACAATTTAAATTTCAAACAAGGAGTTGAATTAAAATAACCTGATTGACTCAACGGGTTTTAAAACAACCTAAACGAGTAAAAAAGTAGTTGGATTAAAAAAATTCAAAACATCTTTTTTAAAAAAATATTGAGATGATAATATATTGGATCAATATGGGTCAACCTAAATTAACTTTTTAAATTCACGACCCGGCTCATGAGACTATGATAATCTCAAATAAAACAAATCAAAATAAATTATAAAACTCAATTCTCAATAAACCTATTGTTGAATAATGAAATTGAGAAAAATTCAAACTAAAAAAAAGAATTAATAAAATGATCTAATTCTACTTGGGTTAACTCATAAAACTCATGACTCGGGTCATGAGACTAGGATAATTTTATAAAAAATAAATTGAAACAAATAATAAAGTTTAATTTTTAATTAACTAAATGTTGAAGATGTTAAATGATAAAACTTTTTTTAAAAAAATCAATTAAAAAAATAAAAAAAAATTGAGTCAACTAGGATAAATTGTTAAATTTGTGACATGGATCATAAAATTGAGATAACTATAAAAAAACAAACCACAATAAAATTATGAATTCCAATATTCAATAAATCAAATGTTAAATAATGAAATTAAAAAAAAATATAAATTTTTTTATTAAAAAAATAATATTTGACCGGAACATTACCGGAATAAAACTAGAATTTTTCAAATGAAATTTCTAGAATGAACCGATATTCTAAATGAAATGAATTTTTTTCTAGTTTGTTATGTTTTTTAAACTGTAATGTGATATATTAGTAGTTCCGACATAACTTAACCGAAATTGACAATCTATATAAAATAAAAATAAAAATAAATAAATAAATAAAATAAAAATAAATAAATAAAATAAAAATAAAAATGTGTATAAAACAGCGTTAACGAAAGCATTATTTTAAGGCACTAAGAAAAATAAAACCTGGGCTTTCTCTAAGCCTAAGAAACCTTTACTTATATCGAAAAGAAGGCCCGAAACCATTTTGCCCCGCTGTGAGCTTCTTTTTCTCTCTTTTTTTTCTTTTCCAAACAAACCCTACTTATCTTCAAGGTTTCCGGCTTAAACCCCTTCTTTTGGTTTTTAATTTTGTTTTCAATGTTTTTGTTTCTATGCGTAGTTTGATAAATCATTTATTTTCTTTTGCTATTAACACAGGCGAATGATTTGTAGTCGAGAAACGAGAAATCATTTACTTGTGTAGAGAGAAAAGGAGAAATGGCAAGCCAAGCTGCAGCTAGCGCTTTTAATGGCAACATGAAGGTACTTCCTTTTTATATTTAGTGACTCTTTTCTCTTTGTATTCCTTTCATTCATTTTCCGTTGAAATTCAGGTTCTTTCGTCCCAAACTCGTAGAGAAATTAACTTTCATTTTCAGCACACCAATTGTTCGTAAAATGTATTGTATGAGTTTAAAATGCCTCTATTTTTGTCTTTTTTACGATTTTATTTATATATTTGCCGCCAGGAATGCTTTTATGCCTGGTGTCTTCAGAGTTGCATTGCCTGCAAACTTAATCATTCAATAGTGTATGAAAATTAGATATTCTAGTTTTTTATGTGGTCAATTTTGTTCTTTTTTATGTGGAATTATTTTGACCGCTAATTATTACCTGAACTACACTCACTGATCATCACCATCTCTACATCATCTTCACAGTGATCCCATCAAACAACTCTAGTAAAGCCGAGTATTGTGACCCCTCCAAATTGAGGGTTTTTCCAAATCAAGTCAGATGGGCTGCATAGTGTTTCCATTCAATCTTTAAAGCTCCAAGTACATAGCCTGGCCACGAAATATTTCAGTATTGTGATGTGCGCTTCACGTCCCTGACATCTGGCCATTTTAGATGCCAATACTTTAACATGAGTAAAGGCAGGACTTTACACTTGGGACTATAGTCATGCAGTATAGTGTTCTTGAGCTCTTGCTCAGCTCTTTGCTTGAAAACCTTGATGTTGCCACCTTTTCCTGCCATTAAGAGGCAGGGTTCTTGACCTGCAGTAACTTGCAAACTCTTTACTGATTTTGTAACCAAGCTGAAACATTCATTAAGAAAAAAAACTGAATTTCCAAACCCAAAAAACACCTTTTTTAAAAAAGAAAAACATAAAATTTAAAATTTAAATGACAAATATAAATGATTTTTCTAATAAGAGACAAAGGAGAGAAACATTCACGTAATATACTTGCTTGATGGATTCTTTATGTACTTTTAGTGCAGATGACAAAGCACGTGTTTAACATTTATACCTGTGGTTTTATGAATTGATAATTGGCATTGGAATCAATAATAGAAACTGCTGTTCTGTATGTGTTCTTACAGAAAGCACTTGCTGGCCTCAAACGTATTAATCTGGAAGGTCTGCGATGGAGAGTATTTGATGCCAAAGGCCAGGTTGGATCTGTATTTTTTTCCGATATGCTGTTCCAAGATATTATAGATTTATTATGCTTCAGAATTTTCCTGTAATAGCCAACTTGTATGGGAGATGAGGTAATTCTTGGATTTCAACGAAGATACTCGTTTATTCTACTGTCATTTGGGAAAATAAAAACCAGAGTCCATCAGCTAATAGTTTGTGTAACAAGCTTGGCAAAGAAGTAGGATTTAGTGAAGGAAATGGTCCCACTATTTCTTTTTCTTGAATATGCATTATCTTGCTAGATTTGAACTGGTTTATACTACCTTTTCTTTTCTTAGTTCTTTAAGTTTGAAATTGTAACAGTACCTGCTTTCTAATAGGTTCTTGGAAGATTAGCATCTCAAATATCAACAGTCATTCAAGGCAAGGATAAGCCAACTTACGCCCCTTATCGTGATGATGGTGATATTTGTGTTGTGCTCAATGCAAAGGATGTCTGTGTAACCGGGAGAAAAATTACGGATAAGTTTTACCGCTGGCATACTGGGCAAGTATCATAATATTTTCTATCTCTGAATTCCAAGTTAATGTGGAATATGGAACATCAAGAGGATAAGTGATCAACAATCATCTTTTCTGGTTTTCACTCCACAAACCAAAATTTTCATGGAATGTAAAATAGCATGGGGAAACAAATGATCTTATCATCAACTTAATTGTTGGGCATTAATCACTGTAATTAAATCTCCTTGGTATCAAAGGAGTAAACATTATAGAAGAGGAATATGAAATTTCCAAGGACTTTTAACTGTCAATGAATATGAGATACTTTTACTTTCCAATTTTGAGACGTAGACAAAGGGACCAAATGCAGTTTCAGATATATAGTTTTCCCATGCCACTCAGCTTTTGTCATCTTGTATTGAATTCCTGTGTTGATTGATTATTTGTTTTCTGCAGGTATATAGGACACCTCAAGGAAAGGAGTTTAAAAGATCAGATGGCCAAGGACCCTACAGAAGTGATCCGAAAAGCTGTTCTGCGTATGCTTCCAAGAAACAAATTGCGTGATGTGCGTTACTCCTTTCTATGTTTTGATGTCTTTCTTCTGTTGAAATGATTAATTCTCACTATTTTCCTTCTTCCCTCTAACACATTCCCCATCAAAGTGAATCTATAGGGATACTTGTCTTAGTAAGGTTTAGCATTTGCCGCACTTGATTGCATGTAGCTGACAACCCTTTCTGCATTTCTAAAAGGCAGGTAGATAAGATGATTAAAACACTATTGTCACTTTCCTACCATCTAGAAAAATTATTGTAGGCAATTTGGGATGTAATGGAATGAAAAAAAACATAATGAATTTTTCTACTGCTTTAACTAGCATTTCCAATAAAAGAGGAGTTTCAATCTTGCGTGCTAAAAATATCCCATGAGAAGCATGGGCTACTGGTTACTAACATTGTTTGATTCAGAAATTTTCACATGGTTTCTGTAGACAATTTTTTTTATGTATCCTTTGAAATAAATGGAGACCTGATTGTTGATTTATCCTGGGATTTATACCCAGTTCAGTGATTTTCTTAAAAATTGCAATCAGAGCCCTTTTTCTCTTTTTGGATACACAACTAGATTATTTGATGTGCTGTATGCGCTGCAGGTTTGTTTAAGTGATGTTGGCTTTATGTATTTGTTTGAGAGGACATTGGTTTTATTAATTTTAAACATTTAGGTTGAACTCTCTCTGATAAAACTGCCTTGACAGTATTAATTTTTGGGCACAGGATAGAGATCGGAAACTAAGGATTTTTCCTGACAGTGAGCACCCCTTTGGTGATCGGCCTCTTGAACCATATGTGATGCCTCCCCGACAAGTGCGAGAAATGCGACCTCGTGCTAGAAGAGCCATGGCTCGAGCTCAGAAAAAGGCTGAGCAACAGGAACAGGGTGGTAATGATAAGAGAAAAGGCAAGAAGAGAGAAGTTGAAGCAGAATTGACCGAGTGAAAAGTGGGCACAGCTTATTTCCATATCTGGCATTCAATGCATCCTTATTTTGGATGTAACAGCCATAATGTGGTCATAGATCACCAACTGCTTGCAATGGCAGCATTTCTTGCCTGGTTCTTGTCATTCCTTTTAGGTTTACAGACATTGTGAACGTGTTTTAGTTGAGCTGTTGAAAGTTATATCATTGGGAAGTGAAGCTATGGACCTTTTCTCCTTTCGGAAGAGAACAGATTTTCTGAGCAGATACCTCTACTTTTTTTTTTTTTTTTTGCCTTTTCATTTTCATGACCGACAATTCTGCAACGAAAATAGAAAGTTACAAGGTCAGCTCATAAGTGCATGGCAGGAAATGAAGAAGAAATTAGAAAGGATTTTAGAAATCATATAGGTCATATAGACATTCAGGCAGAATAGGCGGGGGCAAATGCTGCAATGTCGTAATTAACCATCCTTGTGCTTATCAGTAAACCTAAACTTGTCGAATCTCCATGCTCTAACTAAAGCAAGCTGCCCAAAAGGATCCCATTGCCACACAAGAGGCGAAGACGAACCATATGCCCAATATAGCAACTGGTTGACTGTCCTTGTAACAAATATAAAAATGGAGATACCTGTCAAAAACCAATTTTCAAATAGCACTGAAACATAGTTGTTCTTTTCGGGTGAGAACATACCACAAGATAAAATAAGATAGAAATTATAGTTTCCCTTTTCATTTCTTTCCAGTGCTTATTAGTACCTTAACTTCAACCAACTATTCGGATATATAGCTGAAGAGATTCTACTACAATGGTTACAAAATCAATTTTACTGCAAAACAGAATGGAAAAACTAATGCCTAATACTACCCCCCATCACTGGTTGACGTGGTAAAGCCCCTCACATGAGTTGCTCTGGTTCCTACAATTAAGCCTTCGTGGGTTTAATGATCAAGTTTGTCTTGGTCTTACGCCTGCATTTCCTTCACTATACTTGAGATTCAGCTTTGTTGCTCTCTCAGACCTCTGTGGCTTATCAATACCCCCAAGGAAGTGGAACCTTGTCCTCAAGGTTCAAGTTTGGAAACTGGTGAAATAGCGACTCGGTCACTTCCCAGGTAGCTTCCTCCGATGGTAAGTGTTTCCATTTCACCAGACTCTTCGCAAGGAACTTACCGCCTTGCTTCACCCAGCGATGATCAGTGAGAGTCTTAGGCTCTAATATGATCTCACCACCATCTGAAACTGGCAGAAAGTCTATGCGTGTCTCGGTTGCATCTCCCACATATTTGTTCAGTAAGGAAACATGAAAGACATGATGGATACGCGCACCCACAGGTAACTGCAATTTATAAGCAAGCCCACTTTTTTAAGAATTTGATAAGGACCAAAGAATCGGCTTCCCAATTTCTAGTGTGCTCTTTTGAAAGCGGAGCTTTGCCGATAGGGCTGTAGCCTGAGAAACACCATATCACCTTCTTGAAAGGACACATCCCGCCGCTTCTTGTTAGTGATCTATTTCATGCGATTGGTTGCAGTTGCCAAGTGGTGTTTAAGCTGTAGCAGAAGCTCATCACAAGTCAGGAGATTTTGTTCAACATCGTGAACTGATGTTGATCCATCAAAATATATATATATATATATATATATATATATATATATATTTATTTTTGATTTACGTGGGGTGTCCGGGCCAGCTTGCGCGCACCACGACTATTCCCCATGTCCCACTGGACATCCTGCAAGCCCAGGGGCAGGTTAGGCACCGCGGGGGTGACAGGCGTGCACATAGAGGGTCGAACCCGGGACGGGGGCGGAACAAGTCACACGGTTGACCACAGCAGCTAGGCCCTCAAGTGCTCCATCAAAATATTTTGGAAGGGATGGTGGTGGTCGGCCATAAAGTGGGTATGGTGTCATTCCAGTCGATGCATGGAAGGTGGAATTGTACTAGAACTCTGTCCATGGTAAGAAGGAGTGCCATTTACGGGGCCATTGATGGACGAAGCTTCTTAAATATTGTTCCAGACAGCGACTGACTATCTCTGATTGGCCATAGGATTGGGGGTGGTATGCCAGAAATTTTAAAAAATTCTTGCCAAAACTTGTTGATAAAGATGGGATCCTGTCACTGATAATAGACTTAGGCATTCCATGTAATTTGACCATGTCTTCAACAAATATTTTACCCACCATTTTAGCCGTGAGACGGTGAGATAATGATATAAAATACGTATATTTACTCAATCTGTCCACCACCATAAAAATTGTGTCCTTGCCATAGAAAATCACCAGGCCTTCCATAAAATCTATAGTGACATGTCCCATACTTGACATGGAATTGATAAAGGCTGTAATAGTCCTGCCGGTGGCAATGTCTCTGTTTTAGTTCTTTGACATATGTCACAGCGCTTCACATAATCTTGGACAGTCTTGTGCATTGTAGGTCAATAGAATTATATTGCCAATTTTTTAAAAGTGCGTAAGACACTAGAGTGGCTCCTATGCAAGTAAAACTTTAAATAGTGCTCAAATGAATTACACCATCACTAAAAAAGAATTACTTGTAGTAGTATTTACATGTAAAAAATTCAGGTCTTATCTTGTTGGCTCACCTCTTGTTGTGTTTAGTGATCATGCAGCATTGAAATATCTTTTTTCTAAGAAAGATTCTAAGGCTAGATTAGTGCGGTGAATTTTGTTACTTCAAGAATTTGATATCACAATCAAAGACAAGAAAGGCACTGAAAATGTTGTCGCAGATTATTTGTCAAGATTAACAACAAATTCGAGATCTGACATCACACCAATCGATGACTACTTTCCTAATGAATCTTTACTTTCTGTCTCTACAATGCCTTGGTTTGTTAATATTGTTAATTTTCTTGTTTCAAGACAATTGTTAGCTCATTGGAGCACTCAAGACAAAAAAACGTTCTTGAACGAAGCGAAGAACTTTTATTGGGATGACCCTTATTTATTCAAATATTGTAAATCCCGAGAAAAAAAATAAAAAAAAGGTTGGATTAAATTAAAGGAAATAAACTAAACTAAAAGGAAGTGGGGGCAAAACGAATACACTTAAAGAAAATAGAGCCTAAATGCAAATAAGAATAATTATAGAGCATAAGTACTCCTCTTCTCACCAAAAACAGATCTGCAGATAACGTAAAGAAAGAAAAGAGGGAGTTTTTATATTCATTTTTACAAATCAAGAGAGAAACACTAAAATTTCAAAAACCCATCCAAGATTAAGGGTTATAAGTAGAATAAACACTGGTGGGAAAGGGATTAACAAGAGAAATTGAACAAGAAGAGAAGAGGGGAGGGCCGACTGTCATTAAAAAGAAAAGGAGGGATCGAAATCTTGATTCGTACCGGGTAAGGTATTCTAAACCTGCTCGTATGAGTCATTTCAAGTCGATTATGAATTGATACCTGGATGTTAATTTATAGATCTGAGTTCTTAGACTTGAATTGAGGAAAAAGTATGAGTTGCTAAATTAAAGAACTTCATATGTTGTATGTAAATGGAAAGATTGACGAATCTGGACAGTTTCGTCTCTTGACTTTCAGAGAGATTTCAGGTAGAAGGATGAAGGAATTAGGATCAGGTTCCTCATAGAAATTGTAGGTTTGGATGTTGGCTAACTAATGAAATTGGTCTTGCTCAATTTGGAGTTATAGAACTCCAGCTATGGGTCACTAACCGAGACTGGGTCATGACAGACCTTATAGGGTAGTAGGTCTGGTTCATTGATGAGAAATTTTGACTGTCGTAGAGGTAGAACTGGGTTCTCCTTCCTTAGAGAACTTGTAGTCTCATGTCTTAGCTTTCCAACAAGACTAATCTCGCTTGAATTAGAGTTCTATAACTCTAGATATAGTTAAAAATCTGAGAAGAGGTCGGAGAGTAACAGTTCAAAAAATAAGATAGTAACAGTTCAAAAAAATAAGACAACAACAATTCAATATCTAGACAATAACAGTTCAAAAATGAGACTGTAACAGTTGAATGTCTAGACAGTGACAATTCAGGATTTAAACAGAAACGGTTAATATATATATATATAAGGAATGATAACTGTGGTTGGACAAAGAGTGACAATACTAATGGCTGAAATGAGAAAAACATAAAATATTAAGAAATGACCGAAAGAAAGACTTATTGGTTGTTGATATGGTTATAATAAAACATATCCTTGAGTGAGGAAAATTTATAAGATAAACCTGTGAATTGCAAGAGGGACCACAAGTGTGGTGCTGCAGCAGCAGAGGAGCACGAGTAGAGCTTCTATTGTAAGTATGTGAATCGCACCTATACTTCCTAGTTGATTCCATGATTTATTTATATTACCAATGTGAAATGTGAATTACTGAATGTATGTGTATTCAAGTTGAAAACTTGTTGTGTGAATTGTCAAATGATGAAATTATCGCCGACAAAAGAAATATGAGATGTGTGATTTGAGGCGTAAACTAGCATATATTTATGTATGTTAGGATCCCGGGTAAGGGGATCGCCACGATTGGACTAACATACATTTAGTGTATGTTAGGATCCCGGGTAAGGGGATCACCATGTATTGGCTAGCATACATTTAGTGTATGTTAGGATCCCGGGTAAAGGGATCACCTTGCATCGACTCTTATGAGGTGATGATGATGATACCAGTGAAATTGGTATCGGTAATGTGATAAGCAAGAATAATCATGGTTGATCTCATAAAGTCTGGAATGAAAGTTGAAAGTGGCTGAGGGAACAATTATTAATAGTTGAATAAGGAAGAGATTCTAATAAAAACGAGAAGGGAGAAGCAAAGGAACTATGAATGCATTTTACCCTTTTGAAATTGTTAGATATTCGTGCTGTTATATTTATTATAATATTCATCTTTCAATAATATGTATTTGTTTCAGGATCATCACATGCACGACAGGAGTAGACCCTAGCTTATGTTCCTTTCTTGTAATCTAGATTCTAGGGGAGTATACCTTTGTATTTTGTAAACATAAAAATATTTGTATAATTAATGTTTAAACTTGATTGAATGAATTTAACCCTGTGGTTCATATAACCATATTTCATGTTTATGCATTTATATTTATTTATTTTTATCCATCCATAATGATATTTGTTATATAATGCATATCATAAATATTGTGGTTGATAGGTGTGAGTATAAGTGTGGAATTGAAACCCAGGATGTTTGGGTCAGGAATTAAGTTATGAGATGCGAGCTATTAGACGTGTAAACAGATTCCATGTCAATAATTTGGAACCTTCCGGTATAGGGGGGACTCCGTCGAAATTTCGGTAGATTTTAATACGAAGACCATGAATATATATATATACACATAAAAAAAATTTAATTACTCTGTTTTTTGATTAGCATGAGATTGTCGTTTTATCCCGGAATGGAGGATGTTACAAATATTGTCTTGATCAAATATTTCAAAGATGCATTCCTGACAATGAGGTAAGTAGTGTCATTAAATTTTGTCATTCTAAGGCATGTAGGGGTCATTTCTCATCAAGAAAAACAACTGCAAAAATCTTACAAAGTGGATTTTACTGGCCCACTATGTTCAAGGACTCACTTGCATTCTGCAAGACTTGTGAGAATTGTCAAAAGTTGGGATCTATTTCAAAACATCACATGATGCCTTTAAAACCTATTCTTGTCATTGAGATCTTTGACTGTTAGGGTATAGATTTCATGGGTCCATTTCCTCCATCATTTGGTTTCTCATATATATTAGTCGCAGTAGATTATGTTTCAAAATGGATAGAGGAAAGTCGAAACAATGACCATAAAACAATGATAACGTTTTTTAAAGAAAATATTTTGAGTCGATTTGGAATCCCTCAAGCCATGATAAGTGATGGTGGAACACATTTCTGCAACAAGCCATTTGAGTCTTTAATGAAGAATTATGGAATCACACACAAAGTTGCCACCCCTTATCACCCTCAGACAAGTGGACACATAGAACTTGCTAATTGGGAGATCAAACAAATCTTGGAAAAAACAGTGAATCCTAATAGGAAAGACTGGTCTTTAAGACTTAATGATGCATTTTAGGCTTACCGTACTGCTTTTAAAACATCATTAGGTATGTCACCTTATAGGTTGGTCTATGGAAAACCTTGTCACTTGCCTGTGGAACTTGAACATAAAGCTTATTAGGCTATTAAAGTTTTTAATTCAAACCTTGATGATGCCAGTCAGCTGCGAAAATTACAAATCAATGAGCTTGAGGAAATAAGAAATGATGCATATGAAAGTTCAAGAATTCATAAAGCAAGAATCAAAGAGTTTCATGACAAGAAAATATTGAGAAAAACATTCAACGTTGGTCAAAAAGTCTTGCTTTATAATTCTCGACTCCATTTATTTTCTAGAAAACTAAGATCAAGATGGAGTGGTTCCTTTATTATGAAACATGTGTATCCATATGGGGCCTGTGATATCGAGAATCCAAAGAATGACAATGTTTTCAAGGTAAATGGGCATCATTTGAAAGTTTACTTTGATAATTTTTCAGTTGAAAATGACTCTATTGAATTAAGTGATCCTATATATAAAGATTCATTCCTTTTCTCACGTTGTTTTTGTGTTTCTTTTTTGTGTGAATTTTGTTTTGCTAGTCTCTCTCAGCCCGGTCAAATGGCGAATAATGGTACTCCGTGACTCTTAAGTTGGTTCTTTCAGTTTCCCATAATAACTGATATCTATGTATATATTTGTGCAATTCTTTGCTCTTTCTCCTTTCTTTGCATCTCTTCTCCAATTCTCATTTGAAAATGGACACCACTCTTAAAAAATTGAAAAAGTATTTTCCCGCTTTGCCTCCAAATGCGATTGCAAAAATTTACTGTGCTAGGTGTGCAAGATTGAGGTTGTTAATGAATCATGGAATTCCTGAAGATATTCGCTGGCTAATTGAAGCAAAGGTCCGATTATCAGGTGAGTCCTCCAATTCTTTCATTTCATACATGCCTGGAACAGGTAAAAGCACTTTTGCAAAGGAACGTCTTGCAAAACGGCTGAAAGTCTATCATCGATGTGCTAGATGGACTTGTAATGAACAATGTTGTTCTTTAGGAATGGTATCTATAAACTGTAAACATAAAATACAATTCATTAAGGATGGCCTAAGTAAGGAGTCTTTAGATAATCTTCTATTAACTCTTGAGACGCACCCTAGTAGAGATGTGCATCGTGCAATTCATGATTTATAGCCACAATTCCATAAAGAACATGCTCGATATAGTCTTGGGAATTTGACTAAAAAAGATCATGTTTGCCAGTTTTTAAGAAAACTGGATGGGAAGCCTATCCCCGACCCATAGAGGGCGTTTAAGCCGTTGGTGAACGTAAAACCAAGGGAAGATGTAAGCCACAATCATAACTACCTGTACATACACATGCTTTTTCAAAAAAATAAAATAAAATAAAAAGAAAGAGTGAGACTCCAGCTGGCCTACATATAGGTGGTATAATTGCTTTTTAAATTTCTCATCTATAATATCTTCTCTTCCTTCCTTTTATTTCTACTTATCCCATACATTCAACAGGTATAGAAGTGTGTCGAAATGACAGGTTCCTCAAGTCATCACAAAAGAAATATTTGCGTTTTCGGTGGATCCTGTCTTGGAAAAGCAAATGAGTTTTTAGAATCAGCAAATCATCTTGGTCGGGTACCAGCTGAGAGAAAGATTCATTTAGTGTATGGGGAGGGCAACCTTGAGTTAATGGGGGATGTGTCAATAGCTGCATTTTTAGAAGGCAGGCAAGTTTTGGGGGTCGTCCCTAAAGCTTTAGTAAAAGGGGACATCATTGGAAAAATAATTGAAGAGGAACTATAGGTCTCCACAATGTTTGATCAAATGAATACAATGTTTAACTATGTTGACGCCTTCATTGCCTTACCAGGTGGTCTGGGCACATTGGAAGAGATCTTTCATATTTTCTTTTGGGCCCAACTACACATTTACCATAAACCAATAGGTTTGTTAAATGTTAATGATTTTTTATGATAATTTGTTGTCTTTTCTTAATCAAGCGGTGGAACAACAATTTCTAACATCTTCGGCATGCTAAATCATAATCTCTACTACTACTACTGAACAATTGATTGACCAACTACAATCTTTCATCCCTATAATTAATCCCTCCATGAGTCGCATAAATTGGTCAACTAAGGAAAGCCTTAAAAAGCTTAGATTGGATTTGAGCCTTCGGTTGTGAAACTTTGTGTCTTTTGGTTTTATTAATAGCATATTATTTTGTTTTGTTATTTCTTATATTTGTTTAAGTGTGTTTCAGGTTTGTTAGTGTTCGTTGTTTCAGGTGATGTCTTATATACTCTATCTTTCTACCTTATGACATTGAGGACAATGTCTCGTTTTGGTTGGGGGGAGAGGGTAGTAGTTGACAAAAAAAAAGTAACCAACTAACTACTTTTGTTTTTAATAAAACTATTTGACAAAAACTGTTATTACTAGGATGACAGAGTAAGGGAGAATTTTATTGACTCTTGAGACGCATCTTAGTAAACATTTTCCAATGGTTATTTGCAATATTCATAACAAGGTCCATCACATACTTCTCTTAAAATATTCAGGTTTACAAACTCTCGCATTGTTATTACTTGATTCTGTTCTTATACTCATCTAACAAGCATTCTTAAACCTTCATTTTCACACACACACACACACACTTTAACATATGATTGTGGGTTGCATATTGGATTATTACATTATTTATGTTCTTTTGTTAAAGGTAACAACTAAGAGAAAGGGATAGTATATAATTTGCAAAAAAAAACAAATATTGATAATATTGATGATAATAAAAACGTAGATAAGTTTGGTTTCTTAGCCTCCCTAACCTAAGCAATTAAGCTTGAAGGGGTGTTTTAACACCTAATACCCTAAAGTCAACTGACTTGGGAGCCATTAGTCCAAAGCTTGTTATATGAGTTAAGGAGAAAAGCTCAAGGGAATCAAACATTGCACTATCTACGTATCAGTATCTGCAACACGAGTTACTAAACTCGTAGGGGTGTCTCAACACCTAATGCCCTAAGACTAATTGGTCTGGGAGTCATTAGCTAAAAGCTCGTTACATGGGTTAAAGATGCATTGTGTTATATGTATATATATTAAAGAAAAGATATAAAAAAAAAAGATAATAATCCTAACCCAAGGAAGTTAACCTTAAACATTAGAACAAAATTTTGTTTTCTTCCAAGAAAAGCTCCTAACTATGTGTTGATATATTGAGCACAAAAGGAAGGTTTATTAATATCTTGATTAAGAAGTATGAAGCAGATAAATAAATCTAATGAGAATTTGTTTATCTGAATAGATTAATGGAAATTGAATGATGAATGCCTTACTTTGTGGAACTTGCAAATTATTTTTCTATTTTAACACTTTAATTACTAGGGATAGTAGTAAGCTGGTTGGGGGGTGTGATTAGTACTTAAAAGTACATTTTTATCAAGGTTTTATATCATCATTTTGCACTTAAAGTATCAATAACTCCTTAACTAGAGCATGTTTTATAATATCATGTCTAATACTATAAGATACCTTTAATTTATGGTAAATATTCATCTTAAATGCAGGCCTATCACATAAATGAAGGGATTGATTAATGAGTTTAACTACTGAAATTGAGAAGACAAAGAGAGGGCTAAGTTTAGAAAAGAGATGTTGGCTTAGTTCAAACTGGAACACTGTTCAATCATTGGGTCATATCTGGAGCTATAGATCTTGGATTTCAGTTTGGTTTATATGGCTAGAAAGCTAAGACATAGGCCTAAAACATTCAAGAGAGCCCAAGACTCAATTCTGCTGTTTGGAAGTCTAAATCTTAGCATCAAAAGAGAAGTCTGAATCTGTCCTGCAGCCCAAATACTATTCAGTGTTCAGCCCATATCTCAAGTTCTAAAAGTCCAAATGCATCGATTCGTTTTTTGTTGGAAAGCTAAGATAATTTCCTAGAACTTTCATGAAGACAATCTGTTCAAATTCTGACGTTTTGTTCAGACAAGAAGATAAAGATTGTCACTAAGTCAAGATGTGGCCACCCACTCAAAAATTAGTCAATAAATCAATAGTTCTGAATTTTGGCCTATAAAAAAAGGCATTTGCCATGCATTTAGGCATCTTGGTTTTCAAATCAATATCACGTTCTTACTCTCTCTCTTTATAATTTTGTAATGCTTAAGTTTTGTTTATATTAATCTCTTGTTTATGCTTTTCATTTCTTTTCCTTTATTTAGTTAACTTATATCTTATTTATGTTCTTATCTTGTTTATTTATGTTTCTCTCTTTCATTATGTTTAACAAAGTTTATTATGTCAAGGTAAAAAGGTTAGACTAATGGTGTAAGAATAAGGATAGTATAAACTCAATATGGACTTTAATGTTTGATACTAATATGTTTTATATTTGTTATCTTGTTCACTTTTAATACTTTGCTTGTTAAATGGTTAATCTAGATTTGTGTTGTATAACCCTTAGTACAACAAATACTTGACACTTTCATAGCCCAACCGTATGGTATAACCGAAACCTGTGCTATGAAAAAAAGTTGATTTGTTATTAACATAAGTTATAATCATGAATCCCTGACAACATTTACAAGTATTAGCATTATTCAAATAAGATAACTAATGTAATCATGTTAACAATTTATAATCCGATTGGAATCTCCTTTGTATGTGGTTTCCAGTTGAGTAATAAAAAGAGTTTATACTATACTTGTTTAAAATACCATTTGTGGATCCTCTAACCTTGATAATTATTTTATCCTTGTTTAATCCTTATATCAATACACATCTCAAAGCTCTCTCCAGCTCCTTTTCTGTTATTATATATTTTTTCATTTGTAGTTTATACAGTTAACCTCCTTGTGGTTCGACCTCGGTCTTGCCGAGTTATTTATTACTTCGACACTCCTACACTTGGGAGAAGACATCAACTCTTTGGTCATATACGTGGAAGTGTTGATGATAGTCTAAAGCCTACTATGGAAAATTATATAGGAAATGGAAAAGGAAAAAAGTATGCTTTAGGAGCAGTATTTGGACCCAATGTAAGTCAAGGTTAATATCATGGTTGAACATTGTGAAATTATCAGGGAAGCGAGAAAGAGTAATAAGCATCACAGATATTATAGTAGGAGCTTATCTAGAGGTGATGATGCTCGAAAGAGAATTGGTACTCAAAAGGGTAAGGAAATTATTGTCAGGTATATTGAAGTAAGAAAGGAAAGGGTCGATGATGAGGCTACTAAAGGTGTGGCCACCAGAACTGAAGATGTGACCACCAAAAGTGTTGTTAACAGACTTAGCAACAGAATTTTTTGAAGTGGTAGGGGACCTCCTACGCCTTTAGCCAATTGAAGTGGATATACAATTGGAATTAAGAGGGCTTAATAGTCCTCTGAAACAGCATGAGGTTGTGAACCTCATGGATAAGTGCTAGTATGCTGAATTTTATTGATGGTTTGTGGAGTGGATCATGGTTCTGATTGCTTTGTCTTTTATTGTTGTCTCTATGCTTGTTGCTAGTTGTCTAGTTTTGTGGTATGCTTGATGGACTTGTTTCCTTCAGCTTGATGCTGTCAATCCATAGTTTTGCTTCTTTTTTTTTTTAGCCTATCATACCTCAAAGGGTCTCTAATGGTAGTTCTTTTACTGATGGATGTTAGCAATTTTTTCCAGCACTACACCTGCCTCAGATCCCAAGCTCTTCAAGTTCTCCTATTGCTGCAATTAGAGTGCATGTTTGTTGCTTGGATTCCAACCATGTTTTTTTAATGGTTTTGCTGGTAGCAGGGCTGTCCCTTTTCATTTGCAGGTTGTTTGTGTTGATGCTGCTTACACGGAAGTTGTTGTAGGGATCTGTTGTAGGCCTAGGGGATACACTGTGTTGCTTTTGTTTCTGGCTGTTGTTGTTCTAACCTGTGTTGAAGTGCATGGGAATGGCTAGATGATGTTATGGTTTGATTGTTGATGTTGCTTGATGGGTTAGTCTAGGTGTGAGCCTGGTTCGGCTGGTCTGGTTTTATGGCTTATTATGTTGTGTTTTCTTTTGATCAAATGTAAGAAATTGGATAGATCAAAAGTGAAACAAAGCTGGAAATCAGTAAGTCAGAATATACAGGCATATACAAATAAACAAGCAAAGGAAATAGGCTCCCTTGAACAAAAAAAAATGATAGCACAACCAATGTGCTTAACAGAACAACAAAAACAACATAGAAAACACAGCCACCAAGGTAGCACAAACCAGCACATAGGCGCCAAGGACAACCAGTAGCATCAATCCAGCTGGAGAACATGAACCCAGCCAGAGAAGTAGCAATGACTCTAGCAATCCAATGAGCAAGCAGCTACCAAGCCACGACAGCCAGAAACAATCCCAAGAGACATCCCTACGCAGAAGGACATCCCAACCAACTACCATCAGGACCACAACATAGCCAATCAAAACGACATTGCATAAAGCTGCAACTAGAGAGAGATGCTCTCCTTCAATTTGAAGTTTTCTCCTCTTGATGGTGCTCTATAGCTTCTGTGTACCCGATTGAAGCCTCTTTCTTCCTTGGCCACTTACGTGGCCATCTATGGTAAGCAATAAGTGTCTCTCCTCTCTTCAATTTAAAAGAAACAAAAATCTGAGTCTTTGTGCCATCTGGCTTTGTTTTTGACATCTAAAGCCCTCTTTGTCTTCGATCCCCATATCCTCAAGCAGAATTCAAATAATCAGTCTAAGGTTGTGCGATCTCCTCATCCTAAAAGTGTGTTCTGGTGGTAGCTTGTCTAGATGTCGGCTGCTTGGTTGACGATCCTTCCATCCTTGAAGACGCCTCTAGTGGTGGTTTGTCTATGACCCTTGCTTTTGCCATGGCTTCTTCCGCTGCTTGCATCTCTAGGATCTTTTGTCCACCTGGTTTTAGTGCTTTGTTTATCTCTGCCAACTCAGGTACACTCTCTATATCCAATGTTGGGCTTTTAAGACTCTGGTTTTCCTGATCTAAGAGTGGTAGGTGTTGTCCTACCCCTCACTCTTGTTCTTTGGTGCTGCTTGTTTGAGGGGCCAGTGCCCTAGCGCATTATGAGGTGGTTTCCCTCATGATTGGTATGTTGTTCCTCTGGTTTTGAAGCCAATATCCTGTGAAGCTGGTCTTCTCTATTTATTTTGTTAATATGTTCCTTTTTTTGTTATGTGTTGTTGGATATGTTGGGTTTGTGTAGCTATTTGGTGTTGGTGGCTACTTTTGTCTGTAGTGTTTGTTTGCTCCTTCACTACATAGCTTAGTCCTGGATAATTTTGGTTTGCTAGAGGATGCCTCCTCGTTCTGGATGTTTGTTATTGGGATTCTTCTTTGAGGCTTGCTATGATTATGTTGGCCTTGTTGTCCTGGGTCTGATTGTTGTCTCCTAATACATGTCCCTGTTTGATATGTGATTAGTAGCTGCTATTGATCCTTTCTGCTTGCTAGAACTGTTTGTGCCTTCCTTCTCTAGCCTGTTGCTTCTGGCATATGCTAGTTTGGCTTGTGTGCTGTTGAAGGCTCTCTCTCAAGGTCTCCCTGGATGGGGTCTTATTTGCTGGTCACTCCTAATGGGTGGAAGAGGTTACTGGTGTTTTATTGCTGCTTCCTTGTCGTCCCTGCCACTCAGGGGACTCTCATCCCTTGCATGTACCTATGGGAGTGCAGGTTGCGGCTGCCAGGAATGGTTTTTGGCTTCATTGGTTACTTCATCCTTTGCTGGAGTGAGCTTGGTTAGCTTGTTCTTTACTGTGTTCCAATGAAAGTTATTTCTGGGTTTGTGCTACTTTGCTTCTGTAAAGTTGGTTTGTTTGCTGGAGTCGCGTGCTACTAGCTATATACTCTAGTGATCTTGTACTGGCTTACTCTGTTGCTCTCAGTAGCTGGTGCTGGTTTGTAATTGCAATGAAGGTTGTCTTCTAGAGTTAAGGGATATGCTTAGTGAGTTTGTTGTCTTTCAGTGGTGTGAGCTCTATGTTGGGATGTTGGTAAACCTTTGTTTGGTTTCTTCATCTTGCTGGTCCTATTGATTGATTTTGGTGGTCTCTTTGTCTGCCATCTTTGTATAGATTTCTAGTTGATGACTATCTGATCGGTTCTGCTCCCATTGTGAGTTGTTGGTTGCTATGGCTACTTTGTTTGAGAGCAGCTATGGGCATGCTGCTGTTTTGTTTGGACTTTGTCTGTCTAGGTGAGGCTCTCTCCCCATGTTCAGATTGTATGCTGCAGGTCTGATTCGACTAGCATCTCTAGATAGCTGCTCTGGACCCCAACAGTTTGGGTAAGGCTCTCTCCCCACATGTTTGGACTGCTGGTTCTCTGTCACTACTCTGCTGCCAATGGTGCAGGTTTGGTCTGCTGGTGACGATATGTGGATGGTTTCACATGACTACTTGGTATAAGGATCCATTTGGGTGAGGTTCTCTCCCCAAATATCTGGTCCCCTTGCATGTTTGTTATGCTGAGCAACTAGTTTGCTTTAAGGATAACCGGCTTGTTGATAAGGTAGATGCTCATTTGTCTGCTAGGTTGTAGTAGCCATTTGCTTGCTCCCTTACTGTTTTGTAGGTGTGACTTGGGTGCTGGCGTGATTCCTGGTCCCCTGCTTGGGTATTTGAATTGATGACATATTCCTGCGCCTCTTAATGAAATGATTTTGGTTTGCTGGTCTTCCCTATGGGTGAAGACTACTCTAGAATGTTGTCGGTAAGTATTCAGCAATGCGTGGAGTCCTGTTCCAATGGATGTCTGTTGCAGGGCCTGTTCGGGTGAGGCTCTCTCCCTAAATGTTCCCCCATGCCCCACTCCACTGGCATGGTGCTCTGTATGGTATCATATTGCTGCTTTGATTAGGGGTTTGCATGTCTAGGTGAGGTTCTCCCCCCATGACCAGCCTATACGCCCCTTTTGTTCCATATTGGTTCTTCTGCAACGCCTAAGATGTTGCCTTTGCCCAGTCAAGACGTTGCGATATTGGTTCTTCCCTATTAGGTTTGCTTGTTGGTATGCTGGAATGGATTGTGTATTATGGCACTTTTGTACTGGTTTGTGCTGCTCTTGTGACTTGTGCCCTCTAGGCTTGTAAAAGCTGATGTTATGGGTAGACTGTCAAGATTGCCTCTGTTTGTTGCTGTTTGCTACTTTGTTAGGGCTTCGTTTGTTTGGGTGAGGTTCTCTCCCTAATGTCCAGACTATTTAGTCTGCTGGAGCTGATGTATGGCTGGTTCACTACTTTTGATTGGTAAAGGGATTCAATTGGGTGAGGCTCTCTCCCCAAATGCTTGGTTCCCTTGTCTGCTGTTGTTATGGAGTAGCTGGTTTGTTTTTATAGATCGTTGGTTTATTACAAGTTTTGTTGGTGTAGTCATGCGTGATTACTGTTGGGTTTATGCCTGCACTACAGTCCATATTTTTTGATTTGTGGATAACTGGTTTGTTGATAAGGTGGTTTTGTCAACTGCTGCTATCCTTCTCTTCCTGGCAAGAATGTTGCTGGTTCATGCATGGTTGCAGTTACTGGTTGGATATGCCTGTCATTGCTACTAATCTTCTAGGTTGGAAGGATATCCATCTCTCTGCTGCCGCCGGTTCATGAATTTCTAGGCAGATGCTTCCTTTTCTGCTAGGTCTGATTCAGCTGGCCTCTATTTGGGTTAGGTTCTCTCCCCAAAGCATGTTGCTGGTTCCTATATGGTGGCACTAACAGGTAGGCTCATGTTGGAGGTTCTACTTATTATCGCTGCTGATCTGCTGGGTTGGAAGGAGATCCACCTTTCTGATACTGCTGGTTTTTTGGGCTTCTAGGCAAATGCTTCTTTGTCTGATAGGATAGTTCTAATGTATGATTATTGCCATATGGCTTTGATGCTTGTTCAAGGGAGCCTGTTCCCTTTGATTTTATGTTGTATAAGGGAGGCAGTTCCCTTTACTTTCTATTCCGCAAGCTTATCTTGCTATGGTTTGTTCAAGGGAGTCTGTTCCCTTTGCCTGGATATGTATGTCTATTTGTATTGTTGGTTTCCAGCTTGTTTTGCAAGCTTGTCTTGCTATTTTTTATTTATACAATTTTTACATTTGATAAAAAAAAAATGACACTGCATAGAGCAGCATCACAAAGCTAAAGTGGGAAGCCATCAGTTGACTTCCATCCAGTATCTACAGAGCAGGAGCAAACCAACCAAGCACAAGAATGGAGTCACAACAACTCCAGCACACCAACACAACATGCAAAGCATACCAACTGAGGGCAGCAATAGCAATGAGGCCAACCATTCCCATGCAGTCAGCATAGAATGGATGACACGATCAAAGAGTTGATGTCTTAACCCAAGTGCAAGAGTTTCAAAATAATAAATAACCCGGCAAGACCGGGGTTGATTCACAAGGAGGTCAACTATATAAATTATAAATAATATATATAAATTAACAAAGAGTTAAAGAGATCTTAGATTGAGATTAGAAGGACAAAATTTCTCATCTTTGTTTTGCTGACGACTTGATGATTTTTAGCAACGGGGATGTAAAGTCAATTCGTATGATCAGAACGGTGCTCACAAAGTTTCAAGACCTATCAGGTCTGTATCCAAATCCAAACAAAAGTGACATCTTCTTGAGCGGTGTGTTAAATGCTGAGAAGGAGCAAATTATTCATATTCTTGGGTTTAGAGAGGGGGAGCTCCCTATGAAATATTTGGGAGTACCTCTTCTCTCATCCAGACTAAAGGCTGTTTATTGTAAGGGCCTCGTGGATCGAATCACCTCTAAAGTTCGACATTGGACTTGTCGAACACTCTCGTATGCAGGACGGGTACAACTGATTAATTCAGTCTTATTTTCCATACAAGTCTATTGGGCATCTCTCTTTCTCTTACCTGGGCAAGTAATTAAAAATGTGGAGCAAATTATGAAATCCTTTCTTTGGTCAGGTTCAGATATGAGAACTACTGGGGCTAAAGTGGCTTGGGATCAGGTATGTCTTCCAAAAAAGGAGGGGGGGCTAGGAATAAAACGGATAACAGAATGGAACAAGATTGCTTTGTTGAAACACATTTGGAACCTGTGCAATGACTCAGATGGCTCAATATGGTCTACTTGGATCAGATCCACTCTGTTGCGAGGTAGGAATTTCTGGACAATCAAGACACCACAGAATTGCTCTTGGGCTTGGGGAAAGATTCTAAAGCTGAGATCCTTAGCATGGCCGAAGATGAAGTACATCATAGGAGATGGAATGACAACCTCTCTATGGTTTGACAATTGGCATCCTCACAGCCCACTCGCGGATTCTTACGGGGAAAGATTCATCTATGATTCCGGTATGGCCAAGAACGCGAAGGTGAATGTGCTAATTCATAACTCAGAATGGAAAACTCCTACCACCCAAGCTATTGGCTGGCACCCCATTATAGAAGCTATTCCTTCCAATTCTAATCCTAAAATGGGGCAAAAGGATGAGATAGTTTGGTTGGATTCGCCAAATCACAGATTCTCGATCAAAGTAGCTTGGGAACAACTAAGACATCATCGTCAGATGGTTGAATGGCATGACATTGTGTGGTTCAAGAATGCTGTTCCAAGACATTCATTTCTTCTATGGATGGCTGTCCAACAGAAACTCACAACTCAAGATAAACTTCATCGGTTTGGTATACATGGTCCCAATAGATGCTCGCTCTGTCTCCGCAACAATGAGGATCACAACCACTTGTTCTTTGAATGCTCCTATACTAAAGCGATCTGGTGGGATGTTTGTGATAGATGCGACATTCCAAGAATGACAAAAGGCTGGGATGAATGGATTCGATGGGCCACTGTCTCTTGGCATGGCAAGAGTTTCGTCAATTTTTCTCGTAAACTGAGTTTTGCAGCTACAGTGTATCATGTATGGCAAGAACGGAATGCAAGGATCTTTGCTGGAATGTCTAGAACTTCGAATTTGGTCTTTAATCAAATCGAATGTATCATTCGTGATAAGCTTGATTTGATGAGGAATGTCGCACCAACAAATGAAAACAAAAGGATCCAACGAGCTTGGAGGGTGAATACCATAGATTCTTAATTTGTTAGTTAGCTAGTTGTATTGGTTTCCCTAACGAATCCAGTGAGGTTTCAGTGTTATGGTCGGTGGCTAGCTTGTAGCCATCTGTTGTTTTATGTTTCTGTTATCATTGTAAATCTGGGGTATGCCCCTTATAATGTTTGTATCTTCTTCTTTTAATACATACGTCAACTTACCAAAAAAAAGAGATTAATATGAGGATTAAACAATGATAAAAAATAGTTGTCAAGGTTAGAGGATCCACTAATGGTATTAGAAATAAGTATAGTGTATACTCTTTTTATTACTCAACTAGAAACCACACACAAATGAGGTTCCAATCGGATGATTTATCCTTAATAGTTCATTATAAATTTTTAACATGATCATATTAATTATCTTATTTTAGTAGCACCATACTTTTAAATATTGTCAGGAATTCATGATGCTAACTTATGTTAATAACAAATCAAGTTCCTCTCATAACAACGATGTCGGCCAAAGACTATAAAGGATCAAGCATTCATTATACCAAGTGTTATACACACAAATCTAGATTAATCATTTAACAAGTAAGGTATTAAGAATTATTAAGATAAAAAGATAAGACATATTAATAACAAACTTTCTTAGATATAAACATTGAAGTCCATGTTGAGTTTATATTATACATATTCTAACATCATTAGTGAACCCTTTTCACCTTGACATAATTAACTTCACCAAACATAATGAAGAAGAAGAATATAAATAAACAAGATAAGAACATAATTATGATATAAGTTAACTAAGAGTAGCAAAGGAAATGAAAAGCATAAACAAGAGATTAATATAACATGAAAGAAAACTTGAATATTACAAAGAGAGAAAAGAAGAAAATGATCTTGATCTGAAAACCAAAATGCCTAAATGAATGGCAAATGCCTCCTTTTATAGGCCAAAAGAACTATTCATTTGGTAATTAACTATTGAATTAGTGGCCACCTAATGACTTAGTGGACTTGGTGGTTTAGGTATGGATTTGTTTTCTGGACGAAATGACAGTTCTACAATCAGAATTTGGCAACATGGTATTCACGAACGTTATAGGAATATGTCTCAGCTTTCCACCAAAAGAAGAATGAGCTCATTTGGACTTCTAGAACTCGAGATATGGACTAAACACTCAACAGGGTCTGGGCTATAGGACAGATTCAGACTTCTCTTTTGTTGCTAAAATGTGAACTTCAAAACAGAAGAATTGAGTTTTGGACTCTTCATGAATGTTTTAGTCCTATGACTTAACTTTTTATCCATATAAACCAAACTGAAATCCAAGATCTACAGCTCTAGATATGAC
This sequence comes from Populus nigra, assembly GCF_951802175.1. Lineage (NCBI taxonomy): Eukaryota > Viridiplantae > Streptophyta > Magnoliopsida > Malpighiales > Salicaceae > Populus > Populus nigra. The sequence continues at coordinate 7,013,905 of NC_084864.1, read as the reverse complement.
CCAATGACTTAATAGTGTTCCACTTTGAATTGAACCAGCATCTCTTCTCTAAGCCTAGCCCTTCCTTTGTCCTTTTATTTTCAATAGTTAATGACATCAATCAATCCTTTAAATTGTGAGATTTGCTTGCATTTATAATAAGCATTTACCATAAATTAAAGTTATCTCATACTATTAGACTTGTTATTTTAAAACATGCATAAGTTAGGGAATTTAATGATACTAAAAGTATAATATAATGATATAAAGCCTTAATAACAATGCACTTTTAAGTACTAATCACACCCTCCCCCCCAACCAGCTTATTACTAGTCTCTAGTAATAATGAAGAAGAAGAACAATTTACAAAATCCAGAAAGAAGGCATTCATCATTTAACTTACATTAATCTATTCAAATAAACAAACTCTCATTAAATTTATATGTTTGTTTCATACTTCTTAATCAAGATATTAATAAACCTTCATTTTATGCTTAATATATCAAAACATAGCTATAGGGTTTTCTTGGAAGAATTGAAAATTTATGTTCTAATGTTTAAGGTTAACTTTCTTGGGTTGGGATTATTATCTACTTTTTTTTCTTTTTTTCTTTTTTTAGGTAATAATTTATAACACAATGTATCTTGAACTCATGTAACAAGCTGTAGGCTAATGACTCCTGGACTAGTTAGTCTTAGGGCATTACGTGTTGAGGCACCCCTATGAGCTTAGTAACTTGGGTTGCAGATACTAAAATATAGATAGTGCAATGTTCGATTCCCTTAAGCTTTTCTCCTCAATCCATGTAACAAGCACTGGGCCAATAGCTCCCAAGTCAGTTGACTTTAGGGTATTAGGTGTTAAAACACTCATTCGGGCTTAATTGCTTAGGTTAGGGAGGCTACGAAACCAAACTTATCTACATTTTTATTTATTTATTTTATTATATTTATTACCCCTTTTTTTCTTTTTTTTTCTTTAGAAAATTATATATTATCCCTTTCCCTTAGTTGTTATCTTTAACAAAAGAACATAAATAATGTAATAATTTAATGTGCAACTCACAATCATGTGTTAAAGTGTGTGTGTGTGTGTGAAAATAAAGGTTTATGAATATTTGTTAAATGAGTATATAAGCAGAATCAAGTGATAACAATGCGAGAGTTTGTAAACCTGAATATTTCAAGAAGTGTGTGATAGACCTTGTTATGAATGTTTACTAAGATGCATCTCAAGAGTCAATACTCCTTACTCTAGCATCTTAACAATAACAACAAAAAGTTTTTTCAAATGGTTTTAATAGCAACAAAAAGGTTTTTTTTTAACTTACAACTGCTACCCTCTTCCCCCAACCAAAATGAGACATTGTCCTCAACGTTTTAATGTAGAAAGGTAGAATATAGAAGACATCACCTAAAGCAGTGACTACTGACAAACCTGAAACACACTTAAACAAAAATAAAAAATAACAAAACAGAAAAAAATAGTATGTTATTAATAAAACCAAAAGACACAAGGTTTTATAAACTAAAGCTCAAATCCAATCTAAGCTTTTTACGGCCTTCCCTATTTGACAAGTCTATTTGACGCATGAAGGAATCAATTACAGGATGAAAGTTTGCAATTGATCAATCAGTTGTTCAGCAGTAAAAACAGAGATTATGATTTGTCGTGCCGAATATGTAAACATTATGTTCCACAGCATGATCAAGAAAAGACAACAAATGATTATAAAAATCATTAACATTTAGCAAACCTATAGGTTTCTGGTGAATGTTCAGTTAGGCCCAAGAGGAAATATGAAATATCTCTTCTAATGTGCCCAAACCATCTAGTAAGGCAATGAAGGTGTCAGCATGATCAAACATTGTATCCATTCGTTTAGACATTGTGGAGACCTGCAGTTCCTCTCCAACTGTTTTTCCAATAAGATCCACTTTGGCTAAAGCTTTTGAAATGGCACCCAAAACTTGACTGCCTCTTAAAAATACAGTTGTTGACACACTCCCCATTAACCCAAGGTTGCCTCCCCCATACACTAAATGAATCTTTCTCTCAGCTAGTACTTGACCAAGATGATGTGCTGATTCTAAAAACTCTTTTTTTCCTAGGACAGGATCCATTGAAAACATGAATATCTTTTATTTGAAGACCTGAGGAACTTGCCATTTCTACACACTTCTATATCCGTTAAATGTATGGGTGGAATAAAAATGAAGGGAAGGAAGAGAAGATTGTATAGATGAGAAATTGAAAATGCAATCATACCACTTATATATAGGCCAGTTATAGTCTCTCTCTCTCTCTCTCTCTCTCTCTCTCTTCAAAACATGTGTATGTACAAATAGTTATGATTATGGCTCACATCTTCCCTTGGTTTTATGTCTAAAAACAGCTTAAACGCCCTCTATGGATCGGGGATAAGCTTCCCATCCAGTTTTCTTAAAAACTAACAAACATGGTCTTTTTTAGTTAGATTCCCAAGACTATGTCGATCATTTTCTTTATAAAAATGGAGTCATAAATCATGAATTGCACGATGCACATCTCCACTATGATACGTCTCAAGAGGTAATAGAAGATTTTCTAAAGACTCCTTACTCAGGCCATCCTTAATTAATTGTATTTTATCTTTATGATTTATAGATATCATTCCTAAAGAATGACATTTTGCATTACAAGTCCATCTAGCACATATGTGACAGACTTTTGGTCGTTTTGCACGACGTTTTTTTACAAAAGTGCTTTTACCTGTTCCAGGCATGTGTGAAATAAAAGAATTGGAAGATTCACTTGATAAATGAACCTTGGCTTCAATTAGCCAGCGAATATCTTCAGGAATTCCATTGTTCATTACTGACCTTAATCTTTCACACCTAGCATGGTAAATTCTTGTAATCACATTTTGAGGCAAAGCGGGAAAATACTTTTTCAATTTTTCAAGAGTGGTGTCCATTTTCAAATAAGAAGTGGAGAGGAGATGCAGAAAAAAGAGAAGGAGCAAGGAATGGAACAAATATATACACAGATATAAGTTATCATGGGAAATTGAAAGAACGGAATTAAGAGTCACGGAGTACCGTTATCCGCCATTTGACCGGGGTTGGAGAAAGACTAGAAAAACAAAAGTCACACAAAAAAGAAACACAAAACAATGTGAGAAAAACAAAATAATCAATCTTTATATACAGGATCACCCAAACCAATGGACTCGTCTTCACTGGGAAAATTATCAAATTATGCTTTTAAACGATGTCCATTTACATTAAAGAAATTGCCATTATTTGGATTGACAATATCATAGGCCCCATAAGGATACACATGTTTCACAATAAATGGACCGCTCCATCTTGATCTTAACTTTCTAGGAAATAAGAGGAGTTGAGAATTATAAAGCAAAACTTTTTGACCAACATCAAATGCTTTTCTCAAGATTCTCTTGTCATGAAACTCTTTGATTCTTGCTTTATGAATTTTTGAATTCTCATATGCATCATTTCTTATTTCCTCAAGCTCATTTATTTGTAACTTACATAGCTGGCTAGCATCATCAAGGTTTGAATTGAAAGCTTTGATAGCCCAATAAGCTTTATGTTCAAGTTCCACAGGCAAGTGACAAGATTTTCCATAAACCAACCTATAAGGTGACATACCTAATGATGTTTTAATAGCAGTTCAATAAACCCAAAGTACATCATTAAGTCTTAAAGACCAGTCATTACAATTAGGGTTCATTATTTTTTCCAAGATTTGTTTGATCTCCCTATTAGCAAGTTCTACTTGTCCACTTGTCTGAGAGTGATAAGAGGTGGCAACTTTATATGTGATTCCATATTTCTTTATTAAGGACTCAAATGGCTTGTTGCAGAAATGTGTTCCACCATCACTTATTATGGTTCGCGAGATTCCAAACTAACTCAAAATATTATCTTTTAAAAACTTGATCACTGTTTTTGTGATCATTGTTTTAACTTGGAATTGCCTCTATCCATTTTGAAACATAATCGACTGCGACTAATATGTACACAAAACCAAAGTTGGAGGAAATGGACCTATGAAATCTATACCCCAACAATCAAAGATTTTAATAACAAGAATAGGATTTAAAGGCATCATGTGACATTTTGAAATAGATCCTAACTTTTGACAATTTTCACAAGTTTTGCAGAATGCATGCGTGTCCTTGACCATGGTGAGCTAATAAAATCCACATTGTAAGATTTTTGCAGTCGTCTTCTTTGATGAAAAATGACCCCTACATGCCTTAGAATGACAAAATTTAATGTCAAGAATGCATCTTTGAAATATTTGATTAGGACAGTATTTGAACAAGTAAGAGTCATCCCAATAAAAGTTTTTCACTACGTTCAAAAACTTTCTACTATCTTGGGTACTTCAATGAACTGGCAAATCTCTTATTGCAAGAAAATTGACAATATTAGCAAACCATGGCGTTGAACTAAGAGAAAGTAAGGATTCGTTAGGAAAGTAATCATCGATTGATGTGATATCAAATGTCGAATCTATTGTCAATCTTTACAAATGATTCACAACAACATTTTCGATGCCTTTCTGGTCCTTGACTTCTTCCTGAGAATAAATCATTTGCAAATCTTCAGATTCATTGAAGTCAATTTTACCCAAAGTAGTTTTGAATTGATCATACACTAATTCTTTAATAAGATCTACTTTCTGAAATCATTATCATCTCTAGGTTACTTGCAAATGTTGAAAATATTCATTTCCAGTGTTATGTTTCCAAATGATAACTTCATCAGTCCATTCCTACAATTAATTAATGTGTTAGAAGTTGCAAGAAATGGACGTCTTAAAATAACAGGAATTGAATTACATGCTTCAATAAGTTGTGTATTCAAGACAACAAAATCCACTAGATAAATGAATTTATCAACTTGTACTAACACATCTTCAACTATTCCTCAAGGCACTTTTACAAATCTATCAGCAAGTAAAAGAGTTACAAAAGTTGGTTTTAACTCACCTCGATTGTGACTTTGAAAAACCGAATATGGAAGTAAATTCACACTAGCTCCAAGATCAAGTAAAGCTTTTTCAATTTTATGTTCTCCAATAAAGCATGAAATTGGAGAACAACTAGGGTCTTTATATTTCAAAGCATTATTGTTTCGAAGAATGGCACTTACTTGTTCGGCTAAAAAGGTTTTCTTTTTCACATTTAGTTTTCTCTTCACGGTGCACAAGTCTTTCAAAAATTTAGCATAAGAAGGTACATGTTTAATAGCATCCAACAAAGGTATTTTGATCCTTAGCTGTTTGAAAATTTCAAAGATTTCAGAATTGTGATTGGTTTTCCTTTGTTTGGTCATGGCATGAACAAATGGAAGTGTTGGTATGAAATCAGTCTTTCCTTTGCAATGTTCAGGTTCAACCCCTTCCTTACCCTCAGAGACTAACTCATCTTATTTCTCACAAGGCTTAAGAATAGGTTTTTCAATAACCTTACCACTACGTAGAGTAATGACCGATTTGACTTGATTCATGTGTTAGCTTCCTGAGCTACTTGGATTGTATTGCCTTTTGAGATTTTGTTGTAGTTAAAATCGAAACTTACCTTTCTCCTGAAAACTAAGAACAAATGTGAATTTTGCAAGAGTATCTTTTAAATCTGCCATGGTTTGAGCATGTTGAGTGTTGATTGTCTCTTGCTTTTCAATGAATGCATGCAATGTTTCCTTAAGATTTCTTCTAAGAGGGGAAATATAAGGAGGTGCATATCCTTGAGAATTTTGAAAATTATGGTGTGCTTGAAATGGTGGTTGTGAAGTTGGTACATTATTGTTACCACTCTTCCAACTAAAATTTGGATAATTTCTCCAACTAGGTGACACGACCAAAAGATTGATGTCTTCTCCCAAGTGCAGGAGTGTCGAAGTAATAAATAACCCGGCAAGACCGGGGTCGAACCACATGGAGGTTACTTGTATAAATTATAAGCAACAATAATACTACAACAATAGTAACAATAATAATAATAATAATAATAATAATAATAATAATAATAATAATAATAGTGATAATAATAATAGTGAAGAAGAAGAGGAAGAAGTTGATGAGAACTTTGAGATGAAAGATTAACGTAAGGATTAAACAATGATAACAACAAATGTCAAGGTTAGAGGATCCACTAATGGTATTTCAAACAAGTATAGTATAAACCCTTATTATTCAATTGGAAACCACACACAAGGAGGTTCCAATCAGATTATAAATTGTTAACATGATTACATTAGCTATCTTATTCGAATAATGCTAATACTTGTAAATGTTTTCAGGCATTCATGATTATAACTTATGTTAACAACAAATCAAGTTCCTTTCATAGCTCAGGTGTCGGTTATACCATACAGTATGGGCTATGAAAGTGCCAAGTATTTGTTGTACCAAGTGTTATACAACATAAATCTAGATTAACCATTTAACAAGCAAAGTATTAAAAGTGAATAAGATAACAAATATAAAGCATGTTAGTGTCCAACATTAAAGTCCATGTTAAGTTTATATTATACTTATTCTTACACCATTAGTGTAACCTTTTCACTTTGACATAATTAACTTAGCAACACATAATGAAAGAAAGAAACATAAATAAACAAGGAAAGGAAATGAAAAGCATAAGCAAGAAATTAATATAAGGAAAACTTAAGCATTACAAAATATAAAGAGAGAAAGCAAGAGCATGATCTTGATCTGAACACCAAGATGCCTAAATACATGGCAAATGCCTCCTTTTATAGGCCAAAATTCGGAACTATTGATTTGTTGACTAATTGATGAGTGGGTGGCCACATCTTGACTTGGTGGCAATTCTTATCTTCTTGTCTGCCAAAAACGTCATTGATGACGTCATAATTTGAACAAACATGAATCATGAAAGTTCTAGGAAATTGTCTCATATTTCCAGGGTAAAAATTTGAGATCATTTGGACTTCTAGAACTCGAGATATGGGCTGAACACTGAACAGTGTCTGGGCTGCAGGACAGATTCGGACTTCTTCGTTGTTGCTACAATTTGGACTTGAAAACGGCCTTTTTAAATCTTGGGCTCCACATGAAAGTTGTAGGCCTATGTCTTATCTTTCCATCCATATAAAATGGACCTAAATCCAAGATCTACAGCTCCAGATATGACCCAATTACCGAACAGTGTTCCAGTTTGGACTGCACCAGCATCTCTTTTCTAAGTTTGACCATCTCTTTGTCCTTTCAATTTCAGTACTTCAACTCATCAATCAATTCTTTCATTTATGTGATAGGCCTGCATTTAAGATGAACATTTACCATAAATTAAAGGTATCTTATATAATTAGATATGTTATTATAAAACATGCTTTAGTTAAGGAGTTATTGATACTTTAAGTGCAAAATGATGATATAAAACCTTGATAAAAATGCACTTTTAAGTACTAATCACACCCCCCAACCAGCTTATTACTAGTCCCTAGTGATTAAGGCGTTAAAATAGAAAAAAAATTTGCAAATTCCACAAAGCAAGGCATTCATCATTCAACTTCCATTAATCTATTCAGATAAACAAACTCTCATTAAATTTTATATATCTGCTCAATACCTCTTAAACAAAATATTAATAAACCTTCCTTGTTATGTGCTCAATGTATGAAACATAGATTATGGGGCTTTTGTTGGAAGAAAACAATATTTTGTTCTAATGTTTAAGGTTAACTTCCTTAGATTGGGATTATTTTATTTTATTTTACTTTTTTTTTTTAATATCTATACATATAACATAAAACACAATGCATCTTTAACCCATGTAACGAGCTTTCGGCTAATGACTCCCAGACTGGTTGATCTTAGGGCATTAGGTGTTGAGACACCCCTACGAGCTTAGTAACTCGGGTTGCAGATACTGATACGTAGATAGTGCAATGTTTGATTCCCTTAAGCTTTTCTCCTTAACCCATGTAACAAGCTTTGGGCCAATAGCTCCCAAGTCAGTTGACTTTAGGGTATTAGGTGTTAAAACACCCCTTCGGGCTTAATTGCTTAGGTTAGGGAGGCTACGAAACCAAACTTATCTACGTTTTTATTATCATCATTTTTTTCTCATTTTTTTTTGTTTTTTTTGTTTTTTTTTCTCTTTTTTTTTTGTTTTTTTTTTGTTTTTTGGAAATTATAGACTATCCCTATCCCTTAGTTGTTACCTTTAACAAAAGAACATAAATAATGTAATAATCCAATGTGCAACCCACAATCATATGTTAAAGTGTGTGTGTGAAAATGAAGGTTTAAGAATATTTGTTAAATGAGTATAGGGGCAGAACCAAGTGATAACAATGCGAGAGTTTGTAAACCTGAATATTTCAAGAAGTATTCTAATAGGCCTTGTTATGAATATTGCAAATAACCATTAGAAAATGTTTACTAAGATGCGTCTCAAGAGTCATTCCCCCTTACTCTGCCATCCTAGTAATAACAGTTTTGCCAAATGGTTTTTAAAACAAAAACAGTTAGTTGGTTTTTTTTTTTTTTTGAAATACTACTACCCTCTCCCCCCAACCAAAACGAGACATTGTCCTCAATGTCCTAAGGTAGAAAGATAGAGTATAGAAGACATCACCTGAAACAACGAACACTGACAAACCTGAAACACACTTAAACAAATATAACAAATAATATAACAAAATACTATGTGAGAAATAAAACCAAAAGACACAAGGATTCACAAACGAAGGCTCAAATCCAATCTAAGCTTTTTACGGCTTTCTGTAGTTGACCAATTGATGCGACTCATGGAAGGATCAATTACAGGGGTGAAAGATTGTAGTTTGTCGATCAATTGTTCAGCAGTAGCAGCAGAGATTATGATTTGTCGTGCCGAAGATGTTAGAAATTCCTGTTCCACAGCTTTATCAAGAAAAGACAACAAAGTATCATAAAAACCATTAACATTGAGCAAACCTATAGGTTTATGGTGAATGTGAAGTTGGGCCCAAGAGGAAATATGAAAGATCTCTTCCAATATGCCCAGACCACCTGGTAAGGCAATGAAGGCATCAGCATGGTTAAACATTGTATTCATTCGATCAAACATTGTGGAGACCTGTAGTTCCTCTCCAATTGTTCTTCCAATGATGTCCTCTTTTGTTAAAGCTTCAGGGACGACCCCCAAAACTTGACTACCTCCTAAAAATGCAGCTATCGCCACACCCCCCATTAACCCAAGGCTGCCTCCCCCATACACTAAATGAATCTTTCTCTCATCTAGGACCTGACCAAGATGATTTGCTGTTTCTAAAAATGCTATTTCCTTCCCAGGACTGGATCCACCGAAAACACAAATATTTTTTATGTGATAACTTGAGGAACCTGCCATTTCTACACGCTTCTATATCTGTCTAATGTAAAGGATGAGTAGAAATGAGGGGAAGGAAGAGAAGATTTTATAGATGAGAAATTAAAGATGCAATCATACCACCTATATGTAGGCCAGCTGGAGTCTCACACTCTCTCTCTCTCTTTATTTATTTATTTATTTATTTTGAAAAAGCATGTGTATGTACAAGTAGTTGTGATTGTGGCTCACATCTTCCCTTGGTTTTACGTCCAAGAACGGCTTAAACGCCCTCTATGGGTCGGGGATAGGCTTCCCATCCAGTTTTCTTAAAAACTGGCAAACAGGGTCTTTTTTAGTCAGATTCCCAAGACTAAGTCTATCATGTTCTTTATGAAAATGAGACCATAAATCATGAATTGCACGATGCACATCTCCACTAGGATGCGTCTCAAGAGTCAACAAAAGATTATCTAAAGACCCCTTACTCAGGCCATCCTTAATGAATTATATTTTATCTTCACGGTTTATAGATACCATTCCTAAAGAACGACATGTTGCATTACAAGTCCATCTGGCACATTTGTGACAGACTTTCAGTCGTTTTGCACGACGTTTCTTTGCAAAAGTGCTTTTACCTGTTCCAGGCATGTGTGAAATGAAAGAATTGGAGGACTCACCTGATAATCGGACCTTTGCTTCAATCAACCGAATATCTTCAGGAATTCCATGATCCATTAACAACTTCAATCTTGCACACCTAGCACGGTAAACTTTTGTAATCGCATTCTGAGGCAGAGCGGGAAAGTACTTTTTCAATTTTTCAAGAATGGTGTCCATTTTGAAATGAGAATTGGAGAAGAGATTCAAAAAAGAGAGAAAGAGTAAAGAATTGCACAAATATAGACAGATATCAGTTATTATGGGAAACTGAAAGAACCGACTTAAGTCACGGAGTACCGTTATCCGCCTTTTGACCGGGGTGAGAGAAACTAGCAAAATGAAACACAAAACAATGTGAGAAAACTAATCAATCTTTATATACAGGATCACTCAATTCAATCGAGTCATTTTCAACTGAAAAATTATCAAAGTAAACTTTCAAACGATGTCCATTTACCTTGAAAACATTGCCATTCTTTGGATTCTCGATATCACAGGCCCCATATGGATACACATGTTTCACAATGAAAGGACCACTCCATCTTGATCTTAGTTTTCCAGGAAATAAATGGAGTCGAGAATTATAAAGCAAGACTTTTTGACCAACATTGAATGTTTTTCTCAATATTTTCTTGTCATGAAACTCTTTGATTCTTGCTTTATGAATTCTTGAATTTTCATATGCATCATTTCTTATTTCCTCAAGCTCTTTTATTTGTAATTTTCGCAGTTGACCAGCATCATCAAGGTTTGAATTAAAAGCTTTAATAGCCCAATAAGCTTTATGTTCAAGTTCCACAGGCAAGTGACAAGGTTTTCCATAGACTAGTCTATAAGGTGACATACCTAATGATGTTTTATAAGCAGTTTGATAAGCCCAAAGTGCATCATTAAGTCTTAAAGACCAGTCTTTCCTATTAGGGTTCACTGTTTTCTCCAAGATTTGTTTGATCTCCCTATTAGCAAGCTCTACCTGCCCACTAGTCTGAGGGTGATAAGGGGTGGCAACTTTGTGAGTGATTCCATATTTCTTCATTAAAGACTCAAATGGCTTGTTGCAGAAATGTGTTCCACCATCACTTATCATGGCTCGAGGGATTCCAAATCGACTCAAAATATTTTCTTTTAAGAATTTTATCACTGTTTTGTGATCATTGTTTCGACTTGGAATTGCCTCTATCCATTTTGAAACATAATCTACTGCGACTAATATGTACACGAAACCAAATGATGAAGGAAATGGACCCATGAAATCTATACCCCAACAGTCAAAGATCTCAATGACAAGAATAGGATTTAAAGGCATCATGTGACGTTTTGAAATAGATCCCAACTTTTGACAATTTTCACAAATCTTACAGAATGCATGTGAGTCCTTGAACATGGTGGGCCAGTAAAATCCGCATTGTAAGATTTTTACAGTTGTCTTTCTTGATGAGAAATGGCCCCCACATGCCTCAGAATGACAAAATTTAATGACACTACTTACCTCATTGTCAGGAATGCATCTTCGAAATATTTGATCAGGACAATATTTGAATAAATAAGGGTCATCCCAATAAAAGTTCTTTACTTCGTTCAAGAACTTTCTTTTGTCTTGGGTACTCCAATGAGCTGGCAATTGTCCTGAAACAAGAAAATTAACAATATTAGCAAACCAAGGCATCGTAGAGACAGAAAATAAAGATTCATCAGGAAAGTAGTCATCGATTGGTGTGATGTCAGATTTTGAATCTGTTGTCAATCTTGACAAATGATCGGCGACAACATTTTCGGTGCCTTTCTTGTCTTTGATTGTGATATCAAATTCTTGAAGTAACAAAATCCACCGAACCAATCTAGCCTTAGAATCTTTCTTAGAAAGAAGATATTTCAATGCTGCATGATCACTGTAAACAACAACAGGTGAGCCAACAAGATAAGACCTAAATTTTTCACATGCAAATACTACTGCAAGTAATTCTTTTTCAGTAGTGGTGTAATTCATTTGAGCACTATTTAAAGTTTTACTTGCATAGTAAATCACATAAGGTTTCTTATCTTTTCTTTGTCCTAAGACAGCACCCACGGCATAATCACTAGCGTCACACATTATTTCAAAAGGTAAAGACCAATCAGGAGGTTGAATGATAGGAGCAGAAGTAAGCAAGTTTTTAAGTTTAACAAAGGCTTCTTCACAATGTTCAGTCCATTCAAAAATATTATCCTTTGTTAGAAGGTTGCTCAAGGGCTTAGATATTACACAAAAATCTTTGATGAACCTTCTATAAAAACCAGCATGTCCTAAGAATGATCTAACATCTTTAATGGATTTTGGTGTTGGCAAGTTAGCAATTAACTCGATTTTAGATTTGTCAACCTCAATTCCTTTTGATGAAACAATGTGACCAAGTACAATGCCGTTTGTTACCATAAAGTGATATTTTTCCCAATTCAGTACAAGATTCTTCTCTTCACACCTGCTCAAAACCTTTTCTAAGTTAGTCAAACAATCATCAAATGAATCACCAAAAACAGAAAAATCATCCATAAAAATCTCAAGAAAACGTTCAACCATATCACTAAATATACTAAGCATGCATCTTTGAAACGTGGCTGGTGCATTACATAATCCAAAAGGCATCCTTCGATATGCAAAAGTGCCAAATGGACATGTGAAAGTAGTTTTCTCTTGATCTTCCAATGCAATTTCAATTTGGTTATAACCTGAATAGCCATCTAGGAAACAATAAAATTCATGACCTGCAACTCTTTTTAGGATTTGATCCATGAAAGGTAAGAGAAAATGATCTTTTCTAGTCATTGAATTAAGTTTCATATAATCAATGCACATGTGCCAACCAGTAATAATCCTAGTTGGAATTAACTCATTTTTTTCATTTGTTATCACAGTGACTCCAGACTTCTTAGGTACCACTTGAGTAGGACTTACCCATTTGCTGTCAGAAATAGGATAAATGATTCCATTATCTAGAAGCTTAATGACTTCATTTTTCACTACTTCTTTCATATTAGGATTAAGCCTTCGTTGCATTTCTCTAGAGGGTTTAGCATTTTCCTCCAAATAAATCCTGTGAGTGCAAATCAAAGGACTAATTCCTTTTATGTCAGCTATGGTCCATCCTAATGCATTTTTATGCATTTTCAGAGTTTGTAATAACTTACCTTCTTGCTGTGCATTAAGTTTGGAAGAGATTATTACCAGAAAAGTTTCATTTTCTCCCAAAAATGAGTATTTGAGATTGAGGGGTAACGGCTTCAAATCAGGTTTTGGTGGTTGAACACTTGAAGGTATTGGCTCAATTGATCGTGGCGGCAATTCCTCAATTTGTGGTCTCCAATTACTTGCCTTTGATTCTTCCTGAAAATAGACCATTTGCAAATCATCAGATTCATCAATCTCAATTTTATTGGAAGTGGTTTGAAATTGATCATGAACTAATTTTTCAGTAAAGTCCACATCCTGTAAATCATTATCATCTCCAGGTTGCTTGCAAATGTTGAAAATATTCATCTCCAATGTCATGTTTCCAAAAGATAGCTTCATCAGTCCATTCCTACAATTAATCAATGCATTAGAAGTTGCAAGAAATGGACGTCCTAAAATAGCATGAAATGAATTACATGCTTCAACAGGCTGTGTATCCAAGACAATAAAATCCACAGGATAAATGAATTTATCGACTTGTACTAACACATCTTCAACTATTCCTCTAGGCACTTTTACAGATCTATCGGCAAGTAAAAGAGTTACAGAAGTTGGTTTTAACTCACCTAGATTGAGACTTTGAAAAACTGAATATGGAAGTAAATTCACACTAGCTCCAAGATCAAGTAAGGCTCTTTCAATTTTATGTTCTCCAATAAAGCAAGAAATTGTAGGACAACCAGGGTCTTTATATTTCAATGCATTATTGTTTTGAAGAATGGCACTTACTTGTTCGGCTAAAAAGGCTTTCTTTTTCACATTCAGTTTTCTCTTCACAGTGCACAGATCTTTCAAAAATTTAGCATAAGAAGGAACCTGTTTGATAGCATCCAGCAAAGGTATATTGATCCTTACCTGTTTGAAGGTTTCAAAGATTTCAGAGTTGTGATTGGCTTTCCTTTGTTTGGCCATGGCATGAGGAAATGGAAGTGCTAGCGGAGAATCAGTCTTTTCTTTGCAATGATCAGATTCAACCCCTTCCTTACCCTCAGAGATTGACTCATCATCATTCTCACAAGGTTCAAGAATGGGTTTTTTAATAACCTTACCACTGCGAAGAGTGATGACTGATTTGGATTGATCCATGTGTTGGCTTCCAGAACTACTTGCATTTACATTGTATTGCCCCTTTGGATTTTGTTGTGGTTGAGAAGGAAACTTACCTTTCTCTTGGAAACTGAGAGCAGATGTGAACTTTGCAAGAGTATCTTTAAAATCTGTCATGCTTTGAGCAAGTTGAGTGTTAATTGCCTCTTGCTTTTCCATAAATGCATGCAATGTTTCCTCAAGATTTCTTCTAGGAGGGGGAGCATAAGGAGGTGCATATCCATGAGAATTTTGGAAATTATGGTGTGCTTGAAACGGTGCATGTGAAGTTTGAGCATTATTGTTCTCACTCTTCCAACTGAAATTTGGATGATTTCTCCAACCAGGGTTATATGTTTGTGAATATGGGTTATGGTTGGGCCTTCGAAAACTGTTTAATGCATGGGCTTGTTCATGGAGACATTCTTTAAAAGAAGGCAAAGTTGGACAGTCATTGGTTGAATGTTCGTTGGTTTCACAGATTTGACACGCAATATCTTGAACAGATTTTAGTTGACCACTCTTTTTTAATTCTAGTGCCTCAACTTTTCTAGCTAAAGATGCAAACTTGGCTTGGAGGTCATGATCTTCCCTAAGGTTGTACATACCCCCACTAGATGTATGAGGTTGGGTTTTACTTGGTGCCTCATAAGTACCTGTGGTGTCCCAATTTTGCGCATTTTCAGCTAGCAAGTCTAGGTATTCCATTGCTTCATTAGGGTCTTTATCCTCAAAAGTTCCATTGCACATGAATTCAACCATTTGCCTATCTCTAGGAGTTAACCCTTCATAAAAATGTGAAACTAATCTCCATGTTTCAAAACCATGATGGGGGCAAGTATTAAGTAAGTCTCGATACCTATCCCAACATTGATAAAATGTTTCTCCTGGTTTTTGAGAGAAAGTAATGATTTGTCTTTTGAAAGAGTTTGTTCTGTGGGATGGAAAAAACTTCTTTAAAAATTGTTGTTGCATTTCATCCCAAGCACGAATGGATCCAGGTCTCAAATTTTGTAGCCATGTTTTAGCTTTATCTTTTAATGAAAAAGGAAAAAGCTTCAATCTAATGGTGTTTATGCTACAATTTGAGTCATTATATGTGTTGCAAACCTCCTCAAATTCCCTTAAATGCAAGTATGGATTTTCTAAATCTAAGCCTTGAAAAGATGGTAAAAGTTGAATAATGTCTGTCTTAAAATTAAAATGAGATGCATCAGGAGGAAAAACTATGCATGAGGGTGCACTTGTTCTTGTGGGATTCATGTGGTCTCTAAGTGTTCTAACCCGAATATTCTCATTATTTTCATTATGAAGTGATTGGTTATCTTCTTCAGCCATATTTTCTGAAAATGATGAGGATACCCTACAAAGTCTACCACTTAATGTACGTGACCACACTCTCATGCACGTGTAAGAAGAGAATAAAAGGAAGAAGAAAACAAAAGAAAGAGAGGGTGAATACCATAGATTCTTAATTTGTTAGTTAGCTGGTTGTATTGGTTTCCCTAACGAATCCAGTGAGGTTTCAGTGTTATGGTCGGTGGCTAGCTTGTAGCCATCTGTTGTTTTATGTTTCTGTTATCATTGTAAATCTGGGGTATGCCCCTTATAATGTTTGTATCTTCTTCTTTTAATACATACGTCAACTTACCAAAAAAAAAAGAAACAAAACAAAAGAAACAAAGTTAGATACAAGAAAAGAGAAAATAAAATAAATACTATAATTTGTACAAGGATTTACCTCCCCGACAACGGCGCCAAAAACTTGACACGACCAAAAGATTGATGTCTTCTCCCAAGTGCAGAAGTGTCGAAGTAATAAATAACCCGGCAAGATCGGGGTCGAACCACATGGAGGTTACTTGTATAAATTATAAGCAACAATAATACTACAACAATAGTAACAATAATAATAATAATAATAATAATAATAATAATAATAATAATAATAATAATAATAGTGATAATAATAATAGTGAAGAAGAAGAGGAAGAAGTTGATGAGAACTTTGAGATGAAAGATTAACGTAAGGATTAAACAATGATAACAACAAATGTCAAGGTTAGAGGATCCACTAATGGTATTTCAAACAAGTATAGTATAAACCCTTATTATTCAATTGGAAACCACACACAAGGAGGTTCCAATCAGATTATAAATTGTTAACATGATTACATTAGCTATCTTATTCGAATAATGCTAATACTTGAAAATGTTTTCAGGCATTCATGATTATAACTTATGTTAACAACAAATCAAGTTCCTTTCATAGCTCAGGTGTCGGTTATACCATACAGTATGGGCTATGAAAGTGCCAAGTATTTGTTGTACCAAGTGTTATACAACATAAATCTAGATTAACCATTTAACAAGCAAAGTATTAAAAGTGAATAAGATAACAAATATAAAGCATGTTAGTGTCCAACATTAAAGTCCATGTTAAGTTTATATTATACTTATTCTTACACCATTAGTGTAACCTTTTCACCTTGACATAATTAACTTAGCAACACATAATGAAAGAAAGAAACATAAATAAACAAGGAAAGGAAATGAAAAGCATAAGCAAGAAATTAATATAAGGAAAACTTAAGCATTACAAAATATAAAGAGAGAAAGCAAGAGCATGATCTTGATCTGAACACCAAGATGCCTAAATACATGGCAAATGCCTCCTTTTATAGGCCAAAATTCGGAACTATTGATTTGTTGACTAATTGATGAGTGGGTGGCCACATCTTGACTTGGTGGCAATTCTTATCTTCTTGTCTGCCAAAAACATCATTGATGACGTCATAATTTGAACAAACTTGAATCATGAAAGTTCTAGGAAATTGTCTCATATTTCCAGGGTAAAAATTTGAGATCATTTGGACTTCTAGAACTCGAGATATGGGCTGAACACTGAACAGTGTCTGGGCTGCAGGACAGATTCGGACTTCTTCGTTGTTGCTACAATTTGGACTTGAAAACGGCCTTTTTAAATCTTGGGCTCCAAATGAAAGTTGTAGGCCTATGTCTTATCTTTCCATCCATATAAAATGGACCTAAATCCAAGATCTACAGATCCAGATATGACCCAATTACCGAACAGTGTTCCAGTTTGGACTGCACCAGCATCTCTTTTCTAAGTTTGGCCATCTCTTTGTCCTTTCAATTTCAGTACTTCAACTCATCAATCAATTCTTTCATTTATGTGATAGGCCTGCATTTAAGATGAACATTTACCATAAATTAAAGGTATCTTATATAATTAGATATGTTATTATAAAACATGCTTTAGTTAAGGAGTTATTGATACTTTAAGTGCAAAATGATGATATAAAACCTTGATAAAAATGCACTTTTAAGTACTAATCACTAGGGAAATTGTTGGATTATGATTTAGCCTTTGGAAATTGTTTAAAGCATTGGCATGTTCATGGAGACATTCCTTAAAAGAAGGTAAAGTTGGACAATCATTGGTTGAATGTTCATTCATTTCATAAATTTGACACACACTATCTTGAACATATTTTAATTGACCACTCTTTTTTAAATTCAAATGCCTCGACTTTTCTAGCTAAAGATGCAAATTTGGCTTGGAGGTCATGATCTTCCCTAAGGTTGTACATTCCTCCACTAAATGTATGAGGTTGAGTTTTACCTGGTGCCTCACAAGTGCTTATAGTGTCCCAATTTTGAGCATTTTCAGCTAACAAGTTTAGGTACTCCATTACTTTATCAGGGTCTTTATTTTTAAAAGTTCCATTGCACATCAATTCCACCATTTGCCTATCTTTAGATGTTAACCCTTTATAAAAATGTGAAACCAATCTCCATGTTTCAAAACCATGATGAGGACAAGTATTAAACAAGTCTCTATACCTATCCCAACTTTGGTAAAATGTTTCTCTTGGTTTTTGAGTGAAAGTTATGATTTGTGTTTTGAAAGAGTTTATTCTATGAGAAGGAAAAAAAATCTTCAAAAACTGTTGTTGCATTTCATCCCAAACACGAATGAATACTGACCTAAGATTTTGTAGCCATGTTTTAACTTTATTTTTTAATAAAAAAAGGAAAAAAGCTTTAATATGATAGTGTTCATGTTATAATTTAAGTCATTATAAGTGTTACAAACTTCTTCAAATTCTCTCAAATGCAAGTATGGATTTTCTAGATCTAAGCCATGAAAAATAGGTAAAAGTTAAATAATGTCTGGCTTAAAATTGAAGTGAGATGCATCAGGAGGGAAAACTATACATGACGGTGGACTTGTTCTTGTTGGATTCATGTGGTCTTTAAGTGTTCTAACACGATTATTCTCATTATGAAGTGACTGGTTATCCTCTTTGATCATATTTTCATATGACGATGAAGATTTCCTAGAAAGTATAACACTTAATGTGTGTGACCCTCTCATGTAAGTGTAGAAAGAGAAAAAAAAGAGAATAAGAAAGGAAACAAAAGTTAGAGAAGAGAAAAGTTAAAAGAAAAAAAATCAAATCAAATTTATACAGTAATTTACCTCCCCGACAACAGCGCCAAAAACTTGACACGATCAAAGAGTTGATGTCTTATCCTAAGTGCAGGAGTGTCCAAGTAATAAATAACCTGGCAAGACCAGGGTCAATCCATAGGGAGGTCAACTATATAAATTATAAATAATATATATAAATCAACAAAGAGTTAAAGAGATCTTAGATTGAGATTAATGTGAGGATTAAACAATGATAAAAACAGTTCTCAAGGTTAGAGGATCCACTAATGGTTTTAGAAATAAGTATAGTGTAAACTTTTTTTATTACTCAACTGGAAATCACACACAAAGAAGGTTCCAATCAGATGATTTATCCTTAATAGTTCATTATAATTTTTTAACATGATCATATTAATTATCTTATTATAGTAACACCATACTTTTAAATATTGTCAGGAATTCATGATGCTAACTTATGTTAACAACAAATCAAGTTCCTCTCATAACAACGATGATGGCCAAAGACTATGAAGGATCAAGCATTTATTATACCAAGTGTTATATAACACAAATCTAGATTAATCATTTAACAAGGTATTAAGAATTAGTAAGATAAAAAGATAAGACGTATTAATAACAAACTTTCTTGGATATAAACATTAAAGTCCATATTGAGTTTATATTATATATATTCTAACATCATTAGTGAAACCTTTTCACCTTGACATAATTAACTTCACCGGACATAATGAAGAAGAAGAACATAAATAAACAAGATAAGAACATAATTATGATATAAGTTAACTAACCCATTTGTTTGCTGGAAAGTAGTTTTCTTTTGGAAAGTGAATTCCGGGAAAGTGAATTATTTTCTAATGTTTGGTAGTGTAATGGAAAATAAGTTGAAAAACAATTTCCAGTGTTTGGTTATGTTATGGAAAATGAGCTGGAAAATAACTTATTAATGATTTATTTTTCTCAAGTTTATTAAAATAATGAGGAACAAATCTTAAAAATTAAAAAGTTGAATGAGAATGAAATTTAAAAAAAATATAATTTCATAAATTATCTCAAATAAAATAAATAATAATCAAAATAATAGAGATCAAATCTAAAAAATAAAAAAAAATAAAAGATGAAGAAATTAAAATAATAATAATTAACATTTCATAAATTATTTCAAATAAAATAAGTAATAATCAAAAGAATGAGGATCAAATTTGATAGATAAAAAATTTCAATAAAAAAATAATAAGGGAAAAGCAAATAACAATTATAAAAATGAGGACCAAAGTTAATATAAAAATTAAATTTTAAGAGATGAAATTGAAAAATAAATATTTAAAATAAAATATATATAGCAATAAAAAGTTTGAGGATCAAATTTGATATAATCAACAAATA